>NW_006436298.1:21893617-21943545 GCF_000325575.1 Pteropus alecto | reverse complement strand
CAATTAACAAACCTTCAATGGTAGAAGGTAGGAGGGGGCAAATATGTGAGGCTGCCCGGTCCAAGCAGCTGAGTGGGACAGAGGCTACGGCAGCGTCAGCCAGCAGCTGCAGAAACCTCTTAAAGGGGCCGAGTCCAGGAGCAGACTTTCACTGTAATGGACCTGCTCGCTCTGAGCATCAGCACTCAGTGGGCTGCACAGGGGGCACCGCGGACTTACAGAGGGACACTGAGTTGTCAGAGTGAGGGCCGAGGAGAGACTCACTCTGTACAGAAGTGCTGGTGGTATCCATTGTTCCTCTGTTGATCCCTCTCCACTCCTAGCGTCCAACTCAGCACTGCCACAGTTGAGATATCATCAAACTGAATAACAGAGGTCGCTCTGCCTAGAGGATTCCCTGAAACTCTGCCTACCTCAACTCGCGGCCCCACCCAAGCCACATCCAAATGTATCCTCAGTGAGTCAGGTGCTCCTTGTTGAGCAGTGTGTAGACTCACACTGGTGGCAGCTGACCATGGTTTCTGGAAAGGACTCTTGGAACAACTATATGCACAGCATCTGTGGATTGCTTCCTGAATCGTTAACAGGTGGCCCTGGAGGGGCACAGGCTGAGGCTAAATTTAGCCTGCAGCAGAACCCCTCTCAGGACAGTGCCACTGGATGCATACTTCACAAAGCCACATTAACAAGACCGGGAGACTTAAGAACTTTGCTTAGTACATAGAAACAGACACAGAAAGGCAGCCAACATGGGAAGACAAAGAAGCAGAAACCATATGAGAGAAGAGAACAGAGAGCCAGAAATAATGGAGTCAAGCAATCTACCAGATGCAGAGTTCAAAACACTAGTTATAAAGATGTTCAATGAACTTTAGGGAAGTGTAGATGAATTCAATGAGAATTTTAACAAAGAGATAAAAAATATAAAAATGGAAATGGAAATGGAAATTATAAAAGGGAACGAGTCAGAAATGAAGAACACATTATCTTAGATGAAAAGTATATTAAATGGAATAAACAGAGCGAATAAAGAAGAGGATCAAATGACCTATATAGAAGATGGGGAAGCCAAGGACATTCAATCAGAATAGCATGAAACAGGAAGCCAAGACTATAATAATAATTTACAGGCCCTATGGGACACTCTTAAATGTAAAAATATCCATGTAATAGGGGTACTAGAAAAAAAACAAGATGTTGAAGAGCTATTTGAAGAAATAATGATGGAAAACTTCCCTAACCTAGTGAAGGAAATAGACATACAACTCCAGGAAGCTCAGAGAGTCCCAAGAAAGAGGAACCCAAAGAGGCCCACACCAAGACATATCATAGTTAAAATGCTAAAGGTTAAATACAAATAGAAAATCTTAAAATCAACAAGAGAAAAGTAGTTAGTTATCTACTCATAAGTACCCATAAGACTGGCAGCTGATTTCTCAAAAGAAACTCTGCAGGACAGAAGGGCTTGGCACAAAATATTCAAAGTGATGAAACCCAGGATCTACAACAAAGAATACTTTATCCAGCAAAGCTATCATTTAGAGTCGAAGGACAGATAAAGAGCTTCTAAGACAAAAATAATTACAGGAAATGTTGGAGGGACTTCTTTAAGAAGAAAAAACATGTAGAAAAACAGGAATAGAGAATGGTAATAACTATATTCCTATCAACAAATACCTCAAGTGGAAAAAAAGTGCTCCAAACAAAAGATAAAATGGCTGAATAGATAAGAAAACAGGACCCCTATATATGCTGCCTACAAGAGACTCATTTCGGATTAAAAGACACACACGTACTAAAAGGAAGGGGATGGAAAAAGATAATGCCTTGATGGACCTCTGAATGAAATAAGTCAGACAGAGAAAAACAAATATTGCATAATTTCACATACATATGGAATCTAAAGAACAAAATAAACAACAACAAAAATGAAAATAAACTCATAGATACAGAGAATATTTTGAGGTCTACTAGATGGGAGAGTAGTTGGGGGAATGGCAAAAAAGGGCAAAGGGATTAAGATGTGCAAATGGATAGTTACAAAACAGACATGGAGATATAAACTCTAGCTAAGGAAAATAGTTAATAATGTTGTAATAAATATATAAGGGGGAAAGGGGTACTAGATTTAGTGGGGTGATCACTTTGTGAGTTATATAGATCTCTAATCTCTATGCTGTACAACTGAAACTAATATATTATTGTATGCTAACTATAATTGGAAAAAAACCTTATTGAATTGTACAATGTAAATACAAGCAATTAATTGTCTAGTATATTTCAATAAAGCCAGGAAGAAAATCTTTAATACACAGTGTTCATCAACAACAACAAATTCAGAGTAGAAATAAATAAAATAGAGATTAGAAATACAAAAGAAAAGTCTATGAAACTAAGAACTGGTTCTTTGAAAAGATAAAATTGACAAACCTTTAGCTAGACTCACTAAGAAAAACAAAAAAGACAACATTCAAAGAGATAAAACTAGAAATGAAAAAGAAAAAGTTACAATGGATACCACAAAAATAAAAAGAATCGTAAGAGAATACCATGAAAGGCTATTATACATCACCAAATTGGACCACCTAGTAGAAATGGATGAATTCTTAGAATCATACATCCTTGCTTGACTGAACCATAAATAGAAAACCTGGATAGACAGATCACTAGTAAGGAAATTGAAACAGTAATTAAAAACTTTTCAAAAAATAAAACTCTAGGATCAGGCAGCTTAACTGGTGAATTCTTCCAAACATTGAAAAATTTTATACCTTTTCTTCTCAAACTCTTCCAAAAACTGAGAGGATGATATGCTTCCTAACTTGTTTTTATGATGCTAACTTTACCTTGATATGAAAGCCAGATAAGGACAACACACACACACAAACACACACAAAAAATTACAGGCCAATATCTCAGATGAATATAGATGCAAAAATCCTCAACAGAATAAGCAAACCAAATAATCAATACATTAAAAGGATTATACACCAAGATCAAGTGAGATTTATTCTAGGAATGCAAGGATGATTCAACATATGAAAATCAATCAACTTGATATACCATATTAACAAAATGAAAGATAAAAAATAATCATCATCTCAATAGACACAGAAAAAGCATTTAACAATATTCAACATCCATTTATATTAAAAACTCTCAATAAAATAAGTAGAAAATGTAAGTATCTCAACATAATCAAGGCCATATATGACAAACACATAGCTAATATCACACTCAATGTGAAAGCTTAACACTTTTCTTCTAAGATCAGGAACATGACAAGAATGCTCACTCTTGTCACTTTTTTCAAGATGGTATTGGAAGTCCTAGCCAGAGCAATTAATCAAGAAAAATAAATAAAAGGCATGTAGATTAGAAAGAAAGTAGAACTGTCACTGTTTGTGGATAACATGATTTTATATCACACATACACACACACACACACACAAAAAGACTCGACCAAAAAACTATTAGAAATAATAAATGAATACAGTAAAGTTGCAGGGTACAAACCAATATGCAAACATCTAATGTGTTTCTATATACTAATAATAAACTATCTGAAAGAAATGAAGGAAACGATACCATTTACAATTAGAACCAAAGATTAAAATACCTGTGAATAAATCTAACCAAGGAGGCAAAAGGCCTATACACTGAAAACTATAAGACATTGTAAAAAGAAATTGAAGAAGACACAAAGAAATGGAAAGATATTCTGTGTCCATGAATTGAAAGAATTAACATTGTTAAAATTTTCATATAACCTAAAGCAATCTACAGATTCAATGCAAACCCTGTCAAAATCCCAATGGCATTTTTCACAGAAAAAGAACAAAAAAAATCCTCAAATTTGTATGGAACAATGGAAGACCCCCCAAAAGCCAAAACAATCCTGGACAAAAAGAACAAAGCTGTAGGTAATTCGCTCCCTGATTTCAAACTATACTACAAAGTTATAGTAATCAAAACAGTATGATATTGACAGAAAAAAAAATAGACACAGAGATCAATGAAATAGATTTGAGAGCAAAGAAATAAACACACACAAATACAGACAACTAATTTATAACAAAGGAGCCAAGAACATACAATGGAGAAATGAAAGTCTCTTCAATAAGTAGTGTTGGGAAAACTGGACAACCACACACCAAAGAATGACTCCAGACTAAAACATCACAAAAATTAATTCAAAATGGATTAAAGACTTGAATGTGATACCTGAAACTATAAATAGATTGAAGAAAACATGAACAGTAATCTCCTTGACATAAATCAAGAAACGTTTTTCTTAAGTTGACTCCAATGACAAGGGAAAAAACAATAGCGAAAATAATTGAATGGGAATACATTCAACTAAACAGTTTATGCACAGCAAAAGAAACCATCGACAAAATTAAAAGGCATCTAAATGAAAGGGAGAAGGCAGAGGACCTGAATAGATATTTTTTCCAAGGAAGACATAGATGACCACAAGGCACATGAAAAGATGTTCACCACCACCGATTATTAGGGAAATGCAAATCAAAACCATAATGACATTTTATACATGTTAGAATGGCTATTATCAAAACAAACAAACAAGAAATAACAAGTGTTGGAGAGGATATGGAGAAAAGGAAACACATGTACCCTGTTAGTGGGACTGTTAATTGGTACCGCTATTATGGAAAACAATATGGAGGTTCCCACAAAACTTATGAATAAAAATATCACATGGCCCAGCTATTCCACTTCTGAGTATTCACACAAAGAATATGAAAATACTAATGGGAAAAAATATACGCACCCCTTTGTACACTGCAACATCATTTACAATAGCTAATATATGGAAACAACCCTATTGTTCATTGACCAATGAATGCATAAAGAAGATGGGGTATATTTCCATACACCATTGAACACACACACTATTCAGCCATAAAAAGATGAAATATTGCCATTTGTAGCACAGATGGACCTTAAGAGTATTATGCTAATTGAAATAAGTCAAACTGAAGAAAATCATATTATTTCATTCATAAGTGGAATATAAAGTAAAAGAAAAAATAAAAGAGAGAGAAACAAATGAATAAACAAAATAAGAACAAACTCATAGACACAAACAATAAATTGGTGGTTACTAGAGGGGAAGGCGGGTAGGTGAAGTGTGTATACAGATATCAAAATATAATGTGCATCTGAAACGTATATGGATCATAAACCAATGTTACCTCACTGAAAAAGAAAAAGAAAAAGAAAAAAGATTAGATGGCATTTAATGTAAGAAAAAGGTGCTAATTGTGAAGTGATACTTAGAATATTGCAAATACACTTTTTTCATTATAAATAGCACACAAACAATATTTTTATGAAAATATAATTACACCTTTTTAGGCATCAATTGTTTTTGTCTCTTGCAGTCCTTTCATATTAAAATTTGTGCACTCTTAAGACTAGTTTTGATTTATCACTGTGTTACAAATACTAATAAGCAAAAGAGCATTTATTTGATCAAATAAATAAATGATTTATATAATATTTTAAAAGGACAGTTGATTGGTGTATTATCTATGTTGTAAAATTTTGAAAAATATTTGGACACTTCCTCTAATACTCACCATGATGGAATTCTGTCTTATTCTTCAGATGGTGCCAACTATAAACTTTTATCCCCCAGTCTAATACCCTCTGTATTTTTAATTCTCTTATGAACTAGAACAAGTTTTTGTCTAAGATTTTTCTCCCTGTCTATGTCCCTCTGTTTCTTTCTTTTTCCTCTTTCAGCCCTTGCTATATATGGGTTCTTGTCACACTTTTACAGCTCTGGGAGCCAGCACATTTCTATGACTCTCTTATGGAGCAATGGATATCCAAGTTCAAATTCTGGATCTACTGCTTGACCAGGAGAAAGCTGGCTAGTTTCTAAAACTCTCTCACCCTCAGATGAATATATGTATGCTAAATGAAAATTTTTCTCTTAATTTCATTACTAATATGGTTGTATGGTGGCTAAGAATATGATTTGCTTTTCTGAAAAATATGGTAATGAGTACTGTTTGGCTTTTTATAATTTTAAGATGATAGCTCTAAAAAACTTCTTCCTAAGGTCTTTCTCCTAATTTCAAAATTATTTGGTTCAATAGCATTCGATTCATTCTTTCTTAAGAAGCTCTCTTCTCTTAACTTCTGTGATACCACCCTATTCTAGTTATTTATTTTCAATTCTAAAAGATTTTTGTCAGTCTCCTTGTCCTCTTAAATCAAGTTTATCTTCTTGCTTTATGTCTCTATGTTGTTGCTGTTGTTTTTCTGAACGTTTTTTTTTTTCAACTACAGAAGCCGAGGGTGAAATATCTAACCCAGATTTCTTGCTTGACTTTGAACCTCATGAAAGTATCTACTTATTCTCTCCATTTGTATGTGGCCCCTAGACACTCATATCAAATATGTGTGAACTAAATTCTTTATATCCTCAAAAGTCATCTCTCCTTCTGTTTCCAATACCTAGAAATGTCTCTACCAACCACCTAATGCAAGAATAATTCTTGACTCTTTCTTTTTTACTTTCCCTCTGTATAAGTCAGGGCTCCCCAGAGAACAGAACCAACAAGATGTATAATATATAGAGAAATTTATTTTAAGAAATTGGCTCACGTGGTTGTGGTGTTTTGGCAAGCCCAAAAAAAGAGTTTGCTGACAAAATTCATTCTTCTTCTGGAGAGAGCGTGCTTTTTTCTATTAAGGCCTTCAAATGATTGAATGAAGCTCACCTACATTATGGAGGATAGCCTTCTTAACTCAAATTATATTTAAATGTAATCTCATCTTTTAAAAACTACCTTCACAGAAACATCCAGAATAATGTTTGACCAAATATCTGGGTATCATGGCCTAACCAAGTTTACACATAAAATTAATCATCACACTCCATCAAAAAACTGATTACCATTTTCTGCCTATTTTATCTATTTATATCTACCAACTTTATCAACTGTTTTCCTCCTTTTCCCACTGCTTGAAGTCCAGATTATCACCCCTGCTTTGACTATAGCAATAGACACTTCACTCTCTTGACTCCAACCTTTTCTTTCCTAATCCATTCTCCATACTAAGTAGAATGATCACTGTAAAATAAATACTTTATTTTAAAGTATTATATTCCGATTATATTAATACCATTCTTAAAATTATTAAATATCTTCCTTTCACTTTCTGAAGAATCCAGCCTCACTGGCTTGATATATAAGGTCCTCATGAGCTGATTCTTGAATTTTTCCATCCTTCCCTCCCACCACTCTTCCATATACCCAATGCTCCAAATACACTAAATTACTTGTATTTCAATAAACACATTATGCTGTTTTATGCATCCATACATTTTCAAATGCTATTATCTCTAAACTATCTCCAGTGCTTCTTTGCTTGATTGGGCCTTGTTTATACTTTAAGACTCAGCTCCATCACCAACTTCTCCAGGAAGTCTTCTATCCATTTATTGTATTATAGAAGCAGCCTGTATTCTATTAGCTGAGTTAATACATGCAAACTACTTAGAACAGAATCTAGCATATAGCAAGTGCTCTTCGTTGTTAGCTGTTATTATTATTAATAGTAATGACAGTATTTATAGCTCTTATACAGCAATTGCTGGCTGATTTGCCCATTGGTCCAAAAAATACCACAAATGTTAAGAAATTTTACCCATGCTTATAACTTCTCAGCTCCTAACACAGGGCCCTACAGGTAGTAATAAATACATGACATTGAATGAAAGAACTTTTCAGTACTAGAGATACGCAATGTTTTCTGAAAAAAAAAAAAATCTTTTGTACAAAAATTTAGATACAATGCCAGGTGTCAGACTTCAAATAGAAATAGGTAAATTTTTCAATGTGATTTTGCTGAATGCCTTCATAAAATGAAACCAGAACCCATCACATTCTCATGGATGTTTTGACATTATTTTTTTACCAGTCATATATCTATAAAATATGTGAAGTATTACTAACAATACTTCAGGATATGGCTAATAAATGAAATGTCCCTAAAATTATCCTATTATTTTTTCTGAATTTCCTAGATAATTTGCAGATCATTTTATTCAAAACCTTACAATGCACGTTGTTATTTTCTATCTTATTGCACCACATTTTAACTTCATAGAAATCTTTTTGTCTTTTATAATTTGTCAATCTTTTTGACATTTCTGTCTCCTAGAAAAAAAAATCTTTTAAAGAGTTCAAGTCAACTTCGTCCCATATAATGGCTTAAGAAGACAGTAAGTGTTAGGTGAAACATAGCTACCAACTTTTAGTTTTCTTTCTTTAAAATAATGAGAATAATATTTAAATATATCCGTGCATTTATATTTTCTTATGAGCATAAAAATTAGATTTTCTTTATAATTTATTTATAAATTATTTAAAATTATATAAAAGAAAAAAACATTTATATTTTTCTTAAAATTTCCAATTTGACTTATATATTTGCAAATAATAGTTTGTTCCAATGATTCCCAGCATTGCCTGCACACAAGAATCATCTGAGAAGCTTATAAAGTATTGATTTTACTATTATTTCCAGGAATTGAGTTCTTCTTAGGTGGGACATAGGATGGGTTTCAAAAAACAAAGAATGTCAATTATACTTCAATTTAAAAATGATGTATTCATATAAGCCCACAGTCCCTGACCTTGACAGACATTAGGTTCACCTATGGGGATATAAGACATTCTAAAGCCATAAAACTATATAAATGTCTAACCAATGTACTGTGTACTTGAATAAAATAAAATAAAATAAAATAAAATAAAAAAGCTCAAGTCCCATCCCAGAGCAATTACACAAAATATTTGGTGGTGAGTTCCAGTCATTAGTATATTTGAAAGCTCCCTGCTTTAGTTTGGTATGCAGTTAAGCTTGGGAAGTATTGCTCTAAGTAAAGCCATGTGAAACGCATATTCGTAGTAGTCCAAATTGGGAATGAAGTCTTTATACCACATCTTAGTAATGTAAGATTATCATCCTCAAAATAATTTATGTCATAGTAGTCAGTGTTATATTAAACTTGCAAGTAATTATTTAAATTAAAAATGTTATGTTTATTTAAGTTAATGATTTGATTTGAATTGTATTGGTTTTACAGATATTTTCATTTTAATTTATAATGTTTGGCTTGATATAACTAAATTAATTTATCCCTTGTTTTATATCGGTACATACCTAGAAAGTGTGATAAAAACTATTTTGGTCAATTGTGAAGGTCTGGAAATTATTTTTAAGGGATCAAATCAGAAATCATGTTTGATAAAAACATCTGTAGTTATAAAGTCCTAGATTTAAAAAATAAAAGTAAATGTTTATCATGTTATCCTTTAAAAATAAAAGGGATATTAGTTTAATGAGTACAGAGTTTTACTTTGGGTTAACGGAAAAATTCTGGAGATGGATAGTGGTGATGGTCACACAATAGTATAAAAGTACTTAGTGCCACAAAAATGTACACTCAGAGTTAAAATGTTAGATTTTATGTTATGTGCACACTATACAACAAATTAAATATTATGTATATTCAAATATCTTGTCTTTTTTAATTGGTTTGCATATTTTTGGATTTTGAAAGTTCTTTATATGTTCTAATATGTTTATTGAATATATGATTTGCAAATATTTTCTCTTAATAATCATCAAATGTTCCTAGACAGAAAGTGAGATTTTTAAAAATAAAGGATCAATCCAACAGAAATATATAATAGTCTTAAACATTTTACAGTTAATGAACAGTTTCAATTTATATAAAGAAAAAATTGCAAGAACAAGAAAGAGAAGCAGACCAATCCAAAATCATAGTTGAAAAAATTTAAACATCAATCTTTGTAACTATTAAAACAAAAAGATGCAGAATCAGTAGAGGTATATAAGATTTCAACAAAAAGAATAACGAATGACCTTATTTAAACATACAAATCTCTGTTTCTAACAACAGAGAATGTCCTTTCTTTTCAAATGCACATGGAATTATACAAAATTTATTATCTGCTGGGCCATAAAACTAGCTACAATAAATATCAAAGTATTGAAATCATACATACATGATAGTTAGAACATAATGATAAGTTGAAAATCAATTTTTTAAAACCTATCTACAAAAATAAGTAAATGTTTAGAAATCAAGCAACACATTTTATTTTATACGTGAAGCTAACTAGAAATTACATTGGAAAATATAAAATATTTTGAACTGAATTTAAAATATGTCATATCAAACTTTTGGTATACAACTATAGATCTGCTTAGAGGGAATTTTGTAACTTAAATGAATGTATTAGCGAAAAACAAAGGCTAAAAAATCAATTAACTTGATATCAATTTGAAGAAGTTAGAAAAAGAAGAGCAAATTAAACCCCCACAGAATGTAGAGGAAAAATTTTTAAAAAATAAGATAAGAAATTAATGAAGTAGGACATATATTAACATTAAAGAATAATTTTAAAAGGCAAATTTGGTTATTTGGAAAGATTAAGATAACTGAGAAATACTGATTAAGGAAAAAAGAGAGATAAAACACAAATAACCAATATCAAGAATAAAAAAGAATATCATCATAGAACTAAAAATATTATATTTTTAAACAAAATATTATTTTTAAAACAAAAAACACAAAAGAAAATTTACTACATAAAACCAGTTTCTGATGAAGAGTCTCCTCTCCCACCTCATTACTACACATTGAGATTATATGGCAAGGAACCCCACACCAAGGGTCAGAAAAAATTCCAAACACCAAATTCTCATGCAGAAATGGGGCTGCAGAAGGGATGTGTGTGCTACTGGGAGTGAAATGGTGAACCTGGTTAGCTGGTCTGGTCTTTTTATAAGAGGATATTATGACAAAATATATGTCAATAAATTTAAAAGTATAACTTATCAAAACTGACTGAATAAATAATCCAAATAGTATTGTAGTTATTAGTAAGATGAATTCAGTTCAAAAGTCTACCCACATAATGAACCGTAAGCTTAGATTGCTTCGTTGGTAAATTTTCTACATATGCAAAAAGAAACATGCCAATTTTAAACAAACTCCTCTAAAGAACAGAAAAATAAGAAACACCTTCTAAGTCATTCTACAAGAATATCATGACAGTAAAATCATATCAAGAAAAAAATATAAGAAAATTACAGACCAATTTATTTTGTGAAAATGATCCTAAAATAATAAAATAATAGAAAATCAAATCTAGTAAAATTTTAAAAGTATTATAAATCTAGACTAAGTTTATTTGAAGAATGCAAGATTGGTGTTATACTAGAAAATAAATGTATGACCTAAGAAACAGATGAAGAAATTCGTATAATTATCTCAATAGATGCAGAAAAGTAATTTGTTAAAATTCATCTGCTCATAATAAAAACAGCAAACTAAAAATATGAGAATTTTTTAATCTAGAAGATATTTTCAGTATATACAAAATATGCATACTCAGAATATATATATACAATTTTAAAATTATAGAAAACATAATAAAAAATACTGTCCAAAAAAAAAGCCCTCGAATAGACAGACACTTGACAAAAGAGGATATCCTAATGTCCAATACACATATAAAAAGGTGCTCAACCTCATTAGCCACCGGTGATATATAAAGCTATATTGAGATTACCCTATATACCTACTAAGTTTCTAAAATTAAAAACAGTTAGAGGACAATGCTGGTGACAATGCTGATCAAGAAAAACTCTCATGTGGTATTTGTGGGAAAACAAACTGGCACAATGGCTTTGAAATAAAACAGTTGGTAGTATCTACAAATTTGAGTATGCATATACACATATACATGTGATATACATATATATAAACCTATAACCCAGTAAATCATTTTGAGCTATATAGACAGCAAAAATGCATACCTGTGTGAATATAAAAAAGCAAAAATAATGCAAATAACCTAAACAATTTTACCCACTATTGCCCATCAATTTAATAGATAATTAATTATGATGTATTCTATGGAGCATTATAAAGAAAAAAGAAAAAAAAGAGAAAAAAAACCTACAGAGATGAATCTTCCAAAGACAATGTTGAGTGAAAGAAGCCAGGAAGAAAGCATCAATAAACTTAAAATTATCAAAATAATACAAAGTATATTCATTCTCTAACCAAAATGAAATAAAATTTGAAATCAATAACAGAATGAAGTTGCAAAATTCACAGTTGAGAAAATTAAACAACATACTTATAACCACTTAAATGGTCATTCTTCTTTATAAAAGAAAAAAAGAGAAATTATATAAAACTTTGAAAGAATGGAAATAAAAACAATATAAATAAGCTTATTAGATGCAGCAAATGTAGTGTTCAGAGGGAAATTTAGACCTGTCAAGACCTATATTAAAATAGAATACCTCAAATCATAACCTAAACATTTGCATTTTACAAAACTAGAAAAAGAAGTTCAAAGTAAACTCATAGCAAATATAAAAGAAAAAAAAGGAAGTAGAGAATAGCAAAATACTTGAAATAAAACTAAGACAGAAAGAAATAGAAAATCTTTATAGACTTATAAAATAAAGAACACTGAATTGTTAATTAAAAACACAAACAAAATCCAAGTTACCACAATGAAAAGCCCAGGCTCAGATGACTTCACTAATGGATTCTACTAGATGTTTTAAGAATTAATAGCATTTCTTCACAGATTCTTCCAATAATTAGAAGAGGATGGAACACTTAGACCTATATTACACTGATATCAAAACCAGAAAAAGGCATCACAAAAAAGAATAACTACAGACCAATATCAACTACAAATGTATATACAAAAATCTTCAATAATATAAATATATGGAATCTAGCAATATGAATAAAAGATTATACACCATGACCAAGTGGGATTTATTCAGAATAGAAGATTTAACATCCAAATATTAATCTCTGTAATATACTTTATTAGTAGGAAAAAAATGGCAAAACCATAGGATCATATAGAGGCAGAAAAGTTATCTAACAAAATTCAATGCACTGTAATGATTAAAAAAAAAAATTCAACTAAAAGAAGTGCAAGGGAATACCCTCAACCTAATAATGAGTATCCATGAAAACTAGCTTACACCACCCTTATCTTTATTAATTTGTTTGGGACAATGAGAATCCCAAGCATACTCTTTCCAAATAAATTATTTCCCTCAAGTCTCTTCCAGTTTCCTAATCACTGACCCTTTTATACAGTCTTTATTTGTGTGTGTAATCAAATCTTTGATCATCTATTTTAACTTTCTATTATCATATCTTAACCAAAATGAAGACAACAATCATCTTATTACAAAAGATATACACCTGACATTAGAAAGATAATGAGCTATACAAATACTGAGGTAGACACTAGGGTTAACAATTGGAGAAAATGCTTTAGTGGAAACTAATTTCATAACTGATCACTTTATTTTGAATAATTTTCAGGTTATAATGACTTTTACTTTGATAGCCAATTTTGTAACTGAAAGAATTTCTATGTCAAAACCCAAGTAAAGATGATATCTTGTATTTAAAAAAGGAGAAAGGACAGGATAATGGTGTTTAACTCTTTGTTAATTCTTCATTAATTCACACTCTGTCCACACAAAATGCTCTCAAAACAAAGCATTTGATTTCTTTCATGGTACATTCTCCCTCTATGCCAATGTTTCATATAATCAGCCCTATGGATCCTGTAAAGTCAAAGATATAGTTTTATACATGGAACCTTTTAAAACTTTGCTAGCTCTAGATTCTTAATTAATAATCCACTGAATAGGCAACTATTGGCCTAGTCTTCCTAAAGTACAACTCTAATCAGATTGTTACATAATACAAACATTTCAGAGACTTTCTATTGACAATAAAACAAAATTTTAATTCCTTGTCCTGGCATCAAAGCTGTCCAGGATATGATCATCCTCTTTATCGGCCTAATATTTTTCTATGGCCTTTGCAATTCTCACAATCCTGTGTGCAAAAGTTATGGGATCATTTTCAGTTTCAGATACATGTCCAACACTTTCCCATATCTCTGGCTTTACTTGTATGATCCCCTAGGGCTGGGATGTAAGGAACAAACACGTGCCCACACCCATGTATGTACCCATCTCTGCATTTCTAAATCTTATCCAGTCTGCAAAACCCAACTCACATGCTTATTAGTTGGCATTTCCTGGTTCTCCTCAGTTATTCCAATTCTCTCCTTCTAAATTTTCAATTGATGTGCACCTACCTTATGATACTTATTTTCTACCCAGATGTTCTTTTGTTTAATATGTTTCTGTTGCTCTTTTGTAAAAGATATTGAATTTTATATATCCTGCTTATCCACATAGAACTTAAATCAGTGCTTCCCCCTAATAGCCATACAACAAGACATGTTGAAAATAAAACAGTAATTTCTATGGACTTGTCTTATATATCGCTCTGTAATAACACTGAATATGAATAACTTTCAAAGTTAGAGTAAAATTTATAATCTTAAACAACATTTCACTAGTATTTTGGTTTAGAATCTGTACACATTAGAATTCCACAAAGTAGCATAATAAAGCTACTGCTACTGCTGGCAGAAAGTAAAATGGCACTTTAGGTAAGTTACTCTCAGTATCAGCTTCTATATCTGTAAAATGGGAAAATAATGCATTGTAAGGATTAAAAAAAAGACACACATAATGATGCCTGGCAGACAGATGTGTTTATTCAATAAAACAATGTCAAAATTCCTAAGAGTGTAAGACGTCACTAATGTTACTTAACATTAGTCCCTTAATTCGACTGCCTGTCCACTCTTATTCTCTACTTCCTATACTATTAAGATAAATATTATTAATAAAGTTAATATGTGCTGATGTTAAAACTATTGATAAATATTGCTAAATTACAAAAGTATACAACAATGTCCATTTTTCACACTTAAAATACGAACATTAATGTAAAAATATGAATTTGATTGGTGAAAATTAGAATTTTATTGTTTTAATAGGCATTTTTCATTTATTAGTAAGAGTAAACATTTCTCATATATTTCTGTTGTTTTATTGTATAACTGTTTCCAATGAAAAGTAAGCTGATTTTAAACTAAAGCTGTCTATGTGTTTGTATCTCAAAAATTATTTCTTTCTAAGTTACAGTATGCAACAAATTAAAAATAAACATTCAGCAAGTGTTTTTAGAAGATGACAGAATAACACATTTTAAAAAGAGGAGTAAGTAAAGCCAAAAGAACCACAGAGCACACGGTGCCTTAGAGATACTCATTACAGTATACTGAAACACATAAGCATAAAGGTAAGGTTGAGTCATCAAAAACTTAAATTTAGTTTAATGTTAAAAAATGAAATTACTAATAATAAAATAAAAATTTAAAAAAATAAATGAAATTGAGTATTATATTTTGGAAATTTTTTCATCTACATTGTTAGTACTTGGTACCTGAAAAGTCGATAGTCGGTAGCCTGTTTCACATGGGAAATTTCACCCATGTGAAAGCTTTATTCCTGTGATGAAAGATGAACAAAGCATTGATTTACTTTATTCTATTTTTATAAGGTTACTTTACATACATACACCTTTAACACCACAGAATATAATTTTTGGTATATGTCAAAATGATATTTGAACTCAACTCCCATGTTTTCATACCAGTGTAAACAATATAGTACAAACAGGAAGCTCCAAATTACTTCTTCTTAACTTCAAATTTGCACATAATATTTCCTTTTAGCTGAGTTAAGATGCACTAATTTTCTAAAAAGAAAATGAATTGATTTTTACCAATATAAAAAAATTGCTTAGAGGAATGCCTAGTATATAGCAGAAACTCAAGACATTTGTTGAATAAATAACGTTCAAGTTAAGTGAAATGCTTAGCTTTATAAAGCAAGAACATTCTAAAATCAAATAATTACTGTGCAAACGTAAAAAAAATAGTCATTAATAAAATATTTCATAAAATATTTTGTGTATTTTATGCAGACATAATAAATTAATTGCATGATGGATATAAAAAGACATACAGTATAATCTAAAGAGAATGATCTTACGCTAAGATTTAAAACACTTAGGCTTTAGTCCTGTGGCTCCTCTAATAATTATGTGATATTGAACAATTTACTTAACATTCCTTGGTGTCATTTTTTCCAGCTGTAAAACAGTAATAATAGTAACTTCCTATGCATCACAGATGGTTATTTTTAAAGTAAAATGAGATAATAGATGAAGAAGTGCTTTCAAATATAAAACACATAATTGTTGAATAATATTTAAGACACACTTTCAGATATGCAGAGGAAAAGCTTATATATTAAAAAAAACAGTTATTCAATTTACCAAATCTAATCAAAATGGGTGTTTTTGATCTCATGTGGCAGAGTCACATTACACACACATACACCACAAAACCTTTGTCTTTACCTTTCTCCATTGCTACACTGTCTAGCAAGTTTTTTAAATTATTTGCTTAATTTAAGTACAGTTGGTATACAATCATATTATTTATATGAGTTTCAGGTGTACAATATAGTGACTTCACATTCTTATACCTAATAATGTGATCACCCCACTAATTCTAGTAATCATCTGTCACTCTGCAAACTTATCAAAATATTATTGACCCTATTTCTCTTCCCATTTTCACCCATCTCCCCACTCCTTTCTTCTGGTAACCATCCCTTTGGTCTCTGTTTTTATGAGTCTGTTTTTGTTTTTTGTTTTGTTTTTAGATTTCCCGTTTAAGTGAAACCATACGGTATTTGCCTTTCTCTGCCTAACTAACTTCACTTAGCCTAATACCCTCTAGACCCAACCATGTTGTCTCAAACGGCAAGACTCTATTCTTTTTTATTGCTGCATAATATTCCATTATATGCATACCACATCTTCTTTATCCATGCATCTATCATGAATACTTAGGTTGCTTCCATAACTTGGCTATTGTAAATAATGCTGCAAAGAACGTAGGAGCGTATATTCTAATTAGTGTTTTTGCTCTTTGAATAAATACCCAGAAGTGGAATTGCTGGGTTATATGGTGTACCATTTTCAGTTTTTTAAGGAATCTCCATACTGGTTTCCATAGGGGCTGCACCAGGTTGCATTCCCACCAACAGTGCAGGAGGATTCCCTTTTGTCCACATGTTATTCCTTGACTTTTGATAATAGCCATTCTGACTGGTGTAGGGTATCTTACTGTGATTTTGATTTGCATTTCCCTGATGATTAGTGATGTTAAGCATCTTTTCATACATCTGTGGACCATCTGCATGTCTTCTTTGGAGAAATGTCTTTTTATGTCTACTGTTCTTTTTTCAATCAGATCATCTAATTTTCTGTTATTGAGTTGTATACATTTCTTATGTGTTTTGGATATCGAACCCTTATCAGATATATCATTTGCAAATATGTTCTTTCATTCAGTGGGTTGCCTTTTTGTTTTGTTGAAAGTTTCCTTTGCCCTGCAGAAGCTTTTTAGTTTGATGTAGTCCTATGTGTTTATTTTTGCTTTTGTTTCTCTTGCTCAAGGAGACATATCCAAAAAGATATTACTTGGACTGATATAAAACAGTTCACTTCCTATGTTTTCCTCCTGAATCTTTATGGTTTCAGGCCTTACATTTAAGTCTTTAACCCATTTGAGTTTATTTCTGTATATGGTATAAGAGAGTGGTCCACTTTCATTTTTTGCATGTATTTGTCCAGTTTTCCCAACAACTAGTTTTCCCTTGTTGAAGAGACTGTCATTACTCCAGGATATATTTTTACCTCCTTTGTCATAGATTAGTTGACCATGTAAGTGAGGGCTTATTTCTGGGCTCTTTATTCTGTTCCATTAATCTATGTGTCTGTTTTTGTGCCCATACCATACTGTTTTGATTATTATAGCTTTGTAGTATAGTTTGAGATCAGGGAGCATGATCCCTCTAACTTTGTTCCTCTTTTCAAGATTGCCATGGCTATTTGGGTGTTTTTGTAGTTCCATATAAATTTTAGGATTATTTCTTCTAGTTCTGGGAAGAATGACATTGGCATTTTGATAGAAATTGCATTGAATCTGTAAATTGCTTTGAGTTACATGGTCATTTTAACAATATTAATCCTCCCAATCCATGAGCATAGTATATCTTTCTATTTATTTGTGTCCTCTTCAATTTCTTTCTTCAATGTTGTATTGTCTAGGAGTTTAAAGAGTCACATTGTAATGTCATAATAATCAGTCTCTATTTTAAGAGTTCAATCTTTATTATCACCTACTTAAGGTCAAATTAGTTATTGTGTAATAAATGGAAACTAAAATTTAAAATGTAAGTGTTTCATCTATCACCTACCAAGACACTATATGTAGAATTCAAACTAAGACACTACATGTAGAAAAAAGGTGTGGTTTACGCATTTAAAAATTTGTTTTTGTATTCACAAATATAACGCAAATCAGTCTAAAATTCTTAAAAGACAGTTCTGAATTTCCAGCAGCTTAATAGAGATTTAATTAATTAACTAATTAATTAATTTTTTAAGTTAAATTTATTAGAGGTGACATCAGTTAATAAAATTACACATGTTTCAAGTGTACACTTCAATAATACATCATATGTATATTGTAGTGTGTGTTCACCTAAAGTTGCAAGATACAAAAACAACATACAAAAATCCATTTCATTCCTATACAGTAACAATAACATTTCAGAAAAAGGAATGAAAAAAATTTCTTCTGCAATTGCAGCAAAAGAATAAAGTACCTAGGAATAAACCTAACAAAGATCTTCTGTATTTTATCAGTCATTAAGTCTCTCAATTGTTTTTC
Organism: Pteropus alecto; assembly: GCF_000325575.1. NCBI lineage: Eukaryota > Metazoa > Chordata > Mammalia > Chiroptera > Pteropodidae > Pteropus > Pteropus alecto. Next base: position 21,924,742 of record NW_006436298.1, on the reverse strand, counting down.
AAAATTCTTTCACCTGAACCTTTCCTTTTCATCATTATCACCATTCTAGCTCTTGATGCTTCATAGTACAACTCATAATTTATTTCCCTATTTTTTGTCTCTATTTCCTCCAACAGAATATATGCATTGCCACAAGACCAAGATCAACATCACCGAGGCACTACTTCCCATTTGTCGATTGCTTAAAATTGGAATTTAAGACCCTTGTAGTCCAATTCCAACCTGACACCCTTAGCTTTGATTCTTACATAAATCTTTCTCTGACTAGACTTAGATACTAATATCAACTTACTACAGCATGTTTTGTTGTAAACTCTTATATAAAAGGACTACATCAGCTAGAATAATTTCAATTGTCAATTGTTCAGCAATTGAGTTCTCAATTCAAAAATTGCTTAAATAGTAAATGGCATAATATCACAAAAATGCTTCAAGTTTTTTCAGCTTTGGTTTTTTAATAGTTTAGTAACATAAATGACACAGGTTCTTTCTAACTTTCTGCTGAATCATGCTTGGTATTTTAACCAAAAGCTTCACAGATTAGAACTGTTTCAGTCTCCAGTCTCTAAATCAATCACTTGGTAAGAAGAATGAAGTCACTTTTAATGGTTTAGATAAATCAAGATTCACTCACTGCAGTTAGGAAGATTCCTGGATGCCTTGAAAGACAAAGACAAATCAGAGTTAAGCAAAGGAATGTATAAAAAATGTCTGCTAGAGAGGCTAATATTAATTTGCTACTAAGAGTGTCACTCTGTTTAGGAATTCCTGTGCTGATTACATATTTATTGATTAGTATTCATAAAAGTTAAATTGGTTTTTGCTATTATAGCAGAAGACTATATGTAGAGATAATGCATTGGCTAGCTGTAAAACACAAGTCTATTTAATTAAAACTTTTATGACTTATAATCACCAAATATAAATACACAAGCACAGAGACACGCACACACAAACAAACAAACAGACACTTGCAAAATTGAACCATATTTACAAGACATATTCTGCCATGTTTAGGGCTCTAGATGAATTTGAATGAGGACACTGGATTTATAGAAGCAAAGGACAGACAGGATCCCAGTAGAAGTACTAGAACAGCAAATGAGAACTAAGTCTCCCTTAGAATTCTATCTGTAACATCACAGTATTTTTAAAAAAATAAATAAATATGAAGGCACTTTCTTTCAAGATATTTTTCCTGTTAAGGTCAACTCTGTTACTTCTCTTACACTTTATTTTTTCATTTTCATGACTTTGTTTTAAGAAAAATTCAGGATTCCCTAGAAAATTCTTTAATGCAGCAAAAATCTGTCTGAATGGTATCTTGTCAACATGTCTAGCTGGGAATAGTGAGCCATTATTTTGCTATCACCTTCTTTTTTATTGTATATGAGAAAGCGTTGTATCATATAAGTAATCTGAGCTCATGGAATCCACAAAGAGCTGTAAAAAGATCTTATGCGGATATAGCTTTTCCAGTAATTAAAAACAAAAAGAAAAAAAAAAAGACAGCAAAACTCTCAAGTGGGAAATATTGCATTGAAACCTCTGTGGAAAATGGTAACAGCTATAAACAACTAAGTGAATAAATTTTCCTTCTTTTCTGTCCCTAGCTTATCTGTTACTTTTGTTTATTAGCAATTTTTTTTTTCATTTTTCTGGGAAAATAACGCATGTATCCAAAGCTTTAGATAAAATTCTGGGGAAAATAAAACTTCTATTCTAAACAATAGTAATGTTAAAGACTACCCACTACTTCGGAGTCCTTCCTACATGCTAGTCATTGCCATGTGAAAACAAGGTGTCCATCTTCAATATCTCCAGTCTACTGAAATTGTCATAAAAGTATCTGTGGAAGCATGAACTCTGACAACAAGGACCAAAATTTGAATCCTACCTCCTAAAGCTTCACATGCTTTTGTGTACCAATGGAGGCAATTTACATTAATAACCCAAATTTATATAGTATTCTCATTTATTTGACTTGCAAATAGACGTCTTTTCTGAGTTATTCCTCTTTAATTTTTAATTTGCTTTGCCTGTTAACCTGCCTACATAAATCAAGGTGGCTGTTGGACACTGTTGTCTCCAATATGAGTAGCTAGAACTGAGGAGTATTTCTCTGGGCCAGATACTTCAGTGGTAATTCGTAAGCAACTGCTGAAGCCAACTAGATGTTATTTAAAATTAATCATCAGTGCCACCCACCTCAGAATGAGAAGCAGCACTCTCTCTTTTTGTATTACATTTCATCAAGGGCTTTCCTAGAGCATAGTGGCTTAAGTCTCGAAGATTTGTAGCCCTTAATCCACAGACAAAGCCATTTCCTAAGAACCTGCAAATGGTAAGTCATGATGAGCTCTGTTGTCACCAAGATGCTATGTAACATGCCCCTTTGAGGTACAGGCCTTGACCCTGAGCTTGCTTTGTCTGTCAGACTCCCTTTCTGGTGAGCCCTTTCTCCAGGTCCACACTTCTTTCAGTCTGGCTTTCTTTAGGATATCCCTAATATATTTTACCTTTTCCAAAACATAATTATAAATAATAGCACAGTGTAACCTTAACTTCTCACAGACATGATTCAAATTCAGCTCAATCTCATTTGTGACCCTGGGTAAATCGTTTACTTTTCCAAAGCCTCAGTTTCTGTATATGATAACAAGGAGTAACGCTTTCCTCATAGAGTTATTCTACAGATCAAACACAATGCCTACTATTTCTAGCACAGTCTCTAGCATATTGTAAATATTAAATTTTACATTTTTTTACCTAGAAGCTTCCCAAATGCCAATGAAATCAGTGATGCAAGAACACATAAGAAGAAAACAGGGCTGTGTCTAACCCTTTTTACAAAAAGCTTCCATTCTGCGTACCTGCCCAGGCAATATGCCTAAAATGTGCTGTCACAATAACAAATAGCATGAATTACAAATTGGTTTCAATACTTAATTGAGATTTCAATTCTACTGGAAGATTGGTTAACAGAAACTGTACCACTGGGTAAAAATAAATTATAAAAACTTAAGCATGTCTATAGACATATTAAACTTGTTTGGTGACTGTTGTGCTATCTTTGTGTATGTGTTGTTTTTTAAAGATTTTTATTAAACTATAGCTAACATACAATATTAGTTTCAGCTGAACACCAGTTATTCAATATTTATATATCTAAAAAAGTGATCACCCTTATAAGTCCAGCAACAATCTGACACTACAATATTGCAATCGCAATATTATTGACTAGATTCCCTCTGCTGTACACCACATCCCCATGACTTGTTTTATACCTGGAAATTTGAAATTCTTATTCCCCTTCACCTTTTATCCCTCCTTTTTTGAATTATAGTTGACATTCAATATTATTTGGTATTAGTTTCAGGTGATCAGTATAGTGGTTAGATACTTATATAATTTACAAAGTGATCCCCATGACTAATCTAGTACCCATCTGGAACCATATATAGTTATTATCATATTATTGACTATTTTCTGTATGTGTTGCTTTAAATCCTCATGACTATTCTGTAACTAACAATTTGCACTTCTTAATTCCTTTAGCTTTTTCGCCAGTCCCACAACCCGCTCCCATCTGGCAACCATCAGAATGTTCCCTGAATTTGAGTCTGTTTCTGTTTTGTTTATTTTGTTCTTTAGATTACACATAAAAGTGAGATCATATGGTATTTGACTTTCTCTGTCTGACTTATTTCACTTAGTATAATACCTTCCAGATCCATCCATGTTGTCACAAATGGTAAGATCTCATTTGTTTTATGGCCGAGTAATATTCCATTTTATATATGTACCACTTTTTTATCCAATTGTTTATTGATGGACACTTAGGTAGCTTCCATATGTTGGCTATTGAAATTATACTGCAATGGACATAGGAGTGCATATATCTTTTTGAATTAGTGTGTTGGATTTCTTCAGATAAATACCCGGATGTAGAATTTCTGGGTCATATGATAGTTCCATTTTTAATTTGTTGAGGGAACTCCATACTGTTTTCCATAGTGACTGCACCAATTTGCAATCCCACCAACAGGATATGGAGAATTCTTGTTTCTCCATATCCTCCTTGATGCTGTTCATTGACTTATTGATGATGGCCATTCTGACAGGAGTGAGGTGCTATCTCATTGTGGTTTCAATTTGCATATCTATGATTATTAGTAACATTGAACTTCTTTTCATATGTTTATTGGCCATCTGTATGTCCTCATTGGAAAAATGTCTATTCAGGTCCTCTGCCCATTTTTTAATTAGATTGTTAGTTTTTTTTGGTATTAAGTTGCTTGAGTTCTTTGTAAGTTTTAGATATTAACCACTTATCAGATGTATCATTGGTAAATATCTTCTTCTATTCAGTATGCTGTCTTTCCATTTTATTGATGATTTCCTTTGCTGTGCAAAAACTTTTAGTGTGATGTAGTCCCACTTTTTTTTCTTTTGATTCTCTTGTCTGTAACAACATATCAGAAAAAAAAATGTATCGAAGAGCAATGTCAGAGAATATATAACCTGTTTTCTTCTAGAAATTTTATGGTTTCAGGTCTTATATTTCATCTTTAACACATGTTGAGTTTATGGTTTAAGAAGGTGATCTAGATTCATTTTTTTTTTTTGCATGTATTTGTCCCGTTCTCCTAACACCATATTTTGAAGAGACTTTAATTACCCCATTGTATATTCTTGTCTCCTTTGTCATAGATTAACTGACCATATAAGTGTGGGTTTATCTCTGGACTCTCTGTTCTGTTCCATTGATCTCTATGACTGTTTTTATTACTATAGTCTTGTAGTATAGTTTGATATCAGGTATTGTGATACCACCAATTTTTTTTCTTTCTCAAGATTGCTGTAGCTATATAGGGTCTTTTAGGCTCTCCATAAATTTTATGACTATTTGTTTTGAGCTCTTTGAAAAATGTCATTGGTTTTTTGATAGGAATTGCATTGAATCTTAGATTCCTTTGGGTGGTATGTACCTTTTAATGATATTAATTCTTCCTATCAATGATCATTGTATTTGCTTCCATTTATTTCTATCTTGTTCAGTTTCTTTCTTCAATGTCTTATAATTTTCTAAGTACAATTCTTTTAATTCTTTAATTAAATTTATTCCTAAGAATTTTTTTTGGCATAATCGTAAATAGATTTGTTTTCTTAATTTCTCTTTCTGATAATTCATTATTATATATAAAATGCAACCAATTTCTTAATGTTACTTTTGTATCTTACTACTTTACGGAAGTCATTTACCAGTTCTAACAGTTTTTTGATGGAATATTTAGGGTTTTCTATATACAGTATCATGTCATCTGCAGATAATGACAGTTGTACTTCTTCCATTCCAATTTGGATGCTTTTTATTTCTTTTTCTTGTTTGATTGCTATGGCAAGGACTTCTCAAGGATTTCTAATATCATGTTGAATAGTTATGGTAAAAGTGGACATCCGTGTTACTGATCATAAGGAAAACACTTTCAGCTTTTCACCAGTGAGTATAATGTTAGCTGTGTTTGTCATATAAGGCTTTTATTACTATGTTCCCTCTATACTCACTTTGCTGAGAGTTTTTATTATAAGTGGATTCTGGATTTTGTCAAATGCTTTTTCTGCATCTGCTGTTATGATCATGTGATTTTTATCCTTAATTTTGTTTATGTGATATATCACATTGATTTGTGGATATTTAGCCAAATTTGCATTCCAGAAATAAATCCTACTTAGTCATGGTGTATAATCTTTTTAATGTATTGCTGGTTTCAGTTTGCTAATATTTTGTTGAGGATTTTTGCTTCTATGTTCATCAGGAATGTCGACTTATAATTTTCTTTTCCTGTAGTGTCTTTGGTTTGGAATTGGGGTAATGGTGCCCTCCTAAAATGAACTTGGAAGTCATCTATCTTCTTGAATATTTTGGAATAGTGTGAGAAGGACAGATGTTAAACCTCCTTTAAATGTTTGGTAAAATTCACTTGTGAAGACATCTGGTCCAACACTTTTGCTTGTGGGGAGTATTTTGATTACCGATTCAATTTTGTTAGTAGTAATCAGTCTGCTTAGATTTTCTGCATCTTCTTGATTCAGTCTTGGAAGATTGTATGTTTCTAGGAATTTATCCATTTCTTCCAGATTGTCCAATTTGTTGGCATATAATTGTTCTTGGTGTTTTCTTATAATCCTTTGTATTTCTGTGGTGTCAGTTGTCACTTCTCTTTTCATTTCTGATTTTATTTATTTGGGTTCCTTTTCTTGATGAGTCTGCCAAAAGTTTATCAATTTTGTTTATCTTTTCAAAGAACCAGCTCTTGGTTTCATTGACCTTTTGCATTTTTTTAGAGTCTATTTCATTTATTTCCATTCTGATCTGTATTACTTCCGTCCATCTACTCACTTTGGACTTTCTTTTTTCTTCTTCTTCTAGTTCCTTTAGGTGTAAGGTTAGATTGCTCAAGATTTTTCTTATTTCTGTAGTAGGCCTAAATTATTATAAATTTCCCTCTTAGAAATGCTTTTGCTGTGTTCCAAAGATTTGGGGTCATTGTATTTTCATTTTCATTTGTATCTAGATATCTTTTGATTTCTTCTTTGATCTCATTTTTTACCCATTCATCGTTTAGCATCATGTTATTTAGCCTCCATGTGTTCATGTTTTTCTATTTCTTTTTCCTGTAATTGATTTCTAGTATCATGCCAACTAGTTGGTCAAAGAAGATGCTTGGCATGATTTCAATCTTCTTAAATTTATTGAGATTTGTTTTGTGGCCTAACATGTGGTTTATCTTGGAAAATGTTCCATGTGCACTTGCAAAGAATGTATATTCAACTTCTTTGGGGTAAAATTCTCTTTAAAATATCAATTAAATCCATCTGGTCTAGTGTGTCATTTAAGGCCACTGTTTCCTTGTTGATTTTCTAATAGAACTATCCCTTGATGTCAGAGGGGTGTTAAAGTCTCCTACTATGACTGTACTGCTGTCAATATTTTCATTTATGACATTTAATATTTGCTTTATGTTGGTTAATATTTGCTTTATGTATTTAGGTGCTCCTATGATGGGTGCTCAAATGTTTACAAGGGTTATATCCTCTAATTGGACTGATCCCTTCATCATTATGCAATGTTCCTTGTTATAGCCTTTATCTCTTATTATAGACTTTGTTTTAAATTCTATTTTGTCTGATTTAAATATTACTATACCACCTTTTTTTTTTCATTTCCATATACGTAAAATATCTTTTCTATCCCTCTACCTTCAGTCTTGCATGTCTTTCGATCTGAAATGGGTCTCTTGTAGACAGTATATGTATGGGTCTTGTTTTCATATCCATTCAGCTAACCTATGTCTTTTGATTGGAACATTTAATCTATTTACATTTAAAGTGATTACTGATAGGTACATAGCAATGAGCATTCTATTATGCATAGTTATGTGGGTTTTTCGTTTGTTTGTTTGTTTGTTTTAGTTTTTTTCCCGTTCTCATTCTTAAATAAGTCCCTTTAACATTTCCTGACTTAGCTTGGTGGTGATGAATTCCTTTATCTTTTTCTTGGGGTAAGCTCTTTATCTCACATTCAATTTTAATTGATAGCCTTGCTGGGTAGAGCAGTGTTGGCTATAGTCTCTTGCTTTTAATCACTCTAAATATTTCAGGCCAATCTTTTTCGGCCTGCAAAGTTTCTGTTGAGAAATCAGCTAACATTCTTATGGGAGCTCCCTTGTAAGTAACTAGCTGACTTTCTCTTTCCGCTTTTAGGATTTTTTGTCTTTAACCTTTTCCAGTTAAATTATGATGTGTCTCGGTGTGGGTCTCTTTGGGTTCATCTTGTTTGTGAATCTCTGCACTTCCTGGGCTTGTATATCTATTTCCTTTGCCATATTAGAAAAGTTTTCTGTCATTATTTCTTAAAATAAGTTTTCAATCCCTTGTTCTCTCTTTTCTCCTTCTGGTAAATCTATGATGTGAATGTTTGATGTTGTCCCAGAGGTCCCTTAATCTCTTCTCGTTAAGTTCTTTTTTCTTGTTTAGTTTTCTGCTATCTTGTCTTCTAAATCACTGATTCTATCCTCTGCTTCATCTAATTTACTATTGATTCCTTTTAGTGTATTCTTCATTTCAGTTACTGTGTTCTTCATTTCTGACTAGTTCTTTTATATGGGTTTTATGTGCTTTTTTGTTTACTATCTCTTTGTTGAAGCTCTCACTGAGATCATCTATTCTTCCCCTAAGTTCATTGAACATCCTTATAATCAATGTTTTGAACTCTGTATCTGGTAGGTTGCTTGCCTCCATTTCACTTAGTTCTTTTTCTGAAATTTTCTCCTGTTCTTTCATTTGGATATCTTTCCTTGTTTCCTCATTTTTGCTGCCTCTCTGCATTTGTTTCTATGTATTAGGTAGATATGCTATGTCTCTCAGCCTTGGCCATGTGGCCTTATGTAGCAGGTGCCCTGTGTAGCTCAGTACACAGTCTTCTGATCACCTATGCCAGGTGCTCTAGAAGAGTCTCTTGTATGGGTTATGTGTGCCCTCCTATTGTAGTGAGCCTTGGTTGCTGTTGGTACATCAGTGGGTAGGCTGCCTAGCTGTGAGATTTGGCCATGCTCACAGCATATGAGCTGCTGTGTAGGGGCTGACTTCAAGGAGTAGAATTTGTCTCAGTGGGCTCATGTGGTTATTGAGACCATCCTTTGTGTGTGCTACTTGTGGAATTAATCACGTGGTGCTCTGTTGTGACCTGATGCCATCTCTGGATGTGTTTGTTCTAGGGCCCCTTGGAAGGGGCTCCCAATCAGGCCAAGTGCCTGGGGCTACCTGGTAGGAGCTACAAAGCAATCATTGGTTGGTTGTTCCCTGAGTTGAACCTAAAGGTATGTGGGAGAGGCCATGCTGCTAATCGAGGCAGGCTACCATCAGTAGCAGGCCTGGGGCATCTCAGCAAAAGGCCCAGGAAACCTCTAGGCCTGCCACCACCCACCAGTTGTCCATAATGTTCAGCCACTGAAAGAGCCTTGGGTGGTATGAGTGGAACAGGACTTGAGTGGGGCAAGGTCTCAAGAGTTATCAGCATAGGAGAAATGGTGTTTGACAAGTTATTACAAATTTAGATTTGATACCAATTTTAAGCTTGGGGCTAGTATGGAAAAGGCCACCTGCCTGGGGCCTTCAGACTCCAGAAAGTTGTCCAAGAAATTTTGCAATCCATGCCAACACCAGCTGACTGCAGGCTGCCAAAACAGCCTCTGGAGTCATGCAATTTGGGTGGGGCAGGATCTGAATGAGTCACCAGAATGGAGCAAGTGGTGTTCAACGGATTAATGTAAATTCAGATTTGGCACCAGCATTGAGCCAGGGGCCTCTCTCCAAAAGTCCAGAGCCCATGAGGCCAGCCATTTCCCTCTCAGGACCTGTGGTTCCCCAAAAGTTGTCCAAGAAAAAGTGCAGTGTGGGCCAACAATGACTGCCTGACAGCCACACAAAAAGCCTCTGGTGTTGCACAAGTTGGGTAGGGCGGAGTCTTAGAGAGTCACCAGAGTAGAGTGAGAATTGCTTACCAGGTCAATGAAAATTCAGATTTGGTCATGTGCAGGGAGGGCTCAACACAGGAAAGTTGATGTCCTCCAGCTACTCAGGAGGAGAGCTCAACACAAGAACATTGGTGGCTTTCCCTCCAGCCCTTATCCTGAAGCTGCACCACTCAGTTTCTTCCTATATGTCTCTGATACCTCCCTAGGTGCTCTCTCTCAGCTGGACCCCAGGAGAATTCCTGGGAGTTAGAGAGTTTGTGTGGAGGCCCATTAAGTGGACTCCTGGGTTTCCAGCCACCTTCAGTCTCACCTTAACGAATAGAATCCTGGCTGATTTTCACAGCCAGATAATGTGGAGGTGGCTTGTCCTGGCACTGGTGCTCTAAGATGGGGAGCCCAGTGTGGGGTAGAGATCCCTCACTGTTCAGAGGGGCCCTTTGCAGCTGAGATATCCCTCCAAATTCTTGACCACCACATGTGAGTGTGGGCCAGCTCGTTTCGAATCTCCACTCCTCCTACCAGTCTCAAGGTGGCTTCTTCTGTGTAGCCTGAGTTATACAACTATTTATCTAGTTTTTAGATAGTTCTCCAGGTTGATTGTTCTATATTTTAGTTTTAATTTTAAAGTGATCATGGGAGGGGGCAAACACAGCATTTACCTACTCCACCATCTTGACCAGAATTATTTTTAATTATTATGTTTAAAAATGTATATTTAAATAGCAGCTACTTACAAAAAATAAGAAAATATTAATAATAATTAAATGTGTAAATCCACCAAATACTTTCCTCAATCCTTTACCATATATACACTCACACACACACACATGCACTTGTATTAAATGCTATCACTTCCACATGATCTATTCTTCAAGGTAAGTCAATTAGGTTTCTAAGGAAACATAGTGACATATTTTGATAGTTGCATTTTAAAACTATTATTATTGTTGTTGTAATTGATTGTGATTGGGAAACTGCTTTAACTCAGAATAAAGAAATTCTGTTCCACCTACACTCTCTTGTTTGAAAACAGCAAATGATACATCTGGATTTTTTATACCTAATTAATAAGATTATTTCTGTGTATCTATTTTTCTGGTTTATCATAAATTACTGAAAAATCAGATAAGACTAAAAAACTTGGTAGCTACAGAAATTGACAAAAACAACAACAACGAAGGGAGCTAAATGGGGATAGAATAACATATAGATCATCATATTGACTGAAAAATTCTTATAAATACGGAACAATTATGTTTTGGAAACATGTAAAGTATCAGGCAAGCTAAGGAGATCCCACTGGAAACAAGGTTTATCTGTCAACTACCTTCATCAGAAAGAGGGTAGGTCTAAAATATATATATTTGGCAGCCATTTTATTATTGGTCCCCAAAATAAGAAAGTCAATAACCTTTTAACTAAAGAATGATGCTTGATCCCACTGTCTAGAGATATTTTCCAAAAATAAATTTTTCCAATTTTTGTTATAAAAGGTATTATAAATCTGATTATTTGTTTGACATTAGTTATTTACTAATGATATATGGATTGCACTGCCCTGACCATTTAGTATATTCAAAATATTTTATCCACAACACTGAACAATATTATTTCTGCACCATTTAATAAACTGCTATAAAACACATACTTGTTTATATCTATGTTTGACTACACTGTGTAAGATTCATTCCACTTTAGATATTTTTAAATGTTACTTTTCCATTTCCTATTAAACTATTTTAACAGTGCTACAATATTAGTATTTTTATACCTCAACAACCTAAAAGCAACCTTTCATATTTGCCCAATTAATAAGGCTCTGTAGAAATATACACTATTTTCTTGCAACACAATCACAGAAATATATTTATGCAGCATTGCATTTTAAAATGCCCTCGACTGATTTCTCCACAGGGCTTGCTTGTCACAGCGCTTTGTTAACCTACCCACTACAATACAGTTTATCAGACAACCTTGCTTTGCACTGTCAATTAGAAAATAATAATAATAACCAAAATAGTTTGCCTTCCAAATTCTTAGCTGCCCCAATGCTGAAGCCAATGATGTGTAGAAAAGAAAAACCCTCATAACTCCTAGCCTGATAAATGAGTAGGGAGAATTTGACAGATCAGAACGAGATGAAGCAGCCTAAAACATTTGGCACAATGTGCGTCTGGCATACAGAGACTGCCTGTCAAATGCCTATGACTCCATACAGCAGCTAGGGACCCTATGGAGCAGCAGATGGGCCATTAAGGTAGTATTAATGTAGATGCCATCAGTTTTCAGTTCTGACTGGGACATACTCTTTAGAACTATGAGCAGCTGCTGCCATTTATTGTGACAGCTTCCTGCTAACTTTTGCCAACTGGCACAATCTGACTCTTTGTACCTGAGCTATTAAATGTGTGACTTCCACCATTTTATTCCTCCAGAGAATGCTTTTAATAATCCTCTAAAGAAGAAATGAAGCATTTATCACCAAAGTGAATATACATACCACGCAGTTCTATTGTACAAGACTCCTGCCCAGCATACTTTAATAGACCTTATATTAACACATTCTTATTAAAACTAAGCATAGACCTTTTCATATATATATATATATATATATATAAATGTTTAACTGAAAATGATAACTCATATTAACTCTAAATCTTTAATGTAATATTGATGTACTTAACTATGAACTAACTGGAACGTTTTATCTTCTGGAAATATTATTTTCCTAACAAGCAAATAACAAAAAATGTCATATAAAACATAGTAATAAGTTAACAAACCCAAAATAAGTTATTTCATGGCTCTCTAAGTATAGGTAAATATTTTCATTCCAAAAGGATCAGATACATCTGGTGTTTTATTTAACATATGTAAATAAATTTAAGGTGTATAAATGGATTTTAAAGCTCTGTATCTAAATACTGCCCCCACTACCAATCATGAACAATGCATTATAAATGATGGTAGCTGTGTATTTATCACCTGCAGAATAATTTCAACAGACTATGCAACCAAACTATTGGCAGAAGCAGCACTCTGCTGTCTTCCTTTCATCCAGCTAGACTTCTAGGGATACACTGCATCATTTTTTATTATGTCGAACAAGATAGCTCACAGTACAGCACAGCATACGGTTTGTCAGACAATAAAAACTGCAGCAAGTCATTATAAAAATGGCTGGCAGACATATTCATTATGCTGAGCTAACATCTTCTCTGCTTCAAACATCTCTACAATCTGACCAATAATCTATGTATGAGATTTCTAAACAAATTTCACCTTGTCGATACTGTAGTTCACAGGAAGGTCTGTCTGTATACCTATACATGTGCACACACGTGCACATGCACACCCCTTCTCAAACACTAATCTTAAGGCAATTAAGCTCTTAAATTCATTTTGATAGGTGCAATAATGAGAATGCCTCTATCAGAATGTATAATAAAGTTTCAAAGATACAGACATTCATATTACAGCTTTTGAAATGCTTAAGATGAAAGAAATAGTATATAAATAACATTTAAGATGTCCTAGGTTACATGTAAAGGAAATATGTGAAATAATATTGGTGCATATAGACCACACAATAGTCAGAGGCATGATATCTAGATGTCAAGTCACTCTCAGTGACTCCCACATTTTCTTCCATGAACAAACCTATGACATTTGACAGAATTTCAGAAGTTCCATTTATTGTCTGTGAGTGATTCTGTGTGTGTTCATATACATTTACTTGCCTTTACATATTATTTCTAAAGAAACTGAAAGGTATTTACTTCTGGGAAACTCCAAAGAGTGAAACATTATATCATGAAAATGGACTTAAGGAACAATATTACTGAAAGTCAGTATGATTCACAAAAATGCAAAGAAAATTAAAATTATGTTAAAAATCTAGAATCTGACTATAAAATACACATGTTAAAGTTCTGATTTATTAGTTTAATCTTAGCAGTTTTGTTGATCTATTTAAAAGTTGCCTGGTTTATTTTTGTTGGTATTTTTTAACATTTCAGTTTCCACATGGTATTTTTCACTTTACCTAAGAATACCAAAACCATTTGACAGCATGAACTTGTTTTGAATGTTTAACTAGCAGTGGTCAAAAGTGATGATGTTATTTTACAGTAGCTAATTTGTGTCAGCCTTTCATAGGTTTATTCAACTTTGTCAAAAATTGGCAAAATCTAAAACAATTTTTGAATATTCTCCATTATTTACTTTGACTTGGTATCAAATTAAAGATGCCACTATATGCAAACATTTTGAAAATAACCTAATAATGCACTTGAAAAAATTAACATGAAAACATGAGCATTGCTCACAGCACCTGTCGCAGTACTCCCTCAGAGGAATATTTCGCTGGGCTTTTGCAGGGCGGGGATATTGTGTTTCTACATGGGAAAACCAAAGCCTGAGAGATGAAACTACCATAGTGTCTCTGTTGGACGAAAATGAATAAATCCTTGGTGACCAGAGAGTTTGAAGAGCAATGTTTTAAAAAGAGAAATTGTGAGTTTTACAATGCTGTTCTGATGTAATAAATCAAAAGCTGATCCCAAATAAATAGAATATATGTGGATTTCCAAAGAAAACTAAATTTTAAAAAAGCCACCTAAAAAAATTAATAAATAAATAAAAATTTTAAAAAGCCACCTGAAATTTATGTCATTGGTTTTAATTTAAAGCTACTGCTTTGGAGTGGTGATTTTTTATCTTAAAAAGTGTGTTTCTTATATGTTATTTTCAAGGAAAGGTTTAATAAAACATTTTTACAAAAAGCAAAGGACAGAAAGGCTGTTTAATTATTCTGGAAAATTTTTAAATAATTTTTTTGGTAAAATATGATTCTAAATAATAAGAAATTTTATTTGTTGTGATCAGAGTCAGAAAATATGCTGATATTGTCAAGCCTTTTGATTTAAAATATTTATTGAAGACTAAGAATAACTTTACCTTTCAGGTCCTATCTGCAGAGATAGTTGTGTAAATCATTGCAGCATCATGTATAGTAGTCCTATAGAATCAATTGATATTTGCGATGTCAAAGACATATATCTATTATGCTTTTCTAACACAGAAGTACTGAAAATGTTTTACTAAAAATCCATGCACAGAATCTAGAATCTTCAAACTTCTGCAGCATCTTCCCATAAAAAAAATCACTTGTATTTCTAATCTGGTTCAAGCTGCTATTGTCAGAACAGAAATATTTTACTGAACTATAAAAAGCATGTAAAGAGGTAAAATTTTAAAAAGCCTTAAAGAGGGAATATACTTTAAGATTTATCATTTTTAATAAAAATAAATGAATCTTTATTGAGACTTTATTAAAGTTAGCAAAGATGGACTGGAAATCAATAGTCTTGAAATAAATGAATTCAGCCCCTTAGGTTTTGGTTTTATAATCTATAGGAACAGTAAAATTCCATTGCCATCAAAGATGTTTATAGTAAATTAATCATATGGTATTTGAATATATAACATAATAGACTGTCAGTTATATTATACTTCCAAAAGTACGGAATACATCCACAACCCCAACCAATCCATAAATAGGAATTGTTGTTTTTATTAAAAAAAAATGTTCAAAAGATATAATTGTTTAAAATATCTGCTTCTCTTTATCAGTGTGCATATTTTACAAATTCAAAAGCATATCAATATTCTTGTGATTTAGCTAAAGTAAACAGAAATAATTGAAATGGTGGCAGATGAATTATTAGAGATTTACTTAGCAAGAACAGTACACTCTAAGTACAAAAGGTTTCATTGGTAGTGATTTCTCAGAAAATTAATAAGGTTACGATGCTTGTTTCTTCTTTGCCTTTTAACCTTCATGGGAATAGTTTATCTAGAAAGGTATTATTAAAAACATACAGGAACCTTAATTAAAGAAAAATTACACTCATTTGCATGTTCTTACTTAGTTCTTCACTTTTAAAAGATAAGCACAAAAGTAAAAATTTCCTCAATACATATCAAGGAACTTAAGTTATAATATTGTTTTCCCTTGTATTCAAAAAGTAAACTCTTAGGCTCTGACTGATTTTCTTTCTTCACAAAGAACCACAGGGAATATACAAACACCAAATGCAAATAAAGGGATATAAAATTGAGATCTTACTCCAATTATCTTTCACCAAACTTTATCTTTTCCCATGCTTTCATAGTTCTGCTTATATCTTACTTCCTCTTGAAACCTTTGCAAACATCTTGTCACAATTCAATTTACAACTCAATTATGCAGAGAAAAAAATTCTTTATATAGTCTAGAATCATTCTAGTCTTCCCCTTTGTGCTTTAATTTGTGGAAATCAGGAAAAAATAAATAAAAAATGAAGAGGCTAAATTTAAAGCCTAAACTAAGCAATAATATAAATTATCTATTTAAGGAGCATTTATCATCTTGAGTAACAAGTCTCAGTTCAGTTTCTCAGCCTCTCTACTTCATGTTTTTCACTTTAAAATATAGTCCAGGTGTCACAGAAGTATCTGGGACCTACCTCATGGAAGCAGAGAATTGCCAGACCCTCAGTTGAAATATCCAGTGTCTTCTCCAGTCTTTAAGTTTATATGGGTGTTGCTTGTCCAGTTGCCTTAGAGGGGGAAGACTCTGATGGCATAACCTAATCTGACCTTGTAATTTCTTTGGGAAGAGGCAGCATTCCCATACTATTAGGCCAGCTAGATGTAAAGGCACATTTAGGCTCATGTTGGTGTTACAAGAATTCCCTCATTTAATCTTGAATAGTCTAATTTGTAGCCATCCCACAGCGAGGTCCTTCTGGTGATTCCTTGTATTAGCTGGGTTTCTCTTATGATAATGTTGCATAATAAACTCTTCCCAGCATTTCAGTGTCCTACAAAAACAAACATTTACTTTTCTTGCCCAAAGTTCTGTTGTTTGGTTTTGATGGCTCTGCCTTAGGGTACTGGTTCAGTTCAGGTCTTTTATGTGTGTGTATGTGTGTGTGTGTGTGTGTGTGTGTGTTTGTTGTTGTCGTTTTTTGAGAATAGTCACTACTCAGGGTAGGATCTTTTCACAATTGATAGCAGAAAGGCCAATGAAAACATGCAAGGCTTCTTAAGACCATGGCTGAGACTTAGCACTTTGTCACTTCTTCCCAGAGCCCAGTGGCCCCCCCAAAAATTGTAAAGTCAAGTCAAAATCAACAGAGGGCAGGAGAATTATCCACATATTTTTGTCAGAGGCACTAAAAACCTGCATACTAGGGGACATGAATGTATACTTCTTTGACAGAAACTACTGACGTATTAAGAACAATAATTTGATTCACCATACCTCCTCTAGAAGTCTCTCTAGACTGTTATCTGATTTTTGGTTTTATCTACGTCCCAATAACTAAGCTCAGGGCCTTTTGTTACCTGACCACAAAGAATTGCCATGTTAATGTGACTGTGCCCCTGCCCTCCCTTCTGCACACATCTTATTGAACCTTTTTCTCCTGCTCTCTAAATTTGAGAAAAAAGATAGCCTGATCAATTCTTTTCCCTCTGTTTCTGCTCTTCACAGCTTCTAATAATCATACCAGAGAAAATAAAAGAAAATAAAAATTTCTAATCTGTCGCATCCTCTTTTTGTGACTCCAACTTTTTGGGAAACACTACAAGGTAAACAAGGATATTTTCTTCATGTATTAGATGAATTCTATAACATTAATACTTCGGGGTGAAATACAAAATGAAAAAAAAATGAAGGAGTTTGGAAAAATTTCCCTCAAGATAATCACCTTAATTGTAAAACTAGGGGCCAAATTTATAATCTTATGTTTGAATATCAGAAGCTAAATACCAACTAAGTCTTTCATCGTATTTTCTTATAGAACATACTTATTTCCCTTTAGACATTTGATAACAAGGGTGACAGCTACATTTTTTAGAAAATAAAAGATAAAACCACATTAATTTTTTTATTGCCATGTGCAAAGAGAAGAAGGAAAAGGAGGGTAGAGAAATGATTCTAGAAGCCTAGCTAAGGCGATATGTAGAAAAGAATAGAATCAGTGTGATCAAAGGAAACATGTTTTTAACAGTTAATTAAAACAAAGTGAAATTTACCTTAATCCATATCGGTGACAATAAATTCACATAGGGTGAAATTACTCTGTATGATACTATAATAGTGTATACATGTCATTATACACTTGTCCAAACCCATAGAAAGTACAAGAGTGAACCCTAATGTCAACTACAGACTTTGGGTGATAATAATGGAATGATGCAGGTTCATCAATTGTAACAGATATATGACTCTGTTCTGTAAAAAATAGGAGAGAGAGAGAGAGAGAGAGAGAGAGAGAGATCATGTCCTTAAGACAAAGACCCCCCCGCCCCCCCAAAAAAAGCAGACTTACTCACCAGTTCGAGAATCTATAAATGATAGATTGTGCTTTGTATTCTCTACATTCAAATCTCTGGGCTTGTTTTGAAGAGATAATTAATTAGAGATCTTTAGAGAGTATACCCAATTTCCCTAGTTATATAAAGCATAATTCTGGGAAGCATTACTAGGAGAGAACAGATTGATCTGAATTACAACAATATGTATGAGTAAAGTACAAAGTAATTCTGTTAGAGGAAGAATATCTTTAAAATACACCTGCTAGCATATCCAAACATTTTATTCATTACTCAATTTACTTCTATTTACATTTCCATTAAGGTTAGGGTATAATATATGCACTATATAATATGTGATGCTGGTAATAATTTATTTATGATTAGGCTTAAAAAGTACCTGTCGAGAATAGAATTACCTTATGACCCTGCAATCCCTCTTCTGGGTATCTACCTAAAAAGTTTGAAAACATTTATTTGTAAAGATATAGATACCACTATGTTCATTGAAATATTATTCACAGTGGCCAAGACATGAAAACAACTGAATATCTCCTTTGCTAGATGATTGAATAAAGAAGCTGTGGTACATATATACAATGGAATATTACTCAGCCATAAGAAAAATTTAAATACTACCATTTTCAACTACATGGATAGATCTTGAGATTACCATGCTAAATGAAATAAGTCAGATGGAAAAATCTGAGAATCATAAGATTTCATTCAGATATGGGACATAAAACTGAAAGCAGCAACTAAACAAAACAAACAAATAAAAACTCACAGACACAGACAACTGTGTAGTGGTTAACAGAGGGAAAGGGAGGAGGAAGGAGATAGAAAAAGGTAAAAGAGGTCAAATATATGGTGGTGGAAGAATATTTGACTTTGGGTGGTGAACACACAACACAATATACAAATCATGTATTATAGAACTGTACACTTGAAACCTATAATTTTATTAACCAATTTTACCCCAATAAATATAATAAAATTTTTAAGAAGTTAGCTGTTGATAATTATCTTTTGATATGATGATTAATACAGAAAGTATTGTGAATTAATAATTATAATTATATTATATAATTGATTATATATGCACCTGATATATATTATCAATATAAATATTACTAATTTAATAACAAAGAATTAAGTTTTCTTAAAGACTTGCCATCTAATATTCTCTTTTGGAAGAGAGAAGACAGCACTATTTTCAACAGACCATAGACCATCTCATTGTGCCTGTGATATGCTGGCTGGCTAACAATTGTTCCTCAAATAAGCAATGCATTTTTTTAAATGGATTATTTTGAAATACTCAAAAATACATGTGAATTAAAATATGAGCACATTTTACATCAGTTTTATATTTTAAATAAATCTAAGTATTTTTCAAAAGTTATTTTAGACATTAAGTTATAGATAAAAATGTTTCATTAAAAAGACAGAAACTTAAGTAGACAGCAATCTATCTTAAAATCTATTCTTGTTGCTTCTTTTCAATAGCAATTTTATCATAACCTCTGATATCTGTTTTAGAGATGGATAGTCCAGAAAAATTGTCCAGAATTTTAACATCAAAAAAATAGATGCATTTTTCTAGATAGCCATGTCTTTAAATTATAGAACTTATTCTCCCTGAGAAAGTTTCCTACATTTTAGAATTTTTCTCTTCCCTCAATTAGTATACTTTTAATATGTACTGGAAATTTATTTAGATTTACTATAAATATTATAGGTTTACTAGGGTTATGTCACAGTTCTACTAATTTATTAATACCAAGGAAAAAAATCATGTTTTATTGAATATTTATGTGCTAGATAATCTGCCAAATGCTTACGATGGCTTATCTACTTTAATCTTCATAAAGACTGTATGAAATAACCAAAAAAATAAAGATCATTAGGTACTACATCCAGTAAATAAAGATCATTAGGTACTACATCCAGTAAAATGCTTAATGATGTTTAAAAGCCAATGTGATAGTGGTTAATGAAAAACATCTGGAGAACATGTGTGGAGGGAAGAAAGAGGAAAGGCACTAAGAAGATAAGAGTGCTAGTGTCAGAGAATATCTAAAAACAAGGTGGAGGTGGTGGGAAAGACTTTCTGCCTTCTCTATTAACACTCAAGAGGTTATACTGCCAACAGATATCACGTATCTCAGTATTGTACTCTAGGCTTCTTCCCAGAAAGGCTTATGAAAAATATTGCTTTCTCCATGTAATGTGTGTGTAATAAAATAAAAAAAACTGTACAGTGTTTTCACTCTCTTAATCAGAAATTCAATGAAATATCATTCTACTATTGATGGAAAAACAGGATGTCTATTCTGCTTTAAGTTAAATCCAAATAAGGAATTTGGCCTTCTATCAAATAAGGAATTTGGCCTTATATCAAAACCTCAACAATTCTCATGTCCTTCAGGTAGTAATTAAAATTTCTCAAAATCTAAATAAGAAAATGATATCGAATTCAGATAAAGTTTTATATGCAAAAATACTAAGTGTATCTTTATATAGAACAGTAAAATACTGGAAAAAGACTAAATGTTCACAACAGCAGATTTTTAAAAATAATATATGTCATAAACGTGATAATAATATGGGAAAATTATACATACATAAGATTGTTTTAGAGTCTTAAATTCATATAGTATTATATATTATGAAATGGAAAGGAGAGGATTCAATATTGAATAAAAATTGAAATGGTCATAATTATACAAAACAAAAAACATAAATTAGGGAACTACAAACACATCTTTGAGTGGTTATCTCTGTTTTTGTTTACTTACATTTTATATTTTCTACAATGAGGAATTACTATTCTTCTTTTTGAAAAAGTAGTATACTTTAAAATTACAAACAATTTATCTTACTGTCTCATGTATATGTTATGGAATTAGGTAAAATAAATTTTTTGACTAGAAAGGGCTTTTTTTTATTCTGAAGGTGATTACATCTTTTAAAATTATTTAATATATTGCTTTCCAATGTCAATGATATTTTTTATTCTACTTTAGCAAATTTCAAAAAAAATAATAAAAATTTTTAATAATTTTAATATTCAAGACATAGGAAATGACTCTTAGTCCAGACACTATTGGAGAAGAATAAATATGATAGAAATACATTTAAATAGCTATCAAAAATTGAAGAATATAGGCTTCAAAAGTGTACATAAAAATGCAGGATATGTATATGTATATATTGATACATAGTTATAGATATATCTAGCATTATTAAGTGTTTTATTATACCAGTATAGAAAAGTTCATTAGAAGAATACCTATTTGATTTTGGATACTAGATACATTGCTAAACACTGAATCTAGAGAAAGGAGTCTATGAAGGTAGGTCTACATTTTAGAGTTACGTTGCCTTACCTTTATGTAAAGTCATGTTTTCAATGATCCTCTACACTTAATTTATATTACATTTACAACACTGCTTTGAGATATACAGGACAGAAAGTCAAGAAAGTCTGAAGAGTTGTGTGGCTTCCCTATAATCTATAGATCCCGAATCTGTGAGCAGAGGCCAGATCTTATAGTCTGTGTTTTTAATATAAGAAAAGTTTTATTTCTAAAGATAGTTCTTTAAACTCACCCAGGGGAGACACTTAGAGCAATAGGATCTCACCGCATGAGTCAAATTATGTGAGATGAGTGACCCTTACCTATGTCTAAACATAGGAAAAAAGATTAACATTGGAATTTAAATGTGCATAAACTTATCTATTTCTCTCTAATTCCTATCTCAGATCATATGTTTCTCATCTACTATAATAGTGAAAGTTGCCTAGAGTGTGTATCTCAATTGTTCCTAGAGTGTAGAAACTAATAATTTCTTTGTCATTATACAGCCATAAAAATCATTAACTAATATTTTGCCTCAGAACTCTCAATTGACATTTTACTCAGACATTTTCAACGTGCAGATTCATTAAAATAGTCTAAAAGAGATAGGCCCTGTACTCAAACAATGAGTTATGAAATCTACTCCTGTCCTCATGGAAAATGCATATTGTATTCATACAGAAGTAAGAAGGCCACAAAGTTACTATACAGTCAGAGTAGCCAGTCTTCTTCTTAAATAGATCTGAATTTTGTTTTGTTTGTTACTGTTAAAACACTTCCACAAAATATACATCACTAATGTTGACTAAAATAAATTGAGCCACAGACAAAGCAGACACATAAAAAATGTTGCTTCTGAAGTTTGTTAACAACAGTAGAAGATGTCAGTCTTTGCAAGTAGAGGACTTTGTAGATCAGTTTAATAAATTTTCAAACGCTTTATGACTTCAGTCATTAGGCATTAGAGCTAATTACTCTATTTTTTCTTCAAGGCTTTTACCCATTTACTCACTTCCTACTTTTACTCATTCAACTGAAACAATTAGATTCACCAAGAGATACGGGTAATGTCTTTTCAAAACATATTTCCCATAACACTTAGTTTCCTGCAGCAAATCATTAAAGTCAACAGATGCATTTAGTTTTCAGTCTCTATACAACTTCAAGCAATTATTTTGAAGGGCAAAAATGGCTTTTCCTCCCTTTACTATCAAATATCTTCTCCTGCACCCAACTGGACAGACAAGTTATTAAAGAAATTGCTTTGTTCCTGTGCAATTTGCATACTCTTTTCTGTTTCAAAATATCGAGAGTTGATATCAAATGCCATGAAAGGTGTTGGGGAAAGTAAGAGAAGGGATTTAAAATTCGCTTTGTGAACAAAGAAATAAATGATTGTTTATATAAGCAATAAAGGAACCATTCATATTAATAAGGGTGAGCACCCAACAATTATATCACCTGGGAAACTATATCTCCAGAGTTGACAAATTATTAGAACCCCCCCTACCCTAACTGCCTTTTGTTTCATGCCCAAAATATAAAGCAAGTATACTTTAGTGACATGATTTTTTTTTTCTGGCACCTTTCCATAGCCAATTCCATTCATGCAGAAAAAGGATGAAATTCCATCATTCGAGCATGACATCTCAAAATTCAAACTTAATGAGAGCTTTGGCAGCTTCTGTCGAAGGCAGACAGTGATTAACAAAACACTTCAGAGTACAAGGCACAGCAGTGCTCAAAGAAAACAGTGATGATCTCCACTTAATTGTAGAAAAGCCCAAAGCATCTGCCAGCCGAGGAGAGCTGGAGCCATAAGGAGCTATTGCTCAGATAGGCTGTCATCTCCAGAGATCAACAACCATATGCTCAGCTCAAGCACAAACTCCAAAGAAGTTAATTTTCTGACAAAATACAGGGATAAATATGACATTCAAACAAGTGTGCTCACCCATCCTGAACACACGTTCATCTGCACGCATCGGATTTATGCATCGTTTAAACA
The DNA here is from genome assembly GCF_000325575.1 of Pteropus alecto. NCBI lineage: Eukaryota > Metazoa > Chordata > Mammalia > Chiroptera > Pteropodidae > Pteropus > Pteropus alecto. The sequence continues at coordinate 21,901,466 of NW_006436298.1, read as the reverse complement.
CAAGCAAATATAATTTGTTTGGAACACAAACATTGCTGCATGAGTACAGGTATAATTAATCTTTGTCTGCTCCACAGATTCTTATGTTCTACTGGTTAACCACGCTTTCAACAAACTTTTGATGAATGGAAAAGTCACTTGTTGCTTCATACCTAAACACACACCACATTTTTTCAAGCTCTTGAAATTATTGCAACTTACTTTACTAAAGATAAAAACTGTACCTTGTTATAGCTATGATTTGAAGTTTGGGTGTGTGTGTTTGTGTATACACAGGTCTGTCTATCTATCTATCTATCTATCTATCTATCTATCTATCTATCTATCTATCTATCTTTTTGCTGTTATCTATCTAGTCTATCACTGAAAGCAAAACTGAGGTCTTACCAAGCCTGGGATAACTTGCTGCAAATAGAAGCAAGGTTTCCACTTAAAAGATAGATATTTCTCAGAATAAAGTCACCAGAGAAATTGCTGGTACCTGTGGTTGGATGTATTCTAATTGAAAATAACACAAGGTAAAAACAAGAAAATAAGCAAGAAATAAGTATTAAATATAAGGGCTACAACAAGTAAAAATTAAGAGGTTGCATTCTAAAAAGAAGAAAAAAAAAAAGACTAGAAAGGGAAACCTCTCGTTCTCCTATCATTTGGAGGTGGAGATCCCTCTTCGAGGTAATATCTCCTCAAAAAATGCAACACCCAGCATCAGATGGATTAGAATCAGCAGACTATCAACTTTGCATGTCTTGAAAACAGGTATTTGATTAACATTTGCACACTAGCCAAACGGTAAACAACCACAGTCCTTATAAAAACTAAAGAGAAGCATCTGGTAGCAAAGTGCTTCAGTAGTACATCTAACTCCAGTTTTAAAAAACTCTTAATGCTCTTCCTCAAAAGAATTAGATGTCTCCCTTGTTTTTATCACCAGCATCTTTGAAGCTTAAGCACTAGTTTATTTCTAATTGTAGCCACCCTCCCCATTTCGAGATTACAGTAGAAAATGTCATATTGTCGTGTCTATATATAAGCTTTGGTAGAGTTTGAGTTACCTTGTTCTCTTGTAATTTTGTAATATTGATGTTATTGTATTCATGGTTTAAAAATATTTAAACATTTTTTTCTCCAATTATAGAAGTAATTTATGGTTATAATAGAGAATTTTTTTAAAATGCAGTCAGGTACAAAGAAGAAAGTTCAAATCATCTTTAAAGCCACAATGAGCAAAAAACAAACAAAACAAAAAAATAGTTAACTTTGATAAACTTTTTCTCATCTATATAATACAATATTGAACTCATTAAAATATAAGTTTAATTTTTTATTTTCCTTCCTATACTGTCCTCTGTACCATAAGCATTACTCATGGCATTATACAGATATGAAAACATTTTTAAATTACTGATTAACATTTCATTGTATAGATGAATTATTTTACCATGATTTATTTCACAATTCCCCTGTTTGGAGTTTCTCTAATTTATTTTACCATTATAAATAGCACTATAATAAAATTCATTATGAAAGTATTCTTAAATTATTTTAACTGGTGTTTCTAAGTCAATTGATATTATTATTTTAAGATTCTACATGTATTACTATATTTTCCTTGAGAATGTTAATGACAGTTAAATTCTTACTGGCTATATAATAAGATTACTATTAAATGCCATCTTCATTGATAGGTATTCCTTTTAATTAAACCATATTCTAGATTACTATATCAGAAAAAAAAATAAGTGCTTGTAGTCTGTGAAACAAAACTGAATATAGCAAAATTGATTAAAACAAAGTAAGATGATTTAGGCAGAAGGAATAGTCACAAATATATTTTCAATGAAAAAATATAAAAATACTTACGATTTTATTTTAGAATTAAAATGTTATAGATTTTGAGTTAAAATATACTTTTTTACCCTGTGAATAAGATAACAGAAGAAATAAAAATTTAAAAATGAGCAAAAACAGGAAGAGGCGATGCAAAATAGTTCAGAAACAATCCAGTAAAAGAAATGTTCTTGACCCATAGTATAGTTTACTTCCAAGTCAAATATATATTTATATTTATATTGATAATATATTTAAGATTGTTATATATACACTTTTTCAAGTCTGTCATCAAGAATGCACATACCTCTCTTGAATAGCTTCGTTTAAACATTCCAAACCCTTGATTTACTGCAGTACCTTTTCCATCAGTCTTTGTAAAATAAATGATTTGAACTCTTCTGCTTCTATTTCCTTATCACCCTCATCCTACTTAGCTGATTTGACTTCCATCCTCACTATTCCACTGAAAATACTTATATTATACATCATTAATTTGTCTTGCTAACTTGGTGATTTTGGTTTATCTCTCACTTTCTTTCTCTTTTATTTGGATTTCCTTCTTCTTAAAACAATTATCCAGTACATAAATCAGTCTCCCCTTCCCCATTGCTCCTGTTCTTCCCTCTTCTGAGAAAGACCTCTCCCTCTTCTTTATCTATATTCAAACTGTTTTTTAAACAAATAGTAAAATCAACACCTGCTCCAAAAAGCCTTCTCTCATTGCTCCAACTCCAAAGAATTTGTGGCTCACATTTGGCACTAATAATGTTTTCACCTACTAAAACTGTTTTATGGATATGTCTTAATTCTCACAATAAATTTTAAGTTGCTTGAAGGGAAAATGCCTGAGAATCTTATATTTATGCATTTCTTTGCCTATTCTTTTCTTGTCAAAGAAGCCATACTGTTGGCAGAGTACAAATATAAGAACTAGGTGAATCTCATATCTCTAATAGTCTATAATTAAAAGTCTCCTCTGCAGCCATTCCTCATTCTGTGTTATATTTTGTCCTATCATTATGAAATTACCATGAGCATTCTCCCTTGAAATAGTGAATATTAAAATATCTAATATGGACTCTAGAATATAGTAAAATACTCCATACATTGATACCGCATCCTCTTTCTTGCTTCAGTTCTCAGTCCTTATTACTCCATCTCCCACACTGTGCTGTTCAGTCAGTTTTGCTCTTATGTGTCATACATGCTCCTAATAACTGCCATGCTATGTAAAATTATACAATAAAATTACTAGGCTTATGGGAAAAGTAAGGCTGGGGCACACCTTCATCGGTGACGTATTTAAAATGTTTAAACCTAACATAAACAGTAGCACTATTTTACGCTTGTCATATGGCTAATACCTAAATGCTATAATAAATATGGTACTTTACATTGATAAAACCCAGTTTGCTTATGAGTGAATGATAGTATGGACGTAGCATGTCAGTTATTGTGAAATGGCAGGAGGGTTATCTGAAACCAAATAGAAGACTGTTATACCAGATGTGGATGGATGTGGTTCACAATATACACAGTGAAGTGAGGCAGCTAGTAGATGCCTGAAATGTGTTTGTGTGGGGGTTTGTATGTTTTGTGTATTCCTAAGTGGTTCAGTTCAGTTGAGTGCAGTTTTCTGCATTTACCTTGTCTTTTACACAATCATAATTACATAAACATGAAATTTGTCTCCCAATTTATCAACTAAAATGTGTTTTCAAAGTATTATATCAAATTGCATTCATATACCACATTTAGAGGTGCTTTTCTATCCCAATTACTGCATGCCCCAAACACTGCCAGCTTTGTGTGAAACCCAGAACAAAATTTTCAAATGTTTTAAGTTCAATACAAATGCCTCTGTCATTTGGTCTTTATAAACAGTGGGTCCAGTGGTGCTCCCCATACCTGAAGTGGGTTGGACTGGTGTTTAGGACTTATTATATACAAAAAATAATCTCAGCAATATCACCCATGTGCCATGACCTTCTTAGTGTTATTCAAAACCATGAACTCAGATATACTCAACATTCTTTGACTGTCAATGAATGTTGACAATCAATGATTATTTTACTTATTGTTAAGGCCAGGAGGGCCTGAATGTGCAAGTAAGTTGCAGGAAAATCTGACTTACAGTCAACATGACAACTCCTGCTATGCTTCTATTGATTTCTCAATCCACACTTATTGACTTATAAGGAGTTTCCTATGATTATTAAACTGAGGAAGAAAAAAACTAAATTTGGTTTACAGGTGGCTTTGGGCTATATGTGGTTCCAATCAAAGCATACCCTAAGGAGAAGTCCTAAAGAATAGAGAACAAATTTCCTATGGGGTAGAACTCTGTATGATACATCTCATTGTCCTCTTCTCTAGAAGGAGAAATAGTCCAACATAAAGCTTTATAAATTATGAGGCTAGTGGCTAAGATTTAGTCAGATAGGGATTCAAAATATTTGAGAATTAAAAACAAACTAGTTTAGGCAAAGTTATCTGGGCAGATATCTTAAAATAGTGTCAATGTATGAGGATGTTTGTGTTCTTAAATGCTCACCTCTACTCTGGAAAAGATTCTTAGTAATCAGACAGACAAAGTAGTCCTCTGTGAAAGCCATTTAGCCTCTTTACCAAAGAACTCCTTTAAGCCAGAACTTTCATAATGGGTTTCCAAACAAAGTGCTAGAGGGCAAAGATAAAAGCTACATCTGAGCCCAATTAAAAGGACTCCCCTTCAGCTAAATTGATCTCCCTACTACCAGGGCTAAGTGTCAATATTCCAACATGATAGGTGCATCTGAAACCCTCAAATTTTTCCATAAAGTCCTAGAATCTATCATCCACCTGATGGCTTGCTAAACTATATCCATCATGGAGAGAGCAGAGATTTGGTTCATGGCGAGAGGCAGGGGGCATTTTTTAATTTGATTTTCCTTATCTATCTACCATGTCTTCTTGCCATAAAAACCATTTAGTTACCCACTGAATGTCTTATTTGTCATCATCAAGAAATCTGCTTCATAATTAAAGAAGTCGGCAAAGGACGGATGCCTACCAGGTTTACTGTTCTTATTTATATCTATTACCAAGAAATAGATGAACTTATAGAATTGAATGATGCTCTATTAAATACAATAGGGTCAGTAGGTAAACAAGTCCTTGAGCCACTGGATTGCTGTCCTACATGATGAAGTGTTTGTTCTCAACCATAAACATCATTTGGAAAAATGGAGTTGCTATTTACTGAGGTGGGAAAAACTATAGAAAAAAGAAGTGTAGTAGAGACATTCAAGATTTCTGTTTTTACATCTGAATTTGAGAGCCTATTAGATATCAACGTGAAGACTTAGGAAAAAGAGGTCTGGGAAGTGTACATTTATATAAGAGTCATCAACAAAATTATGGTATTTTTGCTGAAATACCAGTAAAAACTAGGAGACTGAATGAACTCACCCAGGCAGTAAGAGTTCTCAAAAATGAGAAGTTGTCTAGTGATCTTATGGCTCTCCAGAACCAGCCAAGGAAATTAAAATGAGCAGTCACTAGGCAGGACAATCAAGAGAATGGTGTCTTGGAACCTAACTGGAAAAAGTTTCAAGGAGAGAGTGATAGTTTATGACAAAAATGATACTATAAAGTTAAGTTTTAAAGCAATCATTACATTTTGCAACATGGAGGTCACTGTTGCCTATGACAACTGCTATTTCAGTACACTGATAAGAGCAAAAGCCTGATTGGAATGGGTTCAAGAGAGTTCGGGAGAATTCTGGATAATGAGCACATATAAGAATTTTTAGGAACTTTACTCTAAAAGAAAGGGGGTGGGCATAGAAATTAGGATAAACTGTTATTCCATAATAACCAAGGGAAGAGGGAACACAGATACATATGCAAATGCATTGATAGACATGGGAGCATGTGGAAGTTCTCTTCTGATTCTTTACTGCTTCTGTTTTCTCTCTGACATACATAACAAAGTCATCAGCAGAGTGTGATGATATGGAGCAGGAATAAGAAGTTTGAGGAGAGAAAAGAAAATGTGAAATAGTTATCTAAGACAAGAGAAGAGTATAGGAAATAGAGTAGCACTAATGACTTGAGACCAGTCACTCTGTAGGTAGGATTTTTCTCCAGTATCTTTCAGTACTTCATGTGTATACATGGAGTAGGTAGAAGGCTGTTTACAAAAAGAGTTGGGGATTTGCTAAGCCAAAAACATAGAGAAAGACAGGAGATGTGAAAGATGCTAGGATGTGATTATAATAATGGCCCATGTGACATAAATCAGCAAAAGGGGAAGTGAGAATCATATTTATCTCACCATGCTGGAACCCCTTAAATCCCTTAGTTTCTGTTCTATTCACCTGTGCTCCTAACAAACATAGTTTCATATTGTCATTTAAGGACTTTTTTGTGTGTCTTGAAGAGTAAATTCTTTCAAAACAGAAATAAGAAGATCTCAATAGCAATAATAAATTCACAATAATAACTCAATAATAAATTAGTGAGCATTGGCTATTCGTTACTTTTTGAAATAGTCAATTATCCTATTTTTGATAAACAAAGAGGAACAAAATTTAGGTAGTGGGCTTAACTATGTAGCAAAACATTTTCAGGAGATAGAAGACAACAAATCATAAACTTCGAAATCACATAGAACTGGGTTTGAATCCCTGTCCAGCTGCTCGTATGGTTGCTGTCAACAAAGCAAGTAACTAAACCATTCTGCATCTGAGTTCCCTCATCTCTAAAATGAAGACAATACCCACTAGGTAGCTTTACAGTGAATATTAAACAAGATTATATTGTACATAACTTAAGACCTTGTAGGTCAGTTTATTTTTAAATGTAGTTCTTTTTTCCACTGTCAGTTGATATATCTAAATTATGTTATCTGAAATGCTAGTTTCACTGGGTACTATGTAATAAAGTGATTCCATAGTCAAACACATTTTAAAATGCTGTGTCAAACAAGAGTAAACAGTTTTCTTGATTGTAGATCTTTTCAGAGTTTGGTATATTAATATTCTTTTAAAATTTGACAGAGGGTTATAACATGCAAAGTGTCCTCATGTATTTGACAGGGGAATCCATTTTTCCTGAATATTTAAATGGTCTACTATTTCACAAGATGTACTATTGCGAGAAGCTGTTTTAGACATTTCTCTGCCTGAATTTCTACTCTGAAAAGTCATTCAAGGATAACCAAGCTTTATATACTCTATTTGGCAGAGTTAATGGTGTTTTCAAAAGCCATGCCATAATTTGAAACATCTAGCAAAGTTATTTTTCAGGGAAAAGAATTCTACATCCTCTTGAAGAATCAAATTAGGAATCTAATTTTAAGTATAGCCTTCTTATACTTAGCTAAATCTTCAGTATTTCAAGTTCAGGTGACTTCCTCTTACTCAATATAATTTTGTTACAATAAGTATTTTGTCACACCCATAGAATTGAAAGTAGGAATACAAATTATTTCATGTTTTCATTTTCTAATAACTCAACCAATTTTCATATAATTAAACTATTTGGGTTGATATTAAATCTAAGTAAATTTTTATAATCAAATTATTTTGTGTCTTACACAGAGAAAACAAGTGATCTAATATCTAGATCTATAGTTGTTGAAGGAAATGAAAACAAAAATCTCCAAGCAGGGAATAGTAGAACTATATTAGAAAAGGAATACAAGGATCTGCTGTTCTCAGATCAAAATAATGTCATTCATTTAATAAGTACATGATAAACCTTTATTTTTAAAAATTAAAAGCAGTTTTGCTTTTTCTCTTATTTTCTCCTAGGATTTACCTTTTTGTGCTAGCAAAAACTAGAAAGTTACTCTTCCTATGTCTCCTTGAACTTTTATGCAGTTAACCAAGAAGTTAACAAATAGCAAACGAAAGATCATCACTCTTTTACATAATCATTTTTTCCTGGGACTGCACACACATCTGTGGTCTGCCTTAACTACCAAAAACTGACATTTTCTATATCCTCGGGTTAGTGTGACATTAAGTAG
>NW_006436298.1:21891848-21893556 GCF_000325575.1 Pteropus alecto | reverse complement strand
TATTATTTTATGCATTTTATGCTATTTTTAAAGTCATGCTATTAAACATGTCATGACTGAATATGAGTGAATCCAAATATCAGACTTTTTAATATGAATACAAATGTCAGATTGCAGGCAAGCCCTTGTTGGTTAAATTTGATAAGAGAACACATCCTATGTCCAGCTAATGCTAGAATGTCATCTCAACCAGGCATCCTTATAAAAATACAAGCATTATGGGAAAGACAAATATTAAATGATTTCAGGAAAATATAAATATTTCAAGTTAATTTTGAGAAGTAAAGCTTCAAAATGTATGATTCAGTATCAACTAAATATGATATGAAGGGAAATTATAACTATCTTCCTAGATAATTTAATTATCAGTTTCAGATTATTAGTGACTAGTTTGAATGGGATAAATTGAAGATAAAATAACATTTGTTCCCTGTTTTTTGTTGTTGGATTTTACATTAACTGTCTTTATTGGACAGTGTGTATACCCAAGTCATTTAAATTTTTAGTAATCCATTTCAAAAAATGACCACAGGTGACAGGGGGCCTTTTGAGATTTATCTTTTTAAGTTTTGATGCAAACAGTCGTGGAGGGAAATCATTGAAAGCCAAATGACCCTGGGGTTCAGGGCCCTTTGACACACCATATTTAGAGCATCAAACACAGGTGTATGGCAACTTGATTCTAATTATTTCAGCCTGCTAGAAATATCCTTTTACTTCATTTTGGTCTAACCTTCATTTTACCATTCAACTGAAAATAATAATACTTAATGTGAGCTATATAAAGACTTATTTTGCCTTTGCAGCATCCTGTGCTCTGAGCAATGTCAATCCATACTTCTTTTATTTGGGTGAATCACTTTCCCTTTGAGTCTGTGGAAGAACACCAGCAGAGGGAAGGATACTTAGTAGAGTCGCAGTATATAAATAGCTCTGCCGAGAGCATTACAAAGGCTCTGTTGTGCTATCACACAGCAGAGCCAATAATGTACAATATGAAAAATCCCTGCCAAGAGCACAGAGAATACAGACAATGTTTGCCATTTCTCTGATCGGCTATTTGTTATGTGTTGCAAGAGTTTATAGCCATAGAGTCAGAAAAGTCTACCACACCCCAAAGTCTTTCTGTTAGAACAATAACATAAACCATAAACATGAGCACGCATGTGTGTATACACACAACACACACACACACACACACACACACGCCCTTAAAGACATCAGAACAGCATCAACAATAACAAAAAAACAGTGGGTAGGAGTGGAATTGAAACACAAACATTTCTATAGACACAGAAATGGAATTTTCACAAAGCACCAAAGCCTTGTATAACTAACTACTTCCTTATATCTTCTGTTTTCTGAAAGCACATCAATCCACAAATCTGTAAGAGTTAGAATATCAGCATTTTTCAGAAAAAATCATATCTTGAAAAATTATATGAAAAATCACATATGAACTGAGTATCCTATTTAAAATACTAAATAAAACAAAGCAATTTATTCTCCATAAAGAGTTAAAATTTTGTTTTCAGAAGATGGACTCCAAAATTAGCATCAGTGATTTTGTTTTCAAGATATGGCTCAGATACATAGCAAGAAAATAAGATACTTGAAAGTTACCACTTAAGATTCTCTTTGACTTCGTATGCTTTACTTGAAGATGTGGCTATATCTACATGGCAGGCAAAAATACATATTCCTGGCA
>NW_006436298.1:21857414-21891835 GCF_000325575.1 Pteropus alecto | reverse complement strand
TACTTTCAGCAAGCATTTTCAATTTTTTATGAGAAAAATTTCCATGAAAATTATCATGTTATTATATTTTTGTTATAATAGCCTACAATAACATCACAATAAGATATTTTAAAGCTTCTCTTGCCTTCTCACCCAAATCTCTCCTTTGTTTCTTTTACTGTGATTCTTCCCTCATTTTGCCTCTTGTTCTCCACACACACACTCTTCTGCTTCTGTCTTTCTTTTTTTCCAGTCACTTGCGAAGTCATTTATAATACTTCTTTTCCTTTTATCTTTACTTTACATAAACCTATTTCTGGATTCCCCTCTCCTTTTTTTTTGATTTCTGGCCCTACCTTCTTCTTTCTCTTTTTCTCTTTCTCTCCTTTCTCCTGTTTTACATTGTTAACCATTTTTTCTCCCTTTTCTTTCTCTCAAAAGCACAAGACATCAGAAGACATTTTTTGAAATGATACCTTATAAATTTACTCAAGTTGCAGGAAACAAAATGTTCAAGCTGAACCATTCCAGTGTATGCAAAATTCCTTTAGTAGAATCTAATCATACTTTATAGCACAGTTCAAAATTCACTTCTGCTGAAAAATCTTTCTCTCCCTTAGGAAAAAAATTCTTTTCCCATCTGCCCCCAAAGAACTGTACACACATTTCTATCTTTTTTTTTTTTTTTGAGTTGTCATGTAGTACATCTTGACTATTTTTTATTGGCTCTAACATACATAATGAGACTGATTTATGAAAGAAGCTCCTTTGAAAAACTGTAATGAACTTTTTCTAAGTAACCATTAGCAAATACTATGGATTTTTTTCATATATGAAAATAATAAGAACTAAGTAACCTGGGAATTATTAGAGGAATAATATATAACACACGCAGTTCTATTTTGGAACTTGCCATGTTATATTATAGAAGGTGGTTTACATATTTATCTGGCCTAGTAAAGTGTGAACTGCTTGATTAGAAGATACATGGTTTACATATCTTCTTATTCACTGTACCCAAAATGATATCCTAAACCCAGCACATACTCAATTAAAAAAAAAAAAAGTTGAAGGAACACAGATATACAAATTGTTCTGAGTTTATGGCCTTGTTTTCCATTTATTGGGGAAGTCACTTAACCTATACAAACTCAAATTTCTAATTTGTAAATTATAAATAATTACTTCCTAGAGTAATGAAATAGCGCATTTAAAGCACTTAGCATAGTACCTGACACATAGTAATTGCTAAGTTTGTGTTAGCTGTCTGCTCTTTAGGAAGGTGGACCTTTCCTGATATCAACAGTTTGGATATGGTTATAATTTTTCTTAAAATAAAACTGCTAGAATTCTCTCACTTTTTTATAGTCAATATCATCTTGCAAATGTGCTGCTGGATATCTCGTTAAATGATATATAGATTCCCTAAAGGTGAAGTTGAAGACTTGAAACTTTCGTAATGGGCATCACTAGGGAGTAGGAACTCCAGATGGTTCATGGCAGAGACAGCTGTCCAGGGAGCATTGCTTGATGAGAGCGGTTGGCCCACAGAGCACAGTGAAAAGGCAAGGGCCCAGCTGAAAGTCTGGCTAAGTGGCCTAAGTAAGACTACATGCACATCGAATATGAGACCATCATTCCATCCATTCATGAGTCATTTATTATTATTCCATTCAATGTATTACATGATTATAACTAACACTTGCTGTGTATATAATCATCCTTTTCTGGAGAAACCTTATTTTTTTATTACCCTTAAGGGAAAAATAAAGATACAATATAAATTATACCTAGAACATAATATAGATTTCTGGTGTTCTGTCTGAAATAAACATATCTATGCAACAAATGATTTCTTTGTGCATTGTTCCTGATAGCCTATTGTTTGTACTATGAGTAGAGATGAAAGAAACTTCAGATTTTTTTTTCTTTCTGGCAATTAGAAAATTTTATTTTTACCTCTTGCCTCACACACCCAACTACCTTTTCCCTAAGTCCCCAAATTTCCGAAACTAGCTAAAAGAAAAGAATCTAGGTTGTTTTCTCCCCCAATTGCCTTGCTTTAGATACTGCCAAACTATTCTTTTCCATTCATCTTTGTCTATTTCCCTACCCTGTTATCATATTATCATATTTTTGCCCTAAAGGATACCACTTTGCACTTATATCAATTCAAACTCATCCTGATTTGTTTTGTAAAATATTTTTCCTATTTCTTGAAGGTAATTTTAATTTTCACTGTTACTTATATCAATTAATCAGCCCTTACAATAGCTTTGCTGTGTGTAGTTCTCAGTACATTCAGAAAAAAAAAGTAACTCCTTTCCCTCCTTCTCTGATATACCTGTACTTCCAAAAGTATCAAACATCACTCTTCTTTTTCTTCAGGTCTCTACATGAGTTTTCTCTTGGCTTTGCCTTCTTCCTTACCCAGTCTAGAATGCCTCATCAAGGACTTAAGTTTCTCTCTTGCCAGCATCACAAGTCCTATGGGCTCATGCTTTCTCTGCCCCTGCCCTGCAAAAATGTAGCCCTGGAAAAGCCCAGTCACCTACTCTCTTCATTTCTACACACTAACCACTGTTAGAAAAAAAATCACAAAATCACGACATTTGGTGCTTCTACAAATATGTGGCTTCTGATTTTAACAATGCCCTCTAGATTAATAAGTTATTTTAATGCCTTTAATTAGTACTCTCTTCCATTTCTAGAGTATCTGTTCTGAAATTTCATTATGCCCTTTAAACCAGTATTAAACATTTATCCACTTATTCCCATGACATATTTGTCTCTCATTTTTTAAAGAAAACTAAGATCATATGGAATTTATTTCCTCAATTTCCTGACTCTTACCTTTTAAAAAACATGATTTACTCTTCGAAATTCAGAACCTCTTCTCACACTGCCTTCAGAAAAGAAATGGCCCTTTTCCTATTCAGAAATAGGCCTTCGTCTCTTATCTACATCAATGGTGCTGTTCAATGATCAAGTTTTTACTAATCAACACCATAACAGAAAAGAAACAGGGAGTTTTTCACAAAGTATTTAACATTAAGAACCATTATTCTGAGAAAGACATTTTTACCTTTATTGGTGTCAGTATCTTATTGATAAATTAAAGTGAATATTACATGCAATTGATTTCTTTAATGCTTTTCCTCTCAACTGGGTTCTTTTACTCAACTTACATTTAAAAAGAAGGAAAGGGAAAATAAAGGTAAGGTTAAAAAATATATTTCTTGTTTTCCCACTCTCTACATCACACCTTTTTCTTTTTTCTTGTTTTAGAGTTAAATTTCTAATGGAATAATATACATCCACTTTTCAATTTCCACTATTCCCAGTCACTTCATAACCACTAACATTTAACTTCTGTTCACTAAAATTACTTTTAGTAAGATCAGTAATTACCTCCTAATTACCAAAGTCAAGGGTCACTTTTAATTTCCCATTTTCTTTGATCCCAAAGATATCTTTAGCACTACTGACCATTCCCCTATCTTTGAAAGTTTGTCCTCCCTTTGATAACGCAACAACATTCTTTGTTTCTCTGCTTACTTTCTGGAAACATTATGCGTCCTACTTTTGGAGATCTGCCTTATCTGCAAGGCTCTTAAATTTTGATATTCAGTGATCTCTTCCTAGTTCATTCTTTTCTCACATTACTCACTCTCTGTGTAATCTGATTCCTATTCCTCACAACTTTAAATAATCTGTATTTATCGACAGATCTCTTTATAGAGCTACAAATCTGTGTTATTAGCTTCCCACTGTGCATTTTTATCCATATATTCTGCTAACCTACAGTTAAATGTGCTCAAGTTACAAATACTTTTACTCTTATATGTTTTCTCCCGCTATACGTTCAATCAAAATGGTGCTACCCTTGAACTAGTTGTCCAGTTCAGAAATCTGCTTCTCCCTTTCTTTCATTTCCAATCAGTCAGATATCCAAAGCAACTTGCAAATTCCTCCTGTCTTCTCAATTCTAACTAGCTCTACCTTAATCAGTTTTCTCTTAATTACTTATCTTGATCAGAGCAATATCATTCTCACTCTAATCTCTTTAAAATTCACTTAGAAGGATCTTTCTTGAACTGCTGTGGTTTCTACAATCTACAAAATAAAGTCCATACTCTTAACCATGTTTTCAAAGCTTCCCACCTCTCCTGTCATAGTTCTCACTTGTCTGCATCTTTCTGATCCTGCCTTACTAAACATCTTAGTGTAACCATCATGGCTTCTACTGGGCACAAGCTTCCCTCTTCTTGGAATGCCCTTCCTTTTCTCCCAGTTCTTAAAGAACATTCAACATACAGCCAAAAGTTCTCTCTAAGGTGACTTCTTTGGTCTCTCAGAGTATTTGTTATAGAATGGCTTACTTGTCTTTGTTCAGCCCAAAGTTATAAGCTTCTTGACTAGGAGTTTGCCATTTTCATCTGGTATGAAGCCTGGCTTGTAGCAGCCACTGGTAAATAGCATTCTTTTCTCTCAACATTGAACCTAATTTCTCTCTTTGGTTTAAGCAGACTATTACAGTCCCCAGCTCATCCCTAGAAGATTCATGATTCTTTTAGTCATGAGCATTATACCAAGTTTGCTACTAGCAATGTTAACCTTTTTTCATTTAAAAACAATCATGAGGCTTAGCTCACAAAATCTTTGGGGACACGTTGAACCTATTGGTGCATAAAGTAAACAATGAAAGCAGAGGTATATCTTGGGCTAAAGGTATTAAAAACATATTACACTATTTAGAACAGCTACTTTATAAGCTAATATTGGCAACACCCTAAATGTCCATATCATAGGGAGAAAGTTCGGAATGATTTGCAAACTTAATTGGAAATATTTTTTGAAATTAAGGGCTTCTGATGTCAAAGGAAGAACTTAATGAGACTAAATTATTTTCCTCAAATATTCTGTTCTCCCATTAAGAAAAGTGTAAATGGCAATGAAAACCGAATTAATTCAAAAATATCCTTTTTATCCTTAAATTTTAGAATCATAACCTTATTTTATTAGACTACTCACAGATCTAAAACTATTTTCTCATGAAAGTTTCTAGGAAAAAGTATAAAATATGTGACTTTTTCTATGGCACTCTCTTAAGTCCCTATTGTAGTGTGTCTCTCCTCTTACAATGTCCCCTCCCTACATACCAAGACACTACCCTCTACCCTTCCAGAAACCTAGATCATATTTCTGAAGTCAGTAGAGTGATACAGTAATAAAATATTGAGGTTACACTTCTTTGTAATTAAATTTTATTTGAACATGGGACTCTAAGAGACTAAAGAACATTCAGGATTCAGAAGAACTATACTCAAATGTATACTTTAGACTCTGCCTAGCAATTGGTGGAAATGTTTTTTGTTTGGGGGAATGGGGTGAGAAGAGGAAGCTATTAAACGCTGCCTAAATTATAACAACTACTCATAAGACCAGATGTATTGTTAATTTCCTGGAAAACATATCAAAACTCGTTTGAAGATAGGCCTTTAGCTTGCTTTTTAAAAATTAACTTTTTAAAATATTGAGGAAATTAGGATTAAATGATATGTTGCTCAGCACAGAAAATATCATTCAGCAACCAACCACCAAACAAACAACTCATGTGGTGATAAGCAAGGTACCAGGCAGCACATGGAAAGGAGCTTTAAGGAGTTTTTGAAAGGAAAAAAGAAAAAAAGTTCTCAAGAATACTTGGTCCCCACAAAGTATTGACTGAATACATGCTTAGGGTGTAGAGGCTAGAGGAGCATGGGTAGTTATTGAACATGTTTATACAAGTTATTTTAAGCCATAAGCCAATTTGCTCATTGCTTCCTCAATTCACAAGAAAAAAAAATGCAAAGATGGATAACATTTAAAGTAAGATAAATGATAAAGGGGCAGTATCTTGAATTTATCATCAACTATTTCCTATGCTGGTAAACCACGGATTTTAGAGTAGGAGTATAATTATTAGAAGATTTTTATATTTCTCTTCATTGAGCTGAGGATCAATAGTGTATAAGCTGAAGGGAGAGTCTTCCCAGAGTTGGAGAGCTTTAGTAAATACCAACTTGCTAAGCCCTGGTGGAAATTTGAATTGCTACAGATATAGAAAAGAAAAAGGGAAAAAATGCTATTCTTCAAAAGTGTATTTGAGTGTCGGACACTTGCTAATAAATTGCAGGTTGACTCAAAATTATTTAAATGGTAAATATATCTTTAAATTCTGGTCTCATGAAATAGTTTTTAAGATATATCTGTACCTTAATAATCACTGTAACTCCTATCTCCAGCAAGATATCTAACACGTAATGTTGCTCAATAAATATTTTCTAAATAAGTAGTGGAATCTTAAATTGCACTGATTTTTTGCTGCTAATAATAATAAGGGTTAAAAGCTTATTAAGTACCAGGCATTGGAACTAGCATGTAGAACAAAGGCTTTCTGTGGAATATCTTTTTTAATCTTCATGGCAACAATATAAAGTAAGTGGAATTGTGGTCCTCGGTTTAAATAAATGGTAAATGAGGTGCTGAGATGAAGCAATTTGCCCAACTAGTGAGTGACGACAGAGACACACACAGGCAGACAGACTACAGAATCCCTGCACTTAACCACCATGTGATATCTCTTCTGCATCTGCTCTTTTTTGACGCTCTTATTTATTTAATGGGCATTTATTGAGTGGCTTTTAAGTGCTAAGCATTGTTACAGCACTAAGTTTACAAGAATGAACCGAACACCAAGTATTCACGCTCCCATTAAACTTATTATGTTGGGGAGCAGGAAGGGGAAGGGATACAACTTAAACAGATAAATAAGAGATAAAAAGAAAAATAAAGCAGAAGAAAGTGGACAGGGTATAACAGCACAGGTTGCTCTTTTAAATAGGGAGTCAAGTGTGGACAAAATAAAGGCCACATACTAAAACCTGACAAGCTCAGGGGAGGCCAGCATGACAGGCCCTGCAAACAGAGAGACCACACTTAACTACATAGGATGGTTTGAGCACAAAATATTGTATTTCGACAATGTCAATTGCTGACAATATTTGATGAATATACAATGTAAAATAACATACAATAGTATGAAACCACTAGGACACTTATATATTACTAGTTATGATGCACACCTTGGAAACAATTTGGCTTACCTAGAAAAGTCATAGATACCCATGTTCTGTGACCAAAAATGCCCTAGAGGAATCTGTACACATGTATACCACGTGTACATACATAAGAATGTGCATATACACAGTATTACTTTTTAAGAGCACAAAACCTGGAAGTAAATGTCTACCAACAATAAATAGATAAATATGTTGTGGTATAAGAATAATGAGTACTATAGACTTATAAAAATAAGTGAACTGTCGCTTATATAGTAACAGATGAATCGCAAAAATACAGTCGAGTGAAAAAAAAACATAATGCAGAAGAATACTATAGAATGATTCAGTGTGTAAAATGTTGTCAAGCAGGTAAAGCAGAACAATAGTGTTTAGTAACATATACATAGTGGTAAATCAATTTTAAAAACATGGAAGAGAGAAACAAAAGAATTTAATGTAATACCAACCTCATTGTATTACATACAATATAGTGCAAGGGGAATAAGATTAAGGGGAGATACACTAAAAATGTTAAGTTACTGGTAATATTCCTATTTATTCATAGATAATTGATACATGGATATTCATTTTATTGTCATTTGCTTCTTTGAATCCATGGTATATTTTTTTCACAATTGTTTTTTAAAAGAATGACTAGCAGGGTAAGAAGAAATAGAGAAAGTATAGACAATCCATTGAAGAATCTTATGAAAGAAGAGATAAAGTGACCAGAAGAGAATGTGAGGTCCAAGACAATTTTTATGAGATGAAAGAGACACTTTTAATACTACTGAGTAGGGTCCAGAAGAGAGAACATGTGTAAGAGAGAAAGAATAAGCTCTGAAGCAGGTGGGAGGAGAATGTACATCAAAAAAAATTTTCATGGTTTCCCTTTTCTTATTTAGTAATTGAGGAAGTAACTTTCACACAGATGTATGTGATAAAATACCTAAGGTTATAAATCACAACATTTTTGCGAAGAATTTGTCCACTAAACTCAAATGCTCAGGTCTTCATGACTTATTTCTTTATCTCTCTTTTTTAAAACAGATTAAGTATAATGAACCCCATGTATTCATAGTCCAGATCCAAAAGTTATCAATACATAGCACTTTTATTTCATCTGTACCCCATCTCATTCCTCCTACTCTCATGTTCTTTTAAAGCAAATCCTGGATATCATATCATTTAATCTGCAAACATTTTCATTTGCATCTCTAAAATATGACCCTTAAGAAACTATATCTACAATGCTATCACCACACTGTAATACATTAACAATAATTCCTAATATCATCAAATAGCCATAGTTGACTTCCTTTTGACATACAATCCAGACAACTCACACTGTCTTCCTAACTAGTGGTTACCTCTGATTAATATCATTTAAACACAATTTAAAGTAGATCCACTGCATCCTTGACTTGCATGAGAAATCATCAACTTCCAGTTAAAAACCCTGCAGATCTTCCAAAATTTACACCACTGTCCCCAAATGACTTTTTTTTTTTTAATGGAAGAGTGTGTTCCCTCAATTCTTCCCCCTGTGTCCTGAGTCACAAGTTAATCAAGTTAATCAGTAATTCTGGAGCCACTTATCAATTAGAATTTTATCACAATAATAATTAAAGTAACATTTTAGGGAGGGCTAAAAGAAAGTTGTAAAGAAAATAAAGATTAAAAAATATTTAAGTCTACAGAAAAATTCATAGTGGTGGTGTAATTTTGAGTTTTCATTATGTATTTGGTGCAGAAAAAGAACTCAGTACATGCACAGAGAAGCATGTCAAAATGGTTCAGTTTGTTCCCAGGGCTCTGACACCAGCTGACTTCAATTAAATAGCATTGAGCTGGAAAAGCATTCTGGGTATTGGTATGCAAATGAATTTACCAAGCATTTCTTCCTATGGTGTTTGGAATTCCCACAGCCACAACTACAATGAAAATGTATATTTTAAAGCTGCATTTTAAGCAAGTAAATATAAGGCTAAAAATGTTTTTTCCACAGGCCAAATAAAACCCTATAAAAGCTAAAATTTTCTCTAAGAAGAACAAAAAAACTTTTTTATATAAAATTTTTAAAAGTGTTTTCAAAGATGTATGAAACATATGCGCATGGCATAATCTTTAATCCATAATTTCAACCCTGGGACACTGTAATGGCTATGTCTGAATTTAGACATTTCTATTTCAGCATTTTTAAGAAGGCCATAATTGGTATGTGTATGAAGCAATTAAAGACCAATGATCGTTTGGATAGTAAGAAAACATTGTGTAGCCTAAAGGGTATTAGTTTGGCTATTCGAATAAAAGTTGTCTCAATCATTTAAGTTTTTAAAAAATCAATAGCACTCTGAAGCAATAACTAATTTGGGGTGGGGGGGCGGAAGGAAAGTAAAAACCATTCTCTCTCCAGTACAGAAATTTTAGAGAATTTTAAAATATATTTATATTAGACACCTTGAATGTCAATTCCCCTTACCCTAAAAGAGAATGAAGTATAATAAAAGTATCTGGCTCAGAGAAAATATTCTGGTTGCATTGCTTTAGTAATATGACAGTCTTGATTTTTCTTAGTGTTTAACTCCATACCCTTCCCACTCTGCACCCGCCCCATCCTGCTGCCTTAAATAAAGTAATATTTAATTCTAAAATCATAAACTAAAATACAAAGTGCATAATGCAAGCCATGTTTTTTCTGTGTAAGCCAAGATCACTTTGCAACATACCCCTGCAGGGGACCTAACAGGGAATTTCCAAAAACATTAATGTACTCAGAAGAAATGTCAAAATAAAGAAAGCCTGTAAACATTGTCTGTGGGAAGCTTTTTTGTGCCCTTCACGAATGTAAAATGAACTCTCATTTTCCCAAAAAAGTAGGATCTGTTTCTGCCATCTAGTGACAATAAGGCCAATGGATGCTTAGAAAAGAAAAATATTTTCTAAAGAGGCTCAACAAATCAAACCAAAGCAACCAGGACTGCACAGATATACAGGCATGTACATGCACACACACACACACACACACACACACACACACACGCAGACACACAAAGAGTCTTCAGAAAGGAGTCTTTAACAGGGTACCAACAGTGTAAGCAATGTCCAGATGTTCCTGGCTGATTTATGAAATAATAAGAAAAGATAGTACCTATATGTGCAGAATGCTTATAAAGTTGTAGAGTCACATGTACATGTGTTATCTTCTTACAAGTGTCCAAGACACAGTTCAAGCATTGGTTGGGTGTTTGGGCTCTAGAATCAGGCTGTCTGAGTTCAAAGTTCACCTGCTTCCATATTTGAAATCTTGTTAATGACCCATCCAAGAATAGGATTCAGCATTCCTACTATTAAACTTTTGCTCACTTCCTAAATCTCATGTTCTTCTATACACTAAGTTAGCTTACATGGCGGCATTATGGTGAAAGCAGTAGAGTGAAAAATCACCTTTATTTTAAACATTCTGATTAAGGAATTGAACAGGAACATTGATGTCTACAAGCAGATATCGAACTATTTGGTGACAGAGACACCTGGGGTCAAAGAAGGTGAGGTGGAAGGATTATGATCTGAACAACTTCTTATCCTTCAGGAATTTTAATTCCCCAGCCACTCTTTGGATCTTGGATTTAAAGTCTTTGGAAGGCAGAAAATAAAAGCAGTAATTACTTGCTTATTTTTCTACACTATTGTTCATTTCTCTCCTTACTTTTATCTAGTAAATAAAGTAAAACTTTTATGTTTTGCTCAAACTTCTTTTCAATGTCATAGAGTTTGGGAAAATACAGAAAGGGAAAAAATGTATTTTTCTAGGAATATAAATCCATCCACAGACATTGGCGAGAAGGCTGAATATTGAGGCATAGATGCAGGTTGGTAGAGAGGGCTGTGGAAGTCTTCTCTCTTTTATTCTCTCTACTTTTCATATTTACATATTTCTGCTATGTTTTCCTGATTTTTATCCTACATCTATGACAGCTTGTTTTCATATTTTCTACTGGTTTTCTCTTATCACCTCAACCCTTGCATGTTAGAATCGCAAGAACTCATTGTTTGGACCTTTTCTCTTTTCCACCTATTCTCATACCTACAGTCATCCGATCCAACTTCGTGGCTTTAAATACTATATGTATGTATATATATGTATGTATATATATGTAGTATTTATATATACATATATGTAGTATTTATATATACACATACACACTAAAAACTCACACATTTGTATCTACAGCTTAGATAATTTCCCTGAACTCTAGATTTAGATAGCCAACTATCCCATTGAGGTCCCCATCTAAAAATATAAGTGGCACCTAAAAACGAATATCCAAAACTGTGCTCCTAGATCATCCCACTGAAACTTATATCCCCAGTCCACCTTTTTAAATGGCAACTCCATCCCTCCACTTGTCCAGATTTTTTAGGTTGTCTATGGTGATATTATTCAAGCCTCTGGATATAGCTGGGCCTGAAACTACCACTGGCCTTCCTGGTTACGGCAGCCAATAACTTCTTTTATTTGCTACTAAAAAAGAATCTTGGCTACTGTACTTTCATAAGCTTAACCAATAACATTTAATCATTTTGATCCCAGACTGGAACTTTTATCCTCTGGAAAGTCTTCTCCAGTCTCAAAAGACTGAGTCAGGTACCATTCCCATGTGATGTCAAACATCTTATACTTGAATACTAACACTGTATTTAGTGTAGAATTAATTATCTAAGTACTTAATTGCAAAATCTAAGGACAGAGATTACATCTGTGTTCTTCATCATATACTCTCTTTTGAAAAGTGCATGGTACATACTCAATAAATATTTAATTCTTTAATAATTATGAGCCACATAACAAATTCAACTAACTTTTTAATCTATGTATCAAATCAAATGTCTTAAGCCACAAACAACAAAAATTCAACTCAAATTTCTTAAACAATAAAAAAATTATCATTTTACTTAACAAGAAGTCTCTAGCAATACAATATCAGGATGGATATAATCAGAGGTTTAACTATATCATCAAAGATCTCAGTGTGTCAGATTTGTCCTCAAAATGATAACTTCATGGGCATTAAGTGACTGTAGTTACTCTAGGCATCATGTCCAAACATGACAACGTTTAGAGGAAGAAAGACTATCTCTTTTCGTGTGTGTCTTTAAGACTGAGTAAGTGAAGGAAACTTTGCCAAAGTGACTCCTAGACTATCTCTCATATATCAATGGCCAGAATTGATGATTCCTAAACCAATCCCTGATAAAGGAGAATGAAAATGCTTTTATTATTTTGGAGTATACTATTTATCAACCACCATATTACAACTTTATAAGCCTGAATTGACCTAGTCTGCCTAAATATGTCATAGTAACTGGAAGTTAAACTACTTAGCACATCTATCCCAACTCGCATAGGCTTTCATAGATTTATTTAAATAAATAGGTCAATTTATTGAGGTGATAGCTCTCCTATCCTCATTGTTCTATTGTCTGATATGTGAATGAATGATATACATGAACTACTCTAATTTCCAGAAAGCATAACTCTCAGCATTTTTCTGGCATGTATTTCAACCTATAAAACTTCATGTATGGGACTTTCATACCAGAGTGTATGTGCAAATTCCCCTGCTATTTGCTCAAATCTTTCCTGGTATTTGCTGTCTTGGAACAGAAGTAGAGAGTGGGAGATAGGGGAACAATACTTTGCCTACCATAGAGGCTAACGCCTGTGAGGTAGGAGATGATGTGAAAGGGGCTCAAACTGGGAGAGGATTATAATAAATTTCAATAAATTTAAAATTAAATAGAAAATTAAATAGGACTCAGTCAGTATGTATAGTTTAGATCTAGGTGAGAGAAATCCTTACCTTTCTTCCCATAATGGAATAAGTATAAAAAAACTCAAAAACATCTAAGAGTCCAAAGGATACATAATCTTTCAATCATTACTCCAGAACCTCAAAGCGCACAGCTAATCACATTTGAGGGAGTGGGAGTTTCCGTTACCAATAAAAGCTTCCTTCCTTTTACCTTAATGCTCTCTCTCTACTTTCTCAAGTCCACTTAGAATATTTTCCCAAGGATCTAACAAACAGCTGGGTCACACACATTTTATATAATTCAGATAATCATGTGATACGAATATGCATACTTTCATTTTACTGATAAAAACTGAGGCCTAGAGAAGTGAAGTAGTCTGTACAATACTAAGTGACCGAGCTAAGATGTACTTAGATCAATCTTATGGCAAAGTCCATTGGATAAGAGATTAAATTTTATAAAACGGAAAATTCTTTCATCTCACAGATGATTATAAAATTGTCTCTAACCTATAAGAATTCTGACAGCGTTTAATGAATAAGATCAAAGTATTATGCAGATGATTGAACTTTGTTCAGTAACTGTTATCGGTCAAGTACAATAGCTTATGCTATGGTAATAAACAATAATAATAAAAAGTGTATTACTTGAACTGAACACTTGAACATAGTGCACACTATTTTGGCTCACATGTCATTGTCCAGAGTAAGTCTCATGCCCATGTCTAACTTTAAGAAAACTGGAAATTATAGTATTCTTGTATGTCCAGATGCAGTGAACCAGAGGTGTTGGTTGTGTTAGTGATGCCTATGAAATAACAACTCAGACATCTGGGCTCTTCAAATGTGGATTCAAAGAGAAGAGAAGAATCCTCTGCCTAATGACACGGCACAACAGGAATTTACTGACCATGTTTACATTGCTAGATCTACCTCTCTATATCACATTTTACATTTGTGAGTACTGCATATAAGTAATATGTAAAGTAGGTGTTTCTACATATATACTCTAAAAGAAATTAAGTGTCAAAAGCTAAAAGTAGAAACTCTTATAGAAAAGTTGAAAGGTTTAGCCTAAAAGAAAATAATTTTAATTATAATAAAAGAAACTCCTAAATAATAGAGGCAGATACATTTCTTTGTTATTTTTATTTATTCTTCAATTTTTCTTTAAAAAATTTTATATACTTTATCATTTTCAAAATGTGTACTTAGTGTATCATGCTAAATAATACAGAGGCATTAAAATGTTATTAGTTAACATTTTTTCCCCAGCTATGCCGCCTCTGACCTAAATGTTATAATTTTACTGTGCATTCTTTGAGGTATGACTGTATGCTCAAACTGATACAGTTTTCTCTTCGAAGAGAAATTCGTTCACACACTACCTTCTTTTCTACAACTGCCCTTTTTTTGTAAAAAGGACATTTATTCACATCAGGATGTATAAATTTAACTCACTTATATTAATAGCTGCAAAATATTCTCGATTACAATTGTACCTTAACTTATGTAACCATTCACCTATTTTTAGATTAATTCCATTAATCTAATTTTTAGATTAATTCCATTCAGATTAATTCCAGGTTTTTATAATTATATACAAGGATAAAGTAAACCCAGTTGTATGTGTTTTATGTATTACCACTTTTATTTTTGTATAATAGCTTCCTAAAAGTGAAAAGGCTAAGTCAAAAGATATGTATGTTAAATTTTAATAGATACTGCCATATTATTTCACAAATATTTACTGTGATCAGATACATTATTTATTGTCTAGCTAAAACTCCATCTCAGAGGCGCAAAGACAAATGAGTTTTACCTGTATCTCTGTAAAGTTATGACATCTAAAGATTTGCTTTTAACTTTTAGTTTTACTCACCAAATATAAAGTTATCTCAAGAAATGATATAAGAAGAAAATAGAACAGCTGATAGATACAGAGCAATTAAATTTATAGCCATTCTATTTCATTAACTAGAATATACATGAGTTTTCTACCACATCTTCTTCCTTTGACCAACAAAATATAGTTCAAAATCTCTACTTCATAACAAGAGATATTTCCCAAGGGAGGAAATTTGTTATTTTTTCCATGGCTGATACTCATTTAAACAAAGGGTACCTACAGTGTTCAGTTTTTAGTTCACTCTTCTACATGAATCCTGTTAACCTAGAAGAATATGAAAAAGTAAGATTCTCACCATTCGGTAGTTTAGTTTGAATCATTTGCTTCCAGTTGGCTTTTCCTCATGTGACCTAAAAATATGGAGTAATACTTTAAAATAAATCCCACATTTGCAAATTGCTAAAACATTGTATCCTGTAAATAAACGTATAATTAGGTATCATTATCATTTCACAAGTAAAACAAAGAAAAAAATCAGTCGGAATTTTATACCAAAGTGGATAGTGTACAAAATACCTTGGCCCAAAATAAATCTTGTTAAGAATATTTAACAGTTCAAACCAAAAAGCATCACCAGAAGAAAGACGTGGGGTTTTCCCCTTTTCCTTTTATATGTTGTCACCATCAATGGCCAGTTACAACAGTTTGTGAGAGTACTATAGTAATGATAGTATGTCGGTACATTTTACCTCCATGTGGCCAGTAAGCTTTGCTCTGTTATGTGATCTCAAGATAAACCCTAAGTATATCTTATGTGCATTGGGCTCTGAAGATGTTTGAGGACTGTGAACAGATAGAATGATTACAAGTCCATCTAAAGTAGAGAAATGGTGTAACAATAGTCAAAAATCATGCCTTGCTAACAAAAAATGAAGTAGCAATAATGTTTCAATCTGGTGAAGAACAACTCGTTAAACATGACATAATTCCTGGTTTAAATGGTTTAAAGCTATAAAACTACATTTTAAAGTAGGATGTTTTCTGATATACCATGATAAGTTAAAATCTAACCAAACATATTTCTTTAAGCTTTTTTATGAAACTATATGTCATAGATTTCATTTTCAGTCTTAAGTTAGGTTTCACAGAAACCGATTCTAACATGAAGCACATGTAATTTATTAAAGAAGAATTTCCAGGAGAAACTTATAAGGGAGCCAAGAAAGCAGGGCATAGAAATGGAAAGCAATTAAGCAAAGGCGAGATCTCAGGCAAGGTCCCACAGAGGGTAGCTTCAGACTGATTCTGACAGGTAATTCTGGAGTGTAGGTTTATCCTAAAGTTGTCCTCTATGTACGTATAGAAGCTGATGTTTCATGAACCAGTCAGTCAATGGTTTGTCTGCTCCTGAGTGTCTCCAGTAACTTGAGAGCAGCCCTCTGAAGAGAATTTCAAGAGCATGCTATTAGATGTAAAAGCACACAGAAATGGGAAAACAGTGTATAGAAACTGCAAATAGGATCTTCGGGGTTCTGGGTGAACAATTTGAGATTGCTTGTTGCAATCCAGAAAATGTCAAAAGCAAGTACTACCTGTATCAGTCAACCTAAATTAGGTTACGCTGTAGTCTCAAACAATTCCAAAATCTCAGTGGTTTAAAAAGGAAAGTTCATTTTTGCTCATAATATATATCAATTATAGGCCAGTAGGGGGCTCTCATCATTGAAATGACTCAAGTACCCATGTTCTGGGAGGACAGCAACATCTTAACTATTATCAACCACTGTACTAGGAGTAAGATAAATCTAGAAGATCCTGGACCGAGAAAGAAATATTTTGATACCAAAATGACACACATTACTTTTGCTCAAAATTCACTGGTCAAAACAAGTCCCATGTTCCTCTCCTCACAATCACAGTAGAGCCTTGAGCTGATATATTATCATACACCTGAAAGGTAAAAAGCTAGAAGTATTTGGCAAATTAATAACTACTACAATGCTCAACAGATTCAATATCTAAACCATAAGTTTTGAACAAGGCAAGGCTATAAATAAGTAAAATTCTAAAACTTGAAATCATAAAGTCAAAAAAGATACAGATGGCTCAAAAAGACCAAATAATTTATATATTATATAAATTGAGTTGAATTCTGTTACCTTAAATCACAGACTGGAAAGTAACAGACTGGAAATCCTATTTAAATGCATTATATAATTTTAGATAATAAAATTTAAAATGTAAATGTCCAAAAAAAAAAAAAAAACACCTACATTAACAGGAATAAGAAGAAAACAGAGTAGCTAGAAGAAAAGCTATATATTTCTCAAGTATAAAATCAAAATTTCCAAAAATCCTATAGGAAAGATGGACCAAGGAGAAGGACAAAAGAAAAAAAAAATGACATTTTACATGGATGAAAGTTCACCCAAATATACAATGTGCTACTAAAAAATATATACATACACATACTTTCTAAAAATAGAAATATAATACTAATATTGTTTCCAAATGGCATTATTCTTTTTTCAATTCTACAAGAGGTTTCTGTCCAAATAGATGAAACAATGGAGTAAAGGAAGAGGTACCAGTCAAGGGTAATTTTCAGAACATCTGTGATTATGACTCTTAATGCTCAAGAAATACCTGCCAATAAACAGGCCCTTAAAATAAAATGTTATTTTAAACCAAACTGTGGCTAGTTTGAAAACCTATAACTCAGCAGTAAGTTATATAGTGCACGAGAATCTAAGAACAAACATTGGAGATTGGATTTCCAAGGCATCACAGAGGAAAATGGTATCATGTTGAATAGAAGAAATGTATATTTCTTTATAAAAGAGTCACATATGGAAGAGGGTAAATTATTTACTAACAAATATGATTATATATCAAGATTAAACTAAAAAAATTATATTTATAAATCAAGGGTTTGTCAATCAACTGATTGTCAGTTAATTGACAAAACTTATTCAGAATCTACTAAGTCAGATAATATAATCTTCAACTTACTGCTGCATAATACCAGTCAAAACAGTAATA
Organism: Pteropus alecto; assembly: GCF_000325575.1. Classification (NCBI taxonomy): domain Eukaryota; kingdom Metazoa; phylum Chordata; class Mammalia; order Chiroptera; family Pteropodidae; genus Pteropus; species Pteropus alecto. The sequence goes on along the minus strand of NW_006436298.1, from coordinate 21,874,040 downwards.
CAAAGAAAAAAGAAATATTTAGGGAATAGTATTAAGAATATGTAGTCAATGCATTCTAGAATTTAGATCAATGGTTATCAAAGTTTTTTGAAAGGTTAATAGTAAAAATAAACTTCCCAAACTGCTTTTATCCTGACTCAAAATAAAACATACTTACCCTGAGTCTCATGTGAAAACAAAATGTATTCTTATAATTTAAATTATTTGCTCGTAATGTTAGAACATTAGCACTGATGTTCTGTCACTATAATATTGTGGCAGTACTGAGATAATTCACTAATTTCTCATCTCTTACGTTGTATAGTCTTTTAAAGTTCATTCCTTGATTCAGTACTTTTTATTGGCTAGTATGTCCCCATGTATTGATTTATTTTTTTCTGGAAACATCCTATCAAAGTTAATATAATTATCCCTCTTTACAATACAGTTATTTGCCTATAGTAAAACAGTGACTTCAGAGCAGGACAGAAATATTTTCTTCATTTTTAACTTCAGAGCAGGACAGAAATATTTTCCATACAAAGCAACAAGTAATAGGAGCCTATTATGTGCCAGGCATTCTACTAGCAGGCCTGGAGTTAGGGAGGTAGAAACCTCTGCCCTCCCCAACCTGGGCCTGTCTTTATCCTAGCCAAAGTACTTCCTTGCTAAAGCTGGTGAGGAAATGAGTACCTTGTACTTGGAAGCAACAATGCCATCAGTTTCCAAGAAGGATCTAGGAAATGTGAGCTGAACTAAAGTTATATTATACAGCTGGTTAAGTTGAAGCTTTGGAGCCATTTATAGACTTGATGCTGCTTTTCACTTCTGAAATCTCTCTTTGTACCAGCTAGATCATCAGAGGGTAGCATGACTCAGTCACTTAGTATAGTCACCCTTCTCCCATAAAATGCCTTTCACTGCATCATACTATGGCAAGATACTAACTCCCAATATTTAGGGACACATCTATGAAACAGAACATATCAATAAATTCTTACTTTATGATAAATGTTTTCAATTTTTTCTTTCTCACAATATAGATATATATAAAATTTTGTTTCCTGATCTTGGTTTCATGAATAACTAATATGCTTCTTCAAAGCAACTCATTTCTTTTTACCTTAGAGATAGTGGTCACATTTCCCTCTTCTGACTGTTTTCTAGAAAGCTTAGAGTCAAATTTGTGATCTACCTCCAGCAAATGTATAAAACTGTTCATTCCCATTCTAAGATCTAGGGGGCTCAATCACCGCCCCCCCACCTCCCCAAAAAAAGAAAGAAAGAAAGAAAGAAAGAAATTCTCTGTATTTCAATTCACTTAGAAATGAGAGAAATTACCATTAAAACATCAGAAATAATACTGTAACTGAACGCATGAAGAAATTACCAACTTTCTGACCTAATATATTTGCATGATGTTTAACATGTATAAAACATGAGGGAAATAGACATTTCCCCAGGAAGTTAACATGTAAAAGAATAAATTTCTCACTTATATAATTTCTTAATTCATAGTTTTAATAATAGTTTTGATAAATATTATAGCTGAGAATTATTATAGCATCATATTCAGGTGCTGAGGTTCCAGGAGAGAAGCTAAAAGAACTGTCCTCATAACTCTATCATAGCAGAACAAACAGGACCCTTGGGCTCCTGTTCAGAGCATGTGGTTTGAAGTCCAATCGCATGGTCTGAAATCCTTCTTCTGAAACTTATTCACAAGTTAAATAACTCCTAAACTTTAATATAATTACAGGAAAAACATAGATAATAAGAATGCTGAAGAACAGGATTACTTAAAGGATTAAATGAGATGATGTGTATAATAATCATAGAACTGAATAATCACTTAATAATTTCTAAACAAAAATGTTTTGTATATTGTATTTTTACATGAGAAATTTTAACCTTAATAACCTACTTATTTCTTGACAATGCCAGCTTGATTTAAATTGCTGATATAAAGTACAGTTTATAAAAGCACAGTTTATAAAACTTTTATCTTAGATCCTTTGTAGTTTAGATTTAACATAATTGAAGAATTAAGATCATAAATTCATCAAATATTTTAAGCAAGTAGAATTATATTTACAGTTCAATTTTGAAATTAAGGAAAACAAAAAAGATTGATAGCAAATTAATGTCTGACATCTTTTATAACTATTCTTTATTGAAAACTGAATCACTTAATCCATAAAGGAGCTTTAGAAAACCACTTTTTCAAGTTAAACCTGATCAAATAGGAGGTTTTACTTGCATTAATAAATCGAATGAACAGTTTTAATTAAAAACTCATGCTATTTTCAAAATAATGCTGAAGGGTAGCTTCCTGATCAATTGTAACTGCCAGATGGGAGATTTTCATAAGCTGTTTTTAATATTTCACTTTCATGAGCACATCACTTATATATGCTGCCTACCAATCTCAAATACAAATGCTATTTAAACACAGTATTAAAATAATACAATAATGTAAGTACTTTTCTGTAATTTTTGTTTATAGACATTAAATATAAGGCATGAAATTCAATAATTAAACTAGAAAAGCTTTTCGCCAAATTAATTTCTACAGCAAGCACATCAGTGAGGAATTATGATGTACTTCATCAATAAGTTAAAGTTGTGTAGAGATGATAATTCAACAAGTATCACTGATAACTGCAATGAGAAAAAATAATGCATACACGCATTTTTCTTAAAATTTTTATTTATATTAAATTTTATGAAATTAAGTTGTATTGATATTTATAATTTAATATTTTTAAGTATAAAAGAAAAGGGGAAAGCATTGCTTATTCACAGCATTTTACATTTATCTAAAAATGACATTTTGCTTTTGCAAAAGGATTTTGACATTCATCATATTATCTGATTCTCAACGTATCCTGGTGATATAAGGAAGTTATTACTTACACTACTTAATAAGAAAACTGAGAAATATAGGAATTTAAGGGCTTGTTAAAGACACTAATTATAGAAACCAACTCTGAAGTCATCCATGGTGGTGTTTTCTTTTCACTACTTATTCCACATTCAGGTGGAGTTAAAAGGGCTGAATCTAATTCATACTCCTCAGCTAATTGCGAAAAGAATTAGGACCTAGACATGAAAGAATTAGAACCCATTTTTCACTTTTTTTGAAGTTCCTCATGAAAACAGCATATATCTATTTTTGGTTCTTTCTTCATCAATGGAAAAAATAAGCAGCAGGAGTACTGGTTTCAAAATGATCAACAAAATATTCATAGCAGAGTCTTTATAGAACAACAGCATCTAACACCAAGTGAATAATGAGACATCTTGTTGATCTCTAGCTCAGGACTGGGCTACATACTCTCTTTTAATTTGGGGTTCATTATTATCTGTGCTATCACTTTTTTGAAGAGAGTCGTTTTCAAATTCCCTTGTAAGATTCAAAAAAGGGTTAGAGGATTTACAGAATGAGCTTATTAGAAACTTTACAATTTAGCAGCCAGAGTGAATCACAGGACCAAATGAAGACCTTGGTATAACATACAATCACAATGAGGAAAGAAGTCATTTGGAGATGGGAGTATCTTGGGAAACATAGGCATTTGTCCAGGAGGAGAGAGTGAATCTGTAAAATCAGATCGAGAGCAAAAATATAGAATACGGAGAGAGAAAAAAATCAAAGTTGTGACAGAAACAAAGAGCAAACAGTAAGGAAAGTTGCCTGGGATCTAGATGAAAAAGCCCTATAACTAGGGAGAGAAAGAAGAAATCACCATGCAATGGGAGGAGGTAGAATGGGCAAGGACACAAGGCTCCCCAGAGGCTGAGTGGGATAGAGCCCAAAGCAGTGGCAGCTGGCAACTGCAGATGCCTCTTAAAGGGGCCGCATCAGCAAGCAGAATTTCGCAATGACCACCCACTCACTCTAAACACTAGCACCAGGTAGGCTGGGCAGGGGGCACCAGGGATTTACAGGCAACACTGAGTTGTTAGAGTGAAGGCCGAGGAGAGACTCGCTCCATATACAAGTGCTGGCGAAATCCATTTTTCCTCTGTTGAGCCCTCTCCACTCCCAATGTGCGAACACAGCGCCACCATAGCTGAGACATCATCAGACTGGATAACAGAGGATGCCTGGCTCAGAGGATTCTCTGAAACTCCCCCTCCCCCAGCTCAAGGCCTAAACCAAGCCACATCCAAATGTATTCTCGGCGAGTTAGGTGCCCCTTGTTGAGCAGAGCCTAGACTCACACTGGTGGCAGCTGACTGTGGTTTCTGGCGAGGTCTCTTGAAGCAACTAAATGCACAGCATCTGTGGATTGCTTGCTGAATCTTAACAGGTGGCCCAAGAGGGACACAGGCTGGGGCTAAATTTGGCCTGCAGCAGAACCCCTCAGGACTGTGCCACTGGACACTTACTTTACAAAGCTGCACTAAGACTGGGAGACTTAAGAACTTTGCTTAGTACATAGAAACAGACACAGAAAGGCAGCCAAAATAAGAAGACAAAGAAGCAGAAGCCATATGAGTAAACAGAACAGAGAGCCAGGAATAATGGAGTCAAGCAATCTACCAGATGCAGAGTTCAAAACACTGGTTATAAAGATGCTCAATGAATTTAAGGGAAGTGTAGATGAATTCAGTGAGAACCTTAACAAGAGATAAAAAAAACATAAAAATGGAAATGGAAATTATAAAAGGGAACCAGTCAGAAATGAAGAACTCATTATCTGAGATGAAAAATATATTAAATGGAACAGAGTGAATAAAGAAGAGGATCAAATGACCTATATAGAGGATGGGGAAGCCAAGGACATTCAATCAGAATGGCAAGAAAAAAGAAACCAAAACTATAATAATAATTTAAAGAGCCTATGGAACACTCTTAAATGTAAAACTATCCATGTCCTAAGAGTACCAGAAAAAAACAAGACGTTGAAGAACTATTTGAATAAATAATGATAGAAAACGTCCCTAAGTTGGTGAAGGAAATAACCATACAACCCCAGGAAGCTCAGAGAGTTCCAAGAAAGAGGAATCCAAAGAGGTCCACATCAAGAAACATCATAATGGCAAAGGTTAAATACAAAGAGAGAATCTTAAAAGCAGCAAGAGATAAGCAGATAGTTACCTACAAGGGAGCACCCATAAGACTGGCAGATGGTTTCTCAAAAGAAACTTTGCAGGACAGAAGGGTTTGGCACAAAATATTCAAAGTGATGAAAACCCAGGATCTACAACCAAGAATATTTTATCCAGAAGAGCTGTCATTTAGAGTCAAAGGACAGATAAAGGGCTTCCCAGACAAAAATGAGCTAAGGGAATTTATCAACACCAAGCCATTATTATGGGAAATATTGGAGGAAATTCTTTAAGAAGAAAAAAACATGTAGGAAAAAAAAAGGAATAAAGAATGGTAATAACTACATTCCTATCAACAAGTACCTCAAATGGAAAAGAATTAAGTGCTCCAATCAAAAGATAGAGTGGCTGAATGGATAAGAAAACAAGACTCCTACATATGCTGCCTACAAGAGACTCACTTCATATTAAAAGACACACACAGACTAAAAGGAAGGGGATAGGAAAAGATATTGCTTTGATGGACCTAGAGGGTATTGCGCTGAATGAAATGGTTTGGATAGAGAAAGGCAAATATCCATGATTTCACATACATGTGGAATCTAAACAACAAAATAAACAACAATAACAACAAAAGCAGAAATAAACTCATAGATACAGAGACTATTTTGAGGGCTACTAGATGAAAGGAGGATTGGGAGGGACAGCAAAAAAAGGCAAAGGGATTAAGAGGTACAAATGGATAGTTGCAGAATACACATGGAGCTGTGGTAGCATGGGGAAGATGGTTAATAACGTAATAAATATGTAAGAGGGAAAAGGGGTACTAGATTTAGTGGGGTGATACCTTTACAAGTTATGTGGATCTCTGATTATAATAAATGTTGTAATAAATGTAATAAATGTTGTAATAAATATGTAAGAGGGAAAAGGGGTACTAGATTTAGTGGGGTGATACCTTTTCAAGTTATGTGGATCTCTGATCACTATGTTATACAACTGAAACTGGTATATTATTGAATGCTAACTATAATTGAAAAAAACCTCACTGAATTGTACAACGTAAATACATGCAATTAATTGCCTATGATATTTCAATGAAGTTGGAAAAATGAATATAGAATATGATGATTTATTTCTATATGTTAAGGTCAAGGATAAATAAAATATCCCTGAAAGCAACCCCTAGGGAAGGCCATATAAAACAAATGCATAGTTTTAAACAGCATCAATAAGAGTTTCAATCAGAATTAACAGGATCAAACCCTAAACGACATTTCAATATTTTAAGGCAAAATATATTACACAAGATACTGGTTACTTTTACACAGTTATCTTAACTGATCTTTGTAATATCCTCATGATGTATGTGATAATATTCACATTTTACAGATGAAGAAACCAAGATCCAATTATTTGAAGTAAATTTCCTAATTGAAGGAGGGCATGAAGGGGCTGGGCTACAGAGTCAAGATGGAAGAGTAGATAAATGCTGTGCGTGCTTCCTCTCATGACCACATTACAACTAAACTACAGAACGACCCTCATTTAGAATCACCTTAGGTCTAGCTGAAGAGAAGTCCTACAGCTAAGAACATACAGAAAAAGCCATTCTGAGACTAGAAAGAGTGGTGGAGGTACAAAACAAGCTGATCCCATACTCACCTGTGGCAGTTAAAAACCGAGAGAGATATCTCAGCTGAAGAATTCCCCCAAGAGGAGCAAGGGGTCGCAGCCCCATATCAGGCTCCCCAGCCTAGGCTCCCAGTGCTGGGAAGAGAAGGCCCCACAACTTTTGGCTGTGAAAACCAGTGAAGGAGTAGCTGAGTGAGACAGAAAGTGGCTGGAATTCTTCCTAAAGGGCCCGCATGCGAACTCTCTGACAGGCTCAATCGCTCTGAGCTCCAGCACTGAGGTAGCTGCTCAAAAAGCACCAGGGATATATGGGGAGAAACTGAGTTGTCTGGCGTCAGGGAGCAGGCTGGAGGGGCAGCTTTCTCTCAGACAGAAGTGCTGGTAGAATTCATTGCCCTTTTGTTGAGCCCTTCCCACTCCTGGCATGCAGACACAGGCAGCCACCTTATCTGATTTTCTAGCAACCTGACTAATGCTGGTCACCTCGCCTTGGTGATTCCCTGAGAACCCACCCACCCAAACTGCAGGCCCACTCAAGCTGCTTCTGAAGGCCTTCTCATAAAAAAATGGCCTATCTTGGCTCATGCTGCAGACTTCTCTAATTCTCTCAAAGATTCACAAACCTCAAACAAGCAGCATCTGGCCTCAGTGCTCCCCATACCACTCACTGAGCAGCCCCCAGCCCAGCACTAGTGGCAGCTGGCCTTGGTTCATGGCTTGGCTTCTCTAGGCAACTCTAAGCCCAGTGTGGTGGTGGCCATCTGAAGTTTGCTTTATGGCTCATCCCAGGTGGCCCTGGGAAGGGCACAGGCTGCAGCTGAACTTGCTTGTGGCAAAGCCCCTTCTCAGGAGGCCCTGGGGTCAGCATGCCTGGTGGCCAGCTTCGGACCAAGCTGGAGCACCGCCTGAGGCTGCATCCAAGGACAGCACATCCAAAGAGTGGACTAGGGAGGCACTAGAGTCTCGCTAAAGTGAATACTGACCCATAGGGTCAGCCCCTGAACAGCCAGCACTCACATTCAATTAGCCCAAGCATTAATCCCTCCCATTGACAAGCAAAAAGCAACCAACATTCAACCATGACAGGAAGGCACACACAACCCATGCAAGGGACACAAAACTGTTTATCCCTTCTTGGCACACCAGTAGACTACATTTCCTAGTCTTCCTTATAGTGACATAGGGTTATGTAATGTTGCACAAACAAGGCAAAGACAAATTCCCCATGTACTACTCCAGGCCCTCATTCTCAACTCTCACCTAGCAGCCAGATGTAGAGTTTCCAGTGGAGGGATCTGAGATCCTAAGAATCACAGGGATGGCAGAGCCACAAGGCAAAAGGAACCTGTATCCCCTCAAACCATAGTGAACTGAGACATGAGCAAACAATAAAACTCTTATCAATTTAAACCACTGTAATTTGGAATTCGTTTTGCATATAGCAACCCCTAGCCTGACCGAAACAGCATATGAGCATCACTTTTATCACTCAGCAACTCTTGGTCTTCACTGTACCTAACTTCCCTGTTTTCTGTCTTATGTGCCTTTTTAGATCCTCTTGATCACCTTTTTCTTTCTCTCTTTTGATCAGGTACCCATTCATATCAGGTCACTCCTCCATTTTTGGAGTTGGATGAAATAACACCCTATAAGTACAAGGGATCTCTCTTCTTGACTGGCACTGAGGGGTCAGAGGATGCAACCCAAAGTATAAGGTAAAAAGTCTCAATGGAGTTTGACCAGTAGGTAATTTGAGATGAGAGGGAGCTAGGGAGAAAAACTTTTCTCTTTTCTCTCCTAGGTGTGATTTATTCTTATCACACTAATCACAAATTGAGTAAACACACTTGCTAAGCAAACTGCAGTCTCTTTTAGTGACTGTCATGCAATGATGACCAGTATTGTAACACAATACATTAAACTGCTTTGTAACTTCCCTGCCTCACTTCTCTTTTTCCTTCTTACTTCAGTGCACTTGCACCCTCCAAATAAAATAATAGATTCTTAATCTTTACTTCACACTCTTCTTTTTAAAGGATTAAGCTCGGACGCCTTACTTGCATCATTATTTTTCAAGCATCTACTACTTTATGTTCTTTTCATCCCCAATCTATCAATTTTCCTAGCTCAAGATCCAACGGTCACATAAAGTTTTAGAAAACATTAATTACAATCTTACAGGATAAAGTGCTAAATATATGAATATGAACTTCTAACATTAGATTATTTGTAAAATATTTCTAGAGAATTCTAATAATCATCAGGAGAACTGCAAAGAAGTTCAAGACCTAGTATCTGCCTTTATGAGGCCCAGTTTAATAGGCTACAGATTCGTAAGAGATAATTACAAACAGATAGATACGTGTTATATATAATACAGGTATATTAAGTGTGTCAGATATTATGAGTGGCAAGCAAGATAAACTGTTAGAGGAGTCTTTTGCATATCTCTGAAATCATATCATATAAATACCCATAAATTCAAGGTAGATATTTCAGAGCAAATATCATAATTATATAGTTGAGCTATATATTCTTTTTAATTACTATACTTATTAGTCTCTTCCCTCTCTATTTATTTTTACTCAGCAGACAGTCCTCATCTGAGGAGATAAACCCTTTGAAGTCCAAACACTTACCATCATTTCTGCCCTAAGGAAGTTTTGAAATGAGTTATCTTTTCTTAGAATGTAGTTGAACATAGGAAAAATTAAAAGACCCTAGAATTAGGTATTAGTGGTATAATTTCATTAGGTTTAAATTCCCTGAAGATCAGAAATAACTATATTCTAAATTTAAATGAGGCATATTTCTAAGTCAAATATTGGCCATGTGAGTTTAACCAGGAGTATTTGTTCTCTTCCACCAGTTCAGATGGTCAATAGCTTGTATCATATAAAAATGGGGAAAAATATAATGAATGTTTTTTTCTTTATAAGATGATCTCCTGGACATTTTATATATTTTTTCTCATTTAATCCTTAGCATTGTCCCAGAAGGTAGGTGTGAATATCCCCATTCCTGCAGAGAATACAGAGGCTCAGAAGCTTGAAAACACTGCATATAATCATTAAACAATCAGTTGTTGAGATCATTCAAACTCAGATTCGACATGCAATTCCACCTAGAAGACTAAAAGGTATATTAACATTTACAACCTAAAGTTCAACTAAAAAAAGTAAAAATACCTACATTATTTTGCTAAGGTGTACTCTTAAAATAAGTAGGGTACCATAAAGAATACCAAAATAATAATTGATTAAGTTATACCCATCTGATCTGAAAAAAAATTAATTCAGCTTTTTAGAAGCAAACCTTAACTGAAGTATGGTTTTCTCAGTAAAAAATTCTAGCATACTTAATAAAGTAACAGATGCCACCTCAATGAACACAAAATATAAGAGCATTCTACTTTCACTAGGCATTTGGCAACTCGTAAGGGAAATCAGGCAGCTGGGTCATAGCATAGTAAAATATTTCAAAGTCAAATATGCTCACCTCGCACCATATGCTGAAACAAATTCCAGATGTATTAAAAAGTTTAATATTTTTGAAAATCAAATCAAAGAAAGAATAATATTGAATACTTATCAAACTTCTCACAAAGAAATTTTTTCCTATGCTTTAAATTTATAAACAATACGCAAAGGAAAATATCAACAAATGTTATAATAACATTTGAAATGTTAACATAAAAAAATAAAATAAAAAGTTAAACTTACTTGGAAATTTTTCAAGAAATATGGCATTGAATTTAAAGCTTGATTATATTTTTACATGTATAAAACATACTATTCAAATTTCTGATAGAAAAATCACTAAGAAAATAACAGATAAATTGACAAGTGCTTAAACAGGTAATTAACATTTAAAGACACAATAATTTTCTAATATAGATTTGAAAATATTCAAACTTTCTAGTAACCAGAAAATGTAAATTAAAACAAATACCATCTGACATGCAAAACTACAAAAATAAGTCAATAGACACCCAAAATGCTGGTAAAAATGCAGTAAATTCACTATCCCATTCATTCCTGATGACGATATAAATTGACACAATTTTTTCAGAAAGCAACATGGCAAATAACTTGTCAAAGTTGTTCCCAATATTCACAGTCCCAGGAATCTAGCATAAGGAAGTAAGTTAAAATGTGCAAAAAGTTAAATATGTGAAGGCACACTATTACACTATGGATAATTAGAAGCAACTGAACATCTAATTACTATTAGATGGTTTAGGACATTATCACAAATCCAGTGGATAAAGTATCTGGAAGTTTTTAGAATATTAATTCTGAAATTGTTGAAGAATAAGGACAAGTACTTACTATAAGCATTTCTGAAGCAAATTTATATCAATCTCATTATTACAAGTACATTTTAAAATGCTATCTAAAAAACGAGTGAAATACACTAAAATTCTAACTGTAGCTGGAATCATGGATGCACTTTTTAAATTTGTCCTCTTTTTCACACCTTCCCTAAGGTGAGTTCTCTACATCTATATTTTTATAAAGACATTACATATAAAAACTCTTAGAAAAAGATATGCCAAATTATTGGGATAAGAAATAGCATGATCAAGATAAACAGGGACAGATGATAAACATCAATGACAAATATAAGTATTACCTCTTGTCAGCTAGATTCACATATACTTGTTGACTTCAGTAGGACATGTGTATGTGGTAAGTGAAGGAATTAGATCTAAGAGAACATAATTAGGTCTAAACTTTAAACTTCAGAAAACAGCACTATCAGGGCAAGTAACACTAAACAGAACATGGTAATGCAAGCAGTAACAGTCAAGTAATACCATAATTTATGTTACAATTACCTATATCACCTAAAATCTCATAGGGTAGTGCCCCCAACTTTGAAAATGGGCATTTTTCAATTAAGAAACTGAGAAGTTAATTTAGCCAGACAGAGGAGAAAGATAAATATATAGTCAGACAGAACAAACAAATAAAAAAAGAAATATCTCTTCTGTGTCTGAGCATTTTGCATATAGCCCCCCTCCTCCCAGTGTTTATAACAATGTTTCTTGGCACTAAGTTACTGGGAGTTGCTCTCATTCAACAAGGAATCTGCACATTGCCTGAGTCTCAATACGCACTCAGCATGTGGAAGTTGAACTGAATTGAAACCTGTTGATACAACTTGACAAATCTCATATGATATCTAGGGAATCTAGGAGTCCTCTGAGTCATTAGTATAGAGATTTGCTCCTTCCAATTACTCACTTTCCCTGCTCTTGCTGCCATCAGAACACCAATAATAGCTACCACTTATTGAGCCCTGTGCCTCCCATGTGCCAGGCACTTTGCATCTGTTATCTCATTTATTTCCAACCACCATTTTGTGAGGCCGAGACAATGGCTCTCAATGGGCTATACACGGCTCTTGAAACACACTAGCAGCAACCCTTCTGTCTACCTGCTCATAAGACTAATTGGGCTAGCTCTCAAAAATGCTGTATGGAAACATTTTTTTGAGATTTATGATCTATACAGTGATCTCTCACATCCTCTTGCAAGTCATCTAAGAAAAGGTACAAAACCAGAAATGAGGAATAGATTGTGGGAGCAGAAGGAAACGAGCCTAAAAGTCATGAGCACATTTGATTTTGTTCTCAGTTCCTGGTTCTATTAACAAGTAGGGCAATCTTAGCTAAGTCATTTCGGTTCTCTAACACTCTCCAAGCCTCAGGGACCTCATATTGACAAATCAAAATTACCACCATTTCAGTGAAGGCTTTTTAAATTGTAACAGAAATCATACCAGACATGCTTAGGCAAAAAGTAAATTTATTGGCATTATACAGGGATAATGTTGCAAGTGTACCTAAATTTCTTCAGTATTTTGGACCAGAAACTAGAATATTATTAGAAACTCCAACAGCTCTTTTAGGGGCAGGCACTCCAAAATCCACCAAAAGGACTAAATTTAAAACCTAATTTCACCATTTAATTGTCTCATTACTTAAACTAATTTTGCTAATAGTGCTTAACACAGTGTGTGGCTCAAAGTAGGCATTCAATAAATGGGAGCTATTTCATCATTATTTTGTCATCAGGAATAATTCAATAATAATCAGTGATATATTTCCCCCCCAGAGTTGGGAGACTATATTTTTGTAAATTATTAGGTATATAGTAGCACTATAGAGAAATTACTAAGAGTCAGGTTCTGAAGTTTGTTTGTGTTCCATTTCCAACCCTACCACATATTAGCTATATGATTTTAAGAAAGTAATTATGGATTATGGTAATAAAAACATTTGCTTGAGGATTAAATGAGATAATATGTATACAACATTTAAACTGAGTCCTGATGGTTACTAAATGTTTAGTATTAGTTATAAAATTATTTACAATTTTTATGTCTTTAGGAATAAAATATTCTAGGTAAACAAAAGGGATGAAGAAGAATCTGAAAGGAATCAGAAACCAGTGTGACAACTACAACAAAATGGCATTTAATGGGAAAACCCATCCTAACTTTGCCCCTAGTCTACCCCTGTTGTATTTATTTTTCACTTTCTTCTTTTCAAAATCATCAAGAATTAAAAAATATTGGCTTAATTAAAAAGTGACATCATTTAAATGGCTTACCATACAGAGCAGCATCAGCAGCACCTGGGAACTTGTCAGAAATGCAAATTCTCAGGCACCTCCCCACACTCAGTGGATGGAGAGCTTTTTGGTATACATAGGGCTGGGGTGGGGGGTGCAGGGAGAGGGGTTGGTGGCGCAGCACGATGTGCTTCAATAAGCCCTCTGCGTGACCCTTAGGCACACTCAAGTCAGAGAACCACCAGTCAGAAGACTGGCTGCATACTAGAATCACCCATGCCACTTAAAAATATATATTTGTATCGATGCCAGGGACCTATCAAAATCACTGAGGATGGGGCCAGAACACCAACATAGATATTTTAAAATTATAACCAAAAGCTTCCTGCCATAGCCAAAAAGAGAATACTAAAATGGGACATTGCACATAACCGTAGTGCAAGTGGCTCAGCAGCCACGACCAAAGACGCCTCTGAAGAGCATGGAAATGGGAGACAGAGTGGCTTTAAGTGCCTCCGGCCCTCACGCTATAGAAACTGTAATACTCTAAGGACTCCTTCCTTATCTCAGGGTGATACTCCCTCTTCATGTGCATCTGATCCAATAAGGAAACCAGTTCTTAAGATCCTTCATTCATACTGATAGAAATCTCAATCCACTCAAAAGAAAAAAACAAAAACAAACAAACAAACAAACAAACAATTTTATACATTAGCCAAATGAAATTTCAGACATTGGCCAAATGTAGTAAGGACCAAGGACAGAGAGTGCGGAACCCTTTCCGCTGTTTTATGTTGATTACTCACCCTATTTTCTCAGCTGCAACAAAGTATAGAACATTGATAACTTATTATACTGAGTGGCATACCTTAATGAATACTCATTCACTTCAATCTTTTTGGAAACCCCCAGAATTAACTGAACTAACTGTATCATGATGGGATAGCCACTCAGCAACAACAAACTGCTAACCCACACATTTAAGAGCAGTGAAAAAACAACCTGCAAAGATATTGGGAGGCAGAAAAATGAACGCACATTGATAACATGGCTTACAATGATAAAATTTCTATTACATAGTACAACAAAAATGAAGCCATTTTAATATAATCATGTCAACGGACCCACGTCTCCTGCTTTGAAAACAAATGTGTTGGCTTCCAGTCAACATTTCCAGGGTTTAGCAGCAGGAGGTCATTACCCTTTGACAATGTTCAGTTACACAGACATCATCTCCAATTAACAGGTTTTAACTATGAGGATTTCTCTTCATTGAAAACGATGTTATTTTTTAAATAAATAACTGCAGAAGTTGCTTAGAAATCTTGGCTCATTGACCAGAACTGGGATGATTACATTTATTCCTATAAACACACACACACACACACACGCACACATACACGTGCATGCATTCGTGCGCCTGAGTCAAGAGTATTTTTAGTGTCCTTGAACTCTTTTTATGCTAGACAAATAATCTAATCTTTACATAACAGTTCGCAAAGACATCTTTCTCATCTCAAAAAAAAAAAACCAAAAACACTTCCCCATGTTGACAAAGCCAAGATATTCTGAGTGTTTCAAATTTCCAAAATAGAGTAAATACAAATGAAATATTTATCAATTGTAATGCATTATGTTTTCTGTCTCATTTCAGAAGGTATTATGAAATTCTGGATGATGGCCAGAAGCTCTGAGGAGAATTTTTAACACCCTCTCAATAGACACATTTATAGCTTTTAACTATGCAGAGTACTGGTCTTATCAGTGTATAGCAGGAAAATGATTAAAATAATCCAGGCAAACCTAAACTTGGTTGTCCTTAGGTGGAAATGAAGCATCATTCTGGGCTGAAATCTCCAATTATATAAGATAGGAAGTCACAGAAAGACATCAGATTCGTACGCTGTCAGTCTACACGGCAGATGGTAGTGTCTGGCAAGCCTTTTTATAACAGAAAATATTATTATAAAAATATCCACAGAAGACATTTTTAGTTCCTTGACTTAATATGTAGAAAAACGAGAGATTTCTGTAATTCTAAAGAAATTAGAGGTTTAATACTCAATAGTATGAAACAGTAATTTTCTTTGAAATCTATGCATTAGCTATTCTGTTGTTTCTTAGAGAACTTTTTATGGTTGGAAGTCATCTGGTAGTTCTCTCTCTCCCTCCCTTTCTCACTCTCCCACCTATTTAAATTCAACCTAAATCTATGTTTTTATACAACAGTTAAATCATACTATAGTGTGTTGTGGTATGCTGTAAATCACATTTTAGCCTTCCCAATGTTATTACAAAGAATTACTTTTATCTCAAAAGGGATATTTCCTTATAGGTGAAATTTCTTAAAGGGAGAATTCTCCTTAGGGCCACACTTTTGAGTGGTATGTTCTTAAGCATATTGTATTATGTGTCAGTACGATTAGAATATTCTTTTGGATTGTAAAAAGTAACGATAGCTGACAGTTTAAAAATGTAGGAAAATGGTCTGTAAAACTATCTAAAAACTAAGAAAACTAGTGCTTGTGTGGAACAAACAGGAGTAGCATAGTTTTTGTGATCCTGCCTTGAAAACGAATGGAGGAAGTTTAGACTCCCAGGTGGTTAGACCATTCCTGTCTCAAATTCAGACACCATATTCAATGTTTATAGTTTGGGGAGTAAAGAGAGCCCAAGGGGTGGCTGAAAAAGAGGGAATAGAAATGGAAATATCTCTGCCTGATTTTGGCAAAGTACATAAGATGTATCAATATACCGATGATAATGTCTCCAAAGATTAGCTAGAAAAAGGTCTATGCATTCTCAGACATGTTATATTACAGCAGCATATACTCTCAAACTAACAAAGAGCTGAGTCTTGTTCTATATCAGCAGAATGAGCCTGGAAAGGTAGGTAGTCAGTTCCATTGCTTAACTAGGACAGATTCAGAATATGCAATACCGACTGTTAGGAAGAAAAGAAAAAGGCAAAATAGCATCAGCCAAAAAAAACACTAGTTTTGAAGAATTTTACGAGGCAGAAAATGCCTCCTCCTCTTAATTATATGTTCTGGCAGGGCCTTTCAAGGAGCCAAAAGAATATTAGGACCACCTATAGGACAGCATGTCATCTTCATTCCCTGGCATTTACTTGTTATTTTGATATACATGTTTAATTTCAAATTAAAATGATAGGATAAAAAATGCCTCAGGTCATTTCTATATTTAGTGTTTCCTTGTCCTAAACCTTGTTTTTACAGATAAAGATTATTAAAAGTTTATAGATTTTCATTTACAAATGAAATTTGAGAATTAAAAAATATTAGACCCAAGCCCTGAAATTTTAAAGACCAAGGAGAAAGACATACGCAGTGTCATTACTGAATACATATAT
>NW_006436298.1:21841547-21857365 GCF_000325575.1 Pteropus alecto | reverse complement strand
AAAGAGCACTGCAGCTTAATTTTAAGGGCTCCTGACTATCACTGTAACTTTAACCTTCAGACATGTTATTCATTGCAATATATCACAGCCCCCATTCTCCACATTTCCATGTGTAAATCTGAAAAATCCCTGTGGTTTAGAGAAGCCACTGAAAAGGTCCAGAGAGTCTTGTCTTTATCATTTAATTTTAAGTTGACAAATCAGTGGACCATCACCACACACCGACTATACCACACCATTCTTTTACTTTGAACCAAAATGCACCCACAATCTCAGCAACTTGATTTCAGTCACTCACTACAGTCTTAACAACTATTTACTGTGGCAGAGTCCTCTCACAGGAAGAATACTGGAACTAAATAACATATGTATTTTTGTGCCACAACCCCTTGCCTCTGGAGACAAATAAACAGAATACGAAAAGTATCCATAAAGTCCAGAGCTTCAAATTTCCTTTATTTATATCAAAATTCCACCAGTAGAAACGCATCAGATTCTACTGGAGATTCTCTTTTGCAGTACAAAGCCTTTTAGGAAGTCTATACATTTTAGAAAGAAAGTCCTAAGTATTCTAGAATGATAGAAGAGAGTAAAGAAATGTGTGGTTGAGGGGTAGGTTGTGATACCACAAACACAAACATCTTGAATGTATTGCCTGGGACCAGTCCAAATGAGTAATTTTTTTCATAAAACTATTAGAGGAACAGTGAAATGTAAACTTTCTTTTACTAATAAACTATTCTGGATCTCACTGTTGTATACATAATATTAATGATTTAGAGTCAGAAGAATCTGGGAATATTTGGTGAATAAGTAAATGTATTATAACCTAGTACACATATTCTTTTGAATTCTATGTGAAAACATAAACCAATCATTGTATATTTAATTTCATTTTTATGCAGTTATTCATAAGGACCAAAGTTAAAAAATTAAATTGTCCATCATACTTTAGCAATGTCATTAACAGAAAGTAATGACAGGGGTGTGTGTATAAAGACAGAGTCAGAGACAGAGACAGAGATAGAAAGAGAAAGGGAGGTGAATATAAATTCACTATAATTTCAAATGGAAAAAGAAATGGGAAATTTTGCAATGCAATATTCTCTTTCTACATTCAAACATTCAAGCTGTGCCAAATTCTACCACTTTTTCTTTACAAAATTTCTAAAACCCATGTTTCATGATGAAATATACATTTTTATCCCAGTTTTGATCATGTCAACTATCATATTTCTGACATCATAGACTCCTTTATTATGAAATCATTCAAACTTGCTCTTCTACTTCCCCTCCCCTTATCTTTATCTGCCAAACTGGTGCCTCCACCTACCGCCCCATTGTTGACGCTTTCGGACTCTTCCTTATGACTTCCTAGAAAGCCCACTTGTTCCCCTTCTATGACTATGTCCTCTAGTTCTATGTGTGGTTATATCTCCCTCTACATAGTCTTCTCATTAAATGCACTAATAAGAGCTCAATTTAGAATGCACTCGTTTATTACATAAACTAAAATGAAATGTTAATAATGAAAAGGGTGTAATCAGCTCCTTGAGGTATTTATATTTTAAATGTTGACTATCTCTCAATAAACAAAGTATTAATTTAGCACTGACTTGGCTGGCACTGGCTGTGTAGCACTGGCTGAGACACAAAAAAATATATATAACAGATTGTCCCTGTTCTTGAAAAGTTTTAATGCTGACTGGGTTGGGGGAGATATTGCTAATATGAAACACTTTGAGCAAAGCTGCCAGTCTCTGATTCTAATAGAATTGTAATTCTTAGCTGGAAGCATTGATGGCAGAGGGTAGGATGAAGTAGGCAGAAAAGTTTACAGGAAAAAACTGATTCAGTAACAGAACTTTGAGAAACACCCTGAAAATGAAAAGGCAGAGCCAATAATCGATGTCATTTCCAAAGCCAGAAAGAGCATGAGCAAAGAAACAAGAGACAGGACACAAAAATAGCCTATGCACAGGGCACTTTGGAGATTACACTAATTAAATGCAACATCTGCTAGCCGGCCATATCAGCAGATTCAGTCCTATGCATAAGGAGTTGATGCCTATTATCTGTCAGAAAAGCATACCACAGTATAGTGAAAAGTAAACTCAGGTAGGTAAGTGCAATGCTAGTTTTCTATTGCTTCTTTCCTTTCTGAAGGCTACAGGAAGGAATCTTTTTCCTTACCTTTTCCAGCTTCTAGAGGCTGTCCAAATTCTTTGACAACCCACAAAGATGCCCATTTCCTAATCCTTAAAATCTGTGACTAGGTTACCTTACATGACAAAGGGACTTGACTGATGTGATTCCATTAAGGATCTTGATATGGGGAGATTATTCTGGATTAGCCAGATGGGCCCAATCTAATCAAATGGGTCCTTCAGATCAGTGAGACTTTCTCAATTCTAGCCAGAAGGAGCTATGGACACAGAAGAATGGTCAGATAAATGCAATATTGCTGGAGAATGGGAGCTAAGGGCCAAGGGATGTGGTTAACATCTAGATCTGGAAAGGCAAGGAAATAGACTGTCTCCTAAGACATCCAGAAAAGAACACAACCCAGTCTAACACCTTGATTGTAGCCCAGTGAGACCTGTGTCAGATTTCTGAACTACGTAACTGGAAGATAATAAATTTGTGTTGTTTTAACACATAGAAATGAATAGGGTACCTAAATGTTGACAGAAGTGGATACTATCTAGAGATAAAAATCATTATTTCCTATTCAAATGTCTGTTCTCCTATTTAACAACATCTACCCTCTCAGTGCTAGGAGCTAAATAAAGGTCCAATAAATAATTGCATACTTATTTTATTTTCACTGATTCTAAACTGTGATGCTTCTGAAATCTGTCATATACTTATAGTGAAAATGTCACAAATAGAGTAAGTTAACATTATCACAGACATAGTAACTCACCTTGCAAGAATAAGAGTCTCTAGAACAAGGAAATCTCTCAACAAATCATTTTTCAAATGAACAATATTTGATACTGCTTTTCCTTGTTTTTATTATGAGGAAAATGAGACACGAAAAAATTAAGACAGTTACTCCAGATCTTAAAGTTAGTAAGAGGCACAACCAGAACTCGAACTTAGGTCCCTCTGGCTCTTTATTACCAGACCAGGAAAGTATATTTGTTTTCTCAGAATTTGATAGTATTCTTCCAACCTGACTTTCTAGTACAGAAAATATTTCCCTGGTTGTCTTGCACATTTTACTTCTAAGTCATGCATAAAAGTAAGGGTAGGAAAGTGAGTAGAGGCCAGAGTATTTTTGTGAGTTTGGAGGGGTTTAAATGGATATATATTCATAAGAGAATCCACCTAGGCCAAGTCTTCTTTGCCCTTTGTTACAAATAAAGGTCATTCCTTCTTAGAAGTCTACTTCAGTACCATCTTTAGAAAGCCTGTTGTGCCAGCCACAGAGCTACCCCATTCAGATCTCAAAGGAGGATTTGTCATAGGAGTCCTGTCAGCAAACAATCTCTAGTTGCAGCACATTTGGAGTCCACCTTGGAGTTCAATATGAGAACATACTTTCCAACGCAACTCCAGCCAGTGATGGCAAAAAAGTCCTAGGGATCTGGCTGTTTTTGCCCATCACAGGATTCTCCTACCAGGCGATCTGTTCTAGAGTTCCTCACTGGGCTAGCTGCAACTCTGTCTAGCACTGTCTTCTGAGGCTCTTTTCACCCAACTCTCCTTCACATCTCTCTCATTCACAGTGTCAGACCTGCATTTTAGTCTGAAATCTTTCCCTTTTCTTTGTTCTGCTCCTCTTTATCTTCAATGCATATTACCTCTAATACATCTTCTGTTCTTGGAACTCAGTCTTGGCACCTGCTTCTAGTGAACCTGAACTGACGCTCATGATTACAAGGAGTTCAGGAGTCCATTTCCCTACCAAAATAAACCAAGACACTTTCAAGGAACAAGACTACTATGTCTCTATGCAAATCAATTGCTGGTGACCAGGATTCTTTCTGCTCAGCAGGTGGCCACCTGGGATACACAGTCAATGTTGTTCCACCACAGTATCAAAGGGGAGCAATGCTAGTGACAACAGGGCTGAAAACTATCTATAAATACTCCCAGCCTCCTTGCCAGAAAAGCTGGTGTGTTGTTGTTTCATCTATACCTGTAAAGAACAACCTGTTCCTTTATTTCCATCTGCTGCTTGTGAGAAAATCAAACCTGTGTTTCCTCAATGAGCACATTTCCAGCATTAGCTTATATTAATATGGCTTCTCCCACTTTCAATTTATTAACTCACTAATAAATTATGAAACAGCAGAGGACATAGCATTTCTAATGCTGCCTTTGAAGTCATTTCAAGATTATGATTTCTCCTCCAAAATACTTCTAATGCTATTTACAAAAATAATCATGCACATATAATGTGGTTGCATTTTACCTGAACCATTTCCTAGCTCTATTATGAACCTTTGTTTTTCTTTTGCTTTTCACCATGACATATGTGCTTTTTTTTTTATACTCTAGTAAAGCAACTTGACAGTTGGTAGCTGTCTGGCTGTTTATTCAACATATGTACCACTTAATGCACAGGTCTTACGGATACAGTCCCCAAAGTCAGTCCAACTGGGATAAAAGTCAACAAATAGAGCTTTGCAGGGAGTTCATTTACTTAAGGAGAATTAAACATTTGGAAGGTGTTTAGTAGTTAAGATTTAAGTCTAATATCATAAGAATTTGCAGGGTCTGCCTCTCCCCCAGCACAGCACATTCTCTTGATTTCACATAGGAGCTCCATATGTTAGGAAATCACCTTTTTAATTAGATCTCTGTAGCCTCATTCTAAGTTACCATTGTCACAAGTCTTGGATCAAATCCCATTCTCAGAAAACCTTTCAGTAAACAGTTAGCTGTAGGTTCCTACAAGAAGATATTGAGACAGATTCTCCCATATTGCAAGTGATTTTAAATTAGCTGCTCCGGAAGGTGGTGGGTGTGGTGTTATTTCAACATCCTCACATGTTACCTGAGCCTTTTCCCCCAGGGAAAGCAAAACGTACTTAGTAGTTTTGCATGTCTAAATGTAGAATTGGTTAGGGAATTCTGTGGCCCATTCTGGCCTGTCTCAACTAGCAGACAGGAAAAAACAGAAATCCCAAACCTATTTTGGCCATTAGGACTGTGGAAGTGTGAATACATCTGACAAGATTCCTGAAAATTTAGAAATGGTCTTCAAGAAGAGGGAAGGCAGTAAATGGACAAGTATATGAGGAGATATTTTATACCAAGTCCACTAAACAGATTATTAGATGTCGTGATCCCCAAAACCCTAAAGTAAAATCAGTATTCATATTTTTTTTCCATTTTTAGGTGAAAAATAATAATTAAGGCTGAGTGGCAAAATGACTTTCCCAAGGTGACAAGCATAAACAACAACACAGCTCAAATCTCACTGTGGATGAAACCAAAATCCTGTCCTTATCTCATTGTGGTATACTGTCTATAAGCAATTAGTTTATAATGAAGATGCTTTAAAAACTTCTGCAGAAACTGCAGGGCAACTCAATCTGGCCCTGGAATTAACCTAGGCTCCAGAGATAAAGTCACCAATTCTCAAATTTAATACATCACACATAATATGGTTATTATATTTTTCAAATTCCCATGGTCCTCCCCTCTCCTGGGCCATACTGCTACCCCGTTGGTTGGGGGGTCCAACTAATCATTCACTCTGTGAGTGTTCATGTCACCCCCCTTGGCAGCTGCCATAGAGCTAGGCAGATTAGCTGTATGTCATGAGTTTTTATCCTTTCCCTCTACTTTTAGGTTTGAATGGAATATCTCATCTCAGGACATCGGAGCAGAAACACCATATTCTGTATTCAAAGGAACTGGATAAGACAACATGGAAGTTAGAAGAGTTATGGTGGAAACATTGACAAATGGGAAAGAGAAAAGAGGAGGGAGCCAAGCAGATATTTTTTCTGTTTTCGCACCACCTAACATGGACCATTCCATACAGTATGCCTGAGAATATACTGTATGTAGGGTAGATACACGAATCTAACAACATGATGGCTCATTGTGAAGCAGTAGTCAGACATATAAAAACAGAATTCCATTTACTTTCCACATCATTTCATTGCCTCACTGTCCTTATTCCTTACTTTCCTTGTCTTAGGTTTGCACATAAGAAATAAAGCACTAGCACTTAGTCCTTACCTTAGCCTCCACATTCCACTGAAACTGGCAAGCAAAACAATTTAGTGAATGTAAGAATTATCACATGGGATTTTAAAAATGCATATTCCCTAGGGTGACTTCCTCTACCTTAAACACAGAAACCTTTCTGGATCATTATTAAATTCCAGATGCTATCCTTGTTTCAAATTAACCTATGCATTTAAAAGAGATTCTTTGGAATAACTCAATTTGCCCAAACAGTAAGCTGTGCTTTCCTTTTTCATGCTAATAAACTAAAATTATGTTATAGTCAGTGATACATTTAGAATCAGGCAATGAACTATGATTGGTCTAACTTAGTTATGACAGAACTGTTTCCAAATTTCCAAGCTTCTCTTGAAGCAAGAGGCTCTACCTGTCTCAGCCCTAGAAGGGGTAATTCTGGAAAAGTTTTGTTTTAATGATAAAGAAGGATAGATGGGGCTGGCTTGGTGTCTCACTTTTCCCCAACTCTTCTTTCTAGAATGTAGACATGATGTCTGGAGGTGCAATACCATTCATCTACCAGTTTCAACAGCCATATGTCCACCATAAAGTGACAAGTAAGAAGAGAAAGAGTCAACATACCGAAGATGACAAAACAGAAAGATAGAAGTATGGTCTGGACATCTTGCAACATGAAAAAACAAAAACTCTGTTTAAGTCACTGTAGTTAGGTTTCCTAAGATTTGTAGCCAAATGCATTATTAACTGGTATAAATTTTAATTTCGTGTATGGCGTTAACAACCTCTTGAAACCCAAGATTTCCCCTGTGGAATTTATCTAACAGTGACATTGACTTTAATCTTATCAAAATAGAAACACTAATACAACAACCAAAATAGAGAAGTGGAATGTGCAGTAAGTTAAAATATTGTATAACGCATATACTCTCAACTCAACAAGCATAGGCTAAATGGTACTTTTCCCATTTTACAAATAAAGATTAACATCTAAAAAGGAGCTAAATATTTCTCCCCTAGTTTTATAGCTAAATTGTTGAGTCAGTGTTTAAACACAAGTATTATGAAGTTTAAAAATGTATATTTTTGTCAGTATAAAGTTTTCTTTCCAAAATGTATATTTACAAGAGTGATGGGATTTTTAATAAATGTTTACATTAATTATTATAATGAGATCAAATAGGTTTTGGAAGCACTAGCTTTATTTCTGCATTCTTTCTCAGTCTTTAATTTTCCAATTAATATTTAAATTCTCCAAGAATAAAAAATTCACAAATATTTCAACAGAGAACCTTTCTTCCCCCAAATACCTACTAATATCTTACAAAACACTAGATTCCAAAAAAAAAACCCACAAAGTTTGATAAAGCTGTATCAGTACAATTCCATGTATTTACTCAATATTTATGTGACATACCAAAGTACATAAGTTACAACAATTTATGAAGATATACACATATATAAATATCTCTATCTAGATATATTTTATACCCATTTAAAAATCTTTAATTGGATACTAATTAAAGATACAAATGTCTTTTTTTAATGCCCAATGTGCCTCAATTTGTCAATACTTATTAAACTTTAGTGCTTTATTGTCGTTATTAGAAATTTCCAAGAAGAAAACAAATGTAGAAAGGATTTTCTAATGTGTTCTAGTTTACATAACATAATGGGTCTACAGTTGAACTAAGATTGCAATTTCTGCTTCCAGTTTATTCTTATAGACACTGGAAATCCTTCTATAGAATATTCAAGCTACTTTCTTGGGTCTGGAAAGTGAGGGGGGGGACAAAAGAAAGTTGATGTTATTTAATTTCAAAGTACAATTCCTTCCAATTTTCTCTTTCAATTAAGGGAGGAAACAAAATATTGTAGTATTAAACTGTCACCTGGAAGAAATCATCTCTATTTAAGACTAAAAACTATAAGCATTTTAATTAACATAGGTTTTGTTTATTTTCAGTTTTGCAAGTTTACTACAACTGTCATATGGTCATAGTAGTGATAGAGTTCTTATTTTATGAGTTTTGCTTCTGCAGAAAGAAAAATGTAGACTTATCATGCTCTAATGGATAATAAAAGAAGAATTCAAACTCTAGATAGTACAATGACTTTCCCAAAAACAGATCTTTTCCTTTTAAGCAGCTGATCAATAAATGACCCTTTTGATCAGAGAACAAACTAAAACTTCCTCTATATTTTGGTTGTTACTTTCATTTTTTCCCCCAAGAAGAGATGAAGCCACTTAAGTAGCATACCACAAAAGCACCGTGGTACTTTCATCCTAGTAAAGAGTTCAAAAAGTAAATAAAACTTTATAGAACTTATACTTAACAAAGCTAACACCCAGTAGCTCCATACACCTTTGGGGTTAGGGGTTTATTCAGAGCATCATGAATCAGTATTTCCATCTAGACATACGAGTGATCTAAATAGCATTCATAGAGCTTTAAAGCCTTTTTGAAATAAAAAGTAGAGCAAACTACAAAAGTCTAAATTCTAAGTTTTCTTACATCATTCCTACTTTGTAGAGCATTTGGTCAGGATGGGGGCTGCCAGAATATCACATATCAATCAGATATGAAAGAATACACTGGTCCACACAGCCATGGCACAGGAATAGACTAAGCAGTGTGTCTCTCCTCTTCAATTAAATTTCTGTGGATATTCACAGGAACCCATGGCACAGGAATAGACTAAAGAGTGTGCCTCTCCTCTTCAATTAAATTTCTGTGGATATTCACAGGAACCCACTGGTGAGGAAACTTTGTGGGTATTTGCCACCACTGGAAGATCCTTATCTTCTCTTAAGCTATTGAAAAAAGGACTAGCAAAAGGAAGTATAGGTGCTACAAAGTAAAAAGGCACAAGAGAGGTACATATGGAAAGAACTGATGCACACATTGGCAGCCAAATGATATTTTGGTGGCAACTGAATGGTTGGGGTGGGGTAGGAAGGGAAATAACTTTCTGTAAGGTTGACGTATTTCTTTAATAGGTGTTTTTGAGCATTTAGTACACAACGGGACAAAGAAATTCAATTGTGAGTTTTATAATATCAAGAAATAATACTATCAAATGTATTTTAAATGTGAGGAGAAAATATAAAATCTCTCCCTATTTCCACTGTCCAGCATATCGACAGACAATACAAAGAAGCATCCACTCAATGGTTTATTTGCTTCACATCTGTATTACTAAATAGGAAAAGCTACTAAGAATACATTCAAGTTTAAGTTTCACATTTTGATCACTGTTATTTATTTTCTCTTAGCCTTAAGCAGATTCAATACCTGTTTTACTCTCACAATCACAGTTAAACTCACCCATGCAATTGAATACTGAAATCTAGTTGGAAAGAAAAAAATCCTTAGATATTTATATGGAAAATGTGCCCTGAGGAAAAAGCCACTATAATGTCAGAACTAAAAAATAGCAATTTTGTATTTGAGCATTTCTTCCTGGAAATGTTAATTGCAAAATGTGCCAGCTAAGATTTGCTCTGTCGT
Organism: Pteropus alecto; assembly: GCF_000325575.1. NCBI lineage: Eukaryota > Metazoa > Chordata > Mammalia > Chiroptera > Pteropodidae > Pteropus > Pteropus alecto. Next base: position 21,847,685 of record NW_006436298.1, on the reverse strand, counting down.
TACCAGCACAAATATATCTCCTTTGCTCCTTTTTCTTACTTTACAACCATACCTCAGCCTGAGTGAATTACTGTTCTTTCCAATTCCTTTTTCCTCTACTTTCCTTACTTTACTAGTTCTCAGGTTTTAGATTCTATTGTTCCCCTTCCTGGAACTCCTTCTGGAATTCTAGCTTTGTAAAATACTGTAGTGAAGGGTTGCAGGATTTTTTTTTTTCCTCCACGTGTATACTGCCAAGGGACTCTTTTTGAAGACCTTACTTTCACCATCAAGAACTAGGGAGGCAGACCCGTGGCCTTAAGGGATTTAATTAGAGTTCACCAAGTTAGAATCTCCAAGCTCTCAAAGATCTAATTTAAATACAAGTTCACTCAACTTTTGCAACTATTTCTTAGGCCCTTATTAAAATTTCAGGTTATTAAAGGGAACATCTTGAGTTTTGCAATACACAGAAAATAAACCTGGGTTATGCAAAATCTCAAACATCCTCCATGTACAAACATAAAATTTTGCCAATTGCTAGGGAAATAATAATGAATTAGCTTATAAATTATTGAAACAACCATCGTGGAATTTTGTCAATCATGATTGATTACGTTTATATGGGTAAGACTACTTTTATAGGAGATAATCAAACATTGGTAGTAGATTAGTGAGAGAAAATATATGTTAATGTATTTGTGGCCAGTTGTCCTATTATTGCCTCTTATAAAAATTATAATTATTATGATTACTCTTGACTCTAGGTAGTGTTATATTTCTTTTGTTAAGTTATCAGCCAGAACCCTTATTAAAAGCTGATGACAAATTGTACCAATTTATAAAAACTTTCTGGTCAATCAAAGCTTTGTTACACATGGATAATAAGAGAGCCACACGTTATACAATTTCTAAGTGATGGCTTTGCAACTTTATGAGAAAAAAATGCTGGTCTTTTCTTGTCCATTACTTTCGATATTAAGAATTACGTGTTAATTAGACCTTCTAACTAGAGATAGACTTAAAATATGAATTAACTACACTATGATGTTGAAAATTAAACAACTAACTACATTAAAATCCACATAGCTTTGGCATGAAGAAAGACAACTATGATGGAAGGTGACATTAAGCCAAGTGTCACATAAATAGGAGAAATGGGCAAAAAGAAAAGCAACAGGTTGTTAAAACAGCATTTAATTGTTAAAGTTTCCTTATAATGATCAAATAAAGTACAACAAATTCATAGGGGGCAGAGAGATGAAAAGAAAATGAAAGCTTTGCCACTTCAATATGATTTGGGATGCAATAAACAAAATACCTGAACATTGTTTAGTTCCTGGTTTTTTTCCCTTAATTTCAACCAGAAAGAACACTTCTTAGTGAAAGAATTGTGAGAACTCTTACAATAGCTATTGTTTTCAAGTATTTATCAGCTCATGTTCCTGTAGTATTATCATATAATAATCATATAAGCTTTCTGAAAGTTAACCTTCACTATGGCTTTAATAATTGGATTAAAGATCTAGGTCTTTCTTTTCAGAGAGCTAACTGGTGAAATACAAAAAGAATTTAGCACATCTATACACTTGGATTTTTTATTATTTATATGCTTTTAATAGGCATAAAATCTTAGGTACCTCATCTAGCATTTCATTCATTTCATTCACACAAAAAATATAGAGCAGTAGAGATGCATATAAGAAATATACCAATATACACTATAAGTCAACTCATATTTTAAACCTGATTATTTTTGGCATTACTGCATAGAAAAATAGTAGTTATCATCTTATAAAAGCACACTAATTCTCAGTTACAACACTACAGGTTTATTGGTATAAATTCACATGAACTTCCAAGATGAGATATTTTTCAAAATTCAAAATTTTAAAGTTATAGTTTATAATGATCATCCTGGAGCAGGAAAGGAAAATCTGTTTCTTCAGTAGATGTGTTAAAAATTCTTTCCATTTGCTTTCCACCAAAAGATCATGCTTAAGAACTTCTATTAAATATAAAATATTTTTCAGGTTTACCTTGTTATCTAACGAAATTCAAAATCAGTTTGCAAAGACAATCTCCCCAATCCCCCAACCCTCCAAAAAGGCTTGTCATTTCATGACAAACATAGATTTTCTGAGAAATGGAAAACATTCACTGAGAAAACTGCTATATTTATCTTTAAGACATATTTGGTAAAATTCACTAATTTGCTCAGTGCATAATTTCAGTATGTTCACGGGCGGGAAAAAACTGTCTTACCAATGACTTTAAAACAGAATCCCTCTGCTCTTAGAATTCAACGAAGCAAGTGCTATGTAAATACTAATGACTGAATATGATCTTCCCAGGCAATAGGAAGAAATGCACTCATTTTGGTCTCAAAAACACAGACATACACACACACACAAATGCCCACACACACATGCATGATTTTTTAAGGAAAAGCCTTTATAAGTGTCATAAAAAATAATCAAAACAACAATTTACAAGTAAACATTTAATCCAGAGAGCAAGACTGATAATAAATACTAAGACAAAAAAGTATGATGACTTCATTAGCACATAGTCAGATGCTATTAAGCTCCTAAATGGTCTCTGAAGATTTTACTTCTATTTAATTTTTTTTAATTAGATGTTGCAAAATTTTCTTCATTAATGTACTAAAAATCAAAAGAAGGCTATCTCTGATTTTCTGATATCATTTTTTAGTTGATATAAGCTAGTTTATAAAAAGAAAATAAATTTCCTAAATATGAAAATGAAGATGAACAGACTTTCATCTTGGAATGGTGCTGCCAATTTCCTGTCTTGGAAGAGTTCGTACACCTCAAATCCATGACCAGATTGCCATTTGTTCTTATAAATAAAGGACATTAGATGTTTTATTTAATTTAAATTAAACATACAATTAAATTTTTCATTTGATTACCCACAATAGAGGTGGTATTGTATATTTCTCTAAATATTATGTACTAGATTTCACAAAGAATTATCAACAAAACATAAACACATAAAATATTCATAATTTAACCATTTCTTCTACTTAGAAATTTCAGCATCTAAAGAGATTGAAACAGGTAGCCAAATTAAGTGATATCATGGCCACAATAGACCATAACAGGCTACCTTATGTAGTTTAACTCCTTGCACAGCAAAACGGTGTGAGCAAATTTAGAGTAGCTGCTATATACTGGGAGTTCCCCCACCCCAAATTCATGTGCTGAAATTCTAACACCCAATGTGATATTGTTGGGAGGTAGGTGGTTGGGAGGTAGTTAGGTCATGAGGGTGGAGCCCTTATAAATGGGATTAGGTATCTGATAGATGAGACCCCAGAGAGGTCCCTCATCCTTTCTACAAAAATAGCCAGAAGCAGACATTCAGCTAGTCCTCAGGCCTCTTATATCTATCCTTCCACAAAGACATTCTGTTGATCAATGACCAACGATATATGAGACATACAGTTGAATACACTCGTTTTTTAAGGTCTTGCTTTAATACCTAATGATTCATTCAAACTGATTATATCAAAACTTTTGTTGTTTTCACCTGACAATATGATAGGCAGAAAAACCTGAACAAGTGTAAAAGAATTGCGAACTCAGCAATTTTCTTATAGTTTACTTGTGCCAGTATGATTAGTATTGCCTTCCACATGAACTTTCTCTGGAAAGGAGTCTTTTAATTCATCAATAATCTTTAGAGTTAAATTACATAAAATCAGAAAATATATGAATCTTCTTAGTTGGAAATCTATGAAACAATATGTAGCAAGATGTGGAAAGCAAATGAAAAACTGAATGTACTATAAGATAATGTGGAACAGCATCCCTGTCCTCAGAATACCTCACATACAGTATGTAATTTGTGACTATCTGATGTTTTGTCCAAGAATGGGCACCAGTATAAACTTTTATATTAAATGTTAATAAAGTTTGAGTTTTTATACAAATTACCTGGTATAAAAACTATATCATCTTCTAGTATCCCAACATTTTATACTGGGTACTCCTCTGTGGTTCATGTATGCCCCCCCCACCCCCATACAGGATGGAGTTAAAAACTGTATAACATTAGACCAAATTTCATAAAAATATTAAAGGTACATCAATCCTCTCAAGTATTTACATCATGATTCATTATGGATTTACTATAAAAATCCATTTTACTCTGCCTAATATTCAGAGTTTTAATAACATCTGCCTTTACTTTATCTTTCTCCCTCAGTCCTCATTACTCTTCAATACCAAAGCCCTGTTTCTTTGCTTCTCTTCTCCACCACACAATGGATTTTTTTCTAAAATCGTCTTCTTCATTTCCTATATTCCTGTTCAAGTTCCATTTCTCAAAGTTTTCTGCAATTATGTAATTCCACACTGTTTATTCCTTTTATAAAATTATATTACTTCTTGTACCATACAATTCATTCATTCATTTGAAAAACACAGTCTTTGGTCTTTCCCCTCCCCAATCCATTTTTAGTCTTTTTCTTTCATCTGCATAAAAAAAAAACACACTTTAATGCTTGCCCATAAGATAAAGTGAAAAATCTTTAATATGTTGCTTTACTAGGTCTATGGCTAACCTGTGAGTAACAAAACCCAACGTAAGAGTGACTTAAATTAAATGGAATTAATTCCTCTGGAGAAGGCAGGTTAGGATTGTAATGGCAGCACTACTTCTGTATCAAAAGACCCAGGATCTTTCTACATTGCTGCTTTGCTATTTGTTTGATTATACTTTTGCTCTCATGATCCAAGATGGTTCACTATCTCAAACACATTCCAAAGAGCAGAATGCAGGAGGAAAGGTGGGAAAACATCCTCTCCTTTGAAGGACACACTGCATAAATAATGTGTCTCGCTTCCTCATATCACATTGCCCTAAACTTAATCAAAAGCCACATTTATCTAGTAAGGAGACTTGAAAATGCAATATATATTTTAGGTATTTATATGCCCAGCTAAAAATTAGGTATTTTTACCAAAAGAAAAGTAAATCGATAGGAGTAAACTCATGCTCTGTTATAAAAGGATTACAGGGCTCTCTACCATTAACTTCATGCCTATCTCTCTAGGATTTCCATTCTTTTTACTCCCTCTACTTTAGCAATAATAATATTACTTCGATTCCTCAATCTCTCCCTTTTGCCTGAATCACACTATCTTTCTGCTTCAGGTGGTTAATAGCTATTTTCTTTACCTCTCACCTTAAGATCACTTCCTCAGAGAGTCCTACATCTAGTTGAGTCTTATTATAAAGTCCAATAGCCCTCTGATTCCTTTGATACATTCATTATACTTCTGCTTGCATGTTTAATGACCATTATTCTTTATTGAGCAGTACAATCCCTAAAGATGGGTCAGTGAGACAGAAGTTCAAAGTACTTTGAGAAAAGATCATAGAAAGTCAGAAAAAACTTCAATTTGAAAGTTCATTTTGGAAGCTGAATTTTGATCTGTGCAGGCAGAGATGATGGGAAAAAGACTACAAGAAATACAATTCATTTATTGGATGAGTTGGACTTCATTGAAAAAAGTAAGTTTATTTTTTCTCACTATAGGTTTTACAAATTCACTAAGTGGATGCTTTCTTCACTATCCCTGGGATAAAATCTCAGACAGGTCCCATGGATTTTCTAGTCATTTGTAGATAATTGAAATGCCAGTTCATTCTAATAACTCTATAACTTCAGGCCAGTCCAATATACTTTAATAACTTCAAACTACTATTCAATTTAAATGCTTGCCAGGCCTCAGAAACCTAGATTAAGAGAGAGAAATTAGGAATAAAGAATTTAGTCTTGTATAAGTGGTAGCATTATAATGTAGCATTAGTACCCTTTGGATGGTTGTTAAATCGTTGCTATTTTCTCTCTTATTGAGGTATTTTGTGGATTCCACAGAGATGTTTCTGCCTGAGCTCTCATACTGTAGCTCCCAAAGTGCTGACACTGGTTGGCCACTTAAAACTCCCTTGTCCCACTGTGCCTCTGTTGAGATAGTCGTACGTTTCTATATGGTCCCCTTGAGTGGAATTCCTTATAAGGAACAAAATCCTGGCTACCTTTTATGGGTTCCACATATGGTCCCCAAGAAACACTCACCTTTCTCGCTTCACACTCTAGAACTGAAGTACATGCAAACACAATTA
>NW_006436298.1:21821340-21841534 GCF_000325575.1 Pteropus alecto | reverse complement strand
AGAGGCAGACTCTGCCAGACCCTCTGCTCTTTGGCATAAATGAGAAAATAGCCATGAGTTCTACAACTGGCTTTATTTTCTCTTAGCATGTGCTACAGAGATAAGGAATAAAAGAATATCTGATTCTTCTTATAGTTATAGTCTTTGTGGCCTCAAATAAAATGAAACAAGAGGCACCCTAACATCATCAAATTTTATGGGAAAAAAGCAAGGTTAATGTATAATTCAAAATCAGAGAATCTCTGGTCCTCCTCTATTTGAAGATAACCTAGTAACCAGTTTGATGAATAGATAAGATTCATGTACTCATACAAACAAACAAATAAACAAAAAAGAGATAAAGCTGAAAAGGGAGGTTGGAGAATTGAAGATTACTCTTAAGAGTTGAAATTTGGTACTATAGGCGAAATAGAACTGCCAAAGAATTTTATTGTGAGATTATTTTTAAAAACACATTATATTTCCCATCACACTTTTGTAATCACTTCAAACCTAGAGAATGATAAAATCTGTTATAGGGACATTTCTATTAGTGACTCTATTATAAGTTAATAGAATTGGATAGTCCCACTGGATTTACATAATTCTGTATTTGGTTTAAAATTATAGAATTCCAGAATAAAGAAATCATAATGTATAACTGGCAACAATACGATACAAAAAAAAAACTTTTGTGAAATTCCTATGCCACATAAAAATAAGGATACTGCCAATAAGGGCAGTACAGTATCTTCTAATATAATTTTCCCAATTGAAGTCATATAATCTATCTGAAGGAAAGTGCGAGGTAGAAAAAATCCATAAAATAATATAGATAGGTCAATAGGAATGCGCCCCTGTGAACATTTTTTTTCAAAGGAACTATCCTTATCATTCAATTCCAAGTCTTAATAAAGCAGAAGGGGAGTTGGGAAGTCATATGACTTGATTCTACAAGAACCAGTTAGTAAATCTGAATAATACTGGCATAGATATGATAATCAAGTCCAGATCTATTAATGACACTGCCATGAGAAGCATATAAATATAAAAATAAAAGGACAAGAATAGAGCCCTGAGGGACTACACATTTTACAGTAACTGTTTCTGACGAGCTGCTACCAAGTATAGTATGCTGTGTCTGCTGACAAAGATAATTACATTTCAAACCAATTTAATGCTGTCTGGAAGATCTAACTATATATCACTGTCTACTGTGTCAAAGGTGAGTGATAGATCTAACTTTGAGAGTAGGTATCCATTCTTTCCCAGAAACTCTGCCATATCACTGAATATAAACAGATAACTTAATGGGTACCCCAAAATCCATGTTGGAATTTTTTCAAATGTTAATTATAGATAATTGTGTCTTCAGGCAAAATATCAAACACATTTCCATTCTTTTTTTTTTCCTAAATAAAATAAGAACTAGAAAATCTCTATCAGAATCCAGCAGGCACATAATTCATAATCCTTAAATGTTTGCTGAATAAATATTTGCATACATTTTTATTAATAGGCAATGAACCAAAGAAGCAAATGGCAAAATAATATGCTAATAGGTTACAGTATCCTCATTCTATTAAAAATTGTATTCTGCATGTGATTCCTCAATTATATGTGTTGGGAGGACTAAATAAGTCCTTAAAATAAAATAGAAAAAAAGCAAGACAATAAAACTAAATATAACAAAGTCTCTCAAAATGTGCAGAGAATTTCTTGTATATTTCTCTAAGACATGTTTTGAATTAACATTTTTAATAACAAAAATACACACATACACAGAGAGAAAGCAAATGTGACAAAATTAGTGATCTAGCTGAGCAATATATAAAATTATTTTTAGTATATGGAGTACTACTATTTTTGCAACTTTTCTGTAGATTTGAATTTTTTTAAAGTGAAAAGTAAAAAAGAATTAAGGAGGAGAGAGGTAGAGAAGAGGAGGAGAAGGAAGGGCTTTAAGCCATTCCAGGCTTATCTGTAAATCACTGTGGAATATTGTGGTCTCCACCAGCTGTTCCCAGAGAACTTATCCTGGCCTGGATGACCTTACTGGCCATTTGTCATGTTCACATCATCTAAACTTTCCTTCGAATCCATTAAAAAGTAATTAATAAATAAAAATAGAAAAAATAAAAAAGAGGAAAATTTTACATCTGTAGCAGATGTAAATCTAAGGCCATGAGTTCAAGTATGTGAGTAAAAATCACTGTCATTTCTTTCTTTCAATCAATAACTGATACTTCCCCATCCCACTGAAATGTGCGAAAGTCAGCACTATTCATTCTATTGTGTGTCCCTCCACAAGGGTTGGAATGCCCAGAAGTCATCTGCCAATCACCACGTTTTCCTTCTCGGTCTTCCTGATCCTTTCAGATTTGCCATTTCTGCAATTTCAATGTCCTTCTCAGCATCGAGTATCCAGTATGCAGGAAGCTGTCACAAAATTCTGCTAATTTTACCACTTATATGTCAATTCTTTCTCTCTCAAGTTTCTGGGACTATTTAGCCTGAGAGACATCTCTTTCTTTTTCTTTCCTCAAACTCTCCAGGACAGCTAGCATATTCTCAATAGGATTGGGTTTTAGTCTGAACTCCAACTTCCAGCTCCTCAACTCAGCAAAGCCACTAGACTTTGGGTTTTCCTTGCTGTGCCCACAGTCTGAAAACTGCCACCAGGCAGAAATCCTCAGTGATATTAGGGCTTACCATTTGTTTTCTTTTTCTTAAGAGTAAGTCTTTTACTGTCATTGTGCAATATCTGAAAAAAGTTGCTTCAAACAGTTGCTTCATATACTTTTCCTATTTTCTAGTTGTTTACCTTGGAAGGCTAAAGTTAATACTTATTACTCAATCATAGTTGGAAGCAGAAGTCCATTCTTTCATTTTTAATCCTTTTGAATAATGTTGGTTTAGGTGTGTGTGCATGCTTGCATAGATAACAAAAGAATTGTTATATCTACATACAGATATTTGTGAAAATATAAGTTTTCACCACATGATTGCTAGGTTGTAGTGAGAGTATGAGAACTTTCTAAAATAAACTTCTGTAAAGCGTTTTCATTTTACCACCACTGTTCATTCTCATCATCACTGGATGAGATATGAGATTTCTATTTGCTCCATATCCTTGTGCTCGGTACCACCAGTTCGTGTGTGTGTGCGTGTGTGCACGCACGTGTGAGTTTTCATTTATTTTTTCCATACTAGGAGAGGTGAATTTAATTTGCACTTGATAATGGTTAATGCTGTTGGGTATTTTTCATGTGCTTATTTTCAATCTGTATATTTTCTTTGATATCATATCTTTTCAAATTATTCGAACATATTTTTAATTGAGATGTTTGCTCCTTATTATTGTTTCGAGAGTTCTTCATATGTTATGGATATGAATCCCATACCAGATGCAAATATTTGCAAATACTTTTCCTAGTCTGTGGCTCATCTTTTCATCTTATTGACTGTCTTTCAAAGACTTATGTATTTAATTTTAATAAAGTTTTAGTATTTTTTAAAATATTATGCTTTTTTATCTAAGAAATCTTTGGAAAGATCACAAAGATTCTTTCCTATGTTTTCTTCTTGAAGTTTTTTGTTTGTATTACATTTAGGTATATGATTCATTGAATTAATTTTTGTTATGTATTGATTCTTTTTTTTTTCTTTTGCATAAGAGATCCAATTTTTCCAACATCATTTTTTGAAATCAAGATCCTTTCTCCACTGAATTAACAACATCTGTGTAGGTTTATTTCTGAACTCTACATTCTGTTTCATTGATATCTACATGTCATCATTTTATCAATACTGCATGACTTGATTATTGTAGCTCCATAGTAAGTTTTAAAATAAGACAGTGTATCCTGCATGTTGTTTTTGCTTTCTTTGTTGTTGTTTTTTAGTTCCTTTGTCTTTTAAAATAAATTTTAGAATCAACATAATAATGTATACAAAATCTAATTTAAATTTTTTTTTTTGGAATAGCTGTAAAACAATATATTATTTTGGACAGAGGTGACATCTAAAAAATACTATGTCTTTCAGTACTTAATGACATATTTCTTCATTTATTTCTGTCTTCTTTGGTTCCTTACATCTGTGTTTTGTAATTCTCAGTATACAGGTCTTACATGTATTTTATTAGATTTACATAGAAGCATATAATTTTCAGCGCAATTATAAGTGGTGTATTTTAAATTTCCAATTGTTTGTACTAGTATATAGAAATACATTGATTTTTTAATATTGACCTAGTAACCTGCAAACTAAAGTCATTTATTAGTTTTACTAACAATTTTGTAGGTTCTTTGATGTTTTCTATGTAGACAACATGTTGCCTGTGAATGGAGACTTGTTGCTTCTCTCCATATTGTATGCTTTCAATATATTTTTTTAATCTTATTATACTGCCTAGAACTTCCTAAAGTATGCTAAACAGAAGTGGTGAGAGCAATATTACTACTTGAGTTTCAGTCTTAGCTGGACAGATTTAGTCTTTCACCATTAAGCACAATATTATCCAAAAGTTTCTATAAATGTCCTTTATCAGGATGAGCAAGTTATCCCTACTTTGAGTTTGCTAAGAGTTTTTAATCATTAATCAATGCTGAATTTGGTCAAGTGTTTTTCTACATCCATTGAGATCAGAGGTATGTTGGTAAATGTTTAACAATTAACATTCCGGGAAAAAGAAAACTATGAATAGTGCTACATTGAACATTCACGTGTGAATGTTTACATATCTGTCTTCAATTCATTCGTTTTCTTTTGGTTAGTGTTAGTATGGTCCAGCTTTTTTCATGCTTTTATATTTAAGCTATTTGTGCTTGTGTATGTTTGTAGGCAGTATATAGGTGGGTCTTGCCTTTTGTGGTGTGTCTTACATTTTTGTTTAAATGTCAGACATTGTGTGTAGAAAAGCAGTAGTGCAAAAAAGAAAAAAAAGATGCCTTTTCTTTGGTTAGGCCATCCACATGAGTGGTTGAGTCAATTAGGTCAGTAGTCAAGCTGGGTTTAGAATTTGTTATTGGTATAGTCCCTTTGTTACTATAGTATACCAGCAACTTCAAAGTCTTCCATCAGTGGGCTGTTTCTTGTACTTAGTTTGTAGCCTGAGGTGTCAGAGAGTTTTCTCATCATTCTCGTTTCACCTTAAGCTTTCAGAAGACCACACATTCCTGTGCCACAGAGGGAGATTTATTTTTCATCAATGTACAGGGGGCTATCCTGTATATTGTAACACATTTCTCTTTCTTCAATGACATACTGCTGCTGTTCGATAACTGGGTTGAGGTTAATGGTGGGGGTAAGGATATTCTCAGTTCTTCTGCTCAAGCCTCAGATTCAGGCATATCCTGTGTGCTGGGTTAGCTTTTGTTTCTTCTCATTGGAGGGTCTTGTCACCTTTTGAAATTAAGTTCATTTGGTCAGCTCTCTAATGTACCCTCCAAATTACAACTTTATATATCATCTGGGGAGTTTTTGTTTGCTTGTTTTAGTTGTTCTTAAAAGAAGAGTGATATTCTCTTGTGGTTTACTAAATCCTAATAGAAAAATCTAAACTGAAACATTTTAAGATGTCATTTCTCACCTTTGATGAGAATTACTAAGTAAATTATTTTTAAGGATAAAAGTTACATGACATTTTCTACATGCAAAGTGCTTGGTAAATATTTCAAATTTAAGTATCCTTACTTGTGGAAAGTACTTAAATTTGGAAGTTGAACTTCTGTAATCTCAATTAAACACTGTAATTTTATAATTCAATCAACTAAACTATATTAAACTATCCATAGCAGCCTTACATAACAAAATAGCTTATTACACATACACAAATATAGCAGTCATAATAGTGAATCTTTTTAGTGAAGGCCATATACCTTCATTGTCAGTATTTTTATTTGATTGAAGTACTGAAAAAAAAAACTCTCATAGTCTTTATTTGAAAGAATAAATGCTTTGTGTAAAAGCAACTAAAAATTAGAATAATTTAGGTAACAGTTAACTTTCCAGCATCTTATGATTTATTTAAATAGATGTTAAAAGTCAAAATCTAGTCTATATGATAAAAATAATTAATTGAAACATCTTAGAATCTTCAGCATATGCATAGAGACCATCTGAAACTCAGATTGTTTTTCACAGTATTCATCACTGTAGTATGTTGAAATAATAAGTAATCTTTAAAAAGTGAAGAAATGTAGAATAAAGTTCACATGATAAATATTTTATCAAAATCAAAAACATATTAATTGCTTTTCACAAAAGTTGGATAAAAATATTTTTAACTAAACTTCTCTTTGATTAAATTATGATGTCATACCTAAAAGATATTTTTAAAAACCTATATTTGAAGAAAATGGTAAGCTGAGCAGCAGAATCTCAATCTTGAAGTCTCACATATTGGCCGCTGTCAAAGGCATAGAGGAAAAAATTGGTAAGACCACCTTACGAACCTTTAATCAAGGATTTCTCAACCTTCTCAATATTGACATTTTGGAGTAGATACTGTTGTGGGGGCTATCCTGTACATTGTAACACATTTAGTAGCATTCCTGACCTTTACCCACTAGATGCCAGTAGTACCTATCTAATAGTAAAGTCAAACATTGCCAAATGTACCCTAGATGTGGGGTGCCAAATACACTCCCAACTGAAAAACAAAACTAACAATGTCCCCAGCACTAGTTAAATCTGAAGCATAGATCCAAAAGTTGTGTCAAATTCTGAAAACAAGATCTCAGAGTAAGCTACATATATATACATATATATACATATATGTGTATTTATATATGTGTGTATATGTGTGTATATGTATATATGTATACACGTATATCAAAATGTATATATTGATATTTTAGAAAAGTCAATCAAATGTTCACTGAGAAGAAATTGAAGTGGCATTGCCATCCTTTGGTTTTCTCAGGATACTTCTATAAACTTGAACAGAAGTAGTAACACAAAACTTAGGCATTTAAATGAAGAGAGTAGTAACTAGGGTCTGGGTCTCAAGGCATGCAGTTTGTACAATTACCTAGGTTGCACAAATTATACCATTCTTGGATGACATGATTTAAGATTACAGACAACCTATAGACATTTGGTTTCCATGTAACTTCATTTAACTATTCAGACTTCATGGAATTTCTTTTCTTGTGAAATGCAAAATAAAATAAAAGTTGGGATTTATAAAACAATACAGAAAATAGAAGTATAAAATTGCCTACAAAATGGTAGTTCAAAGATATTTAAAGAACCAAAGAAAATCAAAACATCTTTACTCTGTACAGCATCATTACATCCATTTTGGGGTAAAATTATTATTTTTACCTATAGTTTATTTCAACCTTCTCTTTCCAGCTTCCACTACCATCCCACACCAGTATTTGCCTGTTCAGTCAAGTTTCTCTTACCTTCCTCCAACTTCTGAGGAGCAGATTTCTCAGCCAAATGAGTTCCTGAAGTTTTAAAAGGTGGAAATGAAAATCTGGAAGAGAATGAATGAACACAGAGGCCTGGTGAGGAAGAGAGATAAGCATATACACACATGAAATTGATATAACAACAATATGAGAGAAGAAGAAGAGGAAAGGACAGAGAAGAAAACCGGCTGGGTTTGGAAATGATTTGGGTGAAATGTGGAGAATAAAAAAGTTTTCAGTCAATGAGCAGAATGAGAACTTTGAGAAGGGAGAAAAGTAAATAAGAGCCACTGTAGACTGTTTTGATTTGGGCTTACTTTAAAGTTTTTTGAAAGATATAACTTACAGGTTAGAATTTCATTTTTTATTACTTCTGCTCACTTGTACTTTGTTCCTCTGAACTTGAATGCTTGCACGATTTGGAACAATTAAATCTAGGATTTATTTAAAAAGGTAAATTCATATTGATGGAATTCCTACATTTAGGTAAAAGGAACAATATCAGTATAAATTTTGAATGTTAACTCAACGTTACTTTAGAAGAGTATCTCTAAAGGTAGACAGAACAGTTTCTTTGGCCCTCCCTCCCTTCCTATAGCTGCACTGACTTAACTTTGGCACTCATGAAGAATTTCCATGTGGGAACAAGTATAGGAGAGTACTGTTATAGAGCAGCACTGAGAGCACTCAGAAGGTGCCTCAGTGTTCCCCAGGACTGGGCACATACAACTTAACCAATACACGCCCTTGATTCCACATAACACTGTTCAGTTCTTTACGGCATTCTGATGGATTCCCTGCTGCTTACCAGATAAACCCTTGTTAATCTAAATTAGCCAGTGTAATTCAAGCCTACTTCCTGACCTTTGGGTCAAGGATATTAATTACATTTAAAGAATATTAATTAATTACATTAAACTTTGATATCTGTCAACTGCCTTCTCTTTACTTGAACCTCAAATCTGCTGAAATTATGGAATACTTAAATTTGTAATGTATTATGAGTACATTTTCACTAAACCCCTGAATAACAGTGATTGCATATTATAATTTTTTAAATAGGGTTGCATTTATATCTGTGCTTTAGGCTGGAAGTATGATGGTTTAATATACTGAATGGTAAATCATTATCATCCAGGACCAGAAATATACAGAAATAAACAAGAAATGGCAATGGGGTAGAAATGACAATGCTGCGATGTCCTCTGAATATGTAATTTTTCCAACACAAGTAACAGAATCACCCATTAAGGACAAAACTATTATCTTGATCCATGGAGGTGTGCAGGTAGTTAATTATCTATCAGCCTCTTAAAGTAAAATCCTATGCCCAGTGGTATAGTCACAGTAAGCAGATAGAGCAAGTCAAAGTTGGATCCGATGCTACGCTGTAGAAATGGCAAGTGCATATTTGCTAATTCAATTTGAGTTTAGCATGTTTAGATCGTTTTGAAAAATAAAATCCGTATCTAAAACACTTCTTTCCCAGGACTTTTATGAGCTTTGGTACACTGTTGCATTTAGTTCAAGTCGTGATTTTCAATTATTTGCCCCTAAAATAATTTTTTTTCTAACACACTTCATATTTTCAAAACCACCACCTTTTCTAAGTAGAAAGTTGTTAAAGAAATACTTCGACACTACTCATATTACATTTATTTCATGTTTGGATGTTTGGAAGTTTGGACTTTTCACCATCTAGGATATGGCTAGTGGATTATTTTTTCTCCCTTTTTTGGAGGGGTAGTGGTGGTGGTAGTAAATTGTTTGTTTTTGTCTTTTTGTTTACTTTCATTACTTTTTTTTGTTGTTTTTTTTTTTAATTTTGTTTTTTGGAAGGTTTTATTATTTCCCCCAAATATGAAACTCTGAATTTTAGAGATTAAAACAGTAAGAAACTGATGTTTTCATTTAGAGAAAATTGTTAAAGAAGTCATCTTATTATGCTCAATATATTTTTTCATAAAACATATGCTATGTTTCCAAACTTAAAAAAAATATATTTATACTTATGCTTTTATATATATTTAACACTAAATTGTAACTGAGATTGGTTTGTTTATATATGTGGCATCTTCTATGAGTCTCTAGCTCCTTCAACTGTGTTCTCAAAATGCTCGGGATCATGTAACCACAAAGGCCAACATTCAACCAAGTGTTCTCTTGACTTTCTCTCCAGGTTTCTGCCTCAAGATTCAATGAATTAATAATCATTTGTGTGACATTTAAAACGATGGAAAGGTGCCTTCAACCAGAGGTTCTCGACAGGGCCAGAATTTGTTCAGAATTAACTGAATATATAAGTTAAATATATGTTTAACTTATAGATCTGTCTCCTTTTACCCTATCCTCAACCTGAAATTTCTAATAAAACTGATATCTGTAAAAAAATACAATTTTTCTTCAGAGAAATGATATCCAGACATGATTTTTTTTTTTTAATGTTGCAAGCAACAGAAATTTGATTAGCAGATTTAGAACTGAGCAAACCAAAAAAAAGCTAGGCAAGAGCCAGGGCAGCAATCAAAATCACAGCCCAAATCCCAAACTAGGAAAACGCTGCTGGTCACTGAACACCAGGTGCTACCCCAGGCACTCCACTGTGGTTGACTCTGGGTCCTCAGCGTGCACATGGCCCTGCTTCCTCTGCTGCACCTGGAATATGAACGGTGTTGGCCCTATGCTGCCTGCTATAAAAATGAATTCTCACTCTTGCTATTTGGTTTACTAATTCCTAATTCAGAATCTGGGGTGATCTATCTAAATGGCCTAGATAAGCCAGAAGAGAAGCTGGGAAACTGATTATCTACATGTTTCCTCTTTTTGTGGGGGATTCTCAAAATATAGAAGAAGTTTAGATGATGGGTATACTCCAGGCTTTGGATAAAAAAGTATGTGTATTCAACTTTGAATTTCTGCTAATAGAAAACTACTTTGAAATCCCTGTCTTTATTGGTAAAATATGTACTTTTAAAATACATAATCATTAATTTAAGTTTACTATCAGTTTCTTTTTAATTTGACAAGTGAATATACTAAAGCATTGTTTCATAATACAAACAGATATAGGTACATTAAAACAAAGAACAGAAAACAAATCCAATAATACTGAATGAGAAAAACATGTATCACTCCAGAATAGTGAGCATCTTTATTTTGCATCTGTTTTACCAATCCATATATACTATAAATATGAACTTGCCCTTTATTTCTTTTAACAAAAATGGTGTTGGCTTGAGAATGAGGAAACCTGGGTTTACTCTTGACTATGCCACTAACGCACTGTGCTCCCTTGGAAAGTCATTTACAATCTTTGTCTCACTTTCCTATTTGTAAAACAGGTACATTGACAAAAGGTCACAGTACCTCTCAGACCTCTTAAAAAATAATAACCTCTCCATCTGGCTCCTTCTCACCTTAGAATCTCCTCATCGGAATGGCCCTCCAGGATTAATCTATCTAAATTGTCCCCTCTTATAAACTCACTATCTTATCAATCTACTTTTAATTCTTTTATGACTTTCCAAAAACATTTTGTTTATTTACTTGTTCATTAGTTGTCATTCCACCATAAGAATATAAGCTTCCAGGGGCAGGGGTAAAATCGGTCTTATTAACTAATGCACCACCAAGCACCTAGAACAGCATGTAGCACACACTTAACAAATATCTGTAAACAAATAGATGAGTGAGATAAAAGACATGAAAGCACTTCGAGAGAGTTAAAATATATACAGAAATTAAAATATCTATAGAAATATTTTTTCAAGAGTTAAAACAAAACTAGTCTTTTTCATCTGAATCAGCTATATCTGTTGTCAACTCTGCTGTCAACACAAATTTAAACATTTCAGCAAATACCACAAATATGGCTCCCCTTCTGATTCTGGCATCAGAAATATATTTTTACATATGCATAAAAATAGCGCACAAAAGATTTTATGTGTCTCTTTCAAAATATTTTTCTTTCCTACAAGGTGAAACTTCCTGTGCTATGCGGACAAGTTCCCTGTGATGAATAATACAAGATCATAGAGCGGACACCTACTTCTCGTTCCTAGGTGCTATGGTTCACCTGATACACTTTCATTCTTTCTTCTTTACAATGATATACCATTGCCACTGGCCTTCTAAATGCTCCTTTAATTTCTTCCTCCTGCTGCACTGCATGATTTTTATGGGGATGAACAAAGAATTACTAGTCCATTTCTATCAGCAGTAAATCTCCCTTTTGCCCTTGTTGCTTCTTAACTGTACTTTTAGTCTTATTTTCTGAAAATGATTAATTCAAGTGGAAAGGTACTATATTGCAGCATCCTTGGATTCTACTTTTTCTTTCTGAGTAACTGCATTGAACTTGGCTAAGACTTTGACACTTTCCTTGTAAAATCAGTCCAAACCAGGAGTAAAGTGTCCGTGAATCTGACAGGACACAAGAGATCTACCCAGAATCTGATATTACCCTTTCTTATCAACTTGCATAAATTATTTTGCTCTTTGTCCAGTTTCATTACCTGTTATACGAGACTGGAAATTAAGAAAAGTCTATATAGTTTCCAATGAAATTCATAGTCTAGAGTTTGATATATGGTGTGGCCTAGAAATTTTCCTTAAGACTCAGATTATCTATCATTAAAGTGGAGATAAACATAATACATAGATAAACATAGATATAAAAACAAAACTCAAAAATTATTTCCTCATTTTAATGCATGGAAAACAGGTATTTGTAAGAGAGCTTATTTAACTAAGAGACAGTTGGCCAACTGAGATTGAAAATGCACTGTGATATACTGAAGGCTAGAGTGTCAATCTAGAATACATTTTTCAGGTGCCATTTCTAGTTTGTCAAATGATTGTTTTATGACCTGAGAGCAATAACTTAAAGTTCTGGGCCTCTCATTTTCTTATCTGTAATTTAATATAGCTTCTGGTTTTAAAAGCACTGTAGACACTAGTAGAGCCTTTAATCAGAAAGGTTATCTCTTTCAGAGAAGATGTGGATCAAGAGGCTTCCACAGGTTAACATGCGAAACCTACAAAATTAATCACATAGATGGCTGGTTCCAAAAGAAAAGGAAAGTACTAGTTCGGAAGTTATTTACAATGTACATATAATGTTACATGGATGAGAGCACACTAGTGTTTCCATGTGTTAAGGCATCCAACTGAAATTCAGCTACCTTGAGAAGTAATAGAGATGAATTCAGAATATGTAGAATGAAAACTGCACTCTTCATAAAGTGATGCTTATATATAGGAATTGGGGAACTCTTTACTCTTTTTTTCTTTGGTATAATGATGGAGTTAACACAGTTAATAATAGACCAAATTTCAAAGAACACATATTTTGCTAATATAACCCATTTTTTATTTACTTAATCTTCTGCTCTCAAGAAGATCACCACTCTTATTTGCCCCAAACAGTGACAACAAATTAGTGTTTGCCAGGGAAAGAAAGCTTCTCAAAACATCCCACAAGGGTGAGTGATGTTGTAATGTAAGGAAGGCCCTAGATGTATCTTTAAAAAGTGATAAGAATTGGTTATTGCCCTTGCCTATGATATTTCTCTTTTTGGATCGCTCTTAAGAAAGTAGCCAGGCTTTTCAAATTCCTTTCTTGTACATTTTCTTTAAAAACATGATACCTTCTATTCAGCCTGGCTTATATTATATTCTCATAAACATTCTACACATCATAATTACAACTTATAGCTCTCAAGCCAAAGTTAACTGGAAAGGTTCTCATGCTATTTACTCTCACATTCTGAATTCTTTACAGTCTATTATACGGCCATCTCAGCAGTGGTTTTCAAACAGAAAAATCCTTTCTCTGTTGCTTTAAAGAGAGAGGAATAGTAATGTTAATTTCAGGGTGATACAAATATTAATATACAGTAATAATAATAGGCAAAGTAGTAGTAACAAACATGGAAATAGACATAACAAGAAATGGTAACAGTAAAAATGGTTATGTAAACCAGCATAATGGAAGATATAGCAGAGGTTTTATTGCTACTACAGCTCCTAGGATTCCTTCTATGTGTGGCTCCCAAGATCAGTGGGCCCAGAGTGAGCCTACTTTTCCTAGGTTATAGAAGTTCTATTAGTAGCTCAAGTTTACTGCTGTAGCTCAAGTTGCATAAACTGTGAGAATCATGGATGGGATGAAATTAGAAGCTAAGTAAGGCAATGGTATTATAGGTTCTGGAATGACCCTTTCATAACCCCTGTTGTTCAGAGGACCTGGAAATTAAATAAGTTAATTTATATAGTACATACTTCTTTCTCTTCATATCTCTGATTGCATAAAATAAAATTTAAAAAAAATGGTGACCTCTGATCCATTTCTAGTGCAGAGAAGTTTAGACCACATTTTACACACACAAAAAAGCAACAGATGAATGAATATCTGGTACTTAGATGCATTAAGCTTTAAAAACACAGAAACAGACAAGTACTATAATGAATGGGCCATATAGTGAAACAGGACAATAGCTTTAATCTAGTGTGCTATGAGAAGAATTTCTGGGTAGCAATATTAATTAGGAATTGGATTCCTGGAGGATAACTATAGAAAGGGACAATAGGTGGGACTATGAAATTTTAGGAGAAGAAAAAAATCCATTGACAGGGCTACAGAACCCAGAAACAGAACACACATTAGAGACAAGACAGATAAGGCATTTCTAAATCAGTGTTTACTGAGGCTTTTTTTTTTTAAGGAAAAAAATCAGTTATAGTATGTAGTATATAAATGATGGCCACTCAATATTTATTTTTCTTTGTAAATAGTGAAGTAAATTATTAATAATAAAATTTTAATTCTACCCAAAGGTTTATATTTTTTCCATTGAGTAAGGTAAAAAAAAAAGTTCTGGTTGAAACAGAAGCAAAAAGAAAGAAAAATTGTACAAAAAGAAAAGTAAAAAAAAAAAAAAAAAATACCCTGCTCTTCATTAAAACTTGTCCTTAGTTGATAAAATCCCAACAGCTATATTCTATTTGATGAAATACAGGGAGGGGCACAGCATCTTTCCAATTCATATAAACTAGAAAGAGAAGTCTAACAAACAAAATATTGACTATCCTTTCAAATAGCTCAATTGGGAAATAATGATCAGTGTCAGACATAATATCACAAGGTCAGTAACCTTTCATCCCACAGTGCAATATTTTGCTGTGTTTGACCCAGAAATCAGTTACAATAGACTCTATCATTTGTCATGTACATCATTTGGATTTTCTGAATGTAGGAATAGTTGACCTTAACCATTCTACAACTACTAGAAGTTGAAGGTCATGCCATATGTCATTGAAAAGAGAATTTCCTCTGAATTGGCAATAAACTCGACTTTGACCTATGACATTAATGCTAAGGAGTCAAATGTTTTCCATCATTGTAATTTACATAGAAAACATATGTACTTTACTTTACTATATTGTTTCACATCTCTATGAGAATCGTGTTCATTTAAAAGGAAGTATTCAAGTAAAGATTTACTTACTGCTAAAATTTACTTGCTTCCAGAGAATACGGTTCCTAAGCACTCTCTCTTATTTTTATCTATTGCATGTTTGATAGCTAGAGAAACAAAAAGAGGTAGATATCAATAAGCTGAATAATCTAAGAAGCCATAAACATGATATAGCTGAGAACTGAAAATACTGCTTTTTTTTAAAGACTGTAAATATTAAGATACGCACTTCAAAATCTCTTTATCAATTATTATCTCTTCTCTGCATGTGCCTTGTTGAAGAAGAAAAAAAGAGGAAGGACTCTGGTTAAATACTCTGCTGCATTTAATATATTTAACATCTCAAATAATAGTATCACAATTATGCAGTTTACAAGCTGGATTTTATCTGACAAATACTCTGTAAGAAAAATGCATATGCTTATATACTCTCCAAAAATAAATCTAAGGTTATATTTTGTTTAGTTCCAACCTCATCTCCCAGAACTTTCATTTAATTTTCTATCATAGACTGTAGATGTGATACTTGTATTTCTTAGCGGAAAGAGAACAGGATGTTTCTGAAGGCTGGCACTTTGAGTAACCAAGATAAAAAACCTCTATTTTTTATCAACTTAGATTTAGAAGTCTCCCAGAGAGAAGTATGAGCAGAAAGGTAAGAATAGAATGTAGTCTTCTTATTTGAATAAATATCTTGATTACTTCTATTTTATAAATAATGATTTGTACATCACAACTGATTATTGTAATATGTATGTGTGTGTGTGTATAGAGACATCTCCATCCCCATATATTTTATATATTTAATGATGACAATAACTTTATTGATTCATCTTTCATTTACTCTCTCCTCTCCAACATGATTATGATCTTCCTGTAGGCAAGAAACATACTACATTCATCTTGGTGCATTAATGTCTAGCACATGTTGAGTACTAGGCAAATGCCTGTTTTATATAGGTAAAAAAAGAAAAAGAAAATTGCGCATGTGTAGTATTTATTAATTACGTAGTACTACATTTTAGTTTTCCTAAAACTTTCTCCTTCAAGCTGCAAGGAGCTCACTGTATTTCAGTGTGTCATATCTGAGTTTGAAACTTTTCTTCTATACCTATCAATCCTGAGATAGACAAGCTACTTAACCATTTGTGCCTCATTTCCCACTTGTAAAATGGATATAACTAAATGAGACAATAAATGTACAGAAACTAATGTAATTTTCTGGTAAATTGGATGTGGGATATGATTAAAAAAGGATTCAAGGATGACTATAAGGCTTTTTCCCTGAGCAACTAGAAGAATTTACTATTAATTGAGATGAGAAAATTGGGAGGAGCACTTTTAGTGGAAGCATTTCAAGAGGTCAACACTGGGAATGTTAAGTTGGAAATCTAATTAAATATCAAATGTATTTTGGGGGCAAGCAACTGGATATAAAACAGAAAAGAAAGAATACAAATCAATAATTTCAAACTGAAAGTACTAATCCACAGGACCTATATTGATTTAATTGAACATATAAAATATATACCTCAATGATTTCTACTTTATTAGATATTTCAACCTATTTAGAAACTGATGATATACATATGAACACATACACACAAAATGTGTATACATTTAATTTGTATGCTTGGCAATTTGATTTTCTCCACACAGCCATAAAGACACTGTCAACAAAACTACAAATTCTCATTCTAGTATTTCATGCAAAATAACTTGAAAAACAATTTTAGCAAATTGCACAAATAAAATCAAATATAAACTTTATTTCTGCATAAAAGTTAATTTCAATAGACATCTGCTATTGTTTAGCTTATGTGAGAAGCTACAATTATGTATGGTGCATTAATTTATTAAGATATTAAAGGATTCCAGATTTTTTTAATTTTGATGGTAGCAAGGTTTTAAAACCAAAATTCACATAAATATACTTTAGCAAATGATATCAGAGTTCTTATAGTTCACTTTACAACATACTGATTGAATTCTGTCAAGGAGTAACTGTATTTCCCAAGAACCTAAGTTGAATTTCTACAAATATCTTTGTTTTCAAACCCATGAAGTCATTTGTTAAAGTCTGTATCAGCACTCATAAAAATACATTTCATCACTGAAACATTGGCATAGTTATCTATCTCATATCTCCTCTCCCAAAGTGGTGGCTAAAATAGTTATAATTTTAGCATCATTATTTATGGGAAATACAAGAATTTGAATCAATCTACTTTCCCATTACTAAAGTCAAATTTATTATCCAAGATATCTAAGCAGTAAATAAATTTATTACTATAAAACTGTTCTGAATCAGTTATAGCATTGAACAATAGAAAAGGGAATTAAGAACTCAAGTCACTTACAATAGCATAAAAGGAATAAAATACTTAGGAATGAATTTAACAAGAGGTATAAAACTTGTATTCTGAAAACTATGAAACACTGTTGAGAGAAATGATAGAAGACCTAAATAAATAAAAAGCTAGTTTAAGTTCTCAGATCAGAAGATTTAATATTGTTAAGATAGGAACACTTTCCAAACTGATCTACAGATTTAAAGCAATTCATATAAAAATCCCAGTTGGCATTTCTGCAGAATTGGCAAACTAGTGCTAAAATTCATATGGAAATGCCAGGGACTCAGAATATCCAAAATAATCAATACAGTTTTAAATTGTTGCTTTTTGAAGTTCTCTTTTAAATCACTTACAAGAAAAAAAGACTACAGAGTACATCTATATTATTTTTTGTATTTATCTACCTAGTTATCTTTCCTGGTGCTCTTCATTTTGTATGTGTGTGCATTCAAGTAAGTGACCAGTTCCTTTCATTTCAACTTAATGACTCCCCTTGAATTTCTTGTAGGGCAATTCTTTCAATGACAAATATCCTCAGTTTTTATCTGGGAATGTTTTAATTTTTCCTTCATTTTCTGAAAGATTGTTTTACTGGATATATTCTTGGTTGACCATCTTTCTCTTTCAACACTTTAGGTGATTCCACTGCCTCCCTGGTTTCTGATAAGAAACTAAATATTAATCTTATTGAGGATATTTTTAAGTGATAGAGAATTTTTCTCTTTCTGCTTTCGAGATCCTGTCTTTCTCTTTAGTTTCAACAGTTTGATTATGATGTGTTCAGGTGTAAATCACTGAGTTTATTCTAATTAAAGCTCTTTGAAATTTTTAGATACATTGATTAAAGCTTTTAATCAAATTTGGGAATTTCTTGGTCCCTATCTCTTCAAATACTCTGCCTGTTCTTTTCATTTACTTCTGGAATTCCCATATGCACACATTTTTATTCACGATGGTGTCCTACATGTCTCTGAGTTTGTGGTCATTTTTTCTTTTCTTTTTTTTTTTTTTCTGTTTCAGACTCAATAATCTCAGTTAACCTATCTCAAAGTTCACTGATTTTCCTGCCAACTCAAATCTGTTCTTGAGTCCCTCTAGTGGATATTTTATTTTAGTCCCTCTAGTGGATATTATATTTTTAAACCAAAATTTCTATTCAGTTCTTTTTTATAACTTGTATTTCTTTAATGATATTCTCTATTTGCTGATACATCATTCTCATACTTTATTTTTTTAGATAGTTTAGTTCCTTTAATATATTTATAATAGATGATTTAACATCTTTCTAAAATTCAGCATCTGGGCTTACTCAGGAACAGTTTTTATTGACTACTTTTTTTCCCCTCTGTGTGTGGGCCATACTTATCCGTTTCATTGTACATCTTGTACTTTTTTGTTTAAAACTAGACATTTTAAATAATATAACGTGACAACTCTGGATATTAGATTCCTACCTCCCAGGGTTTGTTATTGTTGCAGTTTGTTTCCTTGGTGACTATTCTGGACTAATTCTGTATACTTTGTCATGTATGGCCAGTGAACTCTCTGCTTGGTTAGCTCTATAGCCAGCTAATTATTAGAGATTTCTCTAAATTTCTTGAACCCATAAGTGTTCCAACATCTGCCAAGGGCCTCTTTATGAGTTTGGGGAACACTTTCAACCCTCTGGTAGGAAAATTACAACCCTACCTTAACCTTCAATTCTTGCTGGCCCAGAGACTCTAGATGAGAGGTTGGCAACTATTCAGTCTTCCCTGGACATACACATAACCTTGTACATGTTACTGGCCTTCTAAAAATTCCCAGGAATGTGTCAGACCTTTACAAAGCTATTCGTGGATAACTCATTTTCCCATATTCTTGATAGCTTTTTTTGACCAGTTGTTTCTTAGGCCCAACTGGTATTGCTGAGTCAAGCAGCAGTGATATTAGACAACTGACACTGATTTTTTTAAACAAATACCTTGGGTATAGGACTGTACACACAAAGGGAACTCTGATTCAAATAAAGACAAACTCTGAGGATGAAACTTTTCATGGAACTGTCACATAGGTCAAATAGTGGAAAATCTCGGGGAATAGAATTTGGGGGAAACACCAAACATTTCTGTCTCCTTACATGACTAACAGGCTAATGTTTTTCACAGACACTGTGGTTGTGAGACTGTTGGTTTTCAAGGCTACTATGAACAGTGGAAAGGGGCATGGAGTAGGATATCCATAAAGCTCACTGTTCTTGCTGCGATCCAGCTGACTGGTTTGGTTTTTATTTATTTATTTTTTGCTTTGTTTGTTTGTTTTGCTTTGTTTGAATAAACATGACTCAAAATTTTGCCAGCACTTAGTTCATTTACTGAATTTTGAAAAAGTTGATTTTAACCATTTTTGACAGTGTTTTCCTTGCTTTTTTGGAGAAGCAGATTTTTGAATGTCCTTATCCCACCATTATGGAAGAGGTTCTCATAATCTTCTGTGAGCAAACTATCAACATGGCTTATTCAAAGATCACATGGATTACAGACATGCTCACCTATATCAATAGCAACTAGAGATCAAACCATTCCAGTGTTATGTTTCTCAATTTTACCATATTAATTCTTTACTTATTTTACCTTTAATTTTGCTTTCACCTCGTGATTATTTTTTAAATGTATTTAATCTCTTTTGGCAGTGGGAAAAAAAAAAAAAAAAAATGGAAGAGTAAGAGGTAATAATGGACAATGATATAACCCAAAACTGAAATGTTAAAAATAATAAAACTGAAATGTTAAAATATGATAAAATATTTTTAAATATTTTAAAGAAAATTTTTCTCATAAACATTTTACCAGCTAGTTAGATAAAAATGTTTATATCCTTTAATCATGATACTATGTTATAAATAGATCATGAAAGTATTTTTATTTTAAAATATAAACATCTTTTTGTTTTCCTGAATTTTATCATTCTGTAAAATGGC
>NW_006436298.1:21789773-21821301 GCF_000325575.1 Pteropus alecto | reverse complement strand
ATGACTTAATAAATATGTTTGAGGTTATTTAAAATGAGGTATATGTTCCAAACAAAGGAAAAATGTTAATAATAGGGAAAATGTGGCAGGGAGGGCATATGGGAACTCTGTACTTTCCACTCAATTCTTCTTAAACCTAAAACTCAAAATATAGTTTATTAATTTTTTAAAGGATGTAACAGGTATTTCTGATATTTTACAAAAAAAAAAGTCTATAACAAGAAAATAAATAGTTGGTATCTTCAAAAAATGGTAAGTATTTTTGGAGGAAATTAAAATTCTTATACCCTAAATGCATTGTTTTCCAATCTCTAAAAACTACTCTTACAAAAGGCACTTCCTGAATTATTCTTTAGTGTTCCAGTTAAAAGTGGGTCTTTTAAATATATATTCTCACTGCTGCCTTATACATGTGAGCAAAGCATGGTAAAGACCTTAATCAGAGTTATATCAATTTTTACATACTCAGAATTTCACCTTAATGTTGTATGTTTATTTCACATAACATTGCATGTCAATCATTACAAGATATCACAATAATTTCTCTGCTATATAAACTATACAATTATTTTAAAAATTGAAGCCCCCTAAAGCATTCTATCAGAGAATATCATACCCACATTAAAACCTTACAAAAAAGGAAAAAAAAACATAAACCAATTTTATATTTGAATATTAATACAAAAATCTTAAATAAAATATCAAACTGCTAGTTTATGATAGAGATGTAAAGAGCTTCTACATTAGGAAATCTAATGCAATAAACAACATTATTAGATCAAAAGAAAAAACATTATAATTTGATAACTAGAAAACAAGTAATGAAATTAAAAACAATACAAGATGCTTGCTACCAGTATCGCTGTACTTTTTAACTATTCTAGCCAATGCAATAAAAAAATTTAAAAAGTAATAACTGTCAATATTTAAAAGGCATAAATTTAAACCATTATATGCAGACAAAAATGTTAACAAAGAAAACTCAAAAAGTAAAATTTAAAAAATTGAAATTTATAAGATACTACATTTGATCTTAGCCAAAAGGCCAAGAAGTGATGAAATTTATAAGATGAATATTTGAGAGAGAGAAAGAGAGAGAGATTTTTGTATAACAGCAATATCACCTCCAATTTGAAATTTATAAAATCCTATTCACAATCACAAAATAATTAAAGTACATAAAAAAGAACTACCCAATTAAGGAAATCTTACCATATTCTTCTATAGGAAGACAGTATTGTAAATTTGGCCCCAGTTATTCAATGTACTTGAGTAGGCAGCCCCTAATACCTTGGTATTTATGCCTTTGCATTAT
This sequence comes from Pteropus alecto, assembly GCF_000325575.1. NCBI lineage: Eukaryota > Metazoa > Chordata > Mammalia > Chiroptera > Pteropodidae > Pteropus > Pteropus alecto. The sequence continues at coordinate 21,819,986 of NW_006436298.1, read as the reverse complement.
GCCCTTGACTGTGGGCTGGACCTAGTTATTCACTTCTAATGAACACAATACAGCAAAAGTGATGGGCTGTCACTTCTTAAATCAGGTTACAAAAGACTCTGGTTTCTTTCTGTCTTATTTACACTCTCTCTCTCTGTGGCTTGTTCAGAGGTAAGCCAGCACCCATGTTGTAAGCTGACTTACAGAGAAGCTCATGGGGCAAGAAACTGAGGGCAACTTTTTGTCAATAGCTAAAAGAAAATAAGGTCCTCAGTCCAACAAAGCACGAGGAACTGAATCCTGACACCAGGCTGGAAGCAAATCCTACCCTAGTCTACCCTTGAGATGACTACGGCCCCAGCTGACACCCTGACTGCAGATTTATGATAGTCCTTGTGGCAGAGGCATCCAGCAAAGCCATGCCAGGACTCCTGATCCACATAAACTCTGATAATTTTTTTTTTTAAATTTAATAAAGTTAGGAGTGTAGCGTTTAAACTGTTAAATTTTAGAGTGATTTCTTATATAGAAAGAGAACTAATATAGATTTCAATACAACAAAACAGATTTTGGCATTTAAAACACTAATATTAAATTCCCTTTAGCAAATGTTAAATAATTATCATGATAATTCTGATAAAAAAAAAAGAGCAGTGAGGAGAGATTTTTTTTCTCCTATCACTATATTGTAAAAGTACAGCCATTAAAACAGAATGTCTTTTGATTTAGGAAAAGACACAGATCAATGGAAAAGAATAAACAGTCCAAAAACAAAGGACATATATATAGGGATAAAGGGACCATTTGAAATCTGGGACAAAGATGGATAAATCAAACAATATCTTCAGGACAAATGAGTTTCCTTTTGAAAAAAAGAGATGACTAAAAAGCCCAAGGCCATTATATATACCAAATATTAATTCAAGGTAGATTAAAGTACTAAAAGTTAAAAAAGGATAAAAAAAGAAAACTATGTATTTGTTCAGGTAGTGAAGATGTCATTTATGAATAAGACCAAAAACCAAAAGACATAATAGAAAGATTGATATATTTGACTATATAGATATTCAAATTTCCTTTATGATTAAAAATACTCTTAGACTTAAAACAAGAGGGCCAAGCAGAAAGAAAGTGTTTGGAAAATATGTAATAAAGAAAGGGAAATATATATAATCTAGAAAAGTATTCAACAAAAGAATAAAAAAAAAACAACTGCTTAGAACATTTTAAAAAGCAGTTCAAATATATATGTATTATATAGATTGTGTGTGTGTGTGTATGGGTATACAGTCAATACTCATTATTCAAAATTATATATTTGAGAATTGTCTTGCTCCCTGAAATTTATTTGTAACCTCAAAATAAAAAATCAGAGGGTACCTGGCCCTAGGTACCCTCTCTTCCCTTTCTCATCACTGAACCACTGAACTGGGCTGGCCCAGCGCCTGTTCTTCCAATTCCCCCAGTTTCCTCAACTTCTGCTGCACTGGTTTGTGCCTTTGGAAAATAAAGTTACTGTTGCATATAAAAAAAAATTTTTTTTTTGAAGAGGATGCAAAAGAAGTAATAATCTTACTAACTGCTGCAGAGAGGGATATAAACTTCAGAGAGATAACTTTGAATATCCATGAAACCAATTAATTACTTAGAAGACTGTCTCAGAGACAAAGACTTCTTTAGATTACAAACAAAAATTTAAAATAATCCAAATGTCTATCAGTAGGGAAATGTTTTAAAATACTTAGTGTTGTCCACACTCAAATATAGTATTAAAAAGTAAAAGACATATATACCAAAGTATTGATGTCTATTTTATTTCAAGCGAAAACAAAGCAAATTGTATGTGGAATACACACACACACACACACACACACACACACACACACACAATGTGTACTTCCTTTATGTCACATGTACCTATATGCATATAATATATAGATGTAGATATAGGTATAGTTATGTAAATATACAGGAAAAGGCCTTAAAGGATATTCTCTCAAACTGTTTATAGTAGTTACCTACAGTAAGAGTGGAATCTTATTGCAGGAGGATGAGGCAGGTGGATGACATCAGGTTTTATTGCTGTTTTTGTTGCTGTTTTTATTTATTATATTCTCAAATATTTTCACTTCTTTAAAAGGAGCATGCATTATTGCATTACCTTTATAATTTAGGTTTTGTCATTTATAATTCAAAAATTTCACTCAATTAAACAAGATTACAATTTTTAGTTTTATTGATACCTCTTAGCCTAGTTATTTGTATATATTTTTTCCTATCATTATCTCCATTGCCTACTTAATATAAAATTGTCTGGCTACATTTCAGTGGAAGTGAATTAGTTTGCTTTTCTCTATTACAATAAAAACAACACTGAAAGAACCTCCACAAAATCCAGTACATATTAGCCTGTCTAAAATTTCCTGAATAGATATAATAGAATTTATTTCTTATAAAAACTGGGAGAACCTCCTTTCATTTGTATGTTGAAAATACTCATGCATCTAGCAACTCTGTTCAAATTTAAGCAAAACTTACAAAACTTATATGGTTTACCCAGAGGATACAAATTATATCATTAGAAATGTGATTGGCTGTATTTCTCCCTATAAAACATCATGTCATACATGGCGACATAAAATATTATTTTGCAAGCCCCAAAGTGACTGTTTCGTATGTCAAAAAGATAATTTAATTTATTCTTAATGATTTGAATCTTTTCTCAGGGTCAAAGACATCTTTTATATTAACTTGCTTTTACAAATTAATATTTTAAAGGAAGCAGTAAAAGTCAAGTTGCTTGGGAGTACATTAAATGATATGCTAGTTAATAGTGTTACAGAGATGGCTTAAAAATAAATTGTCCATAATATCTCTTAATAAAGAAGCAAAATGCACTTTTTTTATTCCGGGTTAAAAGTAGATGCCTATTTGGTACTGTTTGGCATCCCATTTGCCATGTATATTGTGATTAATATTATGCTGGGTAATCTGCTATACATTGTCTAGGTTCAGTAACCTCAATGTAAAATAATGAGCCTTCAAGAATAAAAAATATGCTTGCTATAAAGTTGCATATTCTGAGAAGCAGTGAACATATTCAAATGAAATGAAAAAATGAGGTTTTCACCCAGTAAATTCACTCGAAGTGAAACATACATTTCTCAATTTGTATTTAGCTGTCAGTCTGTGCACTAAAAAAAAAAAAAACTGGATGAGCTATCAACCTTTTGCATATGTTTTCTATAAATACCTTTTCTTCTCTGATTCAACTGCCACAGGACTCTGGAGTAGCAGTGGTCTTAAGGGAGCTTATAGCAACCAGGATGCAGCCAATGGTAGTGAGTTCACACACTAAGTGGCATCTTCAGAAAAGGACCAGTACTCATATTTTATGAAATATGTAACATGATTTACCCAAAGTTGTCAGAAGAGAGAAATTTCAGCCAATGCAAGGTAATAAATAGTAATATATGCTGCATATATTTGACTTATAACCCTTGGCATTTTGAAATAAAATTCTTTTGAAGAATTCATTTTATACATCTTAAATTTTTCTATTGTTTTTCCTCTTTGGGCTGTCTTTGTCATCAAATTTCTTTTGAAGATATTATTCAAAATTATAAGTAAAGTAATATTTTGAGACTACTCACCTAGGACTTTCTTTTAGGCAACACTTGAAATATGAAAGCAAGCAGTGTAAAGAGGAAAAAAGCCCAATAAATTGTTCATAATTATAGAAAATTTGTTATTAAAGTTTCATGCTATTTTCTCTCATGAAGCACTTAATATCTTTTAGACTTAGAAAAATAGTTTTGATATATTTATTTTTACAAATTTGAAGTGAAATTTGAAGGCTCAGCTAATACGCAGATGGAAATTTTTTATTCAAGGCAGAATGATTTCCAATAAACATAGCTACTTCCCAGATTGTCTTCTTTTAATCTAACAGACACTATGTTTTAATGGTCATAGCTCAGGAACCTAATGAATGGCTCACTTTGCTTTTGTTCAATGGACAAGCATTACAAGATCATTCAGTTAGTCACATACAGCTTTGCATTTCAATTTACATTTCCTTCTTTGTTTTTCTCCCCACACATAAACTCGCAAATAGTTTTTCGAGATTTTCACATAATATTTAATTTAAAACATCTAATTAATGTTTGTCACCATATTATAATCATAGATAGAAAACCATTTTAAAATCTGCTATCCACATTTCTGAGTGCTAGATTATATATTTTTAAATAACATCCATAAAGAGATTTCAGTATTTGGTTATGTTCATAAAACACAAAAATACCCGCCCTTCACATATACTTTTCCTGTTATATGGACACTGCCCCTGAAACCACTCCTGCTTTTTCACTAGAGATTCTATTATGAAGTTTCTCTTGGCATATCCTTTTGAGGAAACTTAAAGCTGGCCCTTGTAACAAGGCCCCAGAGACTTTGAATTTGCAGTAGCTCCTTACATCTCAATAACAGAAAACAAGACGGGAATAGATATATCTTCTCAATCTTATGAGGAGTGTGAAGGCTACTGTTTGAATTATTCATTGAACATAGAAAGATTACGTGACCACAGCTCACCTTTGCAACTGAACATTTTAACATCATTATGAAAAAAAGACATGTATTACATATCTGTTATGGTGCTGAGCCAGCAATGTGTAAAGCAAATTTATTAGAATTACCCCCTATAAATTTCCAGTTAAGTCATAACTCAATATCTGTAAGACAGACAATCAACATCAATTTATGTAAATAGATAAAAATATTCCATGAATATGATAACCAAAGGCAAAAATGTACACATTTTATTTAATTAAACAAAATTTGTAGTTTTGTTTGTTTTTAATATCAGTTTTTCTAGCCCTGAAAGTAATAGAATGAAGATTTTAATAATTGTGAAAGGCGTCAGAACAAATAATAAATTTCTATATTCTCCAATCATAATCAGTCATTGAGCCATTTTTTATTTAAAAAGTTATTCTGAATTCTATCATTATTATATAAAAAGGTTCTGACATAGGTCAGCAAGTTAACTTTGTATAAGCTTCCCAAACTGAAGATAAATTGAGAAGAGATCTTAAAAAGATTGTGCCTTTGTAGACACTCAGGTCAACTAATGATTTTGCTCTTCCTATTCGGCTAAGTCATAAAATGCTGCTCTTCTTAGAAGGAGAGTAGAAGCTCTACAGCAGAGACATGCAAGGATCATTTTATGATTTAATAAGCCTAGTAATTAAGCCAAATTTTTTTGTATTCACTTTATGTTTGTCACTAAGCTGGGCACTGAAGAAACAGATGACCAGATCACAGCCTCTGCTTTCAATGAGCTACTAATCTAAAAATTAGAGCATAGTAAAGCAAATGAGTCAAATAAGTGGATGATTGTCATGATGTGCCTTGCATGCTATGATGAGAGAATTCAGAGAACAACCATCCAGCCCAGCCTGAAGATTTACAGACTATCCCACGAGTCAATCACAAGTTCTAAAGATAGAGAAAACAAAAATGGAGGCAACTATAGGAGTAAAAGTGAGGAATAGTGGTGACAAGAGAAACACTACACCCAACAAGAAACTTGTGCAAAGTCTGAGAGACACAGAGGAATTCTGTCTCTTCTAAGAACTGCTTGTAGGGAAGGGTCAAGGAATGGCAAACTGTGGTCAACAAGAGCCTATCATAAAGAGTATATCTAAGGCAAAAAAACTTAAATTTAATCATAATTAGTAAAGGGAAACTTTAAAGAATGCTAAGCAGGAGGGAGAGGTGATTAGATGGTCATTTTAGGGAAGTAACTGCCAGCAGAATGGAGGATAAATTGGAAAGGCCAAAGGATCAGGTAGGAAGCCTCAAATGGCAGGATGTGGTTTAGACAGGTGAAGTTAGAGGTTTTGTTGTTTCTTGTTCTCGTTCTTGTTAGGAGTTATTTCTACAGTTGTGGCAGTCATTTTTTTTTTTCATATAGTAGTCTGCAACACATATACATATCCAACACAAACATAAGCATTTGTCATTTTGACTAGAATGACTGACAGAGTCTTGGAAAGAGTAATTGTTTATAACTGAGAAAACTGACCTGTTTCTTATTCCATATAAAAATATTAGCAAAATTTCAAAGCCAAAGAGAAACAAAGGAGTGTTTTGTTAAACCAAATCCTCCACTTATTTAGATGAAACTAAAAATTTCCCTAATCTTCCTCAATGGACAGATAGCAAGTTTGCAAGAATAATAGTGGTCAAAATTAGACATACTCTATTGCCTGAATGTCACCATTGATTACGTGCTTACTAATAATTAGAAGAGCAACTAAATCACCTGCACAGTTTGAATGACAAGTTAGTGTGCAGGGCCCATCTTCAGTGGAACCATTTCCATTCTGGGAAAACAATAAAAAAGACCAAAAAAGTATTTGGAATTTTCCAGGGGCAGACTATAGGCAAACCTTTGCATCCAGTTAACTTCCCTGACTGTTCACCTTAAATCTAAAAGCCTGTGTAAAGATGGCTATACCAGAAAAATATTAAAAAGAGGGACTAGCAAGGAGGTCAGAACATTATATTTAGCCTATCTGCATAGTGTCCTTAGTTAAATTACTTGTACTTTGGGTAATGAATCTTCTCATGTTTATATCAAAGTTTACTAGGAGTACAACCTTTATTTTCTGTAAACCCATAAAAAGGGGTAAAAATACTAACATTCAAGATAGGAATAAAATAGACAACAGGATTAAAACCTAATGATTTAGCAGAAAACAGCTGAGGAAGAAAATCCTCTGTTGGTACATAAATATATTACTATATTACTTCAGGATTATAACTTCAGGTTTGTTGACTCCAAGTGAAGTTGAGAAATTAGAGCCAGTCCTCTCTCTTTTCTGTATTTTTTTTCTTTTTTGAAATGTCTCATTACATAGATGATAGAGACAGACAGACAGATATGCATGTATGGATGGATAGATGGATGGATGGATGGGTGGATGGATAGATGATAGACAGATAGATAGATAGACAGATAACAGATGAAGTTAAAAGCCCATCAAATTGAAGTCAATAGAAAATTACTCAATTATAAAATAGATATGAAGAAATTACAGAGAATACTGCAAGGAGAAAATTTAGTTAAGAGAGAGAAGTTATGAGACATGAAAAAAAGAAAGAGATGTTTTAAAGTTCATCAAAGAATTCTAGAAAGAGAATAATTCCAGAAAAAGACAATATATAGAATATTGAAAAGGCAGTAACAATTATCCAGAAAGACAAATTCCAGATACATGAAGGATGATAATTTTTATACTGGGTAAATAAAAATAAGTCAATACATAGACTTACCACAGTCAAAAGTACAATGCAAAAGAGAAAAATAATATTTTAAAAAGCAGTGAAAAATATATTTACCCATCAGAGATAAATTGAAATCTTACTAACAGCAAAGAAAGCCATAAGTCAGTGGAATATTATATTTAAGTGATAAAATAAATCAGAATGAAATTATATACTAAGAAATTATCTTTCAAAAACAAGCAAAAAGAACATTTTTAGATAAACAAAAACAGAGATTTTACTAGAACTAAACTCTCACTAAAGGAATAGTAAAGATGGATTTTAGGAAGAAAGAAAATCAACCCAGAAAAAATAGCAAACATATGGGTAAATCTAAAATAATTTTGGTGGCATAAATAATAATGTCTAACAGGTTAAAAAATGAAAATAATCAAATAATGCAAAAATCCTGGACAATAATACTATGTAAGATGACAGAGAGAATGATTAGCGTTAAAGCATTCTTAAGTCTCGTCTATGAGTTAGATTGGATATTTTAAAAAATCACACTATATGCTGTTTATAAGAAATACTAGTAACCATAGCACTAAAAGGTAAAAAAATAGAATGGGGAAAATAAAATTCAAAAAAAAAATAATAACCTTACATAAATTATATAACTATTAAACTTCATAACCTTAGGGCAAAATAATTAGTAGAGATAAGAAGAAACTACATATATTGACAATATGTTTTAATTCACCAATGACATATAATAATTCCAAATTGGTAATGCACATAAAAACATAGCTTCTAAATATGTAAAGCAAAAATGAATAACTACTAAAATAAACTGATGAGTCCAATTACAAAAATGAGATTTTATCACAATCCCATATATATGGCTGAATTAGTAAATCAAGCATCCAACATAGAAATCTGTAAAAGAATGACATAATAAACCCAAGGAAAGCAGAAATAATTAATTATTAAAGATAATATCACAAATTAATATAAAATAAAGATAACAGAGAAGATAAAATAACAAAGTCAAAAGTTGTTCCTAAAAAGACTTTACTAATAATGTTGAGAATCTTCTAGCAATATTAATCAAGAAGAATAAAACAAAAGGTAACAAATAATATTAGGAATAAAAAATATATATAAATACATATGCATTGGGTATTTTTAAATAATAATAAATGAATAAATAACTGTCAATATATTTTAAAATATATATAAACAAGACAGATTTCTATATAAATTCTGTTACCTGGTTTGATCTGAAACAGAATCTGAAGAGTTCTATAAACAAAGGGAAAAATAATTAGTAATTTAAAAATCTTCTACAAAGAAAGCCACACAGAGTTTAATAGGAAAGTTCTATTTAACATTCAGTGGACAGATAATTCCAATCCTACACAATTTTTCTATAAAATAGGAAAAGCAGAAAGACTCTCAAATTTGTTCTGAGGATGTATCCCCTTAATACAAAATTAAGTCCTTATTACAAAACTGAGAACATTCTCACACACAAAAATATATTCTAAAATTCTAAAACTGTAAAGTGAATATAAACTAACTTTTTTTCAAAATAGTGAAAAATTATAAACAATCTAAATATCAATAGGCAAGAGAATGGACAATTTGTAGCATACTCATTTGATGGAGTAAAGAGGAATATATAAACCCATAAAACATATGGGTTTATATAATAAACCCATAAAAGAAAAGGAAATAGAATGGCTATGTAAGCACAAATCTCAAGACAACAGAAAAGTGGGAAACGAGAATGTGACCAGGGAAGAGAACACACTAAGCTTCAAAGGTGTGGGTACCATTTTATTTCTTAAGCTGGGTAATGGGTACACATAAGTGTGGATAGCATTTTATTTCTTAAGCTGGGTAATGCGTACACAATAGTTTTGATTATGCTATTTGAAAAATATTAAATACCACATATGAAATTTTAATTTTATAGTGTCTCATTCTCTAACTAGCCATGCTATAAAACTAAGTACATTATTATTTGTAACAATATAATGAACTTATATTTTCACATTATATTCATTAATTTTATCATGTCCCATTTCCTCCACTACATTATAAGTCTGCTTTACTCTAGATTGCCTTGGTTGATTATTAGTCTCTTGAGCATGAAGGTCCTCAATGAGTAAGCATCAGCTGATTTACTCATCAGAAGGTGATATGTGATAATATTAAGAACAGTTAGTGAAATCTCTAAAGCACATAACCTAACTTTACATTCTGAAATTTTTAAGTTGTTAATTAACTGTAGTTAGCATTTCTGTTTTGCATATTACTCACTACTTTCTTGCCTATATTCTGACTTTAATATACTTTTTCATATAAACAATTCCCATCTCCAGAATCACTGTGTCCTGCATAAAACCACATAAGCCCTAAGTAATTAATTGACTGTGGGGCTAAGTATAACACTGGGTTAGTCTATTCCCTTCAAGAGCCATGGACCCAAGAGTTTTACAATTTTACAATTTGTTGAAGTAAAACAGAGGTTTTAGCTGAGCTAATTTTTTTTAAAAAAAGAAAGAAGCTTTACTAAAATAATTGCATATTTAACACCTACCATAGTTTCCACTTACAATGGCATTTAAACCATTATTTAGTGCTTCTCTTATTTTCTCTTGTAAATGTTTGGAAAATGCTTTCTATAACTTTTGAAATGCTTTTAATAACAATGATATAAATTTTATCCAATGTTTATGAATACTTTCTCAAATTCTGCCATATAATAGACTATTATTTTCTCTGTCATACTTATGGAATTCAAGTCTCTAAAAGAAGATCAACCAAAGGATATAATTATATTGAAAAAATTATTAATATTAAAATAACTTTTCCCAAGAGACTTAAAAAACATCACATTTGAATGCTTAATTAATTGTTATAGAATCTTGGGAATGTTTTATATCTCAAAAGTTATAGGTCCTACTGTTTAAAATAATGTCTGAATATGAGAATCTAAATATATTTATGATTTTTACAATGGCCATAGTGTCCTTATGATAGCCTCAGTAAGTCTTTTGATACTTTTAGGTCTTTTTCTTCATAAAGAGAATTTTAAAATAAATGTGTCTTTTAATAGATAAACCACATTGTACACCTTAAAATAGAATTATTTCAAGTATAACCATGCTAGACATGTTTGCTAAATTTATTTTGTCTTATAAATATTGAAATACAGAAATCATTGGCTTTTATTATTAAATGTCTTATATTATTAATATTTTAAAATGTTTTGGTATATATTAACCATTTGAAAATCATATATAATTGTGCTTTCCAATGTCTGGTGCACCATAAGCGATTGAAAGCATTTGGATTATTTACCTCTTTATTTCTTGTCATCATAACTGCCTTGCAGATGGCTTGTTTCTTTAAAGAAATAAGACCTTGGTGAGTGATGTATCTTACACTTATTATCTGTGCTTTAAATAGGATATATCTTATACAAATAAGAATGTTTTGTTAACCTACATCCTCCACTTATTTAGATGAATCTATAACCTCATAAATAGACCCTACCTCTCTATTTTACAATATGACTTTTAAGAAAAGCATTATTTCTATGACATTAAGTAGAGGCATAGCTCTTGAGGCTTATAATAGAACTGTACTAAATATAGTATCATTTTGATCACTACCAAAATTCTACTGGCCAGTTTTCATTACCAAATGTGTATGTTAATTATGAAATCTGCACATGTGGAGAACTACATGTACATGTGTATACACACGCAGGTTGAAGGATGTGCTCAATGGTACAGTTTCATGGATGTTTCCTAAGACAGTTCCTAATGAGTAGAGAGATAAGTAGGTACCCGAGTAACTTGTCACTCTGTGTGGTGGTTTAACTCCCATCAATGACAGGTTTTTACAGTTTGAAGATAATGAGAAAAAGTATTCAGTCATGATATGGATCAATTATTTTCATGATGGTCATGATCGAAGACTACAGATCACAGCCATGGCCAGTCACCTCACAAATGCATGCTACGCTACTTAAAAACAAGACACACAAAAGATATAGGGTCTCAATTTAAATGTTCTTTCCTCAAGGAAGATCTCTCTCACTCTCTAAGACTCCTACATTGTATACCCAGAGCTTTCAATTCCCCACCCTTCTTCTCCATTCATAGCACACATAATTGTAATTACTTGTTTAATCATTATCTTAGATTCAATTCTTTACAAGTAGAGCTTGACATGGGATTCACGAGGTAAGAAGCTTATTAGAGAGAGCTCTTGGCAAAATCTGTATGGGAATGAGGGAACAGGACAGGGAAGAGGAAGAAGTTAACCACAGGTGTTGTTAGGGTGAAGTTCAGCTTCGGCCTCATACCACAGAGAAGCATTAAAACATAAATTGTCCCGCAGAGTATATCCTGCTTTGAAGTAAGGTTATTGGACTTTTACACACAGCATCAGTCAGTCTTTGTATATAAGATACTTCAAGGCAGTAGAGAGGCAAAGGCTTAATTCTCAGGCATCTCCAAGCAAGAAGCCAATATCTTCAGAGTAAAACTTTAAAAAGTTGATGTGAGTCATTACAGCAAAAGTCTACTATGGCAGCTGAGCAGGGGCACACCAGACCAATATAGTTCCCAGGGGATGAAGGCAGGGTACCTAGTCTATAGTAATTGCCTCTCTTCTCTAAAAGTATAAGCTCAATAATGACAGAGGCAGTTTCAGTCTGATATCAAGCACATACAGGACACTCAAGAAATAGTTATATTAAGAATTATTTGGCAGTTAGCAAATCATGCTTCCATCTACATTAAAATTCACTATCATCTTAATGAAAATTAGCCCTGTATTTGGATTGAATGCATTGATATTTCGGTACAAAATTTAAGTATAGAGAAAAGTCCACCAGATTAAAATGTACATCACTTAGTATGATGTCCAAAATTGTTCAAATGATTTTCAACTTATTCATTATTTTTCAAAACTTATTTATTCAGTTTAGGTCAATATATTACTTTCATATATAGTCAGAATATAAATGATAGTATTTATCTAGCAGATAGTTTAGAAAACCAGAAAGGCAGAGATCTGAGTCAAGGAATTTTATTATCTCGTTATGTTAATATATTAACAAGCCAATGAATTAATGTCGGTTAGTTTGTGTGATTAACCTATTACTATTTACTGTCAATAATTCATGACATATGTTTATATATTTGCAATATTAATGTAATGCATTTTATACAGTTTTTTACTTAGCTTATATCATAAACATTTTAGTTATTCTACATTCCTTCATATTTGTAGTAACAGATGTACATACACACATACATATGCATACATGTTGACTGTACTATATGTTACTAAAATAGTATTGGATACTTTTATTCGCGATATGCTATCATTATTGAAGCTACAGGGAACATATTTAAGGATATTTTTGTTTCTGTTTGTGTGTTACATGCCACTGAGTTAGCTCCAACTCCTGGCAACACTGTGAATGAGTAATGTCCACAAAGTCGCATCCTCCACAGCCCTGCTCGGCCCAACTCATGTCTATAGCTTCTTATATGGAGTCAATCCATCTCATATTTGGTCTTTCTCTTTTCCTGCTGCCTTCTATGTTTCCCGGCATAGAAGAACCTGTCTTTACTTGCAACAAAATTAGGAATCAAAATATAGTATTCAAGTCTAAAACTACTTAATTTCTCAGTCATATTGCTTTTCAGAAAGTTTGTACTAAATTATTAAATTAGTAGTAATAAATAAATATGGCAAATTCTTTTTGCAGTATCACTAGCACTGGCTATTTTGGTTTTTGTTTGCTAATTTTACTGTGTAAAACAGTATCTTAAGAGTTTACATTTCTTTGATAACTAGAGAAGTTGATCTTTAATCCATTTATTTATCAATTTTACTTCCCCTTTTATAAACTATCATGTTGTTTGCCTATTAATTTACTTGAAATCTTGACTCTTTCTTACAAATTTAAATATACTTTATCATTATCATATTGAGAAAAATATCTATAATGCATAATAAACCATATTATCATTTTATTTAGGTTTTATTTCTTTCGTTCCCAGATATAAATATGCACACATATTTCATCCTAATTTCTCCCATTAATTCCAAAAAAAGTTATTCTGTCTCAGAGCTTTAATTATTCTATTCCATTACTTGCTAATTTTTCTTTTAATGCTCATTTTTAACTATTTAATACACCTAACATTTATTTTAAATTAAGAGGGTAAGATAGAAATAGCATTTTCCACAATTGTTCCAAACACACTTAAATAATAATAATAATTGTTTTAATGTTTTTCCATAGAAAGTTTATGTTAGTATATAAAAGGAGTTGATATATAATTATTGGCATTTCGCATCTTTACCTTCTATTCTACTCAGCGTTCAAAATGTTGCACAAATTGTGCAGTATTTTATGTATTAATGCTAAATAATATTTCTAATGTCTGATGTAGTAGGGTTTTTTTATTATTTAATAATCCTACACATTTTCTTCTAAATAGATTTTTCAAGATTACATTTTATGAAGAATGATAATATCAAGTTCAAATTTTGATGTAATTATTTAAATTGCAATGTTGTATATGCATTACTTAGAACTTGTATTTTTAGTAATATAAAATAGTCCCTTCCAGGAATATGTTCTATACCTCCAATTATTCAAATTTTCATTTAAATCATCCAATGAAAGAGATATATAGTTTCCATATAAAGTTTCCCTGCATATTAAAATTCAACTTTATCCCTAAATATTTTATATATTCATTATTCTAATGAATTTCTCCCTTTTTAAAATTGTATTTTCAGGCTGTTGTTAATTAACAGAATATAGAAATACAAGAAATTTTATATCTTTATATTATAACCAGATATTTATTAGTTAATAATGGATATTCTAAGTATATGTTTATGTATATGTACATACACTAAAATACGTTCCTAGCCATTATTTACTTTTCATTTATTTTCCCTCTATATTTGCATTCTAAAGAAATCTAGGGAGCATTTGCAATCTTGCTCCTTGGCATATGTCATCAGTTTGGCTCAAATAAACTCTTATAAAAATTCTCTGTAGGTTTGGATGTTTCTTACATCGACATTTACTTGGTGTAGTTCAGCAGAATTCTAAAGAAGCCCACCCAAGACCATCCCCTGGAGCTGGTGCTAGATACAAGCAAGGTCCCATTGTGCCCCACTGGCACCTGGCATCATATCAGATGAACTCAAGTGAGTTTCTCAGAATTCCAGGCCTCCTTGCTTTAAGTAGCAGCCATGACTTTATTTGAGCTATTAGAAAATCCTTGAGATGAATAAGGGTTGAGATAACCCAAGGAAATGGGGAAAATAAATGGGCTGCTGACTCTGAACAAAATATTTGTTGGTTAAATGAGAGACTGAAAGAGAAAGGACATTACTTCCCCAACCCAAATAGACAATGGGGTGATGACAGTTGTTTCACATCCCCAAATCCAGAGTGGCAGAGATGGGTACTACGAGGCATACAGTGTGGTAGCGCAGCCAATTGCAGAGAAGCTTGTGGGAGCCTTGGGGAGAAAGGCAGGGTGCTCTGGTATGGGTTCACGCTGAGTCCAGAGGCTCTAGAGAAGGGCCTATGCTTACAAAGTGTTGAGGTTCCAGTTGCATCAGGCAGGCAGGCTCTCACTGGCCTGTGCTGGGGTAATTTTAGGTGACTATGAATCTCTGTGGGGTTGCCCAAGGAAAATTTTCTCTAGAGCATAGAGCAGCCTTATAAGGTATCCTCAAATGGAGACATGCACATAAAGGCTGGTTTTCCCTAGAATTTTTTTTAGATTCTATAGATCTCAAAATTAACATCAGAAATGGTATCTCCCAGGGCAACAAGCCCCATGACAGTCAGTCTCCCATTTAATACTAAGATGGCTGAAATGAAGATACTTTGATACTTCTAAATTAAGTTTTGTGTACTCAATTAGAAAAAGCCAGCTATGAAATTAGGCAGAATGAATAGAAAATATATTTAATTGGTAATTGGTCTCTCAGGAAGCTTCAAAAGAGGATGTACATAAATGGATATTTAAACAAATGGCTCAATCTATGATGTCATTTAGGCGTCAACCCAATCCTTTGAGATAATAAAAATGTATCTTTATTTTAAAAGGGGACAGGTCATTTAGAACTTTATTTGTCAGGACAGATATAAACTGTAAATCCTTCAGGGTAAAATCTGTATCCAACTGTTCTTTCATAAACTTGTGAATTTTTCTAATGGCTAAAAGGTGTCCGTTTGTGTTCATGTGTCTGTATAAATATGTTGTAAATGTGGAGTAATTTTCTACCTCCCAACGGTATTGTTAAAATTATTTTAAAGGCAAGCACTTGTAAAAACTGCATATTCTAAAATTCTCAGAAATATAGAAACTAACTCAAATGCTTTTCAAGTTCATGTGATCTAAGATTAAACCTTAGTAAATAAAAACTAGCAAGTTTATTGGTTTAAACAGCCATGTCTTTTTTTATTTGGGTCTTACAGAAATAAGTCCATGCTAATAATTGAATTTGCTGTCTATGAAATATGTTTCTAGAAGTTAAGTGATTAAAAATAATAATTAATAATAATAATAATAATAATAATGAGGGCAATGAGAAACCCAAAATGGCCACTTGGTTCTTCCTTGCTTTCTGGCTCCCCATTTTTTAGTTTTGCATTCCATCATGTATCATACTGCATTTAAGCTGAACTTAGATGAAGGAACTTATGAGCTAACATTATTAAAAGGAGACATCTTACACTATTTGATAGAATCACTTTAAGAAAATGTCAAGTTGTAACAGCTTCCTTTCACAGGAAGTTCCCAGGAAACAAAGACTTTACTGTTTTTTGGAAATAACATCAAATTAAAGACACTCTCCAATCTCATTGGAAGAGAACTTATCAGGCACCTAACCGTGAATGGATATCTATCTACCCTTGTCTATGGACATCAAAGACTCCTCAAGGATGAGAAATTGCTGACACCAAAGATAGACAGCTATCCAAAGACAGTGACAAGGCTTGTATACCTATGGTTTGATATTATGCTCAGAATTCATTTTGTTAGATTGTTTTTACATATTTGCTAATGATATTAGTCATAATAATAGCTATACTTGTTCTTTGGGTTTTTCTATAGTCCAACTCTTTATGATTATTGAAAATATATAAGGTAATTGTTAATACTCTTTAAAAAAGAAATTGAAATGCTTTATTAATAATATGGAAGTATTATTCCTAATTCTAAAATTACTCTGTTCCTTTTAAAGCTCTCAAAGTAGCTATGTGCCTATTCTCTTAAAAAATGCACATATATATGCACTCAGATATACACATATATACAGAGATTTGTGTATAAATGATGCTATTGACTGTAATACTGTTTTTTCTATTTAGCAAAGAAGAACTATTTTATTTTATATTGTAAAATACATTTATTAGGATTTGATTTTGAATTTAACAATTATTTTTAAAATATCTATTAAATTATAACATGTTATTTCCTAACTTATTGATGTGGTATTATGTAAAATTTCTTCTGATATTAATATTTATCCTTGAATTTCTAAGGGGGAAAATCTAATTGTTCTTGGAATAGTATTCTTTAAGAATGGCAACTGAATTCGAATTTGTAGCACTTTAATTGTCAATCTTTAAGATTAAAATATTTTTCAGAGAAATCTGCTTTTTATCAGTGAGATGAGTGAGATGTTGGTTTTCTCATTAGAAGGAACAAAAGAAGTATTGATGTAGGGTGAGAAACCAGACACTTCAAGAAGTTATTTTAAAGGAAGACACAAGAAAATATGTAATGCAGGAGAATAAATAGTCCTAAAAAGCAAATATCACACATAAAAACTTTTTCCTAGGGCAAGACCAGTGGAAAATAATCTCACTATATTTTGTATTAAATTAAATTATAACCAAGGATAAATATAACCATTGGGAATATTTTCAAGTATCCATTTCTGCAATTGCCAACCTTGAACAGCAGACAGTGAGACCTCTGAAGGCAAAGTACTCTTTCTGATTGTTGTTGTGAATAAATTAAAGAATGCTTTTGGAATCTGCTATTTCATTTCTGATTTTATTTTACTGTAATTTTTTCCTACTAATGAAATCACTTGAAGTAGCTTATTCTTTATATATGGTAAATTGCTTGGTTCTTATTTCTAAAAAAATCAATTATGTATTCTTAAATATTTCAAAATATAGAAAGAAAGTATTCTGGATTGCTATAAAATCTGTGAGCATACCTCTAAACCCCTGCAAGTAAAGTGCTCCTTGTCTTATTAGTATCTTAAACTCTTATTTAACCAAAATATTTTTTTTAATGCAAAACCTTTCTGGATTTTACCTACATCTTTGCAGAAAGAATTTGTCACCCTGCCTACTTTCAATTGTATCTTTTTGTTTCTAGTAGATATGATGACATACATAGGCTTAAGAGCTGGAGGAGTGGGGTGGTGGGGACAGATTCCAACCCTAAATCTGCTACTTACTAACAGTGTGAGACTGAATGATCTACAGAAGGATTTTGTTTTCTCTTTTGCTAACTAGAATATTTCCACTTCCCTCTCACAGGGTTGGTTTGTCTTTTATGAAAGAATGTGTTAATTCACAACAAAATTAGTTCATCTTCACTTTTTTCTAACACTTTAATGTTTGTATTTATATTCATCACAGAATTCTTGTTATGTTTTGTCAGTCAACTTGAGGTCAAGGACTATGTTTTATTCATCCTTGTATCTCATGTTTGACTCAATGAATCTGGGAAATCAATTACTGTGCTCCAACCTCTGGGAATCGAAAAGACCAGAAAGTGCTTGCCCAGTTAATTTCTAACATTCGTTTATATATTTGCCTAGAGTGCCTCCTGTGGTGCTCGTACCTACTGTGTATTACTCCAAATACATGAGCTCTAGTCCCTCACTAAGTGCATGTTGGTGATGTTCGGAAGACAGTAAATTGATTCTGTTGCCTCATTCCAGTTTGGAAAATATATAATGAATATTTGCAATGACCTGATTATGCAAAGTTTTTATTCCTGTGTGTCTGATCTCTATTTGGTGTCAGTATCATTCTGGACTATGGCTCTCAACACTCTGCAACTTTGAGAAAGCTCCAGGAGCCTCCATATTGGCAATCCATGCAGAACTGCAATACACAGGTGAAAAGTTATAAATGGAGTCATTTCCTCTGAAGAAAATGGAGCACTTGAAGTGAGACTACTCCAGAGGGATCACCCTTGGACAGTCCAGGCTGCAGCTGCTCTGGAAGGTCTTCACTCTGCGACAGTACTGAGATTTCTAGGAAACAACATTTATGTCTTGGTCCCTAAGCTACTTCCAGTCTTCTCTCATTTATCACAGCCCCAAACAAAACTGCCCCAAGACTTTAAGATCGCTAATAAGAGCTATGCCAAGTTAAAAGCTTTGCCCTGAATACCTACCTGGCAGGGAGATATCAGAATCACAAAGGTGGTTTTCTCAGGGAGAAGCTCAACCATTGCACTCTGGGTGTGTTGATCCCTGCAGTTTCCCCAAATGTGGGAAAATCAACTGAATAATTTGTGGTAGTTGGGGATTGTATTTGCACTTTCTCTGGCAAAAAAAAAAAAAAAGAGGGGTTTCCTTGAGCCAAGTACAGACAAACATTTCTTGGGCTTTATTTCAAAGTTGGGAAGATTGGGTTGAAAAGAAACCAATAATTTGGTATTGTAAGTGTATACTCATACCAAATCACTAGGAGAAATAAACAATTTAGACACAGCAGTAAACCATGCCTCTTTGAATCAAGAAGGTAATACTAGGGAGGAGAGAAGGGTAAGAAGTGACTCAGGTAATGTTGATATTATTTTGACTTGTTAGAGCTGTTACTACCATCACTTACAATGGATAATCAAAGCATCACGATATTAAACACATTCATAATTGTATAAAAAATGGAGCCTCTGCCCCTGCAATTTTCTGTCTGCATTGGAGTCAACCTGTTGTTAATATCAACATCAATTAAACAATTTCTCTGTTTGTGTGTCTGTTTTGTCCATACCCTGTTAGCAACCATATCATGTTCATCTCCCACAAATAATCATCCTTCTAAATGTCCAAAAGATATACGACATCTAGGCTATACAAGTCTACTTTAAAGTGGGCCAGCATTTTCACACACACACTCCTTCACATAAACCCATAAATGTTTTTCCTTTTTTCTTCTTATGAAGAATGATAGGTTTTAAATGAGGATTAACATATTTTTTTAAAAAGTACAACAGAAATCTATTTGCAAGTCCAAAATGCATTTTGATTATACCTAGAATTGTTTACACTATTTCTAAGAGGATACTGTCCAAAGAGCATATAGAAGTTTTATTATTCTTTTTAAATATTGTATCAAATAATTTTCTGTCAAATTATGTTAAATGTTTTAGTTCTAAATATTACTTCGTAGCATAACTGTTTAGTAGGTATGTCATTTAGTATTCTACCTTCTAAGTAAAGGAAATAATGATTTAATTACCAAAATTAATGCTAACCAAATAATTATGTAGACATTAATTATGACTATATTTTAAAATATTGATATCAACTCCTGGTAGAAAGCACAAAGATATTGTCTACTTTCAATAATTAAATCAAATAATGTTGTAACTGTCCGTGGTATATTTCTTTGGATCTCAGATAAGTATTCACCTACTCAGTGCATTAGTTGGAGAAAACTCAGTAAAAGAAAGAGTCCTGTGAGGCTAAAAAAGAAAATTTTACAAATCAACATATGTCATCTTGAAATAAAAAATATCAATTAATTATTACAAAGCACAAGTTACAAAATTGCCAGAATGTCTATCATAGGAAGTAATCTATTAGAAACTAATCTGGACCAATCAGATGTTTTTTCTAACAGAATTGAAAAAGCAGAAGAATTTAATCATTTTCCAATAAACAATTATACAATTAATTGCCCTTTCTTGATATTTCAGTTAAGGTTAGATTCTCATTGATGAAATCTTTACAAAACAATGCCAATTAAAACCACATTTACACAGGAGCTCTGAAAGAGGTTCCAATAGTCACAGCTAAAAGAATTTGAACAAAAATAAATACATAACAATAATATTGGTTTTTAGCAAAGAGTAAGAATATTATCCTTATCTGTTTTGATTTTATTTTTTTATTTTTCTACACTTAGAATTTTCATGCAATACTAATGACTTTTTTCTCTTGACAGTTTCATAAATTTTAACACATATACAGATTTGTGTAACCACCATCACCTCAATGAAGATATAGAAAAGTTTCATCACAACACAGCACTCACTTGTGCTATCCTTTCACAGTCACTTCTTTGACCCTACATTTGGCAACCACTGATGTATTCTTTAAATTATAATTTGGGTTTTTTTTAAATGTAATATATATTGAATCAAACAGTATATAACTTTCTGAAACTGGCTTTTTCACTCAGCCTAATACCTTTGAGGGTCACCTCAGTTATTGCACACACAATAGTCCTCCCTTAGTCGCAAACAAGTTTCAAAAATATTAAGTAGAAAATTCCAGAAATAAACAATTCATAAGTTTTAAATTGCATGATAATATCTTGCACTATCCCATGCCACCTCACATGGAATATGAATCATCCCTCTGTCTACTGTACCCACGCTGTATAAATTTCTTGACTGTTAAGTCACATAGTAGTTGTCATCTAGGTTATCAGACCAACCGTCTCAGTACCACAGCGCTTGTGTTCAAGTAACCATTATTTTACTTAATAACAGCCACAAAGAGCAAGAGTAGAAATGCTGGCAACTCAAATAAGCCAAAGAGAAACCACTGAGTGCTTCCTTAAGTGAAAAGGTGACAGTTCTCAATTTAAGGAAAGGAAAAAAAAATGTATGCTGAAATTGCTAAGATCTATGGTAAGAACAACTCTTCTACCCATGAAATTATGAAGAAAGAAAATAAATTTGTGCTAGTTTTGCTGTTGCATCTCAAACTGCCAAAGCTACTGCCACAGTGCATGATAAGTACTTAGTTATGATAGAAAAGGCATTAAATTTGTGTAGAAGGCATGAACAGAAAATGTGTTCCTACTGACAGCAACATGTTGCACCAGAAAGCATTGAGCCTATACAAAGACTTCGCAAGGGGTTCCCTGAAAGAAATGACACCAAGCCATTTACTGTGAGAAAGGGATGGTTACACGGATTCAGGAATAGGTTTGGCATTTTATCATCTCACATCACCGCACAAAGAAGGGTGAGTATCTTACAATAGGATATTTTGAGAGAATGGAGACAAACCACATTTATATAACTTTACAGTATATTGTTATAATTTTTTATTATTAGTTGTCAATCTCTTACTGTGCCTAATTTATAAATTAAACTTTGTCATAAGTATGTATGAATAGGAAAAAAACATAATATATAGGATTTGATATTGTCTGTAGTGTCAGGCATCCACTGGGGGTCTTGGAACATATCTCCTACAGATAAGGAGAACTACTGTATCAGTAGTTTGTTCTTTTGTGTTGCTGATTAGTATCTCATTGTTTGGATATGTACAGTTTGTTTAACCATTCACCCACTGAAGGACATTGGGTAATTTTCAGTTGTATTTTGCTTTGTGTTTTCAAATATAAATAGAACTGCTCTAAACATTTTTGTACAAATATTTGTGTAAACATTGGTTTTCAATTCTCTAGGCTTTATATACAGGAGCAGGATTGCTGAGTCATATGGCAAGTGGTGCTTATAAGAAACTGCCAAAATGTTTTCAGAGTGGCTATACCATTTTGCATTCCCACCAGGAATATATGATCTCCATTTTATCTGAATGCTTGCCAGCCGAGTCAGTATTTTAAAATTTAGTCATTCTAATAGCTATGTAATAGTATTTTATTATTGTAGTTTGCTTTTCTCTAATGACTAATGAAGTTGAACATATTTTGATATGCTTTTTGCCATCATTGTATCTCTTTTCATGTATTTGCTCAAGTGTTCCAATGAATAGTTTATTCAAACGTATAGTTTGTTTTCTGATTGTTGAAGTTTGAGAGTTCTTCACATATTCTGAATACATTTAATTTGTTGGATATATAATTTGCAAATAATTTCACCTAATCTGTAGCTTACCTTCATTGTCTTAAAGTGTCTGTCACAGAGCAATTTCTTTTTAAATGTTAAGTCTAATTTATACTTTTCTTTTATGGATCATGCTTTGTGTCATATTTAAGACTTCTTCATCTACCACTAGGCCACATAAGTTTTACCATATATTTTCTTCTAGAAATTTTATAGTTTTATGTGTTACATTTAGATGCATGATCCATTTAAGTGAATTTTTCTATAGGTTGTGAGATTTAGGCTGAGGTTTATTTTTTTTCCTGTTCCATTCATCTAAATGTTTGTCTCTTTATCAATGTTATACTGTCTGGATCAGTGTAGCTTTTATAGTAAGTCTGAAAATCAAGTTAATATAATTCTTCCAAATCTATTTTATTTTATCAGACTGACATAAATAAATATTTGAATAAATAAATAAATGGAGAAAAACTAAACCTTTCTTACAGAAGATTTTAAAATAACATCAAAGAAATGAGGAAAATAGAAAATAACCTTTAGACCACCACGATGGACATTGCCTATAGCATGAATGTTAAAATTGTTTGTGGGCAAAATGTTAAGGAAAAATAAGATAGTTGCATTGCCTCTACGTATCCTTCCAAAATATTTATGTTACTATGATGGTTTTAACAGATATTTTCTAATCATTTGATACCCCTCTCTAAAGGAGGTAGAGATTAATTTTCCTCCCCACAAGTGTGAGCTGGATTTAGTGACTCACTTATAACAAATAGAATATGGAAAGGTAAAAATCATAATTTTACAGTGGAAAAACCTGGCAGACAGCACTTTAACCAAGTGATCATGGTTAGCATCACCAGTGATAAATCATGTTGCTACTAGGTACTCTGATACGATGCAGTGAAAACAGCACATTGCCTCTGTGATATAGTTTCCAATAATCCATAACCTCAGTCTAATCTTGAGAAAACATCAAACAAACCTAAATGGCTATAAAATACTAACCAGGACTCATCCAAAGTGTCAAGCTCCTGACAGACAAGAAAAGACTGAAGAACTGTCACGGACTTTAGAGATGTGATGACTAAACGCAACATGGTATCCTGCATTAAATATGGGGGATGACAAAACCATGAAAAAAGAAAAGGTAAAAAACACATAAATTCTATAGTTAATATCATTGTACCAAAGTTAATTTCTTAGTTTTGCTAAATGTACCATGGTTATGTAAGTTGCTAACATTTGGGGAAGATTTATGAAGTGTATAGTGAATTTCCTATACTATTTTTGCAACTCTTCTATAAACCTAAAATTATTCCAAAGCAAAAAGTCTAAAAACCATGTAACCGTTTGTTCAATTATAAATACCAAAGCATTACCAAACAAAAAATTAATTCTTTGTTTATAACTCCTAGCAAAAAGAAATTATTAATAAGCATAAAACAATTCTTTCGTTCAAGAAAAACTTAAATTTTCCCATTTTTTATTAAATCAGAAACATCTAGTAGTGAATAAGAAGTCCATATTTCAGGTATATGTTCTATTGTTAGAAACTGTACTGTATACTCATTCTAAGTATATATCTATTGCTTTTGCCAATGTTTTTTCAGTTTTTCTTTCTTTTAAAAAAAAAAACAAAACACCATGATCTTACTTGGAGAATCTCTCTCCTGCACTCTCACCTCATTTGGTTTTGGATGAGACCATTTTAGGGTAGGTATAAAGTTCGAGATTGGATCTCCAAGGATGGTGCTAATAACGGATTCTAGGATGAGTATATCGCTCTTCATGGTTCAATCAGAGCTAATCCTTAGACAACTGATATAATATAATATTAATCATGGAGCTATTGGGATGCACAAGATGGAGACGAAATTAACACAGTGGAAAACAGAGTCAAGGGATGAGAAGAATGAAAAAGAAAGAGAAATACCTAGTCTTGATGACATTATTTAAGCGACTTTATTTAGCTATGTCTAAAGACTATTCTTCTGAAAACTGACCCCAGACTTTATAGTTTTATGAGACAATACATTCTTTAATTCACATTTTATAATTTTTGGAGGAATTAGAATTAGATCATAAGCAATTTGCATACAAAAAGTCCTCCAAATTAAAAAATCCATAGAAATAGAGGGTTTTCTAGAAGCAAGACTTTAAGCAAATAAAATTATGTATCTCCACTCATCTACTCAGCAGAAACTTAATGGATTAAGAAGAATGTGCATATCCCATCTGCTTTCTTTTGCAATCTATGTATTCAGCTCTATACAATTTCCCTAGCTAATCTGAAATATCACATTGAGTATATAACTCATAAAGTTTATTCTTATGTGTTGAGTCACTTTACGACATTTTCAAAAGGAAACTCATCCTTTTAAGAAAAGATCTCTAAATTAAGGATATAGTATTAGCAACCATTGAAAACCATATTAGGTATGATAAAATTAGATCCACAGCATGCAGATGACATGATTTTAAAATAAAGTGTCATTGGATTTCTTTCCAAATAAGTCTTTTTAGCATTCTTTAAATTTTCTACTCTGGACAAAGCCCTTACCCCTTCCCACCCTTATTTACTCAAATGGTTCACAAATTAAGTTGCATAAAACTCAACACAAAAGATTTGTAAGGGCATGAAAGGGGACTGGCAGATGTTCTTCAATTCAGTCTTTGAGTGGGAAGGGCATGTGGAAATGGCACTGGTTTGAATGACAACTGGAGTAATGGCCTGCCATTCTGCTGGCACTTTTAGTGTTAAGCAAGTGATCTGCAAAGTAAAGTGGATTCACAGTTAGAGTCAGCACCCGTGTACAGGTCGCCCGTAAAAATAGAAGATTCCATTATTCTTCAGGCTCCCTAGAGGTAGCAAGGTCTCTAGCATCATTACCAGGACTAAATCTGACTTTTCTACCTCCCCTAATTTCCTCCTAGTAATTATAGGTCAAGCACTCTTTTGTAAATTATAAAACCTTTGTTCTTATCAAAAATGAATAGCTGAGGAAAAAATTATAAAAAGAGTCCAAGGAAAAAAATTTCAATTAGAAAACCAAGCTAATTTGGTATGACCAAAGACTGTCAGGCATACTGACAGTGCTCTATTATGCAGTCATTTGGGCTCTTTCAAATTAGTTATGTTAATGTCCTGTGAGTGAATGTAACACTTGGATGGGACAAGATTTCTGCAATTAATTTCTGCAGTCAGTGGAGAGACAAGCAAATTTATTTTCCCCCTCTCTGGGAATTGGTAGTGGAGGGTGTGAGGTAGCGAAAGTGCATTTAGGAACAGGGTACAAGCTAAACACAAGCCCTAAATAAAGCAGAAACAATGGGAGCCAATGCCTCCTCATTCATTCAATTGACAATGTTTTGCAGCTTAAACCTGTTTTATTAATTATGTTTGACATTTCCTTAATTAGTTTCATTTACACCAAATCAATCCCTACTGCTGTATGGCATCATTTATCATTTTGAAAAATTTGCATACTGAGTGCTGACTTTTCCTACTTAATTATACATTAAAAGTGTCAAGCACACTTGCTGCCTGGCATTATCTGCGGCAGAAAGGTTTGTGGCTGGACGGTGATGGTATTAATCATTAAGAGCCCCCAAGTACTGCTGGGTAATGTCTGGGGAGTAGAGTGGCTCTCATTTTAACGCTAGAGAGCAGAAGTGCTTTTGTAAAATGACCCAGAGCAAAAACAAAATAAATGACCTAAAACATCCGGTGTACTGTAATGCTTTGCTCTTTCAATGAAAATATGCTTTAGAGGGAAGGTTTACTATTAACTATTTATTTTCTGTAAATTTAAACACTATGAATCCAGTAGTAGTAAATTTGTAATCTCGGCTTGGTCTTGAAGACAAGATATTTTAGTTGAATATATAATGGTGGCTTGGTAGCATACATTCCAATATATGCCAACTCAAATGTGTTATGTTACAAATGAAAGCTAGAAAAGATAGTATACCATTAATACAGTGATTGATGTTGCTCATTTCTTTTCTACTTACAACTTTCAATGAATAAGCAACTATTTTTCACTGAACAACATGGAGCACAACTGAACATAGAATATGTCTAAAATTCTAATACTACAATAGAACTTCATTTGTACAGTCTAATAGTTAGATTTCAATATTAGGAAATTTTCAGTGATGAAAAAATTATAAGACTGTACAATTCTGAGCACAAAGCAAGATTGTGAGCCATGACAATGAAAGAGTTAACAAGAACCTGTTAGTAAATTGTGTATCAAATATGCCTTCCTTCATGTCAGAACTCAAACTTAGTACATTTAATATTCAAATTCATTTTCAAATACTTGCCCATTAACATAATATATGCTACTTTGCAAGCCTGGTCAGAGAAATCTGTAACTAAATAATTTTCAAGTTTCCTTCATATCAGATGCATTATATGCAGTGTGAAATTATTTCCCCACTCTACCCCTT
The DNA here is from genome assembly GCF_000325575.1 of Pteropus alecto. Taxonomy (NCBI): domain Eukaryota; kingdom Metazoa; phylum Chordata; class Mammalia; order Chiroptera; family Pteropodidae; genus Pteropus; species Pteropus alecto. The sequence goes on along the minus strand of NW_006436298.1, from coordinate 21,793,140 downwards.
TGCCGAACAGCAGAAAACCAACACATAATATAGTAGGTATTACTACAAGTGCATTACATTCTTTAGGAGCTACTATATATGCAGGAAAGTTTATAATTGCTAATTTTATGTGAGTATTTATTGCATAGTTTATGTATAACTGTAAGGTTAATATGCAATTGCAATACAGCCTTACTTAAAACTTAGAAGAGGAATGTATATGACATAAATGTATTTAGGCAAATATTATAAATAACTCATTTATGTTTTCAGTCACTTAAAAATGCTGTTTTTAATGATGTCATCATTAAATGTATTTGTTTTTTATCACATGAAAATAATTCAGAATAGAAAATATACATCTAAATTTACATATCTACATTTAATATTTAATTTTGGAAGACAAAATGATCCATGTATGTTGTGACAATTCAGTTAAATTTTTAAAATAATGTTAAAACCAATAGTATAGTTTTTATATACCTTGCCTCTCTCAAATTTTATCTTTAAATCTATACTTATATTTTTTCTTGCCCTTTCAAGCCATGATCCTTTATTCTAGTTACAAATTTAAAGGGCAAATAGCTTTTCTAATCAGGAAGGAATAATGAAATATAATAATAGTAATCATGACAATAAGAGATAGCATATTTTAACATTACTATATCCCAGCCACTAGGCTAAATGTTTTATATTTATTATGTTTATCCTCACAATAATTTGATGAGACAGATATATGATTACCCCATTAAGGCTTACAATTTTAAGTAGCCAGTCTAAAGCAATCGATCTAAGTGGCAAAGGCCAGTGTTACAAAAAGATTGCCCCTCCAATGTCCATGTCCTCATAATATTCCACAAACTTCTAAAGGCATGTGTGCTATATGTTCATAATATTCCACAAACTTCTAAAGGCATGTGTGCTATAGTAAAAAATGTATCATTTTTTGAATTTTGACTGGTATGCTTAATCCAAGTCTATCATTTACTAATTACATAACTTTGGGCAACTTAAATTTTCTGGGCTTTTTTCTTGTCTATAAATTGGAGTTAATGTACCCATTTCACATGATTGTTGGAAGGAGTAAGAATTGGTAATATCATAGTATGTAAGTAATACAGTTGACTTGTTCTGTCCCTACTAGATGTAAAACATCTGTTTACATCTGACTCTTCAATGATACTTAAGCCCTTCTTTGTCTCTTTGTTCACCATGGTTCACCAAGCATCTAGAACAAAGTTGGGCATGTTGTAGGAACTCACAAATGTCCATAAGTAAGTCTGTGGGAGGGAAAAGTTTTATAATGTTGAATATTGCTACTGATCCCCTTTCATTATCAAATCATCTTCCTTACCCTGGTCCTCACAATCCACTCAGAATATTTGTTTCTTTGGGGGCAAAAAAACGCTCTGCCTTTACTCCTTTACTGCTGCTCCACTGCATTCTTATTCTAGTATCCAGGGCCAAGGCACCTCTGATGTTCCTTCACCTATCAATTTGCTTAGTGGATACTGGAGTAACAGCAAAGATTAATTAATGTTCATAATATAATAATAACCAACTAAGAAAAAAAGAGAAAATCAGAACTTGACTGCAATTATTCACAAACAGCATATTCTATATTATGTAGCTATATATTAGTTTTAATATAACAGTTGATAACCTGATCCAAAGTCAAAGACAAAATTTACCAAGGGTATTTAATATTTTCTATTATTTGCTATTGCAAACTTTAAAACTGTAGATTTTTCTTGGCACTGTATTTTATGACTTTTTTTAAAAAAATCTTCAATTTACAAATTAAAATTCAAATAATCATACATTGAAATAAATATATACAGGCATGAGTCACATAAATGTAAAGCTAATTTATATACCCACCCCACAAAGCTTTACTTGCTTCATTATATGGAATAGCTCCAGACACATATGGCTTTTCAAGGACACACACATACACACACATGTGCATGCACAATATCTATATACCTGTATGACTATATAGCTATATAACTATAGATATATAGGTACGGTCTACACTTCAGAAACTCTCTACTTGTTAAAAAAATTAGCAAAACTCATTTACTTGGCTCTTAACAGAATTCATTAACCTTTGTCTTCTTTTAAGAAGCCAGGAACTATTCTAAAACTGACATTGTCATTAAAACTCAATAGGAAGTCACCATTTTTAAATTAAAGTCATTAGATAAGTTTCTCAAGAGTTAAAAAAAGATTAGAAAAAATTCAAATGAGAAAAATAATTTTGCTTTGGGTGTAAAAAGGCCCCAAGAGAAATTCCTCAAGTTTTGTTAGAAAGTACTCTTTTGCAATCAGAATATCTATGAAATTTCAACCCAGAGTATTTTTAAGGATTTAACTCTTTCATGTTTCAAAATGAAATGACTCTTTAATAACAATTATATGATTATCATAGTATACAATAAAGAAAAATTACATTGCACAATAGTCTAAAAATATTTTCCAGTGATAGTACTAAGAACTACATTAGTATTTCATTAATTTGTAATTATATATTGTAAAATAATTGTACTTCTACTATCATCACAGAAACAATAATATTCCTAGTACCTTGTTTTCCAAGAAAATATAATTCTTTAGGTAGTAAAATAAACTATATAATTCTTCATATGTGACCCAACATCTTTTTCTGTTGTCCAATTGGTGTCATATTTATTCTAACAGTTTTGCCTAGATTCATCCATATCATAGCTTCCCATTGAAAAAAATGTCATATGTAGATAAAGAACACCTAAACCTGAGAGTTTGGTTGGTAGTTGTGGAAGTTTTAAAGAAAATGAAGTTAACTATACCCATAGTTTCATAACTACCATTTTCTAACACACCAAACTTGATAACATTGAACATGACTTTGGAACATAACTTCTATTTCTCTTTCATATTTACTTAGCCAGAACATCTCATAAACTCTAGCATCATAATAATGATTCCACCATTAATTTCCTGTATTCCTTTCACATTACCCCTGTCTTACTTGCTATTATCATCCCTTAATATGCCTATAATAGCCTTCAAAGAAAATAGCCTCTCTCGAGGCAATTTCTATTTTTATTTATATACCTACCACCAGATTAAGTTTTTGACATATCACTCTCTTTCCATAACTTCTCATCTCAGAAACACTCCAACTTTACATTTTAGTTGCCAATTGTTTTATGTTTCAGTCAAGTAAAACCACTCTCCCTTAAATATCGCCTCTGGGTTTCCCACACCTCTGAGGTTTTTGACATACCTTTACTCTAATTTGAAATACTCTGCCACTTGCTACCAGCATATTGTGTTCTCAACTGAAAATTTTATTTCCTTTCTCTGGTTTCCTATAGCATTGCCAACACCATAGAATAGTATTTAT
>NW_006436298.1:21755746-21789688 GCF_000325575.1 Pteropus alecto | reverse complement strand
ATTTTTTTCATATACACAGAACTGACCTGGATACTGTCACTGATATTTATTTCTCTGTATCCTAATCTATACTATGAGTCAAGAGTACAGTGCTTGGAAAAATTCCTGGTTCACAATCAACATTCAAGAAATTCTGTTTGAATCTTAAATAAAACTTCTCCTTTGATCTATTATTTTTCACAAGAACAGATAAAATTAATATGCACATAGAGAAAAATAAATAAAGCGGAGTATTATTATAAATTATTTAATCTTTCAAAGAACTTGCCATTTCAGTAAATTCTTATTTGGCATTCAAACAATATATTATAAATTATTTTTTACATAATTAAATATATAATTTTAATATTTTAAAAGTATATATACACCTGATTCAACTCTTTAAATATCTTCAGTCACATGAGAAAGCATAGAATGACTTTTTTCAGCAGGGATGACTTGGAATGTTGAGACACAAAATCAGACACTTCTAAATAAAATCTTTTCAAAGGATACAATAGAAATCAACAGCTCAATATCACAATTAGGAAGCTTTTGAAACATTTGAATGTAATATTGCGGACTCAAATAGTTTAGGTGTCTTAATTGCAGGTTATTTAATACGGCTTAGACTATTTCTAAATTCCTGAGTCTGCAAAAGGCAAACATAAGAAGTGAGTAATTAACTTTGTCTCAAGAGGTAAAACTAGTCTGAAACTTGCTATCATGTACAGGGCTTTGGCAAAATAATGCTTTAATAAACAAGTGAAAAATAAACATCACGAAAAAATTAAAATGAGAAAATAATAAAAACAATATTTGGACAGAGATCTTTTTTTCCTGAATAGATAGCTTGTTAAAAATCTAATACTATAAAAACTATGGTATACGATAGTCTTTTTTATTCAAGGGGATTAAGGTGCTTTATTCTCTAAATTTGATGTATGAAAAGAGAGACAGAGAGTGAGGAGAGAGAGATAAGAAGATAAATAAAAATATCAATAAAATTTTTGATACATTTAATTAATTAAAAAGTTATCATTGGCATAAGTAACATTAAGACAAAAGTTACCTGTAAAAAAATTTAAGGTAAAGCATCATGGCTAACTTTTCAATTGGGAATTCAAGCTTTTCCTTCAAATGTGCATTATTAGCAAAGTTCATTTAAAATTCGAACTTTTCCTCCCTCTTAGTCAGGCCTCTTTAGTTTGCAGATAAAAGACTATCCAACTCTTAAAGAAAAATAGAAAAGGTATCAATTTACATAACTAAAATGTCCCATAACAGGCCATTTCTCAGGACATTCCTCTCCATCCTCTTGTTTGGCTTTTTTCTCTGTTGGCTTTATTCTCAAGCAGATTCTTCCTATATAGTGACAAGATGAACAATAGTGGCTCTGTTGGCCTTAACAGTACTCTACATATAGCTTAGCCAAAAGTCCTAGAGTTTTGACTATCACAGTTTGCCTTATATACCCGGTCCTGAACCAATCAAACTGATGGCCAGAAGAATGGAGCATGTGTTTTTTGGGCAGGTTTGGGTGACACGCCAGTCTGAAGCTAAGGGTGGGTCAAATCATTTGAACCATACAGAATCAGTTAATTCACCAAAAGAAAGAAATGAGTCATTTTTGCCAGAAGTGCTACTGAACAACAGAAACATAGTGCCTGCCCACTCTCTACTCTAAGGAAGAGAAATTGACATCAATAATATGAAAATATAAGCTGCCAGATAATTTTGTGCCCTAAAAGAGAAAAGGTAAAAATAAATTATGAGAGATTGATACATATATTCGATGATTACATACATACATATAATACATGTTTAATAAGAAGACATATTATAACATTTTGTAAAATAAGATTATAACGAATTTCCCTAGTATATTAAATATAGTAATGGTACTTAGATATATATAGCTGGACCCCAGAGTGAACAATGTGTATATATATATATATACACATTGTTCACTCTGGGGTCCAGCTATATATATCTATACATATATATATATATCTAAGTATGTCTTGTAAACTACAGATGAGTGGAGAAAAGTCTTAAGAAGCCAGACATAATTACCCTAATTCAGCATCATACCCTCAGTCAGTCCAGATGAGAGGTACTCTGAGTAGAATATGGTAGCTGATGACTGAATCTATCGTCAGTACAGTCCCTAGATGCATCACTAGATCACAGGTAAAATAAGGCTAAAGTGAAAACTGGAAAGCTGCAATACATTGTGAACGCAGCTGAATTCCCTCAGGACCCCCTTAATAATGACATTAGTGAGGAAAAATAGAGAAAATAGAAAAAGCACACCCAATTCCACCATCTCTGAGCTTGAACCCAAGGCACTCATTAATGGAAAAGGGCTACTGTGAGCACCTCACTGCAGCAGAGGAGCAATGGAAGTATTCACTGTGCCATACTGAGTTGTTCTAGGGCAGCAGCAGGGTCCACAGGGAACAAGAAAAGTGCCGCTATTGCCTTGTGAGTCTACGGTTCTAAGAGTGCATCGATGCTGGACAAGTAGGTCGAAATCTTTGGAGCTGACTCATTTCTGAGTAAATGTGAGCTTTACTTGGGGACACACTGAGATATTGAAGGGGGATTTTTACTTCTGCCATTTACAAGCTGTATAACATTAAGCAAGTTAGGAATCCCCTCAATGTCTCAGTTTCCTCATATATGTAAATAGAGATAACTATTATTGATGTGACGATTGAGTTAATGTATTTGTGGACACCCACATCCATTATGTCATGGCTGTTGTTCACATTATTTTTCTACTAATTTAAGAAATAATTCAGTCTCAAAGTGCCTTTGAAGACAGTGCAAGATAGTGGAAAGAGCACAGATGGGAGATTTTATCACTGTTACTGGCTATGTGTCTTAGGGCAACTCGCATAAAATCTCTTAGCCTTAGTTTCTTTATCTATAAAATAACTATAACAAATATATTCTCCCAGGACTATTAGGAAAAGTCATGATAAAATATCCAAACTATCAAACACAACTAACCAAAATTTATTGAGCACTTACTATGTACCAAGTATTGGTCTAAGGGGTCTAATGTGTTAATTCATTCAATCCTTCCTCATCAGAACATTATGAAGTACAAACTGTTGTCTCTGTTCACAGAAAAAATAACTGAGACACAAATCACCTTCCTAATTCCCCATAACTAATAAATGACAGAAGCAGGATTTAAATGTAGCTCTTGGCTACAAAGTAAACAGCCATAAACACCATACAATTACCACCTCTCAGTATTTAGAAAATTGTGGGTGTTCAAGTTAAGTGGCACCTGTTATTATTATCTAGATCATCACAAATATTGATTATCATTATTGTATAGATGTTCAAAAATACTGGTGAATAAAGTTTTGTGCATGATAAACTAATCTATTTTATATATATTTAGAATCATGTTAATAATCAAGATATTTTTAAAGATTTGATAAAATGGCACATGAATTTATCTTTACTTTTTGGCAAAAGGTTATTCAATAGTACTGTTCAGGATCACATGTTTAGTTGGCTTTTTAAAGCTTTTCTTTAAGAGTTTCATATTTGGTCCAAAATTTATAAAGACCTAATTCAGAGAGATCGAATAGCATTTATTCTCCTTCTAATGGTTCATTTATTTCAAATGGATTAAATTTGTTGGCAGCAGTTTGTATTGGGAAAAAAAAAAGTTTTACACTTCTAGAATTTATCATTTTAAATCTTAAGAAGAAATCAATTTAACATAAAAGAAGTAGTTTTCTTAGGTAGTCATTTATATTCTGTAATTCAATTTTTTGGAGAGGCGGGAGAGCATTGCCAAATTCTATGGCTAAGTTTTCATTTTTAGTTTTCATTCCACAGACAAGGTTTTTTCCCAGCTTTGTTGACATATAGTTGACAAATAAAATTGTACGACATTTAAAGTGTACATTGTGGCAATTCGATATACATATACATTAAGAAAGTACTCCCAGCGTCTAGTTAATTAACACATCCACCACCTTACATGTTTATCTTTTTTTGTGTATCTGAGACCATTTAAGTTCTACTCTGTTTGCAAATTGCAATTATATAATACAGTTATCAGCTAGTAGTCACCATGTTTGATAGCAGATCCTCAGACCTTATTCACCTTATAGTTGAAAGTTTGTATACTTTAACCATGTTTTAATAAAGAAAATCATCTCTATTTTGTATGTATTTTGTTTAAAATCATCTTGACTCTGTGACTCAGATCTCAAAAAATTGGGGACTATTTCAAAGTAATCAAGGGACAAAGTTGATCTTGAATAGTTAACCTGACAAAGTTTCTCATTAACTATTAATTTATAACCATATATTATTATAAGTTGCTTTTCTTTTAGAAGTTATAAAAAATAATTGTGCCAGCATCATCCAAAGGTGTTCTAGTTATTAAAATGGAGAATTATATAGATAAATGTTTTCATAATAAATTAAGATTAAGTGTAATATTGACTTTAGACTCCTGAGCTTTGCTTTTAATAATTGTAAATTTTATAAAGTATATTTTAGTTGTTCAGTTAACTCTTTAGAAAATGATGTACGAACCGACAAAGGAGTATTAAAAGGACATTATTTTTTCAAATATAAATTGTTAGTTAAAATATTAAATTTAAATTTTAGATATTAAATTATTTGATAATGTAAGTGTTAGGTAAAAATGCCGAACAAATAATGCCCCAAATTGAAAATATTGATGGAAACATAATTCAATATATAAAATTTTATATTATTTATATTCATAGAGGTCAGAATCTGCATTAGGTAAAGTTAATCACAGGTTGATCTAAAATAGTCCCTAAAGTAATTTTAACTCTTATTAATGTTAACTTTGTCCCTTATTTTGAGCAAAAATTTTTATAACAAAATTCTCCTAAAGAGAAAAAAAAAATTAACTTTTTAATATTTATTCTAATCCAATCTGAACTTCCTTTCTGCACACAAATAAGACCTTCTTTATATCTTAATCTTTGTCATAGAGAATTACTTCTTATTAAAATTTTAAACATAAAATGGATAATATATTAAACATTGTATTTATAAGTTATCTTTTTTTTGCTAACTGCTTTGTTGGCAGTAAAGTTAAAAAAGCTAATGCCAAATTCTCTGTGTTAAAGCAACTTGTGCAGATTGCCATTTTTCCTATTTGAATTTAATTTTTTATACTAAGAGGAATATGCTATTAAAAAACAGAATTGATTACTATTAGAAGCTTCTAATATAATTGTGGATACTGGCGTGCCCCTCTCTCCTATCACCACCACCCCTAGGTGACACACACAGCTTCTGTGGAATGCCAGGCTCCCGTACACAGGCCTGGCATTCTGTCGTAATCATTCTTTTCAATGCACAATTTGTGGGTTTCTGTGAAATGCAGCTATTGGTAGTTATGCTTGTACTCAAATGAAATGATATTGAATTTCTTTTATGCATGTGCCTTGGAAACCTCACAGTTCTCCATAAAGATTTTATTCACACAGCAGATTTGTTGTGACTTAGATAGTTTCAGACAATTTTAGATTTGAATGGACATGGAAGGATCTGACAGTATAAAAGAAATATCAGGAAAAAGAAACATGTAGAACCAAATGATGTATTAAGCAACCTACAGAACAAAGCAAAGAGAATGCCTGTGATTGTAGTAAAGAAAACCAGAAAGTATGTCTTTGAAGGATCTCTTGTGGGGGCTAATCTTTTTATATTGCATATATGAGCTGGTGATGGAACTTGTCAACTCCATTCATCCTACAAATTAAGTTTCGATAAAGCCTTGTTCCTTATACAACCTTCATATTTTTAAAATAAATTGTTCACAACAAGACACATTCTAGTTTTCATATATTTTCACAACAGTTTAGGTCACAAATACAAAATGGAAAATAAACACAACTGCAAACATTTGTTCTTCAACTAGAATTTAGATGATTGAATTAGAAAAAGAAGATGAGTAATTTTTTAGTGGAATTATAAAATGTAGAATTCAAGTAATGGTGAATTAACTCAAAGATAAAAAGAGGAGAGATTAGCTAATATATTTAGGGCAAAAAATGAATTTAATATGAAGTTTCCTTCATTATTAAGAGTACATGATTCATCAGGCATAATTTAGGGACTACATATATAACACTGAACAATATCCATTATTTCATGGAGCTTATTTACTAATGTTAGAAACAGTTAATAAGTAAATACATTAAAGAAAGAATAGTTTCAATAGTAATAAATGCTATGAAGAATACAATACAGATCTGTGGAACAGAATCTGTCTGTGATAATGGCAAGGTGTTAGGAGGCATCTACTTTATCTTTGGTGACTAAGGAAAGCTTCACAAAAAAGGTGATATGAGCTGAGACATGAATGACAAAAAGAAGGAAGCCATATGAAGGTCTGCAGACAGTATTCTAGATTGACATATAGCAAATATGAAATCCCTTCTTAGACTAATTTCTTCAGATCACATGTATTTACATTACTTTAAAAATAACTCACTACTGGACCATATGGAAGTTCCTCCAAAAATTAAAAATAGAACTACCAAATCTAGCAATCTCACTTCTGGGTATATATCCAAAGGAAAGGAAATCATTATCTCAAAAAGCTATCTGTACTCCCATGTACACTGCAGCATTACTCACAATTTCCAAGGTTTGGAAACGACTTAAGTGTCCATCAATGGATGAATAAATAAAAAGTGATATACACACAAACATACACACACACACAGAAATATTACTCAGCCTTAAAAAAGGAGTAAATTCTGCCATTCGTGACAACATGGATGAACCTCGAGAGCATTATGAAAAGTGAAATATGCCAGATAGAGAAAGCAAGTACTGCATGATGTCATTTATATATGGAATCTTAAAAAAAAAAAAAAAAAGTAAACTCATAGAAAAGAGAGTAAAATGGTGATTGCCAGAGTCTGGGTTTGGGGAGACAGGAGTTGGTAAAAGGGTACAAACTTTCAGTTATAAAATAAATAAGGTCTAAGTATTTAATGTATAACATAATGACTATGGTTTATAATGTCTTATTATAAAAAATAGAAATTTGCTAAAAGACTAGAACTTTGTGTACTCACCAAAAAAAAGATGGGGGGGATAAATATTTGAGATGATGGATGTGTTAATTTAGTGCATTATGGGAATCTTTTCACAGTGTGTTTATATATCAACTCACCATGTTGTACACTTTAAATATATTACTATTGTATTTATCAAAGCTGAAAAAATAATATACATATAAACACACACACACACGAATATTTTGCCTTTGGAAGAAAAGTTGGATAGAGAACAATAGAGTAAGAGTTGAAGAATAGAAAGGAAAATACCTGCTACTCCTATTATGCGAAGCCAAAACATATCTGTTTCAATAGATTTTAAGAACTGGAAATGCCAAAAGCAAAAAATCAAGATAAATAGTATATTTATTCATATATTTTTAGAAGCTTTAGTTCGGACCCCAAATCATTCAACCATTTTTTTACCATAGTCATTCCCTATTTTTACAAATAATGTTAATGCATTTGATTTGTATGAGCATCCAGTTTATGGGAATTCTTTAATATCACCTCAACAGTACTTATTAGTTCTATAGAAATCTTCCAAGAACTGCACTCTCAGCATTTCCTCCCTCTATTTCTCTAGTCCAACTTCCCAAATTTCCTATGATACCCTGGGTCTCTCAAGTTGCAAAGGAGAACTATATGATGTTGTACTTCATACTAAGATGTTAGTGATTTATTTATAATATCTGAAAAGTGAGAGAAAAGGTAACTGTCGATATAAAGTAACATATGTTTATATATGATATTTCAATCAACCAGTAACCCCGGTGGACTTATTTCTAGGTAAAATATCATGTTATTGTCCTACATGTAGACCTGGATTTGAGTATAAATCTAGGATGAGTTCTGATCCAGAAACTTTCAGATAAGCATTATCCATCTGGAGGACCTCTAGAAAGCCTAAGTTTGTATATAAATCAAATATGAATTAAATGGATCTATAACATGTATTTAAAGTTTTCCTTAAAGTTGCCAGAATGCAATATTTTCTCAATAAATATTTCCTGAATAAAAAAGAGAATGTACCTTCAAAATATTTTGGTAGTGTAGTAGACTTTGAAATCTTTCAGTCACAACATACTTGAATAGCTCATTATAAGACAAATGTCCCCTTTAGATATTTATTCCAGAAAATCTAAATCTACAGCTTTTACATAATTTAATTTCCATATATCATAATACTCATAGTATATACTAATGGTAATTAATAGTGTAAATACATACTTAAGATCAGAAGCTCAAACTTTCTGGGTTTGTGCTAAATGCTTGCTTGTATTTAGGCCTTATCTTTTTTCTTGTCCTACTGTGTTAATTTTTTTTTTCTTGGTTGGGTATTAAATGATGAGATCTTTTAGGACGAGGATGATTTCAATTCTCATTTGAACTGAATTATTTTCAATGAAAGTTAATGGAGAGGAAGAAACTCACTTTATTAAAGTGATCACTCAGGTCAAGAGTATTTTATTTGCCTTTCTCCACTGACAACTATGCCTACTTACTTAATCTGAAATTATAAATACGGTATACTCTCCGGGATTCAGTTAGTCAAAAAAAGGAAATAATTTGCATTTTCTGTTCTGTTTTAAAAACAGATGTTTACTTTGAAATGTTACAACCCACTTAACAATCTCAATTCTCTGTTTTTTAGAATGAGAGTTAACATGATGGCAGAACAGGGAAACCACCTCAAAAAGCTCTAATAGCGATTTACAGTTGCTTTCTTGCCTGATTCCACAGAGCAGAACCCTGTGTGCCAAGATCTTCAAGCTCTACCCTCCCAGTAGTGCATCTGAGGAGAAATTTATGGTAATCTCAAAATCCTATTGATGCTCAAAGACATTTCATCAACTGAAAAAAAAATTAAGAGTAAAATGCAGAAGTTTTTTGTTGTTTTTTTTTTTATTGAGAGAAACTCAGGTTTATGTGAATAGGTCTCATGTGAGGAGTCTTTTGAAGCTAGGGACTTCAAAGCAGATCACAGACTTCCAGTGGGTTAATCACTTAATGCAAGAGTGGGGAGATGGAATTACCATCATTCAGTCAAGCTAAACTTATCCTTTTTTTTTTTTTTTTGAGAGCGTGCAGGCAAATGCCCATCTTTTAGTTCCCAACAATACACTAGTTAAACACATGTTTGTGACGCTGCTAAGCTTGCAAGCTATAGAAATCACATTGAAAGTCGTTCCAAACGGCTACCAGTGTCATTTGATACACCATTTCATTCAGGGGTATCATCTTTCCCTTTGCTGCAAATCTTAGGTGTTGAGCATTAAAACACACCTATTCAACACATAACAGGTTAGAAGAAAAAAGAAAAGAAAAGAAAAAGAAAAAGAAAGCAGCAAGATTATATAAACTGAGGTTAGAAAAGCTGGACTTTCTGGCTACAAAAATAATAAGCAAAGAGCTTTGTATACTGATTAAAGTTTTTTTTTAAATTAGTAGAAATTATCTAGAATGCCTAGAAATTAGTAGGAGATAGAAGGGATGGGTATTATTTCAACCAAACTCACATGACATGGGCATCAATGTCTGTAAAAAAAAAAAAAAAATCACAGAGTGACTAAAAAGGAACATGTAGAAAATCAATAAGTCTGTAAAAAATAAGGTCATATCTTCCAGGTTCATAGTTTGGTGAAACAGTAACAGTAGTAATAATAATAATAATAATAATAATAATAATAGGATTTATTCAGAATAATCTCAGAGAAATATTTAGATAGGAGTCAGGGAGAGTCTGTGGTTGGATACTATCTTCCTGATTTACAATGATGACTATCTGATTTCTTTAGTCCCTCAAACCATGTTTCTGAAGAATGAAATTAAATTTTATTATAGTTCATAAAGACCACTTGATAATAACCAAGAAAAGGAAAGAAAGCAAGCATACTTCAGATATTTTACTGTTGGAACTGTATTGGGAATGGAATTGTAATGAAAATAGTAGTTATGCCACAAAGTAATATATAATCAAAATGTACATATTATCATTTTATATACTTAAATTATAAGAGTTTATAGTTTATTATATATAACTCTATTATATATAGAATATAAATGAAAAATTAAAGTGGAAATAGAGTAGAGGTTCTATGTCTGGTACTCACTCTATATATGCTTTATATATTAGTTAGAGTTAAGGCCAAAAATTTCAGTGGTTTAAATAAGATAAAAGTTTTACTTATCTCTTACATAATAGTCCAGAAATGAATAGTCCCAGCTGGCTGCCTGTCTGGCTCTCTCCACAGGTCATTCAGAACCAGGGTCCTTCTATCTCACTGCTCTACCATGCCCCAGATGTCATTCATTTCCGAACATTGGAAGTGGAGTCTCTATCATATCTGTGTTCTCTAAGAAAGGAAGAGAGATAATCCATCATATTCCACCTTGTCTTTTAAGGAAACGACCTACACTGCAAACATCACTTTTGCTTATACCACAGTAAACCAAACTCAGTCCCATGGCCATCCCACTGTATTAGTTTGCTAGAGATGCCATAAAGTACCACAGACTAGGCAGCTTAAACAACAGAAGTTTATTTTCCTCAATATTCTGGAAGCTAGACATCTAAAATCAAGGTATTAGCAGTGTTGGTTTCTTCTTAGGCCTTTCTCCATTGTCTTGTAGATGGCTGCTTTCCTCTATTGTCTTCACATGGTCTTTCCTCTGTGTATGTTTGTGTCCTAGTCTCTTCTTACAAAGACACCAGTCATTGGATTAGGGCCCATGCTAATGACTTCATTTAACCTTAATTATCCCTTTAAAAACTCAGTCTCCAAATATAGTCGTATTCTGAGGTACTACGGGTTAGAACTTTAAGACAACAAATTTTGAGAGAACACAATTCAACCTATAATACCTATCTTCAAGGGATACTGAGAAATGTAATTAGTAGATGGATGGCCATTTAGGTAAAACTTCAGTCCTATCATTAAAAGGAAAGAAAGGAAAACAGATATTGAGCAGCATCTGCCATATTATTCTAGAATTAATAAGTACAAGGCCTAGTGTATACTAGTTAAAAACTCACTGAGAAAAGGAATGGAAAGGATATGTAATTGATAATGAAACTCAAAAGCAATTGAGCCCCAAGAAAGAAATCCTGTTTTGATACAAAGGCTTGGTACTGAGGTCATTTCAGGTGTGGAGAGTATAACTTAAGGTACACATAACACCTAGATATATTTTTTTTAAGCAGAGAGAAATAGGTTTCTTAGGATTTAAAGTCTTTTTTGACCTTCACAAAAAGTAGATATCATCAAGCCATCCATGAAGACAATTTATCAATGCTATCACTCTCCTCTTTTATGTTTAAATGTTTGGTCATGTATTATAAGATTCTCTTAATCTAAAAATAAAGAAAATAAAAGGGTTTACTAAATGAAATTAAAGCTCCACAGTTTATGTAAACTTGCTATTTGAGAATTTGTTTAAACAAATTGTTCTACATAAGCTGATGAAAGATATATTAAAAAAAAACTCGAATTATTAAGTTAGAATAGTTTCTGGCTAAACTTTTACATTTTGTTTTTGTTTCTTAATAAATGAATTTGTTCAATGACTTAAAGAAAAATTCCTCCACAAGGACATCTGAAGTATAGTGCAGAAACCTACAAATAACCTTCAATTCTTGTTCTCAATTCCCATGGCAATTCTCTACTGTGAAACTATAAACATGTGAGCACAGTTACAAATTGTTAATTTATAAAATTTATTTGAGTGGATATTTGCTGGTTTCTTTCTGCTGTGACTCATGTTTGAGTACATGCCAGGAGCACCCATTGCCTTTTACTTTACACATACAGAAAAGAAATGGGAGTATAAGGCACTTTTACTAAGAAATATTGTGATTAAAAAATAGTTATACAGCAAAAAACAGTTGCAAACACATAGTATCATTCATTGCTAATGAGTTAAAAGGATACCACAGTGCACATATAAATCACTATACAGTATCTTGCAGTTTATTTAAATTCATTGTGCCTCATTATAACTGAGCTATGCACCTTTAGGTCTGAGTTGATTAGGAATGCGATAGCTCAGAATAGCTTTTAATTCAGAGAAACATGGCCTGACCTTTACCATAATCCTGTGTGAAACACACTATAGTTTAGACATTAATAATGATGCTACCTCTTTTTCATACTGGTGAGATGCTACTTAAAATTTGGTATTATTAGTTAACACGCTCAGGCCAATACATCAAAACCAAATTACCCTTCTGTGTATAACTACAGTACTTAATTCTGAGTTCTTCATCTCTCATAACTATTACTTCCTCTTTAAAAATGCTAAAAACCAAAATGTAATAGTGTCATGTCATAGCAATAAGTCACAGATACAAACTAAAGGCACTTCTCTTCGCTCCCCATGGACTGCCACTGTATGCTGCTAAGGATTTGTGCTTCATGATATACGTTTTAACAGCTAAGGCACTGCTTGTCTTTGACCTTTGTCTCTCAATTTAAGAATGCCATTTCTTTAAATCACCTTCTGGTAAGTCAACTAGCACAAACAATGAACTTCCTTACCATTCTCATGCAGATGTAGTAGAAAATACAAATAATAAGTTTAAATGTTCTTTTAAATAATTTATAGTGCTTATCACTATAAGTACAGAAAATTATAAAGTAATGTGTTTACTGAGTTTAATTGATCTGATAGTTCACCAAGGCTCATAATGGAAAATAACATTCCTTTGTGGCATCCATTTTCAACTTTCTACCTTTGCTTTCCACTCCACAGGGGCAACTCATTTTGGCTCTCTCAGATGTTTCCATTGGTACTTTTAACTCATATTCCTAAATAACATGTTTATATTGCTAAATCTCAATGTTTTAGTTTTAGGTATTACATTTTGACTTTATGTAATAAAAATATGACGTAGTCCTTCAGAACATCATCTCCTCAAAATCTAAGGTCTCCCTTCATTATCAATCCTGGGGATTTCCTCTGTCACTCTTGTGTTCAATCTCCTCTCAAAGAACCTCTTCCTTTGAATTAGGATTTCTTTTGTCTCTGAGAAACAGAAACTCAATACAAGGGGTCAAATGAAATGAGTCTATTTATCACAGGCAAAAGAATGGTCAAGGTAACTCTGTTGTTAGAAAACTGGGACCCTCCGATCTTGTTGTTTTATGATGCTTGCTTTTAATGTTCTAGTACATCAGGTTACAGTGAAAGAAGGCTATCAGAGCATCCGTCACTACATGTACACTATGAAAGACAGAGAAGGGCAAGTCCAGTCCTTTCAGAGAACTTCCTGGATGTTGTACACACTACTTCTACCTTAAATTCCATAAAAAGAACTTGATCCTATGGCCATGCCTACCAGCAAAGAGACAGAAAATTTAAGTCTGTATTTTAGCAGATCTGTTACCAAGAAAGAACAATATTATGGGATACTCAGTCATATCATGTCATCTTTCTAGATTATTTTAGTTCAGCATATATTAAAGGAGCTCTCTGAGAAAGAGTAAACTAGAAATACATTTTTGAGGCCTTGCCTCTCTTAAAATTTTTATTTTTATACTCACACTTGAGTGAAAGATTGGCTGGGATATAAAACCAGATTTTAAATGTTTCTTTTTTTTTTTATAAAAATTTGAAGACATTTCATTATCTTCTAGCTTCCAGAGTTGATATTGACAAATCCAAGTCTGTTCTGATTCCTAATTCTTCATCAGTGATCTTTTGTACCCCAGTCGAGAAGCTTTTAGGATGGTCTTTTTATTCTGGTATTATAAAATGCCACAATAACATGCATATGTGGGTTTTATTCCATTCATTCATTGTACTCAGCACTAGGAAGGGATTTCAACCTGGAAATTAACGTCCATCCATTCTGGGAAATGTTTTTGTCTTATCTGACAATTCCCCCTATTCTTCTTTCTTTTCTCTCCTTCTGAAAGTTTGACATCAGTTAAAATGAGACATAGCAGTGATTTAATACAACAGACGTTTATTTCTCACTGACACTATAGGTCCAACAAAAACCATCTGAGGGATGGACTCCACATCATGCTTACACAGAGGCTAGGGTGACAGTTTCCAGCCCCCCAAGGATCTCAGGACTGCAGCTAAGAAAAGTCACACATTGACTGTTAAAAATATTCATCCAAAAGTAAGTTGCATCATTTCTACATACATTTTATGAGCCACCAAAAGTAACATGTCCATGCCTAACTGCAAAAGTGTGGAAAAGCGCAATCCTATAAGGTAACTGATAGGAGGAAAACTAGATATAGATTAACAGCCCCAAGGAGATACACACACACACACACACACACACACACACACACACACCTATCTATCATCTATCTATCTATCTATCTATCTATCTATCTATCTATCTATCTATATCCACCTAGAAGGATACTCTAATTTTTCATTTTCTTTTTAATTTTGTTGAGACTCAGCTTATATGAGGTGAAGTGCAAACAACTTAAGTACATAAATGGATGAATTTTACATATGTATACACCCATGTACCGTAATCCAAATCAAGATGTAAAATATGTTCAACACTCCAAGACTTCCTCCTATCCTCTCTGTCAACAAATCCCAAAGATAACTAGTAATCTGACCTAGTAATTTGCCTGTTTTAGAACAACATAGAAATAGAATCATATATTACGTACTCTTTTGTGTGTGCATGTTTTCACTCGATCATATATTGGTAAAATGCATTAATATTGCATGTAACAAAGTGGTTTTCTTTATTGCGGTGTTGCATTTGATAATATGAATGCTATACCCTTTATTTATCCATTCAACCGTTGTTGGACATTTAGGTTATTTCTAGTGTTGAACTATTATGAATAAAGCTACTATAAACTTTACTGTACATGTCATTCGATGGAAAATATAAAAAAATGAGCAGCATTTATTTATTAATTTTAATGAATTTCAATGTTCAATTTTTTAATGGTTTAGTGGCTAGTGTTATATCCTATATATGAAATCTTTGACTATCCAAGTTATGAAGATAACCTCCTAAATTTTTCCCCAAACTATGTTATATTTTATTACTCACATTTAGGTTTATAATTCATCTCAAATTAATTTTGACATGGGTCAAAATTATAGTAGGGGTCAAGATTTTTTCCAAGACAGCCAACTGAAAGGCATTATTTACTAAGACCATTCTATACAATCGTATTTTCAGTATGCCCTTTTTTGTAAATCAAATGGTGACATATATTCCAATTTTCTCTCTTTGGCCTTTATTTTCTGTCCTGGATGATTCCTTCAACTTTATATTCTAACCCTTATATATTTATATTATGAATTTATGTTATACATTTAATTTTCAGGAGCTCTTTTTTCTGATTATCGTTTTATACTATATACTATTTTCAAATCAAGGATACATTATATTCTCTTACCCATGGATTATATTTATGAATACTGATTATATTTTTTAAATCTCTTGAATTAACTCAGCCTCCTCTGAGTTCTTGTTTTGATCTTGTTTGTCTTTCAGGTAAGAGATTTTCTCAAATATCAGGTGGTCACTGGTTACCCCATTCAGTATCCACAAAGCTGACTAGAATCTCAATCTAGGTGGAAAGGGCTTATTACCTGAAGGGCCCCAATGTGCAGGATTGCTGAATAGAGATTTGTGTCTTAATAGCTTTCCTCTTGGTCTTCCATTTACTGAAGAGGAGTCTTCCAGTCTTCAGCACAGAAGATATGAATCCTTGTCTTGAGCACAGCACCACCATGCTCAACAGTGCCAGCTCTCCTTAAATCCAGAGTCCTTCTGCTTCGTCTTTCCAGAAGACTGAACATCCAGAACTCTATGGGAGTTGAGGAGGAACTATACTGTTAGTTGTTTGGAGTGGGGAGATAGACCACATTGCCTAATTGCTTTGCATTATCAAATTTCTACATCCTTTGTTTCTGCTCTGCCACCACATAACCCATATTTCAATATGCTTTTCATTGCTGCCAATCCCAAAAACCTGTGGGACAAATCAGATTATTTCTTCATTGATCCTCACTATAAAATGTGAACTAAAATTTCAGACTTTTCTAATTTGCTTAGTGAGTTGCCTATTTTAAATTTTACTTATATTTTTAAATACCATGTTGCTCTCTGTTATCCACTATTTTCTGTCCCCTCAACCCAACCTCATTCCTTTCTCTCTCAATCACCTCATTATATTAATGAGAAATTAGGTCCAAAGAAATAAGGGATTGTTTCTCGATTACACAATCAGCTGAACCAAAATAAAACTAATCTCTCCTAAAAACCTAGTCCAGTGTGACAGTTCGTTTTTTTTTTCATTTATGAACTATGGACTTTTAATGTCCTTTTTCCCCCCTTTTACAACTGTTTGACAAGGAGTCCCTAAATAATATTAAATAATCTCAGTAATTTGGATAGCTATGTCATTCTTGTTTTCAGCAGAAATGTTTCTTATGCTACCATTAGTCATGATTCTGGCTTTTGGGTTGAGATGCCCATGTTTTACAATACTATACTGTATTATACTGTACTGTACTATACTATAACCAATTTACTCATTTTATTAAGTATTATTTTAATCAACAATTGATGCTGAATTTTCAACATCTATAGAGAATGATAATATGATTCTTCTTTCACGTGTTAAATTATGCTAACAAAATTTTCATATTAAACGATCTTTGCATTCTGGCTATAGATCTTGGTTGTAATTTAGTATTTGTTTCACATGTTGCTAATGCCTAAGAATATTTTTATTGACATTTATTAGTCCATTATATCGCTCTTGTGCTACTTTTGCCAGTTTTTATTGTCAGTGTTTTGCTGGCTTTATTGAAGAATTTTAAAGCCTCATTTACTTAACTCAAAGATTTTAAATAGCAAAGAAATTGTATATTACTTAGAATTTTGGAAGAATTCATCGGTAAAAATATGTTGACGATATTTTAGGAGGTGGATGTAGCTCTTTGACAGTGTTCTCTCTGTCCTTACATATTTTGCCTCTGTGGGTTTTAAGTTTCTTTTGGCATAAATTTTGAGAATGTTAATTTTCCCATGAAGTCACCTAGGTACACAAATATACTCATATAGAGTAAAAAGAAATAGTTTCTTATGATTCTCTTAATTTTTTTGTATCTCTAACAATTTTGTCATTATTGCTACTTATTTTCTTTTGTGATGTTTCCATTATCATATACTGAGGTCATATATATAATAATTTAATTAACAAATATTTAACCTAGTCTGAACCAATAATTGTTAAAGTAGCTAAAATACAGTAATGAATAAAGAGAGACAGAGAGAGAGAATGAGGGCACATTTTCCTATTTGTATGAGTGTGTGTGTGTGTGTGTGTGTGTGTGTGTGTGCGCGCGCACGCACGCACAACTTGGGTGGGATAAATAATTAACGTATGTTTATAATGTTATATATATAGCTTCTAAATTTTCTAATATGATTTAACTTCTTCAAAAGTTATTATACTGCTTGGCAAGGAGGTATAGAAGAGAGGGGAGGTATGAATTTAAGACAATTTCTTCCAGTTTAAAAAAATTCCTCTTCAGTGTTAAATAGTTGTATTTTAGTAAGTATCTAATCTTTACTGAATTACCTAGCTAATCTATCTCTAGTATTTTTCTCTGGGAGATACCTAATAGGTGAACCCTCCCTCATGCATGGGAGACATTAGAATTGTTTCCTGATAAGACTTCTAGTCCTTCTGTAGTTTTCTAGAGTTTTGCTGGTTAATCTAATCCCTGAGTACAGAAGCTAGCACCTACAAAAATACTGCTGGTCCTGCTTATTGTTGAGGATCTATGTCGTCACTCACTGTGGAAGTCAACTGATTAAACTTGAGGAGTTCTATCTTTCCACATAATAAAATATATGCTTTAGAGTAAGAGATGGGGGTTGTAATCTCAATGATCCTCCTTGCTAACTTGACACATTTATCTCTGGTGCTCACAAGCCCTCTGAGTCTTATACATGCCACCCATCAGAATCAGTCTATACCCTCTACCTATAGCTTTTGCAACACAGTCCATCTTTATCTTTCAAAAAATCTATAGATCCCTTGAAACATCTGTAATAAGCCTATATCACTCAAAGCTCCTTACTCCCATCTAAGTCCCAAAATTTATTAAACACATTAGTACTTGATTAACTATCTAGATTTTTAGCCCTAGTTCCATCATGAGTCATGGAAAATTCAATATACACAGAAGCAACTCATCCACTATTTTAGGTCTACCATGTCAGAAATCCTAACCTGTGAAATGACAATTTTCCGCATTGTAATAAACATTTTATACCATTGAAAGCTCACTGCACAAGGTTTTTTTTTTTTTTTCTTCTAGGATGCAGCACCCCTTTTACTATTGTCCCTCTCACCATCTGTTCTTCTCACTCAGCAGAACCTCACAGTTAGTTAAACCAAGTACTAGCTACTCTGTGAACAGTTGAATATGGATGGAGAAAATCACACCAATATGCCATTCAGTGCTACCTGAGAAACTCTCTAATTCCATAGAACATGTACTTTCCCAGTGTCCAAGGCACACATTTAATAATTTTTGTTTTCATATTCCCAATATCTTTGTGACTCACTTTATTTGATAAATTTATCTTATTTACTCTTGAGGAAATAAAATAATCAAATAAGAATTATTTAACCCCACTACAAAGTCAACAACTAACCTGCAACACGTTGTACTGTTTCTAAGTCCACCTGATTCTTATATATTTTGCCTGCACAAAGACTTATTTCTGGAAATATCATTATTATCCACATATCAATATAGATATTCTCCATTCATTTTTACTATTTTACATAATTTAATCATACAAATATACAATAATGTATGGGCTCCATTCTCTGATAATGTGCATACAGAGGTTGAAAACAAATCAACTTCAAACTTTTCGGATTTCACTATTAACCCATTTCCCATCTGCTCCAAGAATACTCACCAGTGGCACTTGCGGGTGCAGCATGTACCCTGAGATACTTCACGAACTATAACCCTAAACTTACCCCCAAAGTTTGCAATGAAATATCTCACTTTTATTATTATTTTCACATCACTCTTATATATTGATAGTCTTCGGAAACAAATGACATCATTCTATTTATAGCATTCTGTTTTTAGTAGTGGTATTTCCATTTACAAAATATAGTAATTCTCAATTACTGAAAATGTCAAATCCTATATGTTCCGCTTTGTGTAGTTTCATGCTTTGAAATTTACCACAAAAATAAAAATTATTAAATACTGATCATCATATACATTTCTGTTATGTGAGAATTAGAGACAAGTTCTATTTAAAATATCTCCAAGAACAATTTTTATATTTTATTTTCACATTGAAAACCAGTCAGATTTGTTTCAGCCTCAAAGAGTATGTTTAGGTAAAATTAACACTGGAAGTGAGGTGCACTTTTTTTTCTAAATAGAAAATGGGTTAATCAGATGTTTTCCTTGTGCCACAAATTTTAAGTATCATATATATTTCTCCTTTGTTCTCTATTTTCCTTTCTTTGAGTAATAAGATATTTAGTTTTTTTATGTCTTTATGCATTTAAAATTTATAGGAATTTTTTCTTGGATTTTTTTTCATGGACATGCATCCATATTCGCCAAACAAAAATGTTATAATTTTGTTTCATATGTATTTGCCTTCAAGAAGAGAATTCACTTTGAGGCTCATGCAACTGTCTAATACATTTTTCTCAGAAATTAACAGGCATTCTAGGGACTACTGGTATTGTTTCTTGTAAATATGGTATAACAGGGACTTGATTTACTCTCTCATGTGAAACAACTATGAAAGAGAAAAAGTATATCAAGCAATGGCACTTAAAAAATTTGTAATTCAGGTCAAAAAAGGACAATAAATATGAAAGAGGAAAGAGAGATGAATCCTACTATTGTCCTAACTTATTGCCTTGTTAAAGTTTCTTGGCTGAAACTTCAAGCAGATAAATTACATATAATTAGAATCCCTGAAAAGGTGTGCAGAGGTTTGGGGGGTGAAAAGATACATGAAGTAATAATGGTTGAATTTTTTCCAAATGTGATGAAAATTGTAAATCACTAGGCTAAAATGTTCATCTAATCTCAAACACATTAAAGACTAAGAAAATTATAAGATTCATCATAATCAAATTGCTTAAAACTATTGATAGTGTTTTATAAGCAGCCAAAGCAAAAGACATAACATACAAAAAGACAAAGATAAAAATGGTAACATATTTCTTGTCAGAAACAATGCGAGCAAAAGACAGTGGAGCTACAACTTTAAGTACTAGGATAGAGGGAAGAAAAGATTTGGCCTATAGTTTTTTAACCAGTCAAAATATCTTCAAAATATGAAATAATGACTTTTTGAGATATATAACATCCAAAAGAGTTCTTCATCACCAGAATGTACTGTAAGAAACATTAAAAGATGTACTTCAAGAGAAAGAAAAATAAGACTAGAATGAAACCTAAATCAACACAAAAAATTAAGGCTACTAGAAATCATAACTATGTGGATAAGGCCAGGAAAAGAAAAATAAATATATAATATTTTAAGATTCTTTTACTATACATGAAATAGTGTAATAGTACTTGAAGGTAGAATGTATTAAGTTAAAGATTTATAGTATTAATACAAATCAGTCACTAAATACAACAGTGCTATAACTGTTCTTTTATCTGAGTGATTGTTTAGTATGCACACACACTAAAATATTGGTTCACTAAAATGAGCCAAGATGAGATAAAATAAATCATAAGATACAATTAATGCAATAGATGATGCAAAACAAGGGAAAAAAATACAAAAGAAGGGATGGGATAAGTAGAAAAATAAAAAGATAGTAGATTAAAATCCAACCATATCATTGATCACATTAAATATAATAAATAACATTAAGAGCCCACTTAAAAGGCAGACATTGTCAGACTGGTTAAAAAAGACAAAATTTATCCATATGATATCTTTGAGAAGTGCATATCAATTTCTTTTTTTCTCTGCTAACAAATTTTTCTCAACTTTCACTTAAAGTGTGTTTTAGTAAAGATAAGCTGAAGATATGCTTTCTTGTGTATTTATCCTGGATTTTATAGAACTTTCTGTATCTTTCGCTTGATGGTTTTAATCAGTTTTTATATATATATATATAATTGTTTCTATATAATATATAATTTTATGAACTATATTTGTAAAACTATATATATTTAAATTTATGGAAAAGAAAATTAATTTTAAGAAAGGTAAGTTAAGCTCAATTATCTCATTTTTAAGAAAATGTTGACAAAAAATTATTTTTATTTTTAAATAAGTAGGAAAACTATTCTTGTGCATACCACATACTACATATCTTATTAGGTATGGTATACTTTGTATAAACTTTCTTGGATAAGATAAAAAATAAATTATAAAGTTTTAAAAAAGACTAAAAAAATATAAAATTCTTTCTACCTACACTATTGACTTATATGATGGATACATTTTATGGGAAATAGAAATAACAAAAAAAGAGAAGGCTAATATACTGGTCCCAAAAATACAAAGAAAAATTGTATTCGCTATTAAAAAGAGCATTGAAAATTAATATTGGATAATTATATCTAAAAAGAAACTAATCATAACAATGTACCATGAACTATAGACATTACTCAGAGCTTTCCTGAGATCTGAAAATTATTTCAAGGGCTCCTCTAGGATAAAAATATTGAAAAAGGCTCTTCTAGAGATTACATTTAACTTAGTACTTTCCAATATAAATTACAACTTTTACCATTTTCCAGAAAATTCTATGACTGTGGAATACTTTAACTCCATATACCTATTTCATATTTTGTGTTACTGAAGTAGTATATTTTATTTTTACAAATAATTTAGACTCCATAAGACATTTTTGCTGTGAATATTCACATTGACTCACATGTCTGCCCTACAGTTCTACATTGCTTTATGCATATTTGTATTTCTCTATCAGCATTTTCTTTAACCCAAAGAATTCTCCTTAATATTTTTCAATTTGTAAAATTTAATTTGTGTTTAAAAACTTCTTCCTTTCTTTTCAGAAAACATCGAATTCCATCTTCACCTTTGAAGGATAGTTTCGCTAATTTACAAAATTCCAAATAGACAGTTGTTTTCTTTTGGCACTTTAAAGATGTTACTCCATTGTTTTCAGTTGCTTTCATTTCTGATGAAAAAGCAGTCCTCAGGTTTATTTCCTTCCTGTGGAAATTTATTTTTTTTTTCTCCTCTCTATTAACAATATATTTTTACTTATCTTTGCCTGACTCAAGGTTAGATTGTAGTTTTTGTAAATTTGATATTCTATCTTTAATTTATAACTGTGACTAGAAGATAGAACTTCAGATGCAAGAGCCTGGGCCATTTAGTAGGTCTCTTCTTCCTTGGGAATTCCTGAATATATATTTTCTTGTCCCCTTGGAATTTTGATTTTGCCAAAAATTCCTCTTTGCTTTTTAGAGGGTTTCTGCTTATATCTTACTTTGTGAAACTTAAGAATTTCTCAAGTTCTTCAAAAGAGAAGGCTGATAAACATTGGCTACTTGCCTGTATCTGTCATTTACTCAGGACTTTACTCTCTCAAGTCCTGGCTGCTTTGGCAGCCTGAACTCCATTGTTTTGTCACGCAGAACTATTCTCTGGGAAGACTCATTTGTCTACTTGTTATGACCACTAGAACTGAGATAAAAATAAATCACTTTGCCTCGAGTTTACATTAATACCCTCAAATAAATAAATTCTACTTTACTTATCTTACAGAGTTGGAAGGAGCCAAAAAAGTTAAAGAATAATATTAATAATAAGCTATAATTTGTTAAATAACATAAACTATAGTTTACTACACAAGTATAACAGGTTTATAGTTATTGCTATTATTATTCTTATGCCTTTAAGAGCTCCACATACCCCGATGTTATTTTATTTTATATACTATAATAGTAATTTCAAGCTTTTAAAACAGAATTGAATAAAAAAATTAAGACCCCTGAGATAACTAATATAATTATTTGGGTCCCCCCCCCATGGCTTCCTTTACATTCATATCAATACACACAAATCATAAGTATATGTTTACATATATATTTATATTTGATGTTTTGTTATTTTTAATAAGATTATGTAGGGTAAGATTTTATTAGCTATGTTAGAGAATACCTATTACTGGCCTAAACAAAAAACTCCAAGCTTTGTCTGCTTCTTGTTTTGCTTTGTTATTAATTAGTATCAATCAACACCTGCTATATCATGTCAGGTGTTACCCCAACTTTTACTCATGCAGTTGATTTTCTGAACTCAAGTTCAGTATTTATATACATCCTTATTTTATTTCCATTTGATTATTTTAGCTACTATTCATCATTTTTGAAATCCTAATTCTGTTCTCAAATATTTCTGTAATCTTTCTAAGATTTAACCATCCATATTTTTAATAAGCCCACATTCCACACCTTCAACCAAGTCATTGACAGAACTTTAAAGAAGGATGCAAGCTTTAAGAGAGCCTTTCACACAGCTCAAAATGCTTTTATCCAGATGAATACTGTCCTACTAAGTGTGTGGTAAGCCCTTCTTTTTTCTTCAAAACATCTATATTTTTAAATAAAACTACAAGGCTGATGGGAGTCTGAATAACCAAACTGGTGTCATAACAGGTGTGTTCATATTCTATTCTATTCTGGTGTTTCTCTTTAAAGAAGAGATGTCTAAAAAATATATGGCTAA
Source organism: Pteropus alecto (assembly GCF_000325575.1). Lineage (NCBI taxonomy): Eukaryota > Metazoa > Chordata > Mammalia > Chiroptera > Pteropodidae > Pteropus > Pteropus alecto. Next base: position 21,765,883 of record NW_006436298.1, on the reverse strand, counting down.
ATAAGTGGTTTCCTAATGGATTGTGATGGAAGAGTCATGATTTTTATGTAGCAAAGCTACTAGGTATGGGCAAGAATGGAGGCAGACTGAGAGCATTGAGAATCTTACACGTTAAGATTCTAGAGGAACAACTGATGATTAGTGCAGGTCATGGCCCTGCACAAAAAACCAGTTTAGACAGAAGCAAAGAAATTTTAAAAGCACAGATGAACCAAGAAATTATGACAAACTTTCTGTGATCAGAGGCCTGGGATAGGCTTCCACCTGCAAATTCAATGAACTACTTCTTCTTTAGTTTCCAACAAAACTCAGTGCCTTTGTTACCATGAATCTTTATCCTTAGTTTCCCACAAAACTCAGTGCCCTTGTTACCACTGATCTTACTCTTGCTGTCTTAGTACTATCTGTATCCTCATCTTGACAGAATACATAAATGAATTAGCTTTCGGATAATTAAAAACTGCTATTTTGGCTTGAAAACCATAGAGACCAAAGAAAAAGTACTCTGCATTTGCAGGACAAAATGATGTGGTATCAATACCTTTGGCTTTTGATCAGGAACAATGAGAACTACAATTGTGTCATCCAGAAAATTTACAATGACCATAACTTGTCAACTATGGTTGTAACAGGAAGGATAATGAAGAGAATGAGAAACTTTAAGCTGAATGAAGCTAACTGAATATGAAAGTACATATTTATATGTATACATTTTATACCCTAAAATGCCATAATCCCAGTTAAGTGACTTGTAAACTTTAATTCCCCATTCTTTTTAATTTAAATTTATTAGGATAACATTGGTTAATAAAATCTTACAGGTTTCAAGTGTACAATTCAATAACACATCATCCTATACAAAAAATACTGAATTTGATATTTGATTAGGTGAACGACAACCCAGGAAGCTGAGTGGATAGAACAGAAATAATTTCACTCCCTTATATGAACAAAGAAGGTAACTTTAGCTTCAGTAGTCTCAAAGCAGGTGTTGGTATAATCTAACATGAATTGGCCAGATATTGAGTTCAGAGATGAAAGGCCCTGGCAATTTTAGGATGATTTGAATGTGAGGAACACTTATAATTACCAGAATAGAGAAAACTATTGCTGAAATCTTATGTATTTTTTAATATGATAAAATATGCACTCTTTATATGAATTTGATAGAAAATTCTATGGTATTCCATATTGTTCATATCTGTACATATATATGTAGATATAATACCCTACAGTTTAATAATAAAATATGTGAAATCATGTTTATTGACTTACACATTCTCAGGCTCTTAGAATCCTAATAAAGAGAAAAATGAAACCATATATTTAAACCCTTACTGTCCGAAAAAACTAAAAATATACTCCATTATTAGAGTTCTAAAACTGTAAGATAAAATACACAGAGTTCAGAGAATGACGCCAAACTTTTTTTATATTTCTCCTTTAGCAAACAGTACAAAACATGTTCATCAAAGGACATTAGGTATGTCTTCTCTCTTGCTCTCCCTTTTTATTCGTTCTCTCCTTCTTACTCTTCTGCCCTCCCCCTTTGGGTGTCTCTATCTCTTCTCAGCCTCCAATTCAGGTTCCTAGAGATAGTGTTGCTTTCTGTTTTCCATTCCTAACAATTACAATGAGGTACTGGCCTTCAAATTCAGCATTCAGAAGAGAGAGATGAAGGAAGCAGCCTTTCCAAGCTCATCCTCCTGATGACACATTCATGGGACAAATAAACCATTTTACTGCTACACTGAACCACTTCTAATAACCCAATTCCATGTGCTGTTTCACTGATAGAGAACCACATTATTTTTTTCCCTTCCTAAAGAATGCCAAGTTGTTCATTAGCATAAATCTGAAGCTTTACTCTGTTTACAGTGTTTTTGTTAATTTCTTCATCCATTTCAAAAATCAATTTCTATTATCCCAGGAATCAAGCGGGAAAGCTATAAGGGAAGGAAGCAAAACCCTCCACAAATATTAGACTTGCATAAAACTAAAAACCATTATTTCTGTGTCTATATGATACATAAATGCTAGATTCAGTTCTTAATCACATTTCTTAGCACAATGTAAAGAATATATTTTCCAGACAGAATTAAAGAGGCAAAATAAGTTATATAGTTGTACCTTAAATTCACAGTTAACTGATAAATAATGTCAACAAATCCAAATCCAATTCTAACAAAAATGGCCTCCTTTTAGCAAATAAATAATAATTTTCCAGTAATAATCAAATGAGAGGGCATATTTTTTCTCTGTCACAGTCACATGGCCATTTTACGTCCTCATTTGAGGGACTGCTCTGTCCCAAACTACTTCTACTTCTTAAAAGTAAGAGCCACATGCACAAGAAGGAAGTCTATTAGCCCAAATACTTTTAAACTGACTAATCCATTGAACACTGTCAATGAATTTTCATTCAATTTTTAGTAAAAGTATTTTCCATACATATTATCCCCACTCTCCCACCCTTAGAATATTTATCCAATGAGTGTTAATTTTTTATTGCTGTGTAACATATTATCACAAACTTAGCAACTTAAAACACCCATTTATTATCTCACAGTGTCTCTAAGTCAGGAATCTGAATTCTACTTAGCTGGGTCCTCTACTCAGGGTCTGACAAGGCAGCAATCAAGGTGTCAGCCAGAACCATGGTCTCATTTGAGGCTCAGATCCTCTTCAAAGCTCATGTGGTCAGTCATTGGAAGAATTAATTGATTTGCTGCTGAATAACTCATGGTTACTTAGCTCTTCAAAGCCAGTGGTGGATAGCATTTATGACCTCTAGACCCTTTCCTAAAAGGCCCATCTGATTAGTTCAGGCCAGAACAATCTCCCTTCTAATTTAGTTAAAGTCAACTGGTTAGAGGAATCATATTTACATCTGCAAAAATCTCTTCATTTTTGTTATATAATTTAATTCTCTTATGGGAGAGATATCATCATATTCACAAGTTCCATCCACCCTCAAGGAGAAAGGATTAAAGAGGGTATGCCCTTCAGAGGGTAGGAATCTTAGGGAACATCCTAGAATTCTGCCTACCATATGGAGAAAGGTTAAATAATTCAATAGTAGAATTTTAGAACAATCCTTTAGCATTTAATTTTTCTGTATGTCCTTATTCTAAACCTGGTATAAGAATAAGTATTAACTTTAAACCTTTTATTCCATTCTTTAATTTCAACACAATCTCTCACATTTCCTCCATCAGTCTTCCTCTCTCACCCAAATTCTTGGTATCACTTATTTTCTCTTGCTGTGATCTTTAGCTGCTGAGATTTCCTGAGAGGGCAAAACATTGGTGCTTTCACAGTCTGGCACCATGCCTCTACCCTCATTAGTGAATGCAGTTGTGCATATTAAAGAAATAAATCATTCTAGTGACTACTCTATGTCAGAAGTACCTTCACTTAAATGAAATTAGAACATTAACTTGGAATTCCTAGGAAAAAAAAAGCCTCATTGCACACAGATTTGCACACCAGCTTGCAAACATAATTTGGTATTTTCCATTTTCTTCTATAAAGAAACATCCTTTCAGAACTGAATAAAATAAAAGTAGGATGACTGACATTTGACTCCTCTGACCAAAAGTATCCTATATTCTACCTATCCTACTCTACTCATGACATCTATGGCACCTACAAAGTGAACTTCTTGAAGAGTGAGACTTTGTTGCCCCGATTATTTTTTTAATATCCACAGATTCCATCACAGCACAGAGTAAAAAGCCTGATATATATTCACAAAATAGAATTGAAGGATTCTACTCTTTAATCTGGCATTCAGTTCTCCATACATAAACTCTCACATATTTCCAAAACCTTTCAGCTCTTATTCTTCTTCATTTCCTCCATGCCACAGTCAGGCAGAGTATTCATTTTGCCCTTTATTCTGACAGTGTGGCACTTCTACATTTGACTTATATCATCCTCAAAGGGCTCATCTCAGTGCAATGCCACTTGAATTGTAGAATCTTTGGTGATCAAACTCACTCCCCATCCCACCAGTTGGAAATAATACTCCCACCTTTCAACATTCATGTTATTTTTCTGTACCTCGATTGTGGGGGTCTTTAACATTCTACTGTAATGATTTATGTTGACATTTTAATGCTGCTATTAGATTTTAAGACTTTTTGAAGAGAGATTTGTATCTCCCACAAAGTTTGACACACACAGTAGACACTAAGCAAATAAATATTTCCTTGAAGAATCAAAAGTTCTTATAAACATTGCAAAGTTATCCTAATGCTTAAAATTATACAATAATAATTATATGTCTCAATACTTTATGTAACTTTAGATAATTACTAAGAAAAAAAGTTAAGAACTATTATTTTTTTCTTATTATTAACAAAACCCTTTTTGGAGAGATTAATATTTGGTGACCAATGATGTTTTGATTTTATCAATGTAATAATGATTTCCATTTATGTTTACTCTAATGTTCTAACTAATAGCATAAAATATAAATTATTAGAAAAAATATTTTAAGGACTGAAATATTTTGAGTTCATCAAGATGGCAGAATAGGAAAATACTGTGTTTGTCTCTTCTCACGACCATATCAAAATTACAAGTAAACTATATAACAACCATTATTGAGAATCACCTCAAGTCTAGCTAGCTGAACAGAAGTCCTATAACTAAGAATATACAGAAGTCATCGCATTGAACTTTCAGGAGGGGCAAAGACCCGGTAGGGATGGTCCCACATCCACATATATCAGTTAAAATTTGGAAGGATTATCTCAGTTGTGGAGGTCTCCCCTGAGGAGTGAGGAGTCTCAGTCCAATACCAGGCTCCCCAGCCCAGGTTTCCAGTGCTAGGAAGAGAAGTACCCACAACTACTGGTGGTAAAAAACCAACAGAGTTGTGGCTGAGTAAGACAGAGAGCTGCTGGAGCCTCAGGCACCCCTCTTAAATAGCCTATACACAAACTTACTTGCTGACAGACTCACTCACTCTGAGCTCCAGTGTTGCAGCAGCAGCAGCTCAAAGGCACCAGTGACATACAGGGAGGGACTGAAATATTTTTTAGGAAGGCTGGAAGAGCAGCTTTCTCACAGATAGAATTGCTGGCAGAAGCCATTGTTAAGCCCTCCCCACACCCCTTCCCTCATCCAGTATGCAGATACAGGTGGCAGCCATATCTGAGTCTCTATCAACCTGGCTAATACCATTCTCCTCGCCCTGGTGATTCTCTGAAATTCTGTTCCACACTTCTTGCGGGCCTACCCAGCCACTTCCAGTGGCTTTCCAAACAAACAGCCTGTCTTGTCGCATGCTGCAGAGTTTCTTAAAATCTCTCGAAGATTCACAAACTCCAAACAGAATTGGACCTCGGCATGCCCTATACCCTTTGGTAAGCAGCCCCAACTCTAGAACTAGCAGCAGCCAGTCTCAGTTCACAGCTTATCCCAGGCAACTACAAGCCCAGTATAAGTGACAATCATCTGCAGATCACCTTGTAACACATACCAAATGGCCCCGGGAAGGGCACAGGCAGTGACTAACCTTGGCCTGGAACAAAGCCCCTCCCAAGAGGCTCCATAACCAACACACTAGTGGCAGCTTCAGACCACACCAGAGCACCATCCAACTGCCTCCAAAAACAACACACTCAAAGGCCAGACTGGGCAGGTGCTGGAGTATTGCTAAAGTGAATCCTTCTTCGTAGGGTTAGCCCATACACAACAGCTCCTCCAGTGGTCATGGCCAGTCCTCACAACCAGTCACCTGAGGGTCAATCCCTCCCGTGATGTGCAAACAACTACCAAGTTTCAACTACAACAAGAGGGTACACATAACCCACACAGGAATACACCTGGAGTAACTTGCTCAGGTGACCATGGAGACTGCCCCACTGGGCCCCACAGGACATCTACTAAATAAGTCTCCTCTACTAAGACTGGGAGACATAGCGGCTCTACCTAATATACAGAGACAAATACAGGGAGGCAGCCAAAATGAGGAGACAAAGAAACACATCCCAAGTGAAAGAACAGAACAAAGCTCCAGAAAAAGAACCAAACAAAATGGAGACAAGCTATTTACCAGATAAAGAATTCAAAGCACTGCTTATAATGAGGCTTGATGATCTCAGTGAGAACTTCAACGAAGAGATAAAAATATTAAAATAGAGATAGAAAACATAAAAAAGAACTAATCAGAAATGAAGAATTACATGAAGCAGAGGATCGAAGCAGAGATTTAGAAGATAAGATAGCAGAAAACACCCAATCAGAACTGCAGCAAGAAAAAAGAATTAAAAAAAATAAGGACAGTTTAAGGGATCTCTGGGACAATTTCAAGTGTACCATCATTTGCATCATAAGGGTACCAGAGAAAAAAGAGAAAGCAAGAAATCGAAAACCTATTTCAAGAAATAATGTCAGAAAACTTCCCTAACCTGGTGAAGGAAATAGACATAGAAGCCCAAGAAGCTCAAAGAAACCCAAACAAGTGACCCAAAGAGGCCTACAACAAGACACATCGTAATTAAAATGCCAAAAGTTAAAGTCAAAGAGAGAATCTTAAAAGCAGCAAGAGAGAAGCTATTAGTTACCTATATGGGAGCTCCCATAAGATTGTCAGCTGATTTCCCAGCAGAAATTTTGCAGACAAGAAGGGATTGGCACAAAATAGTCAAAGTGATAAAAAGTAAGGACCTACCACCAAGATTACTCTATCCAGCAAAGCTATCATTTAGTCTAGAAGGACAAATAAAGAGCTTCCTAGACCTAAAAAAAGCTAAAGAAGTTCATCACCACCAAAACAGTACTGCAAGAAATGTTAAAGGGACTTCTTTAAGAAAAAGAAGAAAAAAAGATCAAATATATGAATAATAAAATGGCAATTACTACATATCAATACTTACTTTAAATGTAGACGGATTAAGTGTTCCAATCAGAAGACACAGGGTGGCTGAATGGATGAAAAACTTATGCTGCCTACAGTAAGTGAGACTCACTTCAGATCAAAAACCACACAGTGAATGAAAGTAAAGGGATAGGAAAAGATTTTATTAAAAGGGAAACAAAGAAAGAAAGAAAAAAGCTAGGGTAGCAATACTATACCAGATAAAATGGACTTTAAAACAAGAGCTACAACAAGAGATAAAGAAGGACCCAGATATCCCATTTCTGGGTATTATTCAAAGAAACCCAAAGCACTACTCTAAAGGAACATGTGCATTCATATATTCAATGCAGCATTATTTACAATAGCTAAGATATGGAGGCAACCTCGCTGTCCATCAATGGGTGAATAAATAAAGAAGAGGTGGTACATACATACGCTGGAGTATTACCCAGCCATAAAAAGAAAAAAAATAAAATAAAATCTTGCCACCTGAGATAACATGGATGGACCTACAGGGTATTGTGCTGAGTGGAGTAAGTGAGACAGAAAAAGACAAATCTCGTGATTTCACTTATATGTGGAATCCAAAGAACAAAATAAATGAACAAACAAAACAGAAACAAACTCGTAGATACAGAGAACACTTTGATGGCTGTCAGATGGGAGGAGGACTGGGGAGATGGGTGAAAAAGGGAAAGGGATTAAGGAGTACAAATGGGTAGTTACAAAATAGTTACAAAAAGTATAGCATACGGAATATAGTCAATAATATTGTAATAACTATGCATGGTGTCAAACAGGCAATAGATTTATTGGGGTGATCACTTTGTAAGTTATATAAATGTCTAATCGCCACGCTATACACCTGAAACTAATATAATTTTGTATGTCAACTATAACTGAAAAGTAAAAAAATATTTTTAAAAAACTGTAGTATTTTAAAATAAAATTTAATGTCATTTTTAATTTGGATGTGATATGCCATATATTATACATCCTATCGTATGACATATCATCCAGCTAAAGTTTAAAGTAAAAATCACCCATTTTAGTGCCTTCATTATTGATACTATTTGCCAAAGGAATCCCAAATGACCTAAATGTTATAGCTGTAATTTCCGTTTAGAATTAAAATATTTAAAGGGAAATATTTTATAAATTTTTATGAATTTGGTTGTAATTACACATGGTGATGAGAGCAAAAAGATGAAACAAAACTAATGAAAGCTTCTATTCAGACTCCTGATGATTACTTTTCTTGTTTTGACCTTCCTATTGCAGATATTTAAATTTTGTTTGCTTTATTTACAGAGAACACTTAAAGATTTAGTTTATTTAAGGTGCAATGACCTAAGTAATAGGAGCAGAGAAAACTGCTAATTTAGAGATTTTAAATAGATAACCTTGTAAATGGATTATGGAAATTTAAACATAACAAATCAGATTCAATCATGTATCTAATGAACTTCCACAATTTAACCATGAACTTTTCAAATGTTGAGTTGTTTATCATAAAAGTCAAGTATTCAAAGCCAAGGAAACATAAGAAATGATTAAGTCTTTATAACTTTTAGAGACTTTTGATATTTCCTCTGAATTTATAATATTTTTTGCTCACAAGTCTAGTAACTAAGTTTGTCCTAACTCATTCCATTTAAATTTTGATCAGAATTAAACTTCCTACCAGAGAGTAAGTTTATTAGAGGCAGAGATTTGCCATGATATTCATTTCTCTTTCTATTCCTATGAGTTACATAAAGGATAGTCAATAAATGTCCAGCAAATCAAATTGTGTAGTGCCTCGGAACCAAACTACTATTTTTCAACATAATTACTACAGAGAACATATGGAATATGAACTCTGCCCTAAAAATTCTCATCGTTTCTCTCATCATTACCTGTTAAAACATTTCATCATAGTTTGAATCCTTTACGCTGAGGTTGGCTGAGGCCTGGAATCAAGAGTGAAAATGTGACAAATGGCCACTTATTGGTCATTAACTATCATGATTAGAGCAGCCTGCCTCTTAGAGTGAGGGTCAGCATTAAGAAATGAAACCATCCTTTAGAATATCCTCTTGATAGGAATGAAGCTGTTCATTATCTGATCATTAGGGTCCATGCCAAATAAAACACATCTCTCACACGACCCAAGTCCTAATTGTTCATTTAGTCATTGGCTTAAATGGGAAGCAATGAAAAAAGCAAGTAACTAAGCAACTGTACAATCTTCAGATCCCTATCTAACTGCAGGATAATATTTAATGATAACAAAATAGCTCAAGGCAAATAACTATTGAGGGCAACTCAGACTGTTTGCCGCATGTGGAAACTAGTTATGGGTTCAGCTTAAAATTATAGTAACTAATTTCTACCTTGCCTCACTATTGAAATAATGATTCTAAGAACTAACATGGATGCTTGAAAAACAAAAAACAATTCGTTTTTTAAAAATTACGCAAATATAAACTTAAAAATTGTCATGTTGAGGAATGATGAGTAGGAAAAGGAGAAAAACATAGCAAACGAAGTTAAAGACCCAGATGACAATGAATCTCGAAATAACATAAAAACGAATGTAAACAGTGACAACAATGACAAATATCTTGGTGTTAGCAGCAAGATATAGCAAGATTTTTTTAGCAAGCTTCTTTATTATGCATTTGAGAATTCTGAGTTCTCATTAAATACAAATTCATTTTGTGACTCTTGGAAATATCACCTAAGTCATATGAGCCTCAATTTCCTCTTTAATAAAAAGTGACTGCTACCTGCTTTAACTTGTTGGGTTATTGGGAGGAATTAAGAAGCTTCTTAAGAAACATAAAACTATTTTTGTGAACAGAAAGGCTAGGAGGAAATATGGAAGACCTCACTCCTCTCCATAGCGCAGGTCTTTGAACTATTGAAGGAAAAGACATATCTGTTTGGAGGAATAATATTGAAAAGAATCTTGACATGTTCTTTGATTACCTGGCTTTACTTGCTTGGGTTCCATACTTGAGGAGCTGATCTCAAGGATGCCTTCAGTGTCAAGGTAACTCATAAAATGTCCTCCTCCTTCTTGAGAGTTATCTTTTGATCTACAGAGATATAAGGATAAAGCAGGGGACAGAAGAGAGGGAAAAAAAAAAGAATGTCAAGGCCTTAGCATGTTCTTAAGAGTTTCAAGTGATAATGAAACAGTCTCTTTCTAAGTTATTGTCTAGCCCTGTTCACAAAGTAGAAATTAGGTCATAATTTCAAAACTAAACCACATTCAG
>NW_006436298.1:21738213-21755717 GCF_000325575.1 Pteropus alecto | reverse complement strand
GGGAAAGAGGAACATGGACATATTGGAATCTTGGTTTGACTATCTAGTCTTAACACGTGTGACTCATCCCAGTCATCCACAGAACATTTAAAAATCCTGGGACAATAGAATGTTGGATTGAAGACAAAGCAGGGTATTAAAACCACTAGTACACAGAAGGCAGGAGAGCAGGAAAGCTGCTTTCAAAAGAGAGAAGGAAAATCAAAGAAGGCAGTTAAGTAGAAAGATGTTCTGGAATTAGTTGTCAAAAAAAGATATTGAAGGGCAATTTAGAGGTAGTATATGAATCATAAACTGACAGACAAAAATAAGAATTCCAACAACTGAAGGGAGAGGAAAGACAGTTGCTCAGTCTATGACAAATGAGAGAATAGATATTCTTCGGTGATTTAAAACAGAGAATGGGTGAAAAAAGTGAAAGGGAATATACTCAAGAATAGTGTGATAACCTTGCATGGCGAGAGATGGTTAGTAGACTTAGTTTGGTGTTCACGTCTTAAGAAATATAAATGTCAAATCACTACGTTATATATATTATATGTATTATATATATTATGTATATATTATATATTGCATATTATATATTGTATTATATACATATATAATATTGTTTGCCAGCTATACTTTAATGAAAAATATATTAAAAATTAAAACAGGAGAAGAGAATAATTAAGAGGCTCTCAGGACAATGAGTCAGCAATGATTTTATGGGCATCAGCCTAGGGAGTCACAAAGGGCCTCCCCTTAGTTTAATGTTCTTTTATCACCATTTTGAAATTCTTAATAATTTTAAAACAAGAAATTTTGCATTTTCATTTTACAACAGGCCTACAAATTATGCAGCTAATCTTTCAAAGAGTCTTTGTTTAGAGGTATCTTTCTGTCCCACATATAAAACCACCTCTAAGCTTTTTTCCGGCTATGTTACAATAATCAACTCACCACATGCTGACTCTAGAGTGATTCAATTCTCCAAAGCTAGCAAACTCTTAATGGGTAAGAGATATAAGAATTGGCAGCAAAAACAGGGAGAGAGGACAAAGAAATAAAAGCAAGAAGAAAATTGCTATAAAAGTATTTTGATATTTTAATCGGAAATTTCCTTCATCTATCAACTCTCAATGCACTTATTTTCACAAGTACTCCCGGTACAATCAATAGGTAAGAGAATTTTTCAAATATATTTTTCTAATTAAAAAAAAATAATACTTTCCAGACAAAAATTATGTCGCATTTGCATTTATCAAGCATTTAAGCAGCTCTTATCAATTAAAATAATTAATTTGAGGGATATAAGTAGGTACATTTTTGTTATGACTTATAAACTATTTGTCAGGGAAGGGAATCTTATAGATTTATTTTTACTCTCCTTTTTTACTACTTATGCCAATTGTAAAAAAACTAAGTGATTATGAAAAAAAATGTGTCTCTATTTTACGATGGCAAACCAGAACACGATTTAGAAAAAAAAGTCTGTCTTGTTCGGCAATATAACACAAATATCTTTTTTTTTTTTTAATGATTAACCTCCACCCCAGAATTTATTCTATCCAGACTGGTTTATTTCAGTAATCCACATCATTGCATAAATATCCTACCAAAATTTCGGCATAGTCACAAAAACATCAATCTAATGGAGAGCCCAAATTTCAGTGTAGTTTGTTAGGAGTGAGATGACCTTTGTTAGACTATTCTGAAAACCCCAATAAGCAGAACTGATATGAGTTGACTGGTGTCACTGTCATACTTCTAGTAGAGCATGACCTTCAATCAAGTATGCAGCAAAAGCTCAAAGAGAAACATACATGGGAAAAAAAAAAAAAACCTTTTGACTTACAGTAATATTCTTAGACATTGTCTAAATTTTAGTGTTGGCATACTAGATCAAATGTTGAATAAGTTCTGCTTTTAGAAGAGGAGTAGAAAACAGGGTTACTTTCTTTTTTATTTATAATTTTTAAATCTGAGATAAAGACAAATAAACTAGACACATTTTCTCAGACCACAGAAATAAAAAAAAGGATGGTCACAAACCATCCAAATCCCAATTTGGATCGTTTTTGAACATTCTTAAAAATAAAAATATATTAACCTTAAGAAGATATAGTTTATCTCTCTCTCTATATATATACATATGCCATTCTTCTGATTGCTAACAGAAGCCAGAGAGCTCGAAAGGAATGAATATATAGTGCACCTGATAAGCTGAACTTTCCTAAATAACATTTTGCTAATTCAAGATTTATGTAATAATCTTCAGGTTTTCACCCTAAGTAGATATTTGATTAATATCTCATCAAAAAATTAAGATTCTCAGAAAATTTCACATGCCATTTCTGTCCTTCCCATGACAATGTGATAGCATAATAACACATGCAAGCCTATGAATAGAAGTTTTATCATGTGCCTCAGGCAAACAGGAGAGTTCTTACATTTGTCGAGCGAGCTTGGGGATGGGTCTAGACAGGGCCATGGCTGGTACCATCTGCTCCTTGAGGAACAAATACATAAAAAAAAGAAGCACTATTTGAAAATGCCTTCCAGTGTTTCGCCATTATAAAGTTTCTTTTCATAATGTGTTAACAACCATAAGCTCAACATCTTCAATTAAAGAAAAGGTTAAACAAATGCCACTTAAGGGGAACATGCCTCGGAAAATAAATTGTTCTTTCAGTTTCTCTAATATCTATATTTCTGCCTAGCTCTTGCAAGAGCCATACTGCAGTTAGTACAATGAAGATAAATCGAATGATATTCCCAAACATTGTTTAAGAAAAGGCTTGACAATTGATAGAAACTCATCCCAAAGAATGAGCTAATCTGAGAAATATTTCATTAAAGAGGTCAGTCAGTCTTGATTAACATTGTAAACATTTTGAAACAAATAGTATTTATAGCATCCACAACAACTTTGATAAAAAGCAGTTTAGCAAGGTGATTTGAAATAGTGTGAAAGGAAGATTTAAGGATATAATTTATCCATGAAGGTACTTGATTATATAGATTGGAGCTCGTAGTTTAACTAACCCATAGAGTTAAGAAATCTAAAAAGCACCTAACTTAGATCATGATCTACCTAAATACAGGCAAATGATTCTACGTTAGTTTGCTCTGGGAGTCCGCAGTAAGTCTCTTTTTCTCATCTGCATAGTGACTAATAGAAACCCAGTTATTACTGTTGGCAAAAGGTCCAAATAAGACAGGTTATGCTAGATAGCAAAACTTTAATATCTCAAATTCCCCTGATAGTGTTGAAATGTGGAAGTCTATCCCTTTCTGAAATTTTAACCATAACCAGCTAATTATTCATAGGACACTAAAGGCATGTCCATATGAAAAGCATTTTATGAACATAAGCAGTGCTCATGGGAAGAACCGAAGTGCTTATGACTCTTAGTTGCTTTACAGGATTTCAACGAAAGGGAATCTTTCCATTTAGAGACAGAAAAAGTCATGTAATGACATGTGAAAGAACAGAAAGGAGTAATGAATATTGCGTTGGTCAAATCAACTCCAATCTCCTTCATTTGTATTTTTCATATACCTACTTTCAAATGCCTAGAATAAGCATTTTTTAAAAAAAGTTTCTGTATGTCTAATTCACTCAAATTTTCCTGACACTTATTAATTAGGTTGATTTTCCACAATGCAAGTGTGATATTCATTCATAACTAATATTGATTGATGTTCTATTTTCTAGGTAAAAAAAGACTGTAGTAAAAAAAACATGTATTCTCTATTCTGAAGGATTCACAGTTTAGATATAAAGACAATTTAGTGATATCTTTGTTAATACTATATTTTTGTGAACCTAATTCATGTCTTAAAATGAAACAGAGGTTCCTTATCCCATCATCTAACTTGGAAACTAAATAAATATTTGCTGTTTTAAAATGTGAAAAAATGTAAAAAAAAAAAATGAAACAAGTAATCAGTGTGTATATCATTAAATATAAACATCCAGAAGCATGAAATTGAGAAGTCATAAAAACAACTCCATTGGAAAGGGTTGGGCTGAGATAAAGACACATTTCAAACAATTCCAACATGAGTAGGTCACATGGGTCAAGAAGTTTATGCTCAGTGTTCCTGTTGCCATAACAGACTTTTGAAGATTTATTCAAATATCTATGTAGATTGATGCCAATGCCAGCCAAATATTGTATTTGATACGCCTTTCATGTGTATATATCCATGAATTACAGTCTAAGAGTTATTATCAAGATCAAATGGCTAGCAAAACATGTTTTCTACAAAAACTGTTAAAATAAATTTGATTAGTTCAGGTCTTCTCAGATCTTTCCCTTAAAATAATTTTTAAATAAATGTTATCACTTTTGTATTATAAGACCTATAACTTTTCCCTGTCATCTTTTTAATGTTCCAATTAAGACACACAAAAGTGGCATTAATTGCTGTTTAATTTGTAATCATGTCATAAATATGAAGAGTAAGCCTTTTTCCTAGTTAGCCATTCAGTAATTGCACACAACGGGGAACAAGAACAGATTGATCAAAAAACATGATCACTAATGCAAAAAGTTTTAGGGAAGAAAGATTCTGTGACTACAAAGAAGCATGTGAAAAGTTTTGGGGTGATAAATGATATTCTTTAGTTTGATCATACAGCATTTGTCACAACTTGTCAAACTACAGAGTTAGTATAAAAAAAGGTGAATTTTACTATACATAAATTATAAATCATTAAACAAACAAACACAAAAAAAGAACAGGGAGATTCATAGTATGAATACTGATAACACTAAAGTTTAGAAATAAAATAGTGAGCCCAAAATTTAAATGTATAAATAAGGGAAATAATTTCAAAATAAAAGAACACTTGAATTTATAGGTTGAAATTGCAGCTGTACCCCAGGAAAAACTGACATGGATTAATCAATACAAATACTTATTTTACTAAAGTGACTGAGTTTTAAGATAAATAAGTAAATAAACCAAGAAGATTAATCTTCTAGACCTCGCGTAAGTAAGATTCCTTGAGAAATATTCAAGTTTCTATGCTTCTCAGAAGATTTCAAACTTCAACAGATTCCAACAGACTTTGCCAAAAGGATAATCTGATTAACTGGTCATAATTAATGAAGTTGATCTTTACTTTGCAGTTGCTCCATTCCACTCCAAAGACACGCATCCCATTATTGTGGTATAAAGCTGTCATTGCATTCTGACTTGCTCCTTCATTTCTTCAAGCAGCTAGAATTCTCTCTTTCTGTATTTAAAAAAAGGTATATGTAAACTGTGTAACATTATTGTCTTAATATAAAATTTGAGAACCTCACGTTTTCTCCATTTCTTTCTTTGATAGGTTGGGTTGGCACATTACCATTCTGCTTGCCTTCATTTAGGGCATTTTCAATTTCTCATTGGCATAGGTAAGTGATATGATGTTCCAGGTGACTGGGTAGTTTCCCATCCTTAAACACATAATTTCTTACTTGGCTTCCTTATGCCAAATAGACTTGAACATATTCAATACACTGAAGTACAAAGGATTTCTGACATTTGCATTTTAAATATTTCATTATCACATGTACCTTCCATAAATCCAGATAATTCCCTCTGTCCATCTAACAGAAAGTTGTGCTCTCAGTAAACTCATATAGTGAAACTATAGTTAACCAAAGAGGTCAAATATAAGGCATTCTGGCTGAACTAGATGTAACCTTTAAGAAAAACAATTTTACCCCATATTGTTTATAAAAATCTACTTTACTGCCTTAGAAACTTTAGAACAAATATGATATTGCTTTGATTCAACATTTCATGTTTGGGGGTAATCTTTATGAATATTGACTGTTTCTATAATGTAGATGTAGTGAATAGTAAAAATTAAATACCCCTCTAGAAACTTTAAAACGTTTATTGAAATAGAAATTAAATCTGGAGTAATTTTTACTAGGATAAGCCAGCTACTTGGGAGAGAAAAGATTTAGGAGGGTCTGGTATAGCTCAGTCTTTCAGTGGCCACAAGCTCTCCTGAGCCAAAAATTTCTTTGCTGGGCCTTAAGGAAAAGGGAAGTTATCCAGCCTGGACCACTCCTGAGCTACACGATCTTCTGACACTATCAGGACTCCTGCCTGCTTAGTTAACAGAGGATTTTGGTGATATTTCTGTTATTGAAAACCATGGGATCCAAATGTGGATTACAAATATGCTGAGGTTTTTGGCATAATGGCTTCAAAAACTGATAATTGTCCTCTTTTAAAGACATATTTTGCTAAATATGTTTTAGCAAAACATGTTCACAATGAAAATGAATTTTTACTGCTAGACTTGTTTGAATAAATAGCCATTTCGAAAAATCTGTATTTCATTTGTAAGTTGCTAAGAGTCACATGATGGTCAAAGAGACAATTTCTCTTCTGGTCAATGTACAGGTTACAAGAGGGAAATTAGGGTGTAGAGTCAAAGATAATCCAATACCAGTTAGAAGAAATACAAGTAATTTACATTCCCTATTTTGTTGATGGGAAGAAAATCTCTCTATATATGGAATAGAATTGATATAAACATGCACATTGTCTCAACTAGTGAAGATCTATACAGAGAAAAATATAGAAGAGAGGCCCATTGGAAAGCTGCCATGCGATGAAATAAGTGAAGCTAGACCCGTAATTTTGTTTTTCTAAAGAATTTGATCATATGATGAGTTACAGTAGAAAGGAACTTAGACATTTTAGTTACTACTGATTAAATCTGTGACAAAAAGTAAAGAATTATTAATATTGCTTATAAGAACTTAGGAGCTTATAAATTATTTCTATTCACACAAGATTTACTAAAAGCTATTTCAGACATTCTCATCATAGTCTGTCCTTAGTTCAAAATTTCTGCCACCCAAAATCATATCCACATTCAAAAACAGAAACTCACAAGAAATAAAGCTCTGAAACTGAAACTCAGCTCTTTGTTGAGCTCTATGCTCAGTCATCTCTCTACAGTTGGGAGCTGTTTATACAACCTGTGTCTCTTCTGACTATAGTTTACTTCACAAACTGATCATTTTGTTCAAAAATAACACTAAAAAAAAATATAAATATTTTCTACTCTTACTCAACATGTCTCGAATGGAATTAATTACCTTCTCACTAAAACTGGTTCCCATATCTCCCAACAGTCCTGACTCTATTCAGGGCAATCACCAAGTACTGCCCATTTAATTCCTGAAATGTTTTTCAGCTATATCACTATTGCCACTGCTCCAGACCACTGCAGTACTACCCAAGTGCCATCTCTCACACAAATTCTACTGGCCCCAATCCATTTTGATAAAGCCATCAAAGAGATCTTTATAAAATGCATAACTAGTCAAATT
This sequence comes from Pteropus alecto, assembly GCF_000325575.1. Classification (NCBI taxonomy): domain Eukaryota; kingdom Metazoa; phylum Chordata; class Mammalia; order Chiroptera; family Pteropodidae; genus Pteropus; species Pteropus alecto. The sequence goes on along the minus strand of NW_006436298.1, from coordinate 21,748,380 downwards.
ACTCCCCTGATTACCATCCATCAGTGACTCTCACACCTCAACTCTTAATGTCTTCCTTAGCCTGTATACAAGTTTCTTAAGCTCAGGGTCCAGCCTGTATGTCCAGCTTTAACTGTAATATGCCTGCGCTCCCAGTTTAGGACTCAGCCATATCCAACACCCTGAAGCACCACACACACACTTTGCAGTTGTATGTCCCGACCTCTTCTAGAACAGCTTTCAGCTCACCATCCGCATCCGCTGATGCTCTGCCTTCTCCAGAAAGACATCATTCATCATTCCTAGCTGTGATAATGTCTTACTAGTTTTCTCGCCCCAAATCTAACCCATGATCCCATTAATTACTCTAAAACAATTCTTATCATATAAAATTTCAACTATTTCCAGAGGCAAATCTATTGTTATTTTAATCCTACACAGCAGAGATCTAAAATAAAATATCAATCCACAGCATTCAGAAAATGTCCCAAAAACTCCTTGGTCTTTGCTAGATAATCTACATAAATGGCCTTCTGTGTTTTCATACTAGAGAATTAAAAGCAATTTGCAGCTGGTGTTGCAGATCCTTAATGGTGGAGATTTTCTAATGAACTGTGATAATCATGAGATTAAGAATGACTCTTTTCTTTCATTACAGGAGTAATATAACCTAAAAAATGTTTTTAACACACTTTCTGCTACTCTAAATATGCCATTTATTCACCCAGCACTCAACTCTTTTACTAGCTTTCTGCCCTGCCATATCACATATCTTGTATTGCCCTCTATGGCAGGTGTGATAGCAGCTTTTTATTCTTCCTTTTCTTTCTGTCATATTCCTGGAAGTGCCAACTCCCTTGCCTTTCCCATGTTGATAAGTAGCTCTATAGACCTGTCACATCTCATGCAAGTCTTTGTTTTGTTGAAAGAACTTGGGACTCTGTCCATGTGATCCAGCAATAGCAACATCAACTGTAAAATGAAATAGGAGAAGTGTCTGCCCTCCAGAGCCTTTCCATGAAGAGCAGGAAGCAGTAGGGATCATAGGTGAAGAGCCAAGAGAGTCAAGAGAGCCTATGCCCAAACTGAGCAGATATTTCTAGTGTGACTCTCAGACCTAAGAAAGCATTTTTGGATTGGGGAGTGGACAGCAACTGGAAATAAGAAACCATGGTAATATAAAAGCTTCAGTGAATATCTAGTTTAATTTACCCAGTAAAAATATTATGGTTAAAACCTAACTGTGCTAGTTGATAAAACTTGGTTTACAAAGCACACAGGCATTGAAGATATCTTCCAAATAATCTTCATTTTTCATTTCTTAGATTATTTGTTCCAGCAAGTCTAGACCATTAACTGCTGTTAGAGTACTCTTCCTAAAATATAAATGAGGCAATATCGTTCTATTGTTTAAATACTGAAGCTACCTACATATCCCTAGAAGATAAAGTGATCTTCTTAATGTAGCACACGAGGCCCTTTAATGTCTTACCTTCCCAGCCTCATTTCCTGCTGCACCTTCATATGTTCCTTTAATCTAGAATGTACATCAATGAGAGTCTCTGGTAATTCCCCTTATTATACCATGCCTTCTATGTGCCATTCTGTTACAGAAATTATTCTCCATTTGTAATGTGACAGCACCCTCCACTTGCACATTCATCAAGAAGTAGTAGTGTCCACTCTCTAAGAAGCCTGTCTTACTGTGCTCTCCTCCCACCTCTATCCCTCTTTTGAATTAGGTTTCCTTAGCTGGCAAAGCACCTAGAGTATACCGGTATTATGACATTTACTCATCTGTATTCCAATGCTCTGCCCATTGGTCTATATCTGACACAGGAGTATGAAGTAAAAGCCTCATATGATTCCGTTATAATAATACTTGATAGCATCTCAACAAATATTAATTGAATTGATGAATGTATGATAATGAGAAAATATTCACCAAAGCTAACTTTTTTCTTTGAATACTCTGTCTAAGAAAATATTGTGAATAGTTATTTTTGCAAAATAGATAAAAAATAAAAAGTAACTTTTCCTCAAACAAGGCGATTTTCAGTTTAAATAATGACTCACCTCAGGGGTCCTTCAAATAGCAAGTACTTCTAGTGAATTTATGGGTTTAAAATGATTAACTACTTGACAGGAAAAGTGGAAAAAAGAGAGAAAGAATTTTAGCAGGAAAATCCAACACCTATTGAAAATAAACGAAATGAGAGAAAGACATAGAAATCGCAATGAAATATGCTCCCGAAGCATTAATCAAGGAAAATACAATTCAATTTACATGTTAGATTTGCACCTATTTCAGAAAAATGTTCATTGTGTAAAAACAAAGATGAATCAGTATCTAACTTCCCAGAAGAATTTTCACATCTAAATTCCTAGAAGAAAGATTTATGGCATGTTACTTTTTCTCTTGTGCATATCGATTATATTGAAATAATCTATGTTTCTGTCTGCTTTCTAAGCAAAGCTATAAAGTTTTTGAGACCCTAGACCATGTCTTATTCATTTTTGCATCACTAGGATTTAACATAGAGGCTGGTACCTAGCAGATATTCCATGTTTATTGAACTGAACACTATATTAGAATCTTATTGTTCTATTTAATACATCTCACCCAGTGAACAATAAATATCTCCCTTCAAAAGGCATGTGTTTTTAAACACAATATATGTACTTTGTATCTCAAAATCAATGTTGTAGAATATATCTGAAAATACCTAAAATTTGGGAGTATATATTATTTGTTTTCCAATTTTTCAAGTGCCTAGGGAATAGTCTTGACAACTCCACGTAATTGTACTCTCAGGTTCAGAGGGTAATAAAGATTGAAATTATCTCTTAAAATTCAAATTCAAGTTATTAAAGTATAATATACAATTCAAATCTAAAAACCTAGATATCAAAAAATGCAATGTTAAATTTAAACTATATTTTTAAAAACTTCCTACTTTGAAAACTAAATGTGAAATACCACCTACTGAATGCATGAGCAGAGCACAGAGAAAAAGCACTCCACTGTGGTTGCCTCGGGGTATCAAACCATCTCTAACCCATTTCAGACTTACTTATAAAACTGTGGGTGGTAACAATCTGGATACATTTTTTTTTTTTGCTTAAATCTTTCATAGATACATCTGTCAAACAGCCACATGCCTGACCCAGTTGTATTAAGTAAGCCCTACAGATTATTTGTCAAACAAATTCAGTAACCCAATATTTGTTTCTTTATTTTAAAATTTAATTGGTATGCAAATAGGGCAATAGGACAGCATTTGTGCTGGATACAGTTGTCACTTTAGATTCTGGGAATGCTCATTATCATGATTACAGATGTTTTTCCCAACTAACATCTGCCAATATTACCTAAACCCCAGAAAGTCCACAAACCTGTGCAAACTTCTTCTCACGGTGGATCTCTTTCTCTGTTATCTGTCCCACACACATCTTTGTGCATCTGAGGCCTCTGTATGCCAGAATTATGCTTGCTTCCTAACACTTCTGCCTCCAGAGCTTTAGATTTGAAATTGAATAGACACAGAGCCAATTTATCATAGGATGACATGTGTCATGTTCATGGTATTACCAGAGGAACCTAGTATGCACTGTATTTATCCTTTTGTTGTCAGCATGGACCAAGAAAGCACAGGATAGAGAAGCTATTATGTTTTAATAATATGATATATACTTTAAAATAGAATATTAAATACCATTGCCTTCAAAATGTGGTACTAGATCATTCTGCTTAAGATCAGAATTTTTTGTCAAATAATCATCTGTCATTCAAGAATACATCCTATTGAAATGAGAATAACAAACAAAAGCATTGGAATGTGTTCCCTCAAAGAAAAAGATAATGCTTTGTTCAAACCAACAATTTATTTCTTCTATCTATCTCATTTTCACATAAATTCTAATCATGCTTAATGACAGCTTTATCTTGAATACAATATAAATTCATATCATGTAGCTTTTGTTAACAAATATAAATATCTAAGAGCACACTCATTCCATCTTTTACTCGCTAATATATGTACTTTTAACATCCTAATGATGCGTCTCGCTGTGTTTCTAGATCAAACATAAAGTAAACATATACAGAGATAGCAATATTTCAAACATAAACCTAACAGCCAAAAGGAAAAAGCTTTTCATTTAAAGCAAGTTTAATAAAAAGCCCAAAACTTGAAGCGAAACTTTCAACTGTGAAACTGGCTGATCACAAAGCGAAATCTTCTTAAATCTCTACAACGATCTACTTTTTATCTGGAACATTCATTCATGCCAAACTTGGCATCTAGTTGCTCATTTCGATGTGTAATTAATTTTGATTTCTAGCATTCCTTCAATTACTTTTTTAACATTTGCAAGTATGCTCCACAAAGTAAAGAGTAAATAAGACCTAAATGCTAGCACTTTTTAGATTTTACTAATATGTAATAATTTAGTATAAACAACAAATATGTGAAACTCACTATTTCATATATACAAGTATAGTAACAAACCAGTTAAGAGCTAAGCCTGCCTCTTAAATCTGATGATGGGTTTGCTAAACTAAGTACAAGCCTTTAACAACGCTATTCAGGGAATATTTTACTAATATCAATCCTTTACTAGAAGTATTGGTCAGAATCCAATAGTTAAACAAATAGTTGACTAATTCAAAATAATAATTGAATAAAGTCTAATGAAAGGGCAATTTATAAAGGTTTGGGCAGGGTTAAGGAAACTAAGAACAGAGAATAAAGGACTCAAGTACCCACAAAAGCAGGAAGCTATTACCAAACTTGGCCCTGAATGAGGAGAAAGAAGTATTATCAGAACCCTGATGGAGGGTTTGCCCAACAGGACCTGTAGTCTCAATAAAAGAACACAGCTACTGCCAATTCTCAGCCTGGCAGGGGAAAAAAAAACAGATGGAATAAATACCCCATCTATTTTCTCCTCCATCTTTCAATATGCCACACCGCCTTCCAACTGAAAGCCAGAGGTCAAGGAAGCCCAGGTGAGGGCATGGCACAGAGAAAAGTAGAGACAGATGGAAAGTAAATCTTCACGGGCAGTGAAAAACATCCAGCACAGTGACTTTCTCTGTAGTGTAGCTTTCGGCCACTGCCAAATGATATAACATGAGGATCTAATAATTAGAAAAGGTCTTGAATCTTTTCCTATAAAATTTATATGAACTTAAGTGAAGTCTAGGAGAGTATGTACAAGAAGTTGAAGAGAAAATCATCATTCTCTCAAACATGTACATCCTCAGTGGGATCTTCAAAGCCCTACAACCTAGCTCCTATTGGCTGACAGAACCCTGGATGTCTACTTATCTATACCCAAGGAAAAATACAGTCTTATGGTAAACTAAAGCTAAAGAATTGTAATCATAGCAATGTCTAGAAGAACATTATGGGTTCACTTCTTATATGACATAAAAACCATTTCTGATGGAGCTAAGGTTTTGCTTGAGTGGCCCCCAGGAGAGTTGTAGAACAAATTTTAAATACTATCTAACCCCTTACCCTAGAATGAAATACCACTTGGATTCAACATCCCTTTTCCACTTCTATCTTGCATTTTTAAGAAACATTTTAATTAAGAACTTTCCACACTAGGCACCTAATTAGTCATTTTGACCCAAAAGCCTCAATTTCTAATACCATCATATTGGATGTTATGATTCCAACATTTGAATTTGGGGAAGGACAGAAACATTCAGTGCATAACAAATATGTTACCTCAATTAATGCTCACAACAAACTTGGTGATACATATATTTCTTACTTTATAGATTATCATCTGAGACTCAAATGAAGTAGCTTCCCTGAGCTTGTAGAGCCATGGCCTGCTATCGTGACTAGAACCTGCATTCCATGTGTGTGGTCTATACCTTAATCCACAACTATCTTATGCTGTAGCTGAGATGGTCTAGTAACCTGTCCTTGCCTAAAAAGGCCATGCAATTTCATACCTCTGTATACCTCATACTCTTATCTATAATAAACTTCCTACCATCTTTAGTTAACAGGCTTTCAACAAACATTCATGGAACACCTACTATGCACCAGTGTAGTAGGCAATAAGAATACAAAAATGAATTATCATAAAAAATCCCTGTGTTTAAGCAACACTGGGCTAATGGTAGATACAAACTATTCCTGAACAAAGTGCTCAAATTCTTCCTCCATGGTAATTTTTTTTCCAGCCTCAAAGGAAGTCTCCCTGCCCCGCCCACCATTGATCCTCAAAGGATGTGTATAAAGCTTTCATGTCTTACCATATTCAACATGCATGTACAAGGAATAAGAATGCCAAATAGGTCACAATAAAGCCAATGTCTCTGGGTCTTTAATAGCCTAAATTTGTTGTCTTTCAATTAAATTCAATCTCGGTGATGTTATAAACAGATTGTAGTTCTGTTCTTCACAGAGACCAAAAAAATTCATATATGTTGTATTAACAACATTTATAATCAGTGAAATCTATAAGGTCCAATGGGTATTTCTATGCTTTCCTTGATAGATGCATCTTTGAAACACTGATGTTTATGAGAAGCCATGAGGGCTTAAGAGGGCTGTTTCTATTCTTTCTGGGTAAACAAGAACACTATATTAATTATAAACATGCCAAATATTCACAGACAAAGAGATCAGTAAAATTTGCACAAGAATCTTTCATATAAAAAGTCACAGAAAACATCTGTGAGCAACAGAAGATATGGTATGTCCCAAAATTCATATCTGAATTATAGAATGTAAATATGACAAATAACACCGTGAAGCTTAATAATCTTAACTTCATTCACTCAGTGCAGATGAACATTTACCATATTCCTAGTTCTAAGCAATGATTTTCATTCATTAAGCAGCAAAACCACTTCTTTCTGCAAGAATGTACTGAGCCAGAAACAACAGAAATGTGTATTTGTATTATTATGCATATAAATTTACTGATGTTGAAAGGATTAACTTGCAGATCAATAAGAGAGAAATTCATTACCCCAACCAGCCACAAGTAACTAGAACTACATAAGATGCATCAGTCAAAGTTGAAATGGAATTTACTTCAGTACTGCTACAACCTAAAACAAACCATAAAATGAAATCAACACTTGTACCAGGAAATTTTGCATAAACAATCTGATAGATTCTAATACATTAAAGCTGTATGTATACCAGCCTCTCAAGCTGTATGAAAAATGTTGAGATCAATGGATGCTGATGAACAATATTTAAATGAATTTCTAAATGACTATAATAAAAAATTTAGTTGACTCAACCCCTGCTGTTCTGGGCTGTAAAGTTATGAGCTCTATTTACCTGAAAGCATGTATGCCTATTAGACTTGGCAGGAGTTTTTCAACCTTGCTATTAAGTAGAGTATCTATTTAAAATGAACCAAGCATCAGGATATATCAAATCTGTTACTTCGGACTGAGATAGCAGCATGCTAACCTCAAGTACATGATGTAAAGAGCAGAAAAGAATAAATCTTCATGGTTTTTCTTAACTTTGTGGCAAAAATTTTTCATAAAATGTGGCCAGCATTGACTTTCACAGGTACTAACAATAAAAATGACACAAGAAGCAAAATGAATTAAATATATTAGAATACATTTAAAATTGCATCTTTCAGAAAGCCTCCACATCTTTTTCTGTGGAGCTAATGAAGAGATTATTGGTTGAGTGAGGAAACTGAAACCAGAAGGGAGAATTTTCTTCAATAGAAAGTCACCAAATATTTGACCCCCTTTACCACTATCTACCACTCCCCTTCCCCCTTTCCCTCTGGAAACCACTCATCCACTGTCCATGTCCATGAGACTCTGTCATGTTTGTCACTTTCAGTTTTATATCCCACATAAGTGAAATCATATGGTTTTCAACTTTTTCTGTCTGACTTATTTTGTTTAATATGATTATCTCAAGATCCTTCCATGTTGTCACAAAAGGCAATATTTCATCTTTTCTTATGGCTGAGTAATATTCCATTGTACATATGTACCACATCTAACGATGAAAGGAAATTTAACATTCGGTGGTGAGCACACAATGTAATGTAATATATATATATATATACTTTTGAATTGGACACTTGAAACTTATTTGATGTTATTAACCAATGTCACCCCAATAATTTTAATAAAAAATAAAAGGAAAAAGAAAAAAGAAAGTAAATAGAAATGAGTATAATCTATAAAAGAAGAAAATAAATGAAAGGCAGAGATTTAGCACTCAATGCTAACCCATTGTAATACACCAAAAATTGGTGGGAAACAATTTGATTTAAATTCAAAGAATGGGACCAAACCATACAAGTGAACAGGCAGGAAGGAATCATGGTGAAACAGGTAAGCAGTATGTGAACATGGTAATGACAAGCATTAGATGATAGTAGAGACTACACCTGATTTTGTCTTCTAATAGCACCGGGGTATGTTGAAAATACAAATGTTTATTAGGTTGCAATAAAGGCAAGATCAATCAGTATTTGAGAAAAAAAGACAAAAATTCTCGCAACAAGAGAAAATATAGGCAGTTAGGAGAAACCACTGTACTGAAATTCAGTATAGAAAAATGTATGCCTAAAGACGAACTCAGTTCTATAACATTAAAAAAAGTTAAATATTGCAATTACAGGGCAAAAATACATGAATATGAAATACACTATTTCCAATGTGTCAGAGTAGAAATCTGCATTTTAAAAAATGCATCTTTCAAAAAGTTTCCACACCTTTCTGGAGGCCAAGAAAAATCTGTGGAGCTAATGAAGAAGGGAATGAAATTTGTAAGACATTAGCCTAGTATTTATCATCAACAGAAACTAAACCAGAGTAGAAAAAATAATTGAAAATGATATGAAATATGGCTAAAGAGAATTGTTCATAGTGAACTTAAAGACAAGAGCCAAAGATGCAAAGAGATGACATATATATCAAAGTGATTTGTAAACCTGATACTAATACTGAAGATGTTAATTTTTTTTCCCCAAATAGACTAATAAAGAGTGAAAGGAGACTATTGCAGTCAAGATGGTGGAGTAGGCAAATGCTGTTCATGCCTTCTTTCACAACCACATCAAAATTATAACTAAACTACAGAACAGCCATCATTGGGAGTTGTCTGACATCTAGCTGAACAAGAAGTCCTACAACTGGAAACGCACAGAAGTGGCCACCTTGAGAATGCAAAAAAAAAAAAAAAAGAAAAAGAAAGAAAACAAAAAATAAATAACTCTAAAATTGAAGTTATTATTTTACCTTTAATAATAAAATATTTTTGTTTTTGCGGAAAATGGATTAACAAAAGAAAAATTCCAATTAATATTTTAAAAATCATAAAATTAAATGTCAGAAATTGATTATGGATATTTATGTTGTTTTTATTTCTTAAAATACACTTTTTCACTAACTGTTAAAATAGCATTCTCCCCTGATGCCTACGTATCACTCCCACTATTACTTTTCTGTATCTTCTACTTCTACTTAGTCCTTAAATATTGAAATCCATGCCCCCAGATTTCTTAAGACTTTGCTCTGGTCCACTACTATTTTAATTCTTCATAAACTTCAGCTATCCACAGTTCTAACCAGATATAAAAAAAAATATTCCACATCTGGATTTGTAGCCAGAATTCTTTCCTGAGTTCTAAGCTAAACTTCAAAGAAACCCAAATTTTTTTTTTTCACAAACTCTAAAGGTTTAGGCTAAAAGACATCACCTACACATCCTTAGCTGCCTTAAGTGCTGGTGAAGTAGAATGATCACAGTACTTAAAACTAGAAACTTGGAGTCCTATTACCCACTGACTATTAAAACTTTAGGATGACCATGATATAAAATTGGTTAAAAGAAATTAATGATATTTTCAGTTGTAGAATAATATCCCAAGGGAACTGGTGAATGGTTTAGGACCAGGGAGCTGGCATTTGAAGAAAAAAAAAAAAACAGTATGAAGAGAGAGTATATTTCTATATTAGCAAAACCAAAAAGTTCTCTAGTGGGTACAAATTGCTAGGCTTAACACCAGTGCTATATTTGCTGATCAACCTAAAATGGTTAACATATACATTAGGGCTCCACAAACAGACACTAAGTTCACTGTGCCTAGGGTAGAACAAAGACTCTATACTTTTAAAAATCTCTCCAAGGACTTTATATTTTTACTTCCAAGCAATATATTTAC
>NW_006436298.1:21708133-21738173 GCF_000325575.1 Pteropus alecto | reverse complement strand
TCATAAACTCTATACCATAAACCACTGTAAGTTATTGTCCAGTACTATTTTTGTAAGTATTATCTGGGGACTAAAGTAATAAATATCTTGAAAAATATTTTTTAATATTTTAAATATGTTGCTGAGTAGGCGTCATTCCTCCTCAAAATTCAAAAACTAAACCAATTTTTTAAAAAGTACTAACTACAACACTTCAAATTTTCTGGAAATGTGTTCATTTTATTAAAACTTCTAATTTGTCTATTTTACAAATAAGACCTTTTGTCACCAATATTGCAAAATAGTTATATTTTTAAAAGATAAAAAGAAGTAAGCAATTTATGTATTATTACTTTTAAGAGAAACTAAGAAAATCATGAGACAACACATTGAAAAATTATAAATCCATTAGTCATGTTTTGGAAGATTTTTTAATATTTTGTGGTTTTTTAAATCACCTCATCTAGATTCATAATCTAATTAAGTGAACATTTATTTTGGTGCCAATTTGTAGAGGATGACTATGGAATGGTTAAAATTTGTGTGGTCACAAATTATTACATATTTGTATATCAAGTCAGAGCTTTACAAAATTTAAGCAAATGTCAATCTCTTACAATCAATTTATTATCTAGAAATATGTATAAAGACAGACTAAATTTTGCATGCCTAAATTTCATCTAACAAATCAAAAAGCACAATGTTTGCTTTTTTTAAAATAAATAGTATTCCTTAATACTGAACATCCTAATTTGGGCACACATAGAACTTGATGCATTGAAAAGTCTTCAGCAATCATCAATATAATGGGTAATCTTTTATGCATAGTATCAGTATTTGTAAGGATGCTCAGATATAGTGGATAATCAACCAATAAGAAAAGAATCGGGTTATTAAAAGATTGAGAATATGCATGGGGTCTAGAAAACAGTTCAACATTGCTGTGCTCTTCCCATTAAGTAGTTACTAGTTAGTTTTAGTTCCCCTCAAGGCAATCTGTAGGATGAATTTTCAGATGCAAGTATATGGCATAATGGGAAGCACATTGAGAGAGTGAGGAAATGAGACAGAGAAGGAAAGAAAGCCAATAAAGTGTGTGCTAAGAAAATAGGATGGGAACCTAGGGCTCAATATTGTGGTGTACCTCCTGAGATACAATGCAGAACATGCCACAAATTGTCCCACTGAAGGGAGATAAATATGAGATATTTATTCATGATCTCCCTTTCTTCCTTAACTCCCTGGCACTTTCTACCTGCCCAATGCCCAGCCTGAGCATGCTCCTTAGGTAAGGAAATACCTTCAGAAAGAGATGTAAAAGCCTTAGGAATGTATAGAAGTATCTGCAGGAGACTTTTTGGGTAGGGAACAGGAGACTTGAGCAGGGAACCACCAGTGATAGCCTCAGTCACTATTCTCTTAATATTAGTACACCTCAGCTGGGCAGCCAGCAGTCTTTCTTCCCCATGGTCCCCATATCGCTCATGATATAATCCATCTTTTCTAATTCCTCCCCGGGTACACACACTCAGGGACAAGAAAACTACTTAGGCATTCTAAAATACATCTTATTGACCTGAGATCCTTTTGTTAATTCTAAGTGGTTTTATTCTCGTGTTTAATAACTATTCACTATAAGGAAATACAATGCACACGAAAACATGAGTGGTATTAATATAAGTGTGTTAAAGTCAGAAACAACCCAATAATTTCTGTCTTAATCTGCCCCAGCAAATCCTTGGCCATTTTTATACAATCACAGTCACTGTGCTGAATCCATCTTCAAGAATTCCTGTGTTACCTCCTCTTGACCAGATCCCTCATTTTACCCACAGATATCTGTCAACCCAAATACCATGTCCTAGGCATGTAAGAAATATATGGGTTGCTCACTGAAACAGATGGTATTTCAGAGTCAAATTTATATTACTATTCTCTACTTGCTGGTTCCTAGATCAGAGTTCTCTATACCTTGGAATTCACACTTTTATGGTCTTGACCACAATTCTGAATCTAACTTTGACTTCTTACGTATCTACCTGGATTTTTTCCCTCCTGATTTTTCCTGGCCTTAGTAAATATATATTCCTAAACTCTTATTTTGCCTGCCTAGAATCTGTTCTGAAAACTATCCCAGTGTATTGTCTGATTCTTGATTTCTGTGTCATGATTGCTACCTCACTGGCACCCATGAAGCTATTGTCTAGTAATTCAATCGAAAAGTATTTATTGAGTACCTATCATGTACTGTACACTACTGATGGAATTAAAACACAGCAATGAACAAAACGGAATAACTTCTAGCTCTCAAAACACTTAATTATAATGGGGTGATTGCTCAGGGAAAATTGTCGAACATGTTTATAACAAACATCCTTTCTGAACCAGCTTTAGGTAAAACTATTTCCTCAGGACCACACCAACAAATCACCATAACCAGACAACAAATATCACTGGGAAAAGCAACAAGAAAACAATATGCAAGACTTGAAATGCAAGCCTTCTATAGCTAGAGTCTGACACATATTAATTTTTAGATTATCCCAAAATAAACTTTGACAAAAATATTTTTCAAACAAATTTTAAAAGGGGGAGAAAAATATTTGACAATTTTTTATTTGAAAACCATTGTCAAATACCGCAAATTATATCCAATTTCATTTTTCAAAAAAGTCAAAAAGGGGGTGATTTGTTCATTTGTTCATCCGTTTACTCATTCAACACATATACCTCAACTTCTTGTTATGTGTCAAAACAGAAGAGCTGAAACTAAGCAAAATGAGCAGAGAATGCCTGCCTGACTAGTTGAACATCAAAGAAGGAGACTTTTTTTAAGCTATTCTAAATTCAAAAATAAATATGAGTGTCAAATACTCTCAGATGCATTAATACCATTATAATGCATCTGCCCTTTTTTGCTCACTGCCTCCTACAAATTCACCTTTGTTCTGAAAATGTGACTAAAATTCCAAAGTTAAAAACGAGAAAAAGTTTGGATGGGTGTGAAACAAGGACTTAGAATATAATCACTCCAACATTAATTATACTGTACATTTGAGAAGCTATAATCAAGAATTGAAAGCTGCTTTTTGTCTTGGATTCAAAATCATGAAGCAACAATTTTACACAGTGAACATATCTTTGTAAGAAATTCTGAAACAGAAAACAAATCAGATACAATTTCCTAACTGAAAATGAGTCCAGACAAGGAATATTGCTCATCAGCTCTTTTTCTGGATTTATTTTGTTGATGTTTTTCTGGGGTCATGGGAGGTTAAGAGGGCAAATAGAGGAAGGTACAATAATAGAAGCATTCAGCATAAATAAATTTTAAAGGAGCTTTTCAGAAATCAAATGTGGCTAGTTTACAAATGGACTTTAAAGCATGAGAACAAAAGTAATTGTTAGCCAAGACAATTTTCAAAAAAGTCATTTTGTTTTTATCCACCAAATAATAAATATTGCCATCTCTCTGTAAGCTTTTTCGAGGTAAATAAATTCATGTGCTGTTACTATTGCTTGGCGCCACCTTAGTATTATTATATTTTTTAATAATCTATTTCATCTTTTTTTTTCAAATAGGATTTTGGTTCCTTTTCTTATTTCCTAGTGTTTATGTGAAAAAACAAGACACAGAAACCAAAGACTATGTTTTTTTTTCATTTTTGTTTCATTCCACTTGCACTCAACAAAATATGAGATTCACGACAGGACCATACCAGTGAACGAACGAACGAACGAATGAATGAATGAATGGATGAATGAATGAAAATTTAAAATGAGATTCGATTATCTAAAGGAAATAATGTCTTGAGCATCTATATGAGATCGTTATAGATTATATACAAGGCACATGCAAATATTTAATTCTTATGACATAAATTAAGATGAAATTACCTTGGAAAATTTAGTCCATACTAAATAATTATGTTTTTGAAGAAGATACAAGGAAATGGAAAGATATTCCATGTTCTTGGATTGGAAGAATCAACATAGTTAAAATGACCTCATTACTTAAAGCATTTTACAGATTAAATGCAATCCCCATCAAATACCATTGGCACTTTTTAAAGAAATAGAACAAAAAATCATCAGATTGTATGGAAGCACAAAAGACCCAGAATTGCCAAAGCCAGCCTGAGAAAAAAGAATGAGGCTGGAGGCATCACTCTGCCTGACTTCAAAGTATACTACAAATCTACAATTATCAAAAAGGCATGGTATTGGCATAAAAACAGACACACAGACCAGTGGAAAAGAATCAAGGGTCCAGAAGTAAGCCTATGAAGTGCATAGAAGGAAACATAGGAACTAAACTCATGGACCTTGGACTTAAAGAGGATTTTATGAATTTGAACTCAAGAACAAAGGAACTAAAAGCAAAACTAAATGAATGGGACTAGACATCAAACTAAAAAGCTTCTGCAGAGCAAAAGAAACCATCAACAAGGTAAAGAGACAACCATCCGAATGAGAAAATATATTTGCAAGCAATGCCTCCAATAAGGGCCTAATACTCAAAATATACAAAGAACTCATGTTATCAATAACAACAATAACAAAAAAAAAACAAACAAACCAATCAAAAAATGGGCAGAAGACCTGGACTGACACTTCTCCCAAGAAGGCATACAAATGGCCAACAAACATATGAAAAGATGTTTGCTAGCTATTAGGGAAATGCAATTCAAAATCTCAATGAGATACACCAACTCACACCTGTTAGAATAGCTGTTATCAACAGGACAAGTAACAAATGTTGGAGAGGATGCCTGGTGGACTGCAAATTGGTACAGCCACGATAGAAAACAGTATGGAGGTTCCTCAAACAACTAAGACTTGATCTACCATATAATCCAGTAATCCCTCTATTGGGTATTTATCTCCAAAGACTTGGAAACTCATATCTAAAAAGATATTTACACACTGATGTTCATACCAGCATTATTCTCAGTAGCCAAGACATGGAAGCAACCGAAATGCTTAAGATAGATGATTGGCTACAGAAGCTGTGGCACATATATACAATCGAACATTACTTAGCCATAAGAAGAGATGAAATATTGTCATTTGCAACAACAAGGATGGACCTTGAGATAATCATGCTACGTGAAATAAGCCAGACAGAAAAAGTTGAAAACCACATGATATCACTTACATGTGGGATATAAACCTAAAAGCAACAAACGATCAGGACAAACAAATAGAGACTCATGGACGTGGATAATAGACTAGTGGTTACCAGAGGGTAGTGGGGAGGAAGGAATTAGATGGGATAAAAGAGGTCAAATAAGTGGTGACAGAAATCTAACTATGGGAGGGGAACACACAATGCAATATATAAGACTTCCTGTTAAATTGAACACCTGAAACTTACTGGATTTTGTTAACCAATGTCACGAAGAAAAATAATAATAAATTTTAAAAAAAGAAAAAAAATTTAGGCTATACTAAACAATTGTTTTATTTAAACAAAGTATAAAGAATGGCATGTTTTCCTAATAAATTACTATTACTATTTTATTCCCACTTATTTTAAATCTTCACTAACAATGTTTTAGATGGAGACGTTAGTTTCAGAAAATTTTCCTTTGTTTTTCAGTATGCATTCTGACAATTGGCAAACTTACACAGGGCCATTACTGTGATCCTCTATTTTATCCCCAATTCTAATAACTTAAATAAACAGAGATTTCATTTCTTATTCAAGAAATAATTTATATACTTTTTACCAAGAATAGCTTATCCCTGATTAAATCATTCACCTTTCTCTTTATAATATTTCTGGGAAAGTTGATGGTTCTAATTGCATGACAATAGAGTGAGGATCTTACATTGCTGTGAGGCTTTCAGACCAATTCGGAATATAATCCTAAATAAGAGAATACAAAATATGATAAATGTCAGTCTATAGGTAGAGAAAACATCATTTTGATGTTCAGATGGCTTTTATGTATACATATATATGCTTACACCACTCACACATTGATTATTAAAAGTCTTCCTTTTCAAAAAATAAACTTTTAATTACTAAAGTTATATATTTAAAACAAAGATTTTCCTTAAATTTATAAGTCTAACTTATAGAATCATGATTGTTTTTCAGTCTAGCAAATTTTGGTGATCCATTTTAAGGAAGCGTTTAATTAATATGTTTCCATTTACAAACTGAGTTAATTTAAACTCATTAGTCACCTAAACAGAATTCATAAATATATCTTGTTACCCTGTAAGTACTTTAATTCTCTGGCTGAATGAATTTTCCCAAGTATATAAGTAATTCTTTAAAATCCAATAGGGTTTAATTTATATTCTCCTAAACGTTCTGATATTGTGTAATAAATTGGTAAGATTTCCATTTAAAGTCACGAATTTAAATCAATTATTCATTGGCACATTTTAAATTGGAAAAACAAGACTGACTTGCTACTCTAAAAGGCCAAAATCTTTTAAAATTTCAAGTAATGTAAAATACCAATTACACTAAGATTTTTCAACACACCCAAAACTGTCAAACCATAGGTTTGATTTTCCTGAACATTTCTCTGCTGAACTGTAAATCTTTCCATGGTTAAAAGATGCTATAGAAGTTTGAATAAGTGCCCTCAAAGATGTCCACATTCTAATCTGGACCCTATGAGTATGTTACCCTACATGGGGCAGGGGGAGGACTTTGTAGGTATGATTAAATTGAAATTTGTGATAGGGAGATTATCCTGGACTATCAGGTGGGCTCAATGAAATTACAAGGGTCCTTATAAAGGAAAGACAGAAGCAGGAGAATCAAAGAAGATATGATTATTGAAGCAGAAGTTAGAATAATCAGATGACTGACTTTTAACACCGAAGGGATGAGTCAAGAAGTGCTGGCGGCCCCTAAAAGTTGGAAAAGGTAAGGAAATGGGTTCTTTCCTAGAGCCTCCAGAAGGAATACAATCCTGCTGACACTTTGATTTTAGCTCAGTAGAACACACTTTGGACTTCTGACTTCTAGAACTTTAAGATAATTAATTTGTGTTGTTTTAAGCAACCCAGTTTGTGAAAATTTGTCATAGCATCAATAGGAAACTAAACAGATGCTTACCCACCAAAGAAATAATTATGCTATTTCAAACAATTTGACGCTTATCTTCTTAACTATTGAGAGTTGCATCATACCCAGAGAGTTGGGCTAGTATGCTGATTTCCTTCCTTTTGATGAAAATGACAAAACACACTGAGTCCATTACAGTCCATAAAAAAAGCTATTTAAAAATTTTTTTTAAAAAAAGGTCATTTAGCTCATATCTCTTAGTTGGAGTTATCACATAATACAGTTCATCTCTGTATTTGGAGGCCTACAAAACCTACCTCAGTTGCTACATTAATTGATTTTATATTACATTACCTCATTCATGAGATATTTAAATATCTACTACCCTAATCAAAAGACTTTTGAATTTGATGGAATATTGTGGATTTTTTTCTCCCTGCCTGTCTGATCAAATAACACATTACCTATAGACAATAAAATAACATCTAGTTGAATTATTCACAATTTTCTATGATTTTATGGCCACGGAATAAGAAGAAAAGGAGAAAGGGGTGGTGGTAATATTTATTGAATACTTTTTATTCAGAAGTTATTCTGTTGAACATTTGGGTTGTTTTCAGTTTTTTGGGTATTGTCAATAAAATTACTAAGAATATTTGTGTACATAATTTTTTGTATGGACATAGGTTTTCTTTTCTATTATAATATATAGGAGAAAAATTGCAAGGTCATAAGAAATTACAAAACTTTTCTAAAGTTGCTATACAGTTTTGCACTCATACAAGTCACCTCATGGAAATTTTAATTACTGGCCATTCTCTTCCATACATATGTGCAACTGTTTTATTAAAATATAGTTGACATACAATTTATAATAGTTTCAGGTATAAACATAGTGATTCAACATTTGTATTCCTTACAATGTGATTACCACAATAAGTGTTTTTAACTTTATCTACTCTAGTAGGTGCTTAATAGTAGCCCATTACAAATTTTAATTCGTGTTTCCCTGATGACTAATAATGTTAAACATCTCTAAATGTGCTTATTGGCAATTTGTGTGCCTCCAATTATATAGTGTCTTTTTTAATCTTTTCCTCATTTTTAGTTAGGTTGTTTGTTTTATTATTAAGTTGCAAGAGCTCTTTGTATATTCTGAATACAAGTCTTTTATCAGATACATATGTTGCAAATATTTTCTCTATGACTGCCTCATTATTTTCTCAATGGTAACTTTTGAAGAGGAAAAGTTTTTAATTTTATGAAGTTCAATTTATCAATTTTAACAGTATTTCTTGTCTCCTCCTAGGAATTCCTTTTGTAACACAAGATCCCCAAAATTTTCTTATATGTTTTCTTCTAGATATTTTCTAGTTTTAGCTTTTCCCGTTTGGTACATTTTAAGCTACTTTTTACATATGGTATGAGGTTAAGGGTTAAAATTAAGAATCACAGGCCTATTTGTGGTGTCAGTAACAAGACAATACATTTGTGACAACTCATAAAATGTACAACAAAGTAAGTGTAACTCAGTGTAAAGTATCACTCAATATAGTTGATTTAAAAATTATCTTATGAATATCTAGCAAATGTAAAGAGCTGTAAAATAAAGATCAATAAGGAACAAAATTTCTCAAAGATCTTTTTTAATCTAATATGTTAACAACACCGTATAATATATTTGAAAGTTGCTAAGAAAGTGGATCTTAAAAGTTCTCAAAAGAAAAAAAATGTAACTGTGTGCTGATGGATGTTAACTAAACTTATTGTGGTAATCCTTTTACAATATGTACATAAATCATTTTGTACAACTAAAACTAATACAAAGTTAAATTTAATTATATCTCAATAAAAAATAGGAAAATATCTACTAATAAGTAAAATTGTGCACTAAACAAAAAGTCAGTATGCACATCTATCATAAAATATAGCCTAAACTCCTAAATATTCCAGCTAACCAGTCTTTTTAAGGAGTATACTGAATAAAAAAAAAAATCCAGAAGAATGATAGTCAAATTTTTTTACTTTTTATTTTTCAATTAGAATTGACATTCTATAAGATTTTTTTATTAGTTTCAGGTATACAGCATAGTGGTTAGATATTTATATAATTTAGAAAGTAATCATCCTGATTAGTACCCATCTGGCACTATACATAGTTATTATATTATTGACAATATTCCCTAAGATATTCTTCACACCCCTGTGACTATTTTGTAACTATCAATTTGTACTTCTTAATCCCTTCACCTTTCTCACCCAGACCTCCAACCTTCTCTCATCTGGAAATCACTAGTTTACTCTCTGTATATATTTTCATTTTGTTTGTTCAATTTTTGTTTCATAGATTCCACATATAAGTGAAATCACATTGTATTTGTCTTTCTCTCTCTTAGTTCACTTAGCATAATAACCTCTAGGTCCAGCCATGTCATTGTAAATGGTAAGATTTCATTTCTTTTTTTTTATGGCTGAGTACTATTCCATTGTGTATATGTACTACTTCTTATATCTAATCATCTATTGATGGGCGCTTAGGATGTTTCCATATCTTGGTTACTGTAAATAGTGCTGCAGTGAACATAGGGGTACATAATTTTCAAATTAGTGTTTGGATTTCTTCAAATAAGTACCCACAAGTAGAAGTGTTGGGTCATAAGGTAGTTCTACTTTTAATTTTTTGAGGAACCTCAAAACTGTTTTCCACAGTGGCTGTACCAAATTGCAACCCCACCAACAGTATATGAGGGTTCCCTTTTCTCTACATCCTAGCCAACACTTGTTGTTTGTTGATTTTTTGATGACAACCATTCTGACAGGTGTGAGGTGATATCTCATTGTGCTTTTAATTTGTATTTACCTGATGATTAGTGACGTCGAACATCTTTCCATAAGTCTATTTGTCAATCTGTAGGTCCTCTTTGGAGAAATATCTATTCAAATCCTCTGCCCATTTTTTAATTGGATTTTTTGTTTTCTTCGTATTAAAGTATATGAGCTCCTTATATATTTTGGATACTAACTCCTTATCTGATGTATCATTGGCAAATATCTTCCCATTCAGTAGGTTGTCTTTTCATTTCGTTGATGGTTTCTTTTGCTATACAAAAATTTATTTTGATGTAGTCCCTTTTCTTTATTTTTTGTTTTGTTTCCTGTGCCCAAGAAGATATAGCTGAAAAAACATTACTAAAAGCAATGTCAAAGAGTTTACTGCCTATGTTTTCTTCTAAGAGTTTTATGGTTTCGGTTTTTACATTAAGTCTTTAATTCATTTTGAGTTTATTCTTGTATATGGTGTAAGAAGGTAGTCCAGATTCATTTTTTTTTTTGCACTTATCTGTCCAGTTTTCCAAACTCTATTTATTAAAAAGGCTGTCTTTACCCCGTTGTACATTCTTACCTCCTTTGTCATAGATTGATCATGTAGGTGTGGGTTTATTTCTAGGCTATTCTGTTCCATTGATCTATTTTTAGGCCAGTACCATGCTGTGTTGATTACTATAGCCTTGTAATATATCCTGATATCAGGTAATGTGGTGCTCACTTCAGCAACACATATACTAAAATTGATATCGAGTAGTGTGATACCTTCAACTTTGTTCTTTCTCAAGATTGCTGTGGCTACTCAGGGTCTTTTATGGTTTCATATAAATTTTAGGATTATTTATTCTAGTTCTATAAAAAGTGCCACTGGTATTTTGATAGGGATTGCACTAAATCCATAGATTACTTTGGATAGTATGGACATTTTAACAATGTTAATACTTCCTATCCATGGGCATGGTATATGCTTCCATTTATTTATACCTTCTTCGATTTCTTTCTTCAATGACATAATTTTCTGCATACACATCTTTTATAGCGTTGTTGAATTAATTAATCCTAGGTATTTATTTTTTGATGCAATTGTAAATGGGATGATTTCTTTAATTTCTCTTTCTAATAATTCATAATTGGTATTTAAGAATGCAACTGAGTCTGAATATTAATTTTGCATCTTGCTACTTTACTGAATTCATTTATCAGTTCTAACAGTTTTGGAGTGAACTCTTTAGGATTTTTTATATATAGTATCATGTCATTTACAAATAATGACAGCTTTACTTCCTTTGCAATTTGGATGCCTTTTTTTTTCCTTGTCTGATGGCTGTGGCTAGAACTTCCAATACTAAATTGAATAAAAGTGGTGAAAGTGGACATCCTTCTCTTCGTCCTGATCTTAAGGAAAATGCTTTTGCCTTTTCATCATTGAAGATGATGCTAGCTATGGGTTTGTCATATATAGAGTTTATTATGTTTCCTCTATTGCTACTTTGCTAAAAGTTCTACCATAAACAGATGCTGGATTTTTTCAAACACTTTTTCTGCATCTATTGATATAATCATATGATTTTATCCTTTAATTTGTTAATGTGCTGTATCACATGGATCAATTTTTGGATGTTGAACCAACCTTGCATCTCAGGAATAAATCCAACTTGATCATGGTGTATGATTTTTTAATGTATTGTTCACTTCATTTTGCTAATATTTTGTTAAGGATTTCTGATCCTAAGTTCCTCAGGGATATTGATCTATAATTTCCTTTTTTTGTTATGTAATAATTCAAATTTGTTAGTAGTAATTGTTGGTTCATATTTTCTGTTTCTTCTTGGAAAATTGTATGTTTTTAGGAATTTATCCATTTCTTCTAGATTGTCCAATTTGTTGGCATTTAATTGCTTGTACTATTTTCTTATAATCCTTTGTATTTCTGTGGAGTAAATCGTCACATCTCTTTCACTTGTGATGTTATATATTTGGGTCCTCTCTTTTTTTTTTTCTTGATGAAGTCTGGTTAAAGGTTTATCAATTTTGTTAATCTTTTAAAAGAACCAGCTCTTGGTTTCACTGATCTCTTACAGTTTTTCTAGATTCTATTTCGTTTATATCTGCTCTGACTTTTATTATTTCCCATCTTCTACTCACTTTAGCTTTGTTTGCTGTTCTTTTAGGTGTAAGGATAGAGTGTGCCTATTAGATTTTTCTTGTGTCTTCCAGTACACCTATATTACTATGAATTTCCTGCTTAGGTCTGCTTTTGCTGTATCCCATAGATTTGGGATCACTGCGTTTTCATTTTTCATTGTCTCAAGATATCTTTTGATTTCTTCCTTGACCTCACTGTTAACTCATTCACTGTTTAGTAGCACGTCATTTAGCCTCCATGTCTTCGAGTATTTTTCAGTTTGATTCTTGGGATTGATTTCTAGTTTCATACCATTGTGGTCAAAGAAAATGTTTTATATGATTTCAATCATCTTAAATTTACTGAGACTTATTTTGTGACCTAATATGTTGTCTTGGAAAATGTTCCATGTGTACTTGAGAAGAATATATATTCTTCTGTTTTGGGTTAAATGCTCTAAAAATATCAAATAAATCTGTTTGGTCTAATGTGTCATTTAAGGCCACTGTTTCCTTTGATTTTCTGTCTGGAAGATCTGCCCAGTAGTGTCAGTGGCATGCTAAAGTCCCCTACTATGACTCTATTACTACCAATCATTCTCCTTATGTCAGTCAATATTCGCTTTATAAATTTAGGAGCACCTATATTGGGTGCATATATGTTTACTAGGTTATATCTTCTTGTTGGATAGATCTCTTCATCACTATGTAATGTTCTTTTTGGTATCTTATTGTAGCCTTTGTTTTAAAGTCTATTTTGTTTGATATAAGTATTGCTACTCCAGCTTTTCCTTTTTCATTTCTATTTGCATGAAATATCTTTTACTATCCCTTTACTTTCATTTCAGTCTGTGTACGTCCTTTGATCTAAAGTGAGTCTCTTATAGGCAGTGTATCTAAGGGTCTTGTTTTCTTATCCATTCAGCCACCCTATCATTTAATTGGAGCATTTAATTATTTTTTATTTGAAGTACTTGTTGATAGATATGTAGTTATTTCCACTTTATTATTCTTATTTTTGATACATACTTTGAGTATCCTTATAACCAGTCTTTGAGTATCCTTATAACCAGTGGTAGATTGCTTGTCTCCATTTTGTTGTTATTTTTCTGGAGCTTTGTTCAGTTCCTTCATGAGAGATATATCTCTTTGTCTCCCCATTTTGGCTGCCTCCCTGTTTGTTTCTATGTATTAGGTAGGGCTCCTAAGTCTCCTGGTCTTAGTAGAGTGGCCTTGCATCCTATGGGGCCAGTGAAGAAGTCTCCATGATCACCTGCACTGGGTGTTCCAGGTATGTCCCTTGTGGGGTTGTGTGTACCTTCCTGTTGTAGTTGAGCCTTAATTGTTGTTGGCACATAAGTAGGTAGGATTAACTCTCAGGATGACTGGCTGTATTGGCCATATCCACAACATATGAGCTGCTGTGTGTGAGCTGACCCCATGAAGTGAGATTCACCAGTGAGTTCGTGTGCTGCTGAGACCACTTGTGGCACTAACAAGGTAGTGCTCTGTTGAGGTCTAACACCAGCCACCAAGAGTTTTTGTTCTAGAGACCCTTGGGTAGGGCTCCCTTGCAAATAAAGTCAGCTGCTGCCTTTGACTGACTCAGTGCTAATTGGTAGGAATTACAAAGCTATCTGTGGTTGGTTGCTGTCTGTGCTGGACCTGGAGGCATGTGAGAGAGGCCACCAGTGAACCAAGTCCGGCTGCCTCCAGTATGAGGCCTAAGGCAACTCATCAAAGGCTCAGGGCACCTGAAGGTCTGAGACTGCCTGCCTGCTACCCATAAGGCTTAGCAGCTGAAAAATTCTTGTGCCGTACATGAGTTAAATGAGGCAAGATTCCAGGGAGTCACCAGAATAAGGCAAATGGTGTTTCTCAGGTTAGTGGAGATTCAGATTTGTTGCCAGTGCTGAGCCTGTGGCCACAAAAATCACACTAAGGTCAGCAACCGCCCGCCTCAGACTCACAGACTCCCAAGATTTGTTCAAGAAATACTGCAGTTCATGTCAAGGCTGGTTGCCCATCCTCAAAAGTATCTCTCAAGGTACACAAATCCCAGGCCTATTCATTACTACAGAAGGAACTCCCAGCCAGGAGCGTATAATGGTCTGGTTGCCTGGCAATAAAATATGCACCAGCAATTTGTGAGTTGGGTGGGGCAGGGTATGAGGGAGTCACAGGGGTAGAGAGAGAAAAGTTTACCTGGCCAATGCAGATTCAGATTTGGCCATGTAGGAGAAGGGATCAACACAGAGAAGATGGTGCCTGCCTGTACACTGAACGGGAGGAGGGTTCAACAAAGGCAAAATGGCGGCTGTCCCTCCAACCCTCACCCTGGTTTTTCCTTGTATGTCCCTGGCACCTCCTGAGCTACTGTCCCTCTGCAAGCAGCCCAAGGTGAGTGCCTGCAAGCAAGTTAGTCTGTATGCAGGTCCTTTAAGGGGACATCTGCATATCCAGCTGCCTTCCTTCTCACTCAGATGGTCGGAAAACACACTAATTTTCACATTCGGATTTTGTGGGGACTCCTTTTCACAGCACTAGAATTCTGGGCCAGGGAGCCGCACATAGGTATGGGACCAGCCTATTTTGCATCTCTGCCCCTACTACCAGTCTCAGTGTGGCCTCCTCTTTATATCCTCAGTTATAGAACTTCTGTTCAGCTAGTCTTCAGATGGTTCTCCAGGTTGACTGTTCCACAATTTAGTTAAGATTTTAATATGGTCATGGGAGAAGGCATGCACAGCATTTACCTACACCACCATCTTGATTAAAACTCATCAATTTTTGATTATCTACTTTATCAATACATTCCAGTGTTTCTTTTTCCAATCATCCACCACATTTCTACCTAATATCCCAACTCTCAATCAGTTATACATTTTAGGGAATATAAACATATTTTTAACATAAGCAAAAAAATTAAATGTGCTTTCCAATGTCTCAATAATACTTTAGGGAATTACTTACTAATCTGTCATTAGTAGCTATAACTGAGAGTTTATTTTACCATATTATAATATTATGTTCTCCAACTTATTAACATTGGTAATAATAAAGAACAGCTATAATTTTTAGTTCTTTATGCATAATTCAGATACTTTATATCATATAATCATTTCACCTGTTATTTTGAAAAAAATTAAAATATAGAAAATTGCAAAAGATAATATAAAAGCACTCACCTAATCCCTACCAGAAAAACAAAGGCCACCATTTATTTCATCTATGCTTCATATTAAAATATGTAAATTTCAGATAAAGTCATAATTCCAGTATCATTCTCTTCTCTCCTACCCACCACGGAAGTAATCACTCTAATATAAATGGTCTTACCCAGCCTATTCAAGTTTTGAGAAAGAGAAAGACAGAGGAACAATACACATAGACATATACACACGCACACACTCATTAGGATACTATTCTATATAACATCTCTATATAACATTCAGGAAGTTATTTTTTTCACTTAATACATTTTTCTAGAGTTGCAAATGTTGTTAAAGTTATATCTATTTCATTTATTTTAACTGCTATGTAATAATCTTTGTGTAAATACATCACAATTTATTTTTCCATTTCACCACTACTGGACATGTAGATTGTTATTATAAATAACACTAAAACAAACAACTTTTACACTTCTCCTTTTGCACATGGGAGGAATTTTCTTAAGGATATCACTGGCCAATAAAACTTTCTGCAATGATGGCAGTAATCTGTTTTGTATGTAGAGAGCACTTGAAATGTGTCTAAGGAACCAGATTTTTCACTTTATTAAATTCTAATTAATTTAATTGTAAATTTTAATAGCTACATGAAATTAGTGGCTATCATATTAGACAATATATGTCCAGAAATAGCAATGCTAGGACTTATGGTATATCCATTTACAAAACTTTACTGATTTTTGCTCACCAAAGTGATTGTGGCAATTTACACACCTGCCAGCAAGGTTGCCACACTTGACCATATCCTGGCCAATATTTTTACCTGTCAGACTTTTCCTTTTCAGCCAATCTGAATAGTTTAAAATTGTGTCTCATTTTTGCTTTAATTTGCATTAACCCCACTAGTAGTGAAAATAAAAATCTTTCATAATTTTTATTGACCATTTGAATATCTGCTTCTCTGAACTGCCTGCATATCTGTATCTTTTTTTCCAATATGTAAGGTCTTTTTGCTTGTTAATTTGTAAAAGCCTTTATAATTCTTATTCCTTGATATCCCCACTCTGACGACTCTCTTCAAAGAAATCTTCTGGATTTAAAGAACTTTTCATCACTTTTAGTTCAACCACTTTTTATACACCATAGAGCTGGGTGTATACTAATGATGACAGTAAGTTTTCCTGTCTCACGGGATGGCCATTATAGAAGTCTGGTACCTTGCCTTCCAATGTGGAATGCATGGTACCTAGTCTATTCTTGGTCTTAGAGTCTCACATGGAACTAAGAAAACAGGAAAAGTTCCATTTTTATATTTTATTTACATTTTCATGAGTATTTGAGTACATTCTTTAGATCTTCTCTCAGGTGAGAACATTTATAAGCTATTTCTCAGAAACGCTAGACAAATTTGGGAATATAGCATATTAATAAGCAAAATTTTATAGGTTTAAATAACAAATACGAGAATAAAAACATATATAATGCTTTCTCAAATAATATGTTTCATTATATTTATTTAATATCACAATCTTCTTGCTGGGACAGTCTCTCAGACTATTAAAGAACAACAGGCACATGCACACATCCTCATTTTCATAAGCACATTGTAAAACTAAATGCATAAGCAACAATATGCTTCTTTATAATCAGTTACATGGAGAAAGGTGTATCAAAGCAGTAACTTCACCAACCATCCATTATATTATGGGAAATTTTAATATTCAGAAATGCATTTCCCCTTTATTTAATTTTTTGGAGGAGGCAACAATAGAAATTTCCACTTATATCACTGAAGATTACTTCTATTTAGAGTCATTCATGAAAGAGTGAAGAGTGAAGTAGTGACTGAGAATGCATAGGGGAAAGGATAGGTCTATTCGGTGGGAAAGGAGTTCAATTTTCCCAGTAAATCTTTTGGAGATAAAAATGAATAATATGAATTGCTCTTCAGTGATGACTGGGGACATGGCCAGAACTCATGGACTGATATGGACATAACTAGGATTATAAAGGTCTCAATACTAGGGGAAATTACTAGAAAATAAGTTATCTAGAACACTGTATTATTGAGATCCATGGTTTTCTGTATCTCTGGGGACACAGGAATCTAGAAAATGAAATCTATGGCAGAATACAGGAGGTAGAAGGCAAAAGTTCTACTTTATCAAATTAGAAAGGTATTAAACTTTGAAGCACCAAAGATATTTTAAGCCTTGATATATTTTTTAAAATTCCAAGTAGCAAACTGAATTTATAAAATGTTTGAATTTAGAAGACAGATAATTCTACAAAATTTATCAACTTTGCAGTAATTTTTTAAACGCATTCTCTCTCATTAGTATAGAACCTAGATTTATTTCAGTTCAGGTGAAAATACAATAATGCCCCTCACCTCGAGTCACCACTGACTTCAGTCACCATAACTCTATTTTTTTTCCATTAATATCTCTGTTCCCTAAATACAAATTCTTCTACCTTAACATTTTTCAAAAAATGCCAAAGGACCCACTCTTCTGATCTTGTCCAGGGATTTTGTAGTTAAACATCCTAATATCAAATCTACCCATCCACTTCCCTCCCACCCCCACCTCCTTCACAAAAATCAGCAATCCCATAGCTCACTAAAAATTTCCAAATATCACTGGAAGGCCAATTGCCTGTTTAGGGAACAGAATTCCAAGTGATGGGAAAAAAAGGGACATTGTGTTTTAGTTGATGAAGTAATATAAACTACTCACTAATAATAAATCAATTCTATAATTTCCTGCTTCTCTTCTAACTAGTTCTACACTCTCTTGATTCTAAAAGATAGTTTCGTGAAATATTTTTAAAGTCTATTTCATCCAAATTGGGAATGAAAAAGTCAAATTGTCACTTTTAGCATATGACTTGACTCTCTATATAGAAAACTCTAAAGACTCCACCAAAAAACTATTAGAAACAATAAACAAATACAATAAAGTTGCAGCATACAAAGTCAATATACGAAAATCTACTGTTCCTATATACTAACGATAAAATTTCAGAAAAAGAATTAAGAACAACTATTCTTTTTTCAATTGCAACAAAAATAAAATACTTAGGAATAAACTTAACAAACCATATGAATGACCTATACACTGAAAACTACAAGACATTTTTAAAAGAAATTGAAGAAGACACGAGAAATGGAAAGATATTCCGTGTTATAGATTGGAAGAATCAATATAGTTAAAATGACCACATTACCCAAAGCAATATATGGATTTAATGCAATCCCATCGAAATTGCAACAGCATTTTTTTTAAAGAAATAGAACAAAAAAAATCATTAGATTTGAATGGAAGCACGAAAGACCCTAAATAACTAAAGTAATCCTAACTAAAAAGAACAAGAATGAAGGTATCACACTGCCTGACTTCAAATTATACTACAAAGTGACAATAATCAAAACAGCATGGTACTGGTAGAAAAACAGACACACAAATCAATGGAACAGAATTGAGAGGCCAGAAAAAATACCCACATATATATGAGCAAATAATTTTTGACAAAGGAGCCAAAAATATACAATCGAGAAAAAAAAAGCCTCTTCAATAAATACTGCTGGGAAAATTAGAAAGCCACATGCAAAAGAATGAAACTAGACCACCATCACCATGTACCCAAATTAACTCAAAACATATCAAAGACCTAAATATAAAATTGGAAACAATAAACTGCATAGAATAAAACATAGGTACTAAACTGATGGACCTTAGATTTAGAGAGGATTTTGTGAATTTGACCTCAAAGGCAAGGGAAGTAAAAACAAAATAAATGAATTGAACTATATCAAACTAAAAGCTTTTGCGCAGCAAAAGTAATCATCGACAAAACAGAGAGGCTACCAGCTGAATAGGAGAAGATATTTGTAAACAACGCCTCCACTAAGGGCCTAATATCCAAAATATGTAAAGAACTCATATAATTCAACAACAAAAGACACAAATAATTCAATTAAAAAATGAAGGACCTAAACAGACACTTTTCCCAAGAAGACATACAAATGGCCAACAGACATGAAAAGATGCTTGACATCACTATCTATTAGGGAATACAAATCAAAACCACAATGAGAAACCACCTCACACCTGTTAGTATGGCTAACATCAACAGGACAAATAATAACAAGTGTTGGAGAGGTTGTGGAGGAAAAGGAACTCTCATACACTGCTGGTGGGAATGTAAATTGGTACAGCCACTATGGCAAACGGTATGGAGGTTCCTCAAAAAAAGAAGAATAGAATTACCATATGATCCAGCAATCCCTCTTCTAGATATCTACCCACCCCCCGCCAAATTTGAAAACATTTATCTATAAAGATATATTTACTCCAATGTTCACTACAGCATTATTCATGGTGGCCAAGATATGGAAACAACTGAAGGGCCTATCAATGAATGATTGGATAAAGAAGGTGTGGTAGATCTATACAATGGAATATTAGCCATAAGAAAAGATGAAATACTGCCATTTGTGACAACATGAATGGATCTTAAGATAATCATGCTAAGCAAAATAAGTCAGAGAAAAAATTAAGAACCATATGATTTCACTGATATGTGGGATATAAAACTGAATGCAATAAGCAAACAAGACGAACAAAAACTCATAAACACAGGCAACTGTGTAGTGGTTAACCAGAGGGAAAGGGTGGGAGAGGTAGATGAGGGTAAAGGGCGTCAAGTATATGGTGATGGAAGGAAATTTGACTTTGGATGGTTATCACACAGTGCAATAGACATTTGATATATTATTGAATTGTACACTTGAAACCTATTTAATTTTATTAACCAATGTCACCCCAATAAATTTAATTTAAAAAATAAGATAAAATAAAGCCTATTTATGTTTCTTTGCCATCACATTATAAAGATGAAATGAAGAAAGTAAAACCCCTCAGCTTCTAGATGAACACTGCCACTACCACTACACTGTCAATTTTAATGAGGTATGTATTTTAAATTGTTCTGCTTTTTCCCCCAGTCTCCCTCATTTGGAACAACTATTTTTTAAGTTTCTTTTATATCTTTCTTAATGTTTCTTGGTAAATATTCTAAACCTATAGAATTATCATATTACACATAAGTTTATGACTTTTTTATCTTTTAATTCAATCAATATATCTCAGGACATTTTTCATTTCAGTACATATACGTAGGTTTACCACCTTTTTTTTAATGGTTGCATAATTTCACTTTCTTTTTCTAACAGCCACTTGGAGAAACATCTAGGAGTGCATAATAACACAGCACATATATACATACACACATAAATACATTTTTTATATATTTATGTATACACACATAAAAAGTTGAATATAACTTTTTTTTTTGCTCTGTGGCTGTCAGCTAATGATGTGGTATTTCAGGTGGATGCTCAGTATTTACAAAAAGCCCAAAGGATGCTCATTACTACTAAACAGAGAGATGAAGTGCTGAAATGGATATTGCTTTCCTTTTATTCAAGGAAGTGCAATGTTTTGTTTGCCAAGAATTTGACATTTTGCTTAAGGGTAAGATGAGAAAATATTTAAGTAGGTATTAAAGGAAAGCAAAGAAACCTGAGTAATAGCAAACAGTAAAAAGACCACACAAATTAGCCCCAGCCCTTTAGGCAAAGGTCAGAAGAATATGGAATAGACCTATCAGAAATAATGGTTAAAAATAAAAAGTGCACAGAAGTACAGTGTAACATGGGAAGCTTCTAGTCTGACTATTCACAGCCAAAATATGCCTGGTTGTTGAAGAGGCTGGTGAAAAGTTATTAAGGAAAAACATTTGAGCAGATGATACATCCTTTTATGGCTGCCTGTAATGCTAAAGAACAGACAAATCAATAATTCAGCCTTTAATGCTATCTAAAAACGTAAAGCAGAGTTGGTACAATTTAGTAAATGCCATCCATCCACAGAGCCCATACCAAGCCAATTTACAACAGCCAACATTTTCCACCTTATTTTCTCTATAATATTTAGATTTTTTTTGTTAATTACATTTGATATTTGTAAAGAGAGAGCTGGGATTGTAATAACTGGATAGCTATTTAACTATGTTGGCAGAAACAGGATTTTCTCTTATATTTGAAGAGCAATACAAAGGCAAAAATTCCTTTTCTCACAAACTTAGTACCAATACTATCCTCTGAGTCACACAGTTTCTTTAAATCATGTTGTTCTGAAAGTTAAGATGTGCTATCTTTAAAGCTGCTGACAGGATCACACTGTTCCTCAGTACCAAAAAACCACCAGTGTCAATTCATCAAAATGTGTATACCTCTCCAAGACATTTTTTCCTTTTTCTTTCTTTTCTTCTCTACTTCCTTCTGACAGTCTCACTTTTTACTTTCTTTCCTTCTTTTAACCTTTTATTTCTCTTCTATCTTCTGTCCTTCTTGTTTACTGTTTTCCTTTTATCATTCTTCTCTCCCTCTCTCTCTCTCTCAGGATGCAAGAGAACAAAGTAATGACAATCCTTTAAAATCAGAGACCCAAGATAAATTTGGTGGTCCTGATATATCAAGAAAATTCTCCTCCTAGCCATATTTTTTTCTCAGAAAAAAACTTCAGAAACTCAGAACCACACCTTCAGATCTAAAATCGATCTACTAGAAATTAAAATTTTAAATATCTATAAAACAATTTAATTATTGGGATTAGTTTTATTAATTAATCAAATATAAGTGTGTTCTCAAAATTTTTATCATTAAAGAAGAACTTAAAACTGCATTATGAAATCTTGGAGCAGTATGCTCTTTAATATGTACTACTGGCATTGTGAGTTAACTGACTGCACAAAATTCAAATATATACCTGTAAACTTTTGTTTAAATAAAGCAAGTTTCCTAAGTTTGAAATCTAAGTTACTCTCAGCATTTTTTAAATACCAAAAACATTTCTTAAATTTTTAAAATTCAATTTGCAAGCAAAATAGATAACTC
Organism: Pteropus alecto; assembly: GCF_000325575.1. Lineage (NCBI taxonomy): Eukaryota > Metazoa > Chordata > Mammalia > Chiroptera > Pteropodidae > Pteropus > Pteropus alecto. The sequence goes on along the minus strand of NW_006436298.1, from coordinate 21,716,077 downwards.
CACAAGTACACAGCTACCATAATTTACATTTATATACTCAAAATACCTGTTTTGAAAGGACAATTACCTGTTTTCAGTCATAACTAAGGTGTAAATCTCTAAAATTTTAGCTGACAGATTTTGTTATGTAATAAAACATGTCGAATTCAAACTGACAAGTGGATTTCATTTTTGGAGGGTTTTTCCTCACACCTTTTTCCATTATAATACAAGTACTACTTAACCATATGATTTTCTGCAAAACTTAACCAAAAATGTAAAACATAATACATGTCCCAACATCTTAACACTTACATGGAAGGCTCTGGGGGGAGGGGAAGAATCTTGCTAAATTCAGAAAAGAGTACTATCTGTAAATGAAGAGGCTGCCAGCTTTCATCTGTTCTCTTTTTCTAGGTACTTGCATGCCTGCCTTCTAAACCTAGAATGATAGTTATCCCATCTCTGTTGCATCTCTGAAATTCTTCAATTACTTTGTGGATTTAGGATACCACATTGTCCAGCCACATTTATTCTAAACAGATGATCTGGACACAGAGAGATGTCAGCCAATGAACTCATTCAATATATTTGCAGTTAATCTTTTAATGGAGATCTGGAGAGATGTAAAGTGCAATCATCCCTTTAAGTACGCTCATGGACCATTTGTTTAATCAAACTAGAAATTATAGGATAATGTATTATGTTAATTTATTTTAAATCACAAGATATATTGGAAATAAATAGTGACATGGCATAAATAGTAAAGTGCTTTTATTGTGGGTGTTGGCTCCAGTTTGGTGAGTGGTGATTAAAATATAGTTCACAGAAAATGTGTATGTGTGTATTTGTGTATGTTTGTAAAATTAGTCTGTCTATTCCATAACCCTAGCCATTAGGGTGGGCATTAAACAATAAGAACTGATACTCTAGTCCAGCTACAACAAAACTTAATTTTCTGCCACATCCTTCAATAGAAAAAGGCATAAGACTACATTTACTTACAAAACTTCAATTTTTTTAACCTAACAATAGATGTTTACAATCTTAATTGTTCATACAATTACCTCAACATTAAATAGAAAATTTATATTTATTTATTATCAAATGTCATATAACAAAAGAAAAGCTTTGCTTTTATTAAAAGTGGACCACTAGTGCCCTCTTCTGATATGGAAAATGAAGAACAATTATTCTCAGGACTTGGAAAGACACTGTACACTAATCCTCTAAACAGTTGTTTCAAGTAAATTTATGCCATTTGTTTTCTGATTTAATAATATATCCCCTATCTTTCTCCTAAAATGTTGAATATGCTGATGTTTATCCTGTTACCTTCTGAGAAAACATTGCAAAGTCAGTTTATCCTGTTAATTCTTAGATTTTTCAAAAGCTTAATTCAAATTGAGCTTTAAAATAAATTCAGGGGAAAAAAATCATCTTTTTAAAACTATTTGAAGCTTTACCATCATTGGTTTTACATTTGATTGTGTGAAAGCTAATAAACCTGAAATTATACCTGCCTTGATCAGATTAAATATCATGTTGCCTCACTTTTCACCAAACTCGAGCTGATACTCACAGACACACTCATTCATTATACTCCTTTCTGACATAACATAAAGGGCAAAAAGGCAGCATGATAGATTAAAAAGATATTAGGGTACAATATTAATTACAATATCAGCAGCTTTTTCTAGCTCAGACTGCATAAAATGTCTATTTTCATCTTTACATTCAGAATATACTTTGAAGGAGAATGAATTTATTACATAGACATAGTAAATGGGAATTTTGGTCGGATATTCTAATGTCAGGGTGGCACCAAATGTAAACATACTAGAAAATTTGGAATCTATGTTTTTAATCCAATTTGGGTTTTGTGCAATTATTCTGAGATTGTGAGGATGGGAGATATTATACAAAATCATAATGTGACCAGATACAATAAAACAGAGACATTTAATTTAAAACTTCTCCATGAAACTAAAACTTCAATAATATCTTTTTTCTCAAAGAGTTTTATAAAAGTGTAACAAAGTAAAAATAAATAAATAAATATAAAATTTTTAAAGAGTGTAACAAAATAATCATTTTCAAAAGTCAAATATTAAAATGGTACTATATTTTTAAATTATAATAGTTTTTCTGGTGTTGGGCATATTACAGTAAACTGATGAGACCTCCATTAGTAAAACTGCTCACAAATCAACAATAACTTATAATAATGTTTAAATATATAAAATATTTCATACTTAGAACATATTGCATCAAAATTTGAATTTATATTTAAGATGATCTTCAGGAAAAAATTCAGCCTCAACCAGGAATGGCATGCTCAACCTTCAAATAAGCTTGCTAAATGTTCCTCTTATCTGATTTAATTCACATTTTACCTCTAAAGTACCCTTATTCCATGTAATTATTACCATAACATGTTTCATAATAATTTTGCTTTCTGAAAAATATAATGACTGTATTTTCTCAATCGTTCCTGCTGCCCACTTCAGAGTTGTGTTTCTTTTCCACTGATAGCATTTTACTTTCACACGTGGAAAATGACAACCAATTCAATTTGGTGATGCAGAAGAACTGAACACGTCATGAATAACTGAATTTAATGGCATGTTTCTCAATGTTATATCTCAAATTGAAAAGTCCTACTCTGTGAAGAATGGAAGACCCAGGAAGCAGCACCAGGGGGGATAATTTCCGAATGAATATGTTTTTACCTATCAAATTCATGAGTCTACTATAGCTCATCCTTTGACCAGAAGTAACAGTAGGGTGAGAATTGCTGACTTTGCTAGTTATTGTCCTTTCCTGAGAATCTCTGACAGAATCACTTATAAATACTAAAAATCTGTGGTGTGATCCAGATGTTTCCATTCCACTTTTTCTCTTCCTAGTCTCAAAAATATACAAAGAAATCTCTCTATATTCAGAATAAATCAAATGAGAAAGCAATTTAAATTATAATCCTATTTTTAAGAAGCAATAATGATTGCATCATATCACAGAAAAACTAAAATGTATTTGATTTCTAGCTTTAACTCTTTGACTGCATTTAATTACAGCTCTCATTTTATTATCACTACCAACAGCCATATGTGGGGCACCTTTGAATACATTCTCTCTGACACTCGGAAGCCAATTCTCTCTGAATGCAAACTACACAGTACAGCTGCAGTGCTGCTACTGGTGTGCGGCCATCATAGACATTCAATTGTTGCTAAATTAAACTGCATTAGTAAATATCTACCTCAAAAAAAGGGCAGGCATTAAGGCTTTCAGGCACATTACACTATATTCGGAAATCTCTGAATTGCTTTTTGGAATTCAAAAGGAAGATCCCTAATATTTTAATCATAAATGAAGGAACAATATGTATAGTTAAAAAATTGCTATTGTAATCAAAAGGACTTCTCAAAAGAGAGCAGATGTGATCTATGCAGATGAGAGGAAATCATCTCAGTATAGGAAATCATTTCAGTATAAAGACTGAAAAATTCAGCCCTAAATTTTACTTTTCAATCCATATGTATCAGTTACTCAAATGTTTAAAATATTTGGGAAAATAGTTTTTCCCATTTATATGATTATTTATAGTATTGTACACATCCTAGTTCTCCTTAGTTCTATGATCTATTCTCCAAAATATATTCTAGTTTGGTAGATTTATATTAATTATAAGAATCATAAAATGATGTTTAAACAAAAAAATTTAAGTGAGATAAAGGTGCTTCCAAAAATTAGCAAATACAGCCGTTATACCTGTTAATGATGAATTCCAACTACAAGTAAAGATTTTTCCACAGTACATCGTGGGAGTTCATAATAACTATAGGTATGATCAAGGCGTATTTCAATGCTTTGAAATGTCAAATGAGTAATTTTATTCTCCTTTATTTTTAAACTATTTGCAGAGACAACACAAAATTATATAATGTTACATTTATTTTAACCTATACTTCTCCCTTCATAAGGTTACTTGTCTAAACATTTCACTAACATTGTGCAGTTTTAAACTGAGAAAAAGAACAAAGTTACAAGTGTGACAATTTATCAGGAATAGATTAAGTGACAGCTGTAACTAGAATCAGAATTAGTAGATTATTTTAATAGTTCCAGGAAGAGTATAATTTACAAAAATACATTTGAATGATGTTAGAAAGATAGCAGGAAGAATTATTTGCTTAGTACAGGGTGACTTCTTTAAATTAAATTTTGGTAATATTCTCTCCATTAGAAGTTTTTACGTATAGATATGTGTCTCTTGACTCAACAATTCAATTTTTCAATTGGTTCACTGACATGAGGGAAAATTGAGGATTTCCCAAAGATTTTGCTCAAATCATGGCATCTCTTTGCAAATTTATAATTTTTTAAAACTACCTTTTGATAAACTGTCCTCTCTCATCATAATCTAAGAAAATTATATATGCTTCCAATTTTTTATGTATTCAATTGGATGCATCTCATCTTTCTCATAATTTTATTTCGAAGGAAGAATTTATTTAAGCAAAGTTTCACTATATCCTCTTTATTAAATCCCTAAGACCTAGAAACCTTTCCTTTCCTTCCTTCAAAAATTGCCTGAAAGTACTATTCCAAGTAACCTTGACCATTCAGGAGGCATTAATCCAAATTCTCCTTAAGTCTAACATCTTAAATAGTAAATACCTACTTTACTACCAAAATAAACAACCCACTTGACATTAATATACATGTGTGTGATTCATGCTTTCTGTGAAATATCTTTCATTATTTCTAACAGTATATTCTTTTATAATTCTATCCACTTGAATGCCATTTATTTAGATTAAAAAAAGAAAATAGCTTCCAGAGTAACCGTTTATATCCTGTACAATATTTAGGCACTTATTAGATGGTGATGAAATTAAAAAAAAGAAAAAGTTATTATTTTCATAAATGTTCCTGAAAAAGACAGAACTTTAATTTGGGATACAGACTGAATTCTAATACACTATTTAATTTCACATTTTGTGAGTTTTAAATTTCTTTCACATTTCTAATTCCTTCTTTTGAAATTTGATAACTATCTATTATCCTGTTTGACTTTTATGTATTGCCAGGTTGAATATATTTTGTAGGTTCATCAATGTTTCAATACTCATTTTAACCAGAATCATGACTGTATAAGGACTATAAAGAAATTGCATGAGATCCTTACCTTCACAGTGATTAGATTCTCTTTGAAAGCAAAGCAACTTTAATACAGAGCAAAGTCTATAAGCTATAGAGATTCTTATAGTCTCTTTTAAATTAAAACTATGCCTTCAGTATTATATTTACCAGGTAAAAGGAAAAAAAAAATATTTTCCATTAACTGATACAAATGTGTTTCCTCAAAAGAGCCAAGGAGAAAGAAATGCAAATGAGTTATAAATACATAGATTGAGCAATAGTTATATAGGTAAATAGATACATGCTAGAAATGCAAAAAATAAAAAATAAAGATTTATATTATTGATTTTGTTTAAATGAAGGAATATATTTAGTATAATAATATCCATATCTATGATATACTTAATTCGGTCTCCAGTTTGCATATTGTTTGTTGTTGTCGGTTTGCTGAGAGAGATAAGGAGTTCCATAGTCTCTGATCAAAAACATTAGGCATATGACACCAACCAACCAAATCTTTTCTAATCTTGAACTGTAATTGGAGAGTCAGGACCAATCAAAGTGATCAACTCATAGAACTCAATAAATGACCATGAAAAAAAGAAATGAATAAAAAACAAACTGAAGACCAACCCACAGAATAAGGCATAATCAGAAAGAAATCTGTAATTGAAAAAAATAAAATGTCACTTGAAAATACTTATTAATCTAAATATGTGACCATTTAAGCTGTGGTTCTATAAATGCAAGCATTCTGTACATAAAAGCAGTTATCAATAGAAATTAATATTTTATCATCATAGATTCATCTGAAATGAAAGTTCTTAATTTTATCTATGTCTAAGCAGTGCCTTTCTAAATGGATTTTAAATAAACTCAGTAATGACATCACAAAACAATTAGCCAAGTTCATTAAGGACATTCATTCCAAGTACATGAAGGCTTGGAAAAGAATGACAGCTTTTTAATGGCATCTCATCTCCTTGAAATGAATTCTTTCCTTGAATTTTCTGTTAGAACTTGTACCGTTGAATGCATATAGCTGATCATTTCTAGCATTTGCATGAATGTGTATGTGCTTGTGAGTGGCCACTATGTGTGAAGTCTAAAGGGACAGCTCCATGTTAATGAGAAACCAAGGAATTCCTCTAGCAGCAACTGGCATAGGTGTGAATGACATAATTTAAAACTGTCTTACATGCCCGGTTTCAAATTTAAGGTCTTCTTCCCTTAAAAGCACTTTAATGACTATCATATTAAAAGGAGAAAAATGTTTTCCCTCGTGTTTCAAGTAGCAATTATGAACTGAGAATATTACCACCCTATATATTCTGATGGTACAGAATGAAAATCACAAGCTCATAGTGATCCTTTCAGAAAAACTTGAAAAGGCAGATATCCCACAGCCAGGTGCATCCCAATTTGACAGTAAACCTCTGTCAGCACAGGTCTGCAATATGTAGGCAAAATAATCAGTCAACCCAATTTGCTCCAATGTTCAACCCTTTGAAGATGAACGTTCACTCTGCCTCATCAGACTCAGAGTCTTGTTTGTCATACCATTCTTTGTAAAAATTATAATGTAGATGCTCCAGCAAAACCCTAAGAATCTGTTGCCAGCAATTTTCATGACAAAATCAAGATTTATAATGTGAAATTAAAATAAAATTGCTTTTATTTAAATTAAATAAAAATAATTGACAGTATATTTTAATAATGCCATTAAATTAAACCACATCAAGTCTTTATTTTTGTAATTCTGTGATTTTTAAATCAGATTCATGTATAAGTGAACTCTGCAACACTAAAGACAGTTTCAGAGAAAAGTGAAGTTTGCAATTAACTTTTAAAATAAATGATTTGAATTGTCTCTTTTCTTGTACCCCAAATCTTAACAGAAATGACTTTGATTTTTTAAAAATCACCTATTTTTGGTTAAGGTAGCATGGAAATGCCACGCTATGGATAGATTAAAAATGACAATAAGCTGGATATTGCAAATGAATACTGCTGTACTTTCCCTATGAAACTGATATGCAAACTAAAAAACTTATGACATGCCTAAGAATTAGGAGCTCTCATTTAAAAGGAGTTCATTATTTTACCAGAATTGTGGTGTGGCATGCAGAGCTGAAGAACTTTGGAAATAACATATTTAATCTCAGATAGCAAAAATAATACAAAAAAATTGGCATCAATGTGATTTACATGGATAACTTTAGGAAATCCATATTTTTTATGGATAATATGAGTCGGAACAAAAAAATTTATTTTTTTAATTAAAATTGTAAATGGTTTTAAATTGCAATTAAAATGATCACAGTTATATTAAAATGTTTTGAGGCTGAAATTTTTATGACTCAAGTTATCTTCAAGAATTTTACTACTTGAACATTCCATTTGTTTTATTTGCTTTACTTTTAAACAAGCCTTAGTGTAGCAAGGATGGCTTTGAAAATGAACCTTCTCTGTATTTACTGAAAATAAAGAACAGAAATGTGAATTTTCCTCCTATTAAGGACTTCCTCTGAAAATAATAATTATGTCAGTACTGTCCCAGCTGTGAACAGCACTAAAGTTAGAGTCTCTGGTTTAATCATCTTACTTTGATGTGTAAAGTCCACTTGAGGAACCTAGAACTAGCACTAACATAGATATAGCACTAACAGGTCGTACCAAGTCATTTTATTTTCCAGGAATAATCTCAGTATATGGAAAACAGAAAAATTAGCAATTTAAGCAATTAGCACTTAAAATTAAGTAATGCGAAGTTACATATAAGGATGTTATTGAAATGTTTGATTTTTTAACAAAACA
>NW_006436298.1:21685633-21703133 GCF_000325575.1 Pteropus alecto | reverse complement strand
AAATGGTACTGGAAAAACTGAATGTTCAAATACAAAAAATAAAGAAATAAACAAATAACAAACCTAGACACAGATCTTACTGCGTTCACAAAAAATGGATTCAAAATACCCATAGAGCTTAAAATGCAAATTATAACACTTCTAGAACATAGGAGGGAATCTATGTGACCTTATTTCATAATGAGTTTTTAGATATTACGACAAAACCATAATCCATGACAAAAAAAATTTGTTTGATTTTATTACAATTTAAAACTTTTGTTCTACAAAAGACATTAAGAGAATAAAAAGAAAAGCAAAAAAAAAAAATAGGAGAGAATATTTTCAAAACATATATCTGATAAAGTACTTGAAATCAAAATATAAAAAGATCTCTTAAAACAAGGAAACAACCAACCATATTAAAAAATAGACACAAGATCTGAACAGACACATTTCTTACCAAAGAAGACCTACAGATGACAAATAAACATATGAAAGATGCTCAACATAATTTGTCATTAGGCATTGCAAATTAAAATAATAAGATATCATTACATACTTATTAGAATATCTAAGATACAAAAATCTGATATACCAATGGCTGATGAGGAGTATAATGGTACTCTCACTTATTGCTGGTGAGAATGCATAATGGTAAAGCCACTTTGGAAGACAGTTTACTTAATTTTAAAAAATTAAAATTAAAAATTAAAAAAGACTAAAAATAGTCTCACCATATAACTTAGCAATCATGATCTTAAGTATTTACCCAACTGATTCAAAAATTTATGTCCACACAAAAGCCTACACAAATACATTGATAGCAGCTCTATTCATAATTGCCAAAAACTGGAAGAAACTAAGATGACCTTCAATAGGTGAACTGATAAACAAATTGTGGTATGTAAATATAATTAAATATTATTTAGTGATAAAAAGAAATGAGCTATCAAACCATAAAAAGATGTAGGTAGATCTTAAACACATATTGTTAAATAAAAGAAGCCAGTTTGATTCCGATCATATGAAATTCTAGAATAGCAAAACTATAGACCTGGTAAAGAGATCAGTGATTTCAGGGTTTGAGGAGGGAAGGTTAATAGATGAAGCACAAGGATCTTTTTAGAGCAGTGAAACTATTTTTTATGATACTATAATAGGAGATACATGACTATACATTTTTCAAAACTCAGAGAATGTACAATGCAAAGAATAAAACCTAATGTATACAATTTTTTAAAAAATCATTTAAGAGATCAGGAGATGAAATGCGGAATATACAAAAAGATCTAACTGCATTACAAATATATACAACAACCTCATTTTGGAGATGAGTAGAGCCTATGAAACTACAGATAAAAAAGACTATACATAAGTACTGTACTGTAGCTGATAAAGTTTTTTCTTAAGGTGGTATGTGTTTACAATTCTGATATCACAATACATGTACACTGGAATTGAATGATTAAGTAAATGGAAAGTGGATGGGAAAGCTAGGCATCTCACCATAGTAGTGGGAGGAACAGATAAAGGGAGAGGCTAAAGTGATCCATGTAGTAATAGATTAGAGCTTCCAACATCAGTTTGAACTTATTTTTAGCTAAATATAGATACAGATGGCTACACATAGAAATATTATTATAGATATGTATATATGATTAGTACACACACATACTATTTTCTTGCTCTGTAAACTAAGAGGACCTAGAAGCAAGAAGATCTCCTTAATAAGGAGCATACCTAGTACCCAGATCTTAGTTTATAATACCATCCCTTCAGTCAAAGGAACCAGGGCTCCTTGGAGAAATAGCTACTTCTAGAACTGGGGCAAAAATGTACAAGCCTTGAGGTCCCAATGACCAAGCTGAAACAATATAAGCATCATAATAAATAAATGAATATTGGATTATAACACAAAGTATAAAATAAATATACTGATATAAATAAACGATTCAATAAATAGGTAAATCAGGAAGAATAGACAAATCTCCAATGCAGAAATCCAAATAATTTAGAACTACTTCACCCTCAAAAAGGTGGGGCATAAGTACCCATTCTTTAAGTGTGGATTGTGCATAGTAACTTCTTTCTAAAAAGTACAGTAAGAGAGTCACTTTACAGTGAAGAATTCTAATACCAGATGACTAAGGTTAATTTCAACATTAACTACTCATGTTGATAGTATGTACTCTTGATATGATGTGATAAAAATGGCTCTTTGATCTGCCTTCCCAATATGTATAACCCCAATCTAATCAAAAAAATAAAAATAAAAAAATTTCAGTTGAGGGATATTCTACAAAATACCTAACCAGCACTCCTTAAAGCTGTCACAGTCATCAAAAACTAGGAAAGTCTGAGAAATTGTTATAGCCAAGAGGAGCCTAAGGAGAGATGAGGGCTAAATATAATGTGGTGTCCTGGATGAGATCCTAGAACAGAAAAAGGAAATTTGAATAAAGAATGCATTTTAGTTAATAATAATGTAATAATATTGCCTCATTAATTATAACAAATATATCTTGTCAATGTAAGAAGTTAATAGAGAAATCTGGGTACCAAATATATGAGAATTCTCTGTACTATCTTCCCAATCTCTCAATAAATCTAAAACTGTTCTAAAAAAAAGGATTATTCAAAAAAAGTGGGCTTAGAAAAACATAAAATCATGCCCTAAACTTTGTCAAGAAGCATATTTTGTTAAGAGTCGTCTCCTGAACAATGAAAGCAAAGCCAACCACAGAAACAATTAGGTAAGGGTCCTGCCACAACATCCTATGGTTCCAACTGTCTTCAAAGTTGTGGCTTTTAAATAAAGGGAGAAAAGATCAGAGCAAAGAGGCCAGTCCCCAAGAGCCAAAATTAGAAAGTAAGGCAACATCTATGTAAGATCGTTAACTATTTTGCTTCACAGGTAGAAACAGACTATATAGCTACTAATGTTTGTAGGGAATTGAACTATTAAACAAACGAGCTGGTAGAAAGCTTCTTTCTGCCACATTTTGCAAAGGAATCCCCAGGCCTCCAGATCTGCACCATAGGAGGTGCAAGGAAAGGTACACAACTACCAAAGGAGTGCACTCTCCAAAACCCAGATCAGATGTGACCATCATGACATTAGGCATGGAAACTCCTCACAGAGCAAAAGCAGAGCCAGTAACTGCCAGGACAGGAAGTCTTACTACTCCTTCCAATGAGGCTTAATTGTTGCTATGAATCATATGACTTCATGCATTTCCTTTCTCTCCTTTTCAAAAGGGACTTTTTCATGGTAGTAATTGTGAACTAACCTCATTCACAATTATTATTTTCCTTAGTATCTTTGTCTCCAATAATGACAGGTAAGTAAAAGCTAAATGTTCACCTTCTACAACCTCACAAGACTGAGATCAAATTCTGCAATGCATGCATTTTATTCTGTGCATTATTATACAACTTTTTCAATAAATGCAATGAAATTTCAGTTCCTGTTCCTTTTAGGTGCTCTAACTACACTGTGCATGGAAGGATCATTGAACAGATATTCTAGAAACAGGATTCAGCTGTATTTAGAATTGGCTTAAGTCAATGAGACCTTCCATATGTCCAAACACAGAACTCTACAAACTTTCAGGTCTAGGGTGCCATTCTAAAGGGAACTAGAAACAAAAGTCTACTGTAGTCACTAGATTATTAGACCTTGTTCATGCAAGGGCAGAGGTGAGTGTATTACATTTCTAGACAGTTCACTTATCTTAAACATCACTTATTTCACAAATGAGTAAACATTTCTAAAGAAAATTATCTTAATTAATAATTCCTTTGTTGGTGGTGAGAAGATAATTGAAGGGTTTATCAAAGATGCAGGGGTGGGGGTTAGTTTTAGTAGATACACTGCCAACCAAAGTGCTTCAAATGTTAATTATTCATAAGATACATATTAAAACTGACATAATATATATACCACTATGCTTTAAATAAAGTATTTTCAATCCAAATTGTAGATCTGATTTCTCTCCAACATTGTGTATTAGGCACGTAGAGAACAACTAAGTTTTGGTTTTAGGTAGTTTAGTCATGAGAAAACACATCCTGACCAATGAAGAGAATTGTTCGTTACCTAGAAATTCTGCACTTCGAGTTGGATGCAAAAAAGGAGATGAGAATTAGCGACTGTCTCCTTTATAGAAAAGGATAATTCTCTAGCCTTCTGGCATTATACATTTCCTTAACAGGAAAATAACACTAAAGCCCCAACTCTGTCTTATATCCCAGTATTCTACAGCCAACAAGTCGAATGACAAGGATACTACTCTTCTAAAAAGATTTAACCAATTGCCTCTAAATTCTCCAGGCAGCAATCAAAGGACAAAGGAGCCTAAAGAACACACAAACATACACACACAGTATCTAATTTAAAAATTATTAAAATTGGGCTGATAGCACGACTCTTAAACACTAATGTTAATGTAGCAGTTACACAATGCCAAGTAACAACAAACCACCTATATTTCCTTATTAAATGTATTTATAGGACAAATAATTTGAAAAAGAAGATTGTGTGATTTGCTACCTCACTTCTTTCCAGTCTTTAATAATTCCATCTGATTTCAGCCCTCCTTGACTACCATCTCTGAAACTGACCATCCCCAATATTCCCTCTGCCCCATTACTTCATTATTTTCTTAACACACATTACTACGTATCATAACATGTACTTTACTTACCAATCTTGCTTATTGTTATATAAATTACTTGAGAGCAGGATTTTTCATTTGGTTCATTGTAATATTTCTAGCGATTGATCAGTGCTCAACAAATTATAGTAACTGTTCAGTTTTAAATTAAAATTAACAATGCTTTTCTCTTGGTGAAATGATAGATCAGCACAGTGATATGTTGCTTGTTTATTTCACTGGTAAAATTTCAAAAAATAATAATATAAGAATATTTGTAATTAAAAAATTAATATCTTGAAGTGAAAATGGCATAGACGATAGAGGTTTTGTTCATCTGCTCTTACAACAACATGAAAGTTGTGATAAAAACATGGAGGAGACAGCAAGCGGAGTCACCTGGGGTCTAGATGAACAAGCCCTACAACTAGGCAGAGAAATAAGAAATCACCCTGTAAGGAGAGGAGGTAGGATGGAGGCAAGGATGTGAGGCTGCCTGGTCTCAAGCGGCTAAGTAGGACAGAGGCAGCAGTAGTGGCGGCCAGCAGCTACAGACACCTCTTAAAGGGGCTGTGTCAGTGACCAGACTTTCATGGTGATGGACTCACTTGCTCTGAGCACCAGTACCGGGTCAGCTGCTCGGGGGGCTTACAGGGGGACTCTGAGTTGTAGGAGTGAGAGCCAGAGGCGAGGCTTTCTCCCAGGCATAAGTGCTGGAAGTATCCACTGTCCCTCCTCACTCCCAGTGTGCTGCTATAGCTGAGATGTCATCAAACTGGATAACAGAGGTCACTCCACCCAGAGGATTCCTTGAAACTCCCCCTCCCCCAACTTGCAGCGCTACTTGTGTCCTTGGCAAGTCCTCTACAACTTGCAGAGCAAGCTCCAAGACCCACACTGGTAGCAACTGACTTCAGTTTCTGGCGTGGTTTCTTGAGGCAACTATAAGCTCAGCATCTATGAATTGCTTGCTGAATCTTAACAGGTGGCCCTGGAGGGACACAGGCAGGGGCTAAAATTGGCCTGCAGCAGAAGCCCTCTCAAGACTGTGTCTCTGGACTCTCAAGACTGTGTCTCTGGACACCTACTATACAAAGCTGCAGTAATAAGACTGGGAGACTTAGGAGCTTTGCTTAGAACATAGAAACAGACACGGAAAAACAGCCAAAATGGGAAGACAAAGAAGCAGAAACCATATGAGAGAACAAAACCAAGATCTAGGAATTAAGGATTCAAGCAATCTAACAGATGCAGAATTCAAAACACTGGTTATAAAGATGCTCAATGAACTTAGCGGAAGAGTAGATGAACTCAATGAGAACTTTAAAAAGATAAAAAACATATAAATGGAAAAGGAAATTATAAAAGGGAACCAGTCAGAAATGAACAATACATTATCAGAGATAGAGAGTATATTAGAAGGAATTAACAAAGTGGATGAAGAAGAGGATCGAACCTACAATATAGAGGAGGGGAAGGCCAAGGTCACCCAATCAAAACAGCAAGAAAAAAGAAACCAAGAATATAATTATAACTTAAGGAGTCTTTGGGACAAAATTAAGTGTGAAAACATCTGTGAAATAGGGGAATCTGAAGGAGGAGAGGGAGAGCAAGAAGTGGAAAAGCTATTTGAAGAAATAGTGATGGAAAATTTCCCTAAGCCGGTGAAGGAAATAGATATACAACTCCAGGAAGCTCAGAGCCTCAAGAAAGAGGAACCCAAAGAGGCCCATATTAAGACACACCATAATTAAAATGCCAAAGGTTAAATACAAAAAGAGAATATTAAAAGCAGCAAGAGAAAAGCAGTTAGTTACCTATAAGGAACACCCATAAGACTGGCAGCAGATTTCTCAAAAGAAACTTTGTGGGATAGAAGGGTTTGGCACAAAATATTCAAAGTGATGAAAAGACGGGATCTACAACCAAGAATACTTTACCCAGAAAAGCTATCATTTAGAGTTGAAGGACAGATAAAGAGCTTCTCAGACAAAAATAAGCTAAGCAAATTTATCAACACCAAGCGACTACTACAGAAAATGTTGGAGTGACTTTTTTAAAAAGAAAAAACATCTATCAAAATCATGAATAAAAAATGGTAATAACTAACTACATATCTATCAACTACCTCAAATGGAAATGAATTAAATGCTCCAACCAAAGGATAGGGTGAATGAATGGATAAGAAAACAAGATCCCTACATGCTGTCTACAAGAGACTCACTTCAGATTAAAAGACACGCACAAACTAAAAGGAAGGGGATGGAAAAAGATGTTGCATTGATGGACCTAGAGGGTATTGCACTTAATGAAGTCAGATAGAGAAAGACAAATACTACATCATTTCACATACATGCAGAATCCAAAGAACAAAATAAACAACAAAAACTAAAACAAACTCATTTCTTTCAAAATGAAAAATTATTTTGAGGGCTACTAGACAGGAGGGGGATTGGGAAGGATGGTTAAAAAGGGTGAAGGGATAAAAAATACAAATGGATAGTTACAAAATATTCATGGATATATAAAGTATAGCACAAGGAAAATAGTCAACAATGTTGTAATAAATATGTAAGGGGAAAGAGGGATACGAGATTTAGTGGGGTAATCACTTGAGCCCTAATCACTACGCTGCACAACTGAAACTAATATATTATTGTATGACAACTATTATTGAACAAAACTCATTGAATTGTACAATGTAAATATGAGCAACTAATTGTCTATTATATTTCAATAAAGCTGGGGAATAAATAAATAAATAAATAAATAAATAAATAAATAAATATTAATATCTTGAAAATTTATCTAAAGGACAAATGGTGATAGACAAGAAAATAAAGTCTAGGAAAATAATGTTCAGGTATGAAAGTTATGTTCACTCTTTCTATCTTTATCTTGAAAACATATAATATCACTCATACCAAATTAGTTCTCTGGTGTATCTTTAATATTGAAAAATTATGTTTCAGGTTTTTAGAAGAAAATCAAAATAAATTTCAAATTAATATATTAACAGTTTATAATGAATTTTTTACCATTATATAGAAGCTCATTATCAATAACTAGTAATTACTCATTTAGCTATTCTTTGTAGTAAGATACAGATTCAAAGCTTTGAGTGATACAGAAAAGACATTTTTAAAAAATTAAGTAAATAAACTACGATTATGATGAAAGGCCTAAGTAAGTAAACATGTTCCAAACAAAGAAATTGAAAAATTCTTCCATTTCCCAGTAACAAAATTCTGTTTCCTAATAACATTTTCACTTCTATACACAGAATTAGAACACATAAACATAAACATAAACATAAACTCTTTATGGAACAAAATTTACCTTGATTATAAAAAGTGAAGGAACAGTAGTGTAAATGTGACTAAGAATGAAATTATTTTGGAATTATATCTTGGGTTTGTCACTTATTAGCTTTGTGTTCTCAGGAAACTTAACATCTTTGAGCTAAAGCCTTAGTTGATTAGTCTGAAAATAGAGTGAAGAGTTTGGGTTATAATACTTTCCTCTTCACATTATTATAAAGACTAATCATATAATGCTCACAAAGTGCTTGGCATAGTGTCTGTATATATTATTTCCTTAACTAACTGTAGATCTATTTAATGAATCTGTAGCTAAACCACAGATTCCTATATTATTACATATCCTTTCCTTTACTGAAGACATAGGTTAATTAGGAAGTACTACAGTTCAAGTCAAAAGACTTCCATATTGGTGAACTTCAGTACATGAATGAAACTATTTTTGAAAATTTGTTTTAAAATATCTATAATGAATCAGGATGTTCCATCAATAGCCAGTGGTATATTTCCAAGGGAAGAAAAAAGTTTGTTCTAAAGATTAGGAGACATAAATGAAAAGCATAGAATGTAATTATAGATTACATAGAAAAAAATGTATATATCATTAAAACATACACAGAGACCTTAAAATGAGTGAGAGTACAAATACTAGGATGGAGTACTAGTATAAGGTAATTTTTCTTGGAGGTAGGTCCAGATAAAGATATCCTGTAATTTATCCAACCCTTCACGTGGAATCTAGGGTTCTCCATCAAATTTCTCATTCATTTTCTGTCATTCTGCTTTCTGAAAGGTGTCTAATTTTATAATTTTATCCTAGAATATTTAATCCCAAACTAATTTTTATAGGTAGAACACCAGGGAGCAATTATGATATACCATTTGGTTATGTAAGACTGGGCTACTAAAGGAAAGTTTTATTTTGTTTTGTTTTCTTTCTAAAGCATTAAAATACAGAGCCCTGTCTACACTATTGTCCAAGTATTAAACCTTTAAAATAGGGATGCTTCTGTACTGTTTTCCTAGCCTTTACTTACATAACAAAATTGGCTGATTAGAGATATGCTTCTCTCTAGCTCCAAATCCTTTATATTACTTATTACACACAGAAAGTGTTTCTTGTGCCAGTTATAACTTACAAAGAAGAAAACATAGGATTCTGAGATCAAAGGCTATTGATCACAATTCCAAAGTCAATTTCACATTTTTCAACCCATTTACCAAAAAACACTGGTTAATTTGCAAGCAAGCAGACCAGTACCCAGGGCCAAGCTATGATCGCCATCAAAACTGATGTTCAGCATTAATAGCAACTCACAAAGAATTTCTTAGTACTATGAACACTCAACTCACCTTGGACTAACACTGTTAATGCCTTAAGGAATGCAACTTATTTAAAAACTATGTTTGTAGTTTATGATAATAAACTCCATTAGAGCCATATACATTTATAATTTATGTTTTATTTTTTGTCAGCAGTAAACTATTATTCCTTTAATTAGTGTCTTAAAAAATGTTTCACTTGACTGTGATTTTTAATAATAATGAGTATGGGACTTTTCATAAAACTGTTTAAGAATGAAGGTTTTAAAAAAGAAAATAAAGTCTCAATGCCATGCCTGCTCTCTTTGTCCAGTTTGTGTGATGTTTCAGGCCCCTTCAAAGATGCTGAAGGTATATACAAACGTCTAATTTCTGAGAATGGGATTTAAATATACTGACTGATCTACTCCTCTTATCTCTCATGGAGTCATAAATTAGTGGGAGAGACAGAAAGCAATTATAATCAAGTGTGATATGGGCTAAGATGTGGATTCTACATCTGCTATAGGATCCCCTTTAGTGGATAAAATGGCTACTCAAACGAGATGAGAAAGCCAATTTAGAGTGAGGTTAAGATTTCATTCTGACACAAACACATCCTGATGGCTGCCTCCCACATAAAACGCCAAGACTGTTTTTCCTCTTAAAGTTTTTTATAACACATTGATAAGCAGCTAGCATTTATTTACAGAGTATCTTGTGGTAACTTCTTTGCCAGGAACTATTTCATATTCTTTGTAACTTATACTCATGATAATAATATATCCCAGAAGTATCTTCTAGAATAGAGACTATAAATTAGGAAGGACATTACCTCACTTTAATTCTAAATAGATAATGTTATTGCCTAATTTAATATTTGGTAATGTGCTAGAGAATCATGACCATTCTAAAAATCATAAAAGGAACCTTTTTAACAAACCAGAAAAGAAATGAAGTCAAATAACATATAATGTAGTAGCTTGAACACTGGAGGAATGGGAGAATAACAGTTCCTTGCTATAGTCAGTCACCAAGTTATTTTTTCAGGGGAGATCCTAAAATGATATGTTCTTAAAGTTATCTTCTCATTCTAGTCTAGGAATCAGATACCATTCAGATAAAACTTTTTCCCTTAACAAGAGCCATATATAGTTATCATATAGCAGGCTAATCTACTGTTAAAAAATTCCTTTGGGTCAATGTATTAGAGCCACAGTTTTAATTCTTGTATGACCTCAAACCTATTTCTTGAACTCACCTGGAAATAACAGTAAAGAGACTCATCAGCCTGTATTTACACCTAACTACATCATTTTTATACCCAACCAGACAGTATTTTTTATAACTAACTTTATAGTAAAATTTTTTTTAAAGGAAAACATGAGAAAAATGTAAAAGAAAGCAAGATTTTAAAAAATGTTTGCTTATTTAAACATCCTATTTTATTTTTACTAATTTTAGAACTAAGTACGTGAAAGGAAATCATGTTTGTAAATGTTAATTCTTAAACAGAACTATACTGTTTATTAAAGCTGCCATTGTATGTGTGTGTGTTTTCACATAAAAGATGTACAATGTGAAAAATGGAAAGTATTTCACAATGTTGCTGCAAGATGGATGCGCTAATAATCTGGGTCAGTACACATGCCCCCATTCAGCAGCTCTGGGTGTACTGTGATGTTTAGGAATGCTATTTTGAAAGCTGGAGCAAGAGGTCCGCCCTTACATACATAAAAGTACAGTCCTAAGCAACTAGATGATAATTACCCATTCCATTACCATACTTTATAAAAGAATAAGCTATTAGTTATAGAAAAATTACATACAAGCATAAGGTGAACTGGGAAAAATGACCACGGACCATAAATATTACTAAGTACTCAGACTACCCTAGTGTCATGAAATTATAGATAAATACAGTGAAAGCTTAACATCTGAAATCAGCTCTGCCCATATAAGGCATATAATAGTTTTTATTATGTATTTTTATATCTTGTTACCTACGTATTGGGTATGAAGCTGAAATCCACAGATTCTAAGTGATTTGAGAGGAGCGTCAGTATGGAGAGCAGGACCAGTAACATTCTATGGTAGATCTCATGCCCGTACATTCCTGGCATCCTTATTCTTTTTTCTGACCAGTTATTCATGTCCTCAGGTCCCCTTGTTTCCTATTTCTTTTCTTTGCCTATCCTGGTTCTATATCTCAGAAATAAACTGACATTTGTTTGTTTTCTGGGAAATTAAAATATTTAAAGGACTCTGAATAAATATATATATAATTTTAAGAAATGCACTAATGAATTAAGTTTTACCCTTGTGAAATGCTTGTTTTAAAAAATAAATTTGGAATAAATAAACTTGGGGAAAAAAGAAAAGGGGTTTCAAGCTGTTTAGATGTTCTAAAAAGACTCTCTAAAGCTCAATATTGACAATGCAGTGCACACTATCATTATTTTCCTTTATCTTACTCTATAGTGTTAAGGGGGCACATTTTTCTTTCCTTCTTTTAAAGACATTTGAAAGCAGTGTTCCAGTTTCACAGCCAGTATCCTCACACCATTCAAAAGACATACAGTCAAAGATAACCCCAAACAGGAAGGAGAAGGTTAGTTTTCACTTAAGTAAAGTTTAGTGAAAAGCCAACAGATCAGTGTGATTATAGCTAGATCACTGATGCAGAGTTCTGAAAGGTTTTACACAAGCAGCAGTCTTAGGATGTAGCTCTAAGGAGCAGGTAGGTCAGAAAAAAACATAAATGCAATGCCCAGCATATGTACCTCCCTTTGGATCCATAAAGAATCTAACCAGATTATCTAAAGAGAAGCCATTCTTGCCACAGGGGCAGGGCTGAAGTGTTTCCATTTCCGCTGACTGCATTTTAGCCTCAAGTATGTCAGCTAAGATTTTCTGCTGGTCAAAGTCACAAAAATTCTGGTCGATATCTTTTATGAGGAATGACAAATATAAAAAGATAAACCCTACTGTATCGGATAAACTATATGTGCTTTTACTAGATCTCAAGCAAAATTTTAACAATGTGTAGTCAATTTCAAAGTCTTCTGCTAATTCACTAAAAAGATTCCTACACCAAGCTGGAGACTGTTACATTCAAGCTATGGAAGCCTTTAGAGCTGTCCTCTTTAGATGTGAACTGTTATAAAGAACTTTTAAAAAGAAGTTTTTGTGACTTATCAGATAAATGGGAACCACGTCAAAACATTCCTCAGTAAAGGTTGATTTTGAATAATCTACCTGTGGCAGAAAACTTTTGGAGCTTGCATAATCTCATCTTTTCAAAAACCCCACAAGGACTTTTATTTGTAATATAGAAACAATACTGTTTAATGGGTAAACATCCCAGGCCTCTACTCTAAACTGTAGACAGAATCGTTCTTCACTTTACCTAGGTGTGTTCTACACTATCTCTGTATAATCTCTAAAAACAGGGACAGGGGAATTTAATCTAACAAAAATTTGAATTAGAACCTACTTATGTTTTTGAGCATTAGAAAACGCTCAAAAACATTGTTAGCAGAAACACTATTTTTGCTTATGTCTCAAGTGAGGATCTTACTTGTTTTTTCTTTTGAAATCTGTAGGGTTGAGCCAAGAGTCCTTTCATCTTTTTCTTCTCACTCTTCTTCTCCTTCTTCTTCCTCTCTTGCAGTTCCTTCTCCTCACAATTCTGAATATGGAATTCCAATATTTCTGTTACAATAAAATGATAAATAATTATAATTTATTATATCTCACCAACCACGTTTTAAAATAATTTCCATTAGAAAGTCACATACAGACACCAAATAGATTAGGAAAGGGTCTGCAGTATGTGCTGCATGGACTGTAATCACAGCGCGTGTGACCTTGTAACCTTGACACAGCCACTTTCTATCCAGTATAATCATGTCTAAAACATCAGAAAAATATCTCATTCACAGCATGCACAGAATAAAAAACATGTATTCAGTACCACCAAGCAACAAATTCTAGTTAAACATTTTCATTAACTGTAACCTTAAAAATATTAGTATTTGCAAACAGTTATCTTTATCCTATTTTGCATACACAAAAGAAGGTGGTACTGTATTATATCAGCTAAATAAATTGTCCACAGGGGTCCCCAAGTGCCAAAGTAAATTCCAAGGTTCTTGTGTACATACAATACACCTGTGTTCAAGACAACAGTGAAATAAAAATGACCTCCATACAAATATCCTTAGTAAAAAAAAGGAATATATGATACATAACAAAATTTTTAAATAGAATGTTTTTCACAGTTTTCCAAGTTTCGGTAGCTTTCAAAGATTTCAGGAGCTACATATCCTATAGAAAACATCAAATCAGAAGGTTTGACCATTAAGTTTAGCAGCATGATTCATTTTATCAACATCTCTCAGTCTTCTAAGACTCCTTTTCAAAAATTGTGCAAACTGTGTGATACTGTGCATGTATTAAATTACACCATTATATCCTTAGAGGAAATATTTTCTATTACTCAGACAAGGAATGATCTTTGCTCAACCATAACTGATTCACAGCTAGCTGATCTAGAATTCTTGGTGTTGAACCATAGGCAGTCAAAACCTTTAATGAGAGAAACAATTATTTATAAAGAGTTTTACTGGTACAATATCTTCGGTCCAAAATACTATGAAACCTGAGAGAGAGAAGAAAGACCTTGTAGTTATTTACATTGCTTCCTAAAATAAAATAATTCCAGTTATATAAGCACATAAACTATTTAAATTTAAGATTAAAAATTACTTTCTCATTTATGGCTAAAATGTTTAAATTTAACTCCAGTTCCATGAATTGAATTGATCTATCTGTCAATAATACATGTTCTCCTTCTAGATAAAGTAGATCTACAAAAAAGCTGTCAAACTGTTGTCAATAGTGTGGGCACATGCAATGGATCAGAAGATAATTAGCTTAAGATGTCTTGTAAAATATCTTATTGTTCTCTTTGTGCTCATATGTATTACTACACTCTCTTCCTAAGCTTTTGCTTTCTTCTAACTTGAGAAATTTATTTAACTATAATGTCTCTTTTTCCCAAAAAGTATGTCATAAATTCTAAAATGTCCTCTTATTATGACTCCTAATAATGTAGAAAATGTAACATCTGTAAATCAGTGATCGAACCAACAAATTTTAGAAAAATCATGTATTTTCCTAATGCAGACAAATCAATTGCCAGAACAATCATTATTGCTCTTTCAAAGAGATTTTGAGGTCAGGAAACAATTCGTGCTTAGAACTGAAATATTAGTCACAGCACTGCGACCTCTCACCTTAAATGATAAAATACAGAAGTCAGAATTGACAGTACATACTCATATCTGATCATGGCTGCTAGTTACTGAACAAAGAAGAAAAAAAGTACTTTGTAGGAAAAAAAAAACAACATTGCTCTGAATTACAAACATCCATTCTTTGGAGACTCAGCAACTCTCTGCATTTCTCCCTCTGCAACTGGAAGCAAGGAGTTCAGCCAGTATTTAATATCAAGTGAATGTGGTGTTTAATCAATAGTTTTCTGCTTTGTTCCTCAATGTGGAAAGCAGTGTCTATTCATCAGCAAAGGTTAATGCCAAGGGTCAAGTGATTTCACACTCTCGATAGGATCCACAACATTGTAGTAGTTCAGATGCCTTAGACAATGATGACCCAGTTGGACTGATTTATTGCCACTTGAAGGCTCTGCTTAATACTAAAGTGCTCTCTTATGATAATACCTCAGAAAATAGCACTGATAAAAGAGGAGGCAATAATTACCTACATTTTGAGGTAATGTCTTCATTTCTAACATCCTATAAAGATGTAAGGTTCATTTTAAATGATCTGCTGCATGTATTAGCAAGCCATTTAAACGAGATATTAGCAACTTCTCTCAAGAAATGTACCACAGAAGAATTCAGTAAACCTCTGATATAAATGTAAATTATAAGTAATAAATGATTTAACATATGTTTTAGATAATACTTTTTTAATATTTACTTATTGTAATATTTTTCATATTGGGTAAACAAAAGAAAAATATTTGCAGATAGGAGGAAAAATATGATAATATAGCCAACTCTATTAAACACGGAAGACACAGTTTGCATTTTGATTTCTTTCTTTCTGAGCAATTCTAGCACAAGACAGGAAGGCCGAAAAGACATGCCTATATATTCTTTCTAAATGTGGTTCACTTAAAGCAGCAAAGTCAAGGTCATTGTTCTAAACCAGAACACATTTGACTATGTCAAGGGTCTAATCTTTAACGTGTTAGCATCTATGATTATTATTCTGCAATGCCTCATTCCAGATGTGTTTTATATAATGAAATAAGTTCAAATGTCACCAGGAAAACAGTGTGAGAAGAATTAATTGGAAAGCTTATCATAGGGAAGTCATCCAGCTTTCACTAATATATCTATGGGTGATGAATACGCCAAGCAATTAGTAAAATAAAATAAATTCTGCAAATTTATATAAAGACATCCGATCATTACAAGCAGAAGGATATTTGAAACAGTTTATTATATTCCATTCTGGATGATTAGTATGTCAAGTATGCTAATATAAATTTTCTGCCCTCTACTCCCTTTTTACAGGAGATACAGTATTCAAGACTCAATCCAAACTATTTAAAATAATAATTCAGAAATTTTATTTCAAACTATTTTAAATGATTACATAAAAGTATATGTAAAATGTTATAGATGAGTTAAAAATAAATTTTTTTGTATTTGTATAATTCAAGAAAAATTATTTTTAATCCTAATGATAGTGTTTGCCTTAAAAACAAACAAAATTCATAACAATCAGTAATTTCAATATGAACAACAAGTTCATTGTGCAGCAATTACCTGTACGATGTCCAGAGACCTGAATTTACCTTTTAATCAAACTTATCTCCAATGGAAATGTATTAATAGGCCAAATATTTCATGATCTATAATAGAAAAAGAGGAAAGATAATTAACAACCAAGATTTTGAAAAAAAAGAAGAGCAACTAAACAAACTAAATACATTAGCTTATTCTTAGCAAAAATAACAGTGGCCTAAACACCCTAAAGAAAAGATTGCAAGTACACAAGATTAGATGTTTCAAGAATCTTTGAAAAGTATATTCTCACAGTAACTTTCCTATACTCTGTCCTTCAGGATAAAGATATTTACTGGAAAATAAAATTCAATTAATTCAGACATGAATAAAATAAGTAACCTAAAAAGAAAGTATGTATACGTCTGATTTTGCATTTCAAATACTAATAAATTAATTACAAATAATGTGGCCATTTTAAATGACTAATAAAATATTTGTATACTTTGACTTTTGAAATTGAATTTAACATATATAATAGGCAAAATAACAAAAACAAATTGTTATTTTGTCCAGTCACAAGTATGCAATATAAACAATTATTCATGTTTTAGTATGACAGAGAAAAAACATTTTCAAGAGTTCATTTTCATTCCAATATTAATTATTACTTTAAATTCTGCCAAAGTATTAAAAAAAAATATGTGTAGTCATTATATATTCTACTCCTCTCTTGTGTGTTCGTTCATATGTGTTAAAAAATGAAGATATGTAAGAATCCCTGTTAATGCAGTTCTTAGAAATTTAAACACTATTTAGAACTTAAAAAAAATATCTCTTTTCAGCCTTGCACATCCATCAGCTATAATTCAAAACCCTTTAATGCATATTTCAGTGCCTTACGTGGGAATTATCTCAAGTAGTACATTTTTCTCAATAAAAACTTCACTTGTTTAGGATAGCAAGCTTATGGGCTGATTTTTTAAATAACTGCTATAGAACATGTCTGCAGCTAACTCCCTCCAACATATCATTTTCAAAATACCTAAATAGGAAAAAGGAAAAATAAACATTTCCTTCGCATTTTCAAAACCATTAGTCAAAGTTTTTTGTGAAAACTTTATTCCAAGGTTCAAATTATTATTTCAATGAAGTTGCAAAATATTCTGATTAAATATTTTTTCTACAATAATGTTCACTAACAGGATACAAAGTGATAATAAAGTATATTATCTTTTACTCAATACAAAGATGATTCATTTTACAAAATTAAGTAAATTTAGTACAGCACTTTATCGTAAGTAATGCTGTAGTATATACTTGAAAGTTGCTAAAGAGAATAGATCTTAAATGTTTTCACCACACAAAAAAAAGTGGTAAGTATGTGAGGTGACAGAAGTGTTAATCAACATAAGTTATA
>NW_006436298.1:21660042-21685598 GCF_000325575.1 Pteropus alecto | reverse complement strand
TATAATATTAGTGTTAATTAATATAAGTATATTGAATCATCACATTGTACACCTAAAACTTACAAACTGTTATGTCTATTACATCTCAATAGAGCAGAAAGAATATTTTTAATTTTGAAAAAATTCAAATAAGCAAAAAATAAAATTTAAAAGAACTTTGATCTTATCTTCTATTAATCCATGCATCCAGCCTTTTGTATATGATACAAATATAGACATATACATACAACACGTAAGTATATATAAAAAAATCTAACATGTAACGTGTTCATAATAGAGTCAGAGTGGTACATACTATTTTTTAACATTTTTTTACCTAGACATATAATGAGTGCCTTTGCCTATCATATCTTATGTATTCTGTATCATATTAATGATTATATTTCACTTTATTGATCTACTATAGTAATCTAGTTAGACATTTTTCCTCATCTTAAGTATTAAAATTGTTGCCCTTTTTATTACTACTATTGATGAGACTGTAATAAACGTATTTCAACAAAATTTATTTAGAAAAAATATATTAGAAAAAGCGGAGGCTCAAAAAATACAAAAAGTCATAAAACTTTGAGAATGAAGAGGGAATCAACAGACTGGATAAGGTGGAGGATTGAATCAGTGATTTAGAGGATGGGGTAGCAGAGGACACCCAGTCCAAACAGCAACACAAAAAAAAAAAAATCCAAAAAAATGACCATATTTTAAGGGGCCTCTGAGACAACATCAAAAGTAACAACATTTGCATCATAGGAGTACCAGAAGGAAAAAGGAGAGAGCAAGAAATTGAAAACCTATTAAAGAAATAATGACAGAATTCTTCCCTAACCTGAAGAAAGAACTAGACATACAACCCCAGAAAGTTCAGACAGTCCCAAACAAGATGAACCCAAAGAGGCCCACACAAAGACACATCATAATCAAAATGTCAAAGGTTAAAGACAAAGAATCTTAAAAGCATTTCAACTGTGTTAAAACATATTTTTTCCTTCTTAAAGAAATCCCTCCAACATTTCTTGCAATACAGGCTTAGGGGTGGTGATGAGCTTCTTTAGCTTTTTCTTGTCTGAGCAGCTCTTTATCTGTCCTTGAATTCTAAATGATAGCTTTGCTGGGTAGAGTAATCTTGGTTGTAGGTCCTTTTCATCACTTAGACTATTTTGTGTCAAGCCCTTCTGGACTGCAGAGTTTCTGTTGAGAAATCAGCTGACAATCTTATGGGAGCTGCCTTGTAGGTAGGCAATTGCTTTTCTCTTGCTGCTTTTAAGATTCTTTGTCTTTAACCTTTGACATTTTGATTATAATGTGTCTTGATGTGGACCTCTTTGGGTTCATCTTGTTTGGGACTGTCTGAACTTTCTGGGGTTATATGTCTAGTTCCTTCTTCAGGTTTGGGAAGTTTTCTGTCATTATTTCTTCAATAGGTTTTCAATTTCTTGCTCTCTCTCTTCTTCTGGTACCCCTATATGAATGTTGTTGCACTTGATGTTGTCCCAGAGGCCCCTTAAAATATGGTCATTTTTTTGGTATCTTTTTCTTGTTGCTGTTCTGACTGAGTTTCTTCTGCTACCCCATCCTTTAAATTGCTGATTCGATCCCCCACCTTATCCAATCTGTTGATTCCCTCTAATGTACTCTTCATCTCAAATATTGTATTCTTCATTTCTTTCTGTTTCCCTTTTAAATTTTTCATCTTCATTTTTATGTTTTTTATCTCTTCATTAATGTTCTCACTGAGTTACATACATTAAAACTTCTTTATTAAATATATACACACATAACACACATAATTAACTTCTTTGATATTTAACAATTTATACAAGGATGAATTTCACTAATTTAAATGTGACTGACACTGGCAAATAAAATATTTTATCCACGTGGCAAATGACCCTCATCAACTGTTAAAACAAATTATCCCACTCTTGAAGTAATTTCACATTTAGATTTTTGTTTTTCCTATCTGCATTAACTTAAAAAAAAAAAAGCGTTTAATGTTTTCACTTCTGTATGTGAAATGTAATGATATTTATTCTAAAGAACACATTTGCTAATCACCTCATAAGTACCAATAACCAGTTCACAAAACAATGTGAACCATCCTTAATTATGTTTTAGAAAAAAACATTAGTTTAGGGGCTATTTAAAACATCAATACTTTGGATCATTCTTAGACCATAGGTAAGACTCTGTGCCCTTCCAGATATCTTGGCAGGGCAGCTGAAATCTTATCCTGTATATTTTATAAGGCTCCTTCCAACTCCACAATTCCATGATAATATACTAAATACCACAAAGATGAAGTTGTTCTCTGCCTTTGGCAATTATAAGAAGGAATTATATGAAATAGAAAGTAAAGAAAAAATGCTGCAAACATAATGCAATATTTAATATTAGGGATGGGGGACTAGTTGAACTTTAAAACATATAAAGATATATATGAAAATCTATTTCTGAGGCCATGCTGAAACTATCAGTTTAAATCCATATGCATGTTTGAATCAGGTTCAAATTCAGAATGAAGCTATTATTGATTCTATGGAACATGACTTCAAATCTGAGCAAATACTGAACTAACTACGAGGCTCTCTTAAACTCTGGACATATGTACCCAGACATCTCAATTTAAAAACCAGACATACATTAAACAGCATTAATAGCCAGGCACTTAATGGATCAATTCCCACTGTTTGTGTAATGTAGAAATAAAAAAGGCTTATTAAATGACAAGCTTTCCCTAGTTTGTGCTAATTAATTATACACCGCATCTGACTGCTAATTTAGTGGGAAAATGCAGCCCCAAACCACGGTTTCAGCTTGAACTTTGCCTCAGCATCACCCAGTTCAGCACAGTGCCACTGCAGCTTGCCTCTGAACGACACCAGTATTAAATTAAGAGCACAGGGCCATCAATTTAATAAGTGCTGGAGCAGGTAATTTGAATAAGGACATATTAGTATTCTACCAGTGCACAACTAAAAGCAGCTGACCTTTCAGACCAAAGAAGATCCTTGAACACATTCAGCTGAGAACACAGTAATACTCCAACAGTGGTAAGAGTGCCAAGAGGGACGTTTACAATCCTGGACCCATTACTATACATCAGGCTGTCTACAGTAATATGCGAATAGTTTATATACCTCTGCCTCTTATTTTGCTCTCACCTCCCGGCAGAAAAGAAAAGAAATAGTAATAAAGCTTTTTTAAATCATATTTTCAATAACATGTTTTGAAACTCTTATTATTGGATTTATGGTACAGAGAACACAAAAATAATCAATTCACATGTAACTTAGATCTGAGAATCCACGTAAGAAATCATCAATTTCCTAAATTGTAAGACAAATTTAAGATTAACAAAAATAAACTTGCATCCAGCAGAGCAACAACTACCATGAAACAAATAGGAAACATGGCACATTATAGTGGATAAGAGGTTAGACCCAGGAGTGGGAATAGAATTGGGCTTGAATTCCTGCTCTGTCACATGCACACCATCAAACCCACAGGAACCAAATTCACTGAATTTAGTTTAACAGACATTTATCGTGTTCCATCACATACAGTGTTGTAAGCCCTAAGGTTATAAAGATGAAAAAGATTTGATCCCTGCTTTCAAGGAGATCAAAATCTAGCAATGGTGACAGAAACATATACTATTAATCACAATACAGAGTGAGAAGTGCTTTCAAGCACAGAGGACAGTGATCAATTTTGCCTGGTGGTTTCCAGGAAAGGTTCTCAGACATGACAATAGTTGTTCTGAGTGTTGTGCACATTTCAACAGCAGAGAGTATGGAATGCTATCTGATGGGAAGTATTAATCAAATGGAAAAATTATTGTATTGGAAGAGGAGGATACACTGGATTTGTTAATAAATTCAGTAGATGTATTTGGTTGAGAGGTATGTGAAGTTATAATTATGTGATCCTGTATGCTTGAAAATTGTTTCCGTATAAGTAGAAATAGAACGTATTAGGGGATTTAAGAACAAGATGTCTTAGTAAAATTAGGACCCTGGATTTGAAGGAAGAGGCTAGTATATTTACTTTCTTGGCCCCACAAAAATGATGTAAGCCAAAAATACATCTGTAGTTCTACCCAATGGAGGGGAATGTGCAACTAAGCCTAAACAAAGCACACTTTGGTTGTGGGGGTCCCCTCCCTAGGCTGACTACTATGTCATCCTCTATTCTTAGGTAGCACATTGAGTTGAGAGAATAGGAAAGATGTTATTAAAGATCTTGAATCCACTTTACTTTTTAAAAAATATCTAAATTTTGACACGTTACCTACTATACTTACAAAATACTTATTCCACATCTCACAACCAGCACTGATATTTACACAGCATATACTGGTGCTGCCTTACTGAAAGTTTAAAGCTACGTCTGTTCTAATTAGTTGTCGCCCATGCCTTACAAGCTATTGAATATTTTGAGTATCACCTACATTAGTCACAGTCTCAGAAGAACACAGATGACGTACTCAAAGGAAGTAATTGAAGAAAAGAACTATTTAGAAAATACAGGTATAAGTGAGAGAAACCATTAGATATTGTGCAGTGCCTCGGGGCTAGTGTTGTGGGGCTGCAATCACCCCTAAGACCAAAGAGGCAAGGATAGGGGCCATAGGAGAGAGACATAGCCAACGCTTTGGTGGCAATGTGGTAGGACAAAACCTAGTGAATAAATACCCTACCATAGGAGAGAGACATAGCCAACGCTTTGGTGGCAGTGTGGTATTTATTCACAAAACCTAGTGAATAAATACCCTGATGGCACTGAGCAATAACCCTTTGATCTTTTACCAGTGTCTCTCAGTGGCCATGACGAACCAGAAGCTAAAGTCTGAGAAAACCCACTGATGTAAAACTAAAGATTTTTTGCACCTACAGGGCACAAAGTAGAGAAAAAAAAAAAGAATGGAGAATGGCTCTATAATGACAAAGGAAAAATATCTAGCACTTTATGCCTACTCATATTGACTGTTATATCAGCATGTTGAAATTCACACTGGAGAACTTCCTCCCAAATCCAAGTCAGTCTCCTAGATTTCTATGGTCCCAAACAGTTTATGTACAGGAAACCCATTTCTAATCTTGCCTTGCCTAGAAATCGTCCATTGCCAACGGTTTTCTGAAAATCTGAGTTGCCTATTAAAAACATACTATCTATCTAGGCTACTCTCTTTGTAAAGCTAAAGCTAAAAGTGGTTTTGTATCAATAGGTGCTGATAAATTCATGTGTGCTCTTTTCGGTTAACTTTTTAAAATTGCCTTCTTTGTGATGCAAAGGTGAACCAAAAGAAATTTCAGTAATGAGAGTCTTTTTAAAAGCTACAAAATCATGTAGCAGCCTTCTATTGCAGCCAATAAAAGTAAAATGAGAAGCAATAAAGGCCTGGATTAGGGCAGCGAGTGGCATGGAGAGGTGATGAGGAAAAGATGACGTATTCACAAGATTGGACTTCAGGACAATTGAATTTAGAGGATAAGGTAGGAGTCATGAATAAAGGGTTTGAGTGACTGACTCACTGTATACAAATTCAATTAATCAAAATGAAGAATAAAGGGAAATGTGTAGGTTTCAGAAATTTCATGAACTATTCAAGAGAAATTCTAGATTTTACCACCTTATTTTTTCCTTATTCACTGAAACGCAACAATAAGAGAATAAGTTTTCAAAAATTTTTCAGAGGTACATTTTAGCAGAATTATAAGAGGTAAGCAAGTGATATTTGGGCACCCCTCAAGAAAACTCTACATCAAAACTTTTGAGGGGTATAAGAGCAGAATGAATCTACACCATAAAATGTGACCAAATTCTCTTTACAACATTCTGAGTGAGGTATCATGACACATATTTTGTATATTTAAGATATACAAAATCAGTATATCTCAAATAACTGCCATTATCATCCTTAGTGGTAAGTTACAAAGTGAAGAAGGAAAATACCTCGCTAGAGCATTAATTTTCAGTAATATGCAAGGAAATGAAAGACAAAACATTAACTACATATCTATCAACAAGTCCTTCAAATAAAAAAGAATTAAATGTTCCAATTAAATAATAGGGTGGCTGAATGGATAAGAAAACAAGACCCTTACATATGCTGCGTACAAGAGACTCATTTCAGGTTAAAAGACACACATAGACTAAAGGAATTCATCACCACCAAGCCAATATTGCAGGAAATGTTGGAGCCGTTTAAGAAGAAAAAAATATGTATCAAAAACATGAACAATAAAATGGCAATAACTACATCTATCAATAAGTACTTCAAATAAAAAAGAATTAAATGCTCCAATCAAAAGATAGGGTGGCTGAATGGATAAGAAAACAAGACCCTTACATATGCTGCCTACAAAAGACTTACTTCAGATTAAAAGACACTCAGAGAAAGAAAGGAAAGGGATAGAAAAGGTATTTCAGGATGGACCTAGAGGGTATTGTGCTGACTGGAGTAAGTCAGAGAAAGACAAATACAGTATGATTTCTCATACGTGTGGAATCTAAAGAACAAAATAAACAAACAAAAAAAGAAAACGGAAACAAACTCATAGACACAGAGAACATTTTGAGGGTTACCACATGGGAGGGAGGGTTGGGAGGTTGATGAAAAAGGGGGAAGGGATTAAGAAGTACAAATTAGTAGTTACAAAATAGTCATGGAGATATAAAGTAAGGCATAAGGAATATAGTCAGTAACATTGTAATAACTATGCGGTATCTGAGGGGTACTAGATGTTGAGGTAATCACTTTGTGAATTATATAGATGTCTAACCACTATGTCGTACATCTGAAACTAATATAATATTGTATGCCAACTATAATTTTTAAAAAAACATGTATTAAAAAATAAAACCTAACAATAAGAAAACAAAACATGGGCATAAGACCTAAATAGACACTTCGCCAAGGAAGACATACAGATAGCAAATAAGTATATAAAAAGATGCTCCACCTCATATGTCATTAGAGAAATACAAATTAAAACAATGGATACAACTGCACACCTATGAGAATTGCCAAAATCCGGAACACTGACAACGACAAATGCTAGCAAGGATGAGGAGCAACAAAAACTCTCATTTATTGCTGTGTGTTTGCAAAAGGGGACAGCCACTTTGGAAGACAATTTGTTGGTTTCTTACAAAGCTAAACATACTCTTCCCATATGATCAAACAATTATGCTCCTTGATATTTACCAAAAGGAGTTGAAAACTTATGTCCACACAATAACATGCACACAGATGTTTACAGTAGCTCTACTCATAATACCAAGTTTGGAAGCAACCAAAATGTGCTTCAGTAGGTGAACAGTTAAACTGTGGTACATCAAGACAATAAAATCTTATTCAGCACTAAAAAGAAATGAGCCACCAAATCATGAAATGCCATGAATGAAAATTAAATACATTTAACTATGTGAAAGAAGCCAATCTGAAAAGGCTATCTACTGTATGATTTCAACTATATGATATTCTGAAAAAGGCAAAACTATAGAGATGGTGAGATCAGTTGTTGTCAGGGGTTGGGAGGAAGGAAGGCATAAATGAGTAGAGAAAAGGTATTTTTAGAGCAGCGAAACTATTCTATAAGATACTGTAATGGTAGCTACATGTCTTCGTACATTTGTCAAAACACATAGACTGTATGGCACCAGGAGTGACCCCTGGTATAAACTATGGCCTTTGGTGATAATGATGTGTCAATGTAGGTTCATCAATTGTAATGAATGTACCACTCGGTGTGGGATGTTGATTGTGGGGGAAGCTGGGATATGAGACAGGGAGGATATGGCAACAATCTTTGTAGTTTTGCTCAATTTTGCTGTGAACCTAAAATTGCTCTAAAAAAATTAATCTACTTGAAAAATTAGAAAGACAATAGTTTTAAATCTGATCATGTAAGTAATCCTATTAAATACAAATGGTCTAAAAGCCTAAAATAAAAAGCAGAGCTGTCAAATGACATTTTAAAAAAGCAAAATCCAACTATATACTACATACAAGAAATCTACTTTATGCATAATTACACAAATAGGATAAAGGGATGAAAAATGGATCATAAAAAAGCTAGGGTGGCTATATTAAAGTCAAAGTCATTTTCAGAACAAAGGATATTACCAGATTAAAGAATATTTTGTAATGACGAAAAAGTTAATTCACCGAGAGGACATGATAATCCTAAACACTTATTACCTAATAATAGCGCTTCAAGGTATATGCAGGAAAAATTGATAGAACTGAAAAGAGAAACAGAAAATGCTAAACTTTAGCTGAAAATTTCAATGCTTCTATCTCGATAATTAATAAATGAAAAACATAATCCACTTGACTTAATTGACACATTAATACTCTACCTCAAGACAGTAGAAAACCTGCTATTTTTAAATATACATGGAGGGAGTATTCAACAAGATTTATCATATTCCTGACTATATAACAAATCTCAAAAAAAGGACTAAAATCATATAGAATATGTTTTTTGAGTCTGGTAGATAGAATAATGGACCCCCAAAGATGTCCATGTCCTAATCCCTTGAGCCTGCTAATATAGTGTTATGTGAGAAATAGGAATTAAGGTCACCAATGGAATTAAGGTTGCTAATGAACTGCATTTTCCAGGTTGACTCAATGTTATCTATAAGGTCCTTAAAAGTGGAAGGAGGCAGAAGAGAAAGGACCAGAAAGATAGCAGCATAAGACAGACTCCACTGAACATTGCTGACTCTGAAGATAGGAGAAGAGGCCCATGAGCCAAGCATTAAGAGCAGCCTCTAGAAACTGGAAAGAGCGAGGAAATGGATTCTGCCCTAGTGCCTCCAGAAAGAAATACAGCTCTGCCATCATCTTGATTTTAGCCCAGTGAGACCCACTTTCGAATTCTGAACTACTAAACTGAAAGACAATAAACGTCTGTTGTTTTAAGCCATAAAGTTTGTTGTTATTTGTTATAGCAGCCATAGAAAATGAACACAGTGACTACGGCAAACTTAAATTGAAAATCAATAACAGAAAGTTATCTAAAATCATCACTAATCATGTGTAAGTAATCATGGAAATTAAACAACACACTTCTAAAAAAGTGTGTAATCATGGAAATTAAACAACACACTTCTAAATAATCCAAGATCAAAGAAGAAAATTCCAGAAATTTTGGAAAATATTTTCAACAGAATATAACAAAAAAGTAGCATATCAAAATTTAGGAAAACAGATTTTAACTAGAAATTCTACTCCTCATTATTTACCCAAGAGAAATGAAAATATATGCTCACAGAAGAAAGTCACAAGAATGATTATGATGTCCCTAATCAAAAACTGGAAATGAGCCATCAACGAGAGAATGGTTAAATGAATCATAGCATATTTATACAATTAAATACTACTCAGCAACAGCAAGAAATGAACTACAGATATGCAAAGCATCCTGGATAAATCTCAAAGTAAAAGAACCCAGACACAAAATATGTACTTTACGATTCCATTTATATAAAGTCCATGACCAGGCAAAACTAATTTATGGTAGTAAAAATGAGAAATTGTTTTTCTTTAGTGGGAAGATAAGGTTGTATTGACTGGAAAGAAGCACAGGATGATGTAAATATTCTATACTTTTGGGGGATTGTGGCCTCCAGGTATGTGTAATTACCAAAACTGATCAAACTAATCACTTAAGTAAATTATATCTCAATTTTAGGTACCCACAGAATTTTGCAAGGGCTGTAGAACTAAGTCAAAAACTTTATAGTCAAGAACAATGCTCACCACTTCCATTTCACACATGTCACAGCTTAGACCCTCATTAGGCTATGGATGCAGCCACTGGAGAAACCATGAAGGCCGTCTCTATATACTGGATGTAGAGACACATCTGTAATCATCATGTCCTGAGTAGGTTCTACAATGTCTGTTCTTCATCCCTTCACTAGCTTTCTGCCAAAGACTCTGGTGAGGGATTTGACTGGCAGCACCTACGTCCTATATCCACAGAGAGAAGGCTCTGAAAGCAAATATCAGGCATTTTCAGAAAGCAAGCTCTAGCTCTTTTAAAGACTCTTTCATACATAGGAGGTGCCTTCGGACACTCAAAGGTCAAAAAAAAGACTAACAAATATCCTCCAAACTCTCTTTTAACTGTGTAATATACCATGGTGAAGATACCATCTAAAGTTAAAAAAGGTTTTTAAATAATAATTGCTTTAGAGACCCAATGGTAAATGTGAACAATACTATTGCTGAGAGTTTCTGTATGGAACTTGCCTACAGCCCTGGCTCCTGCTATCGTGCAGTTAAAGCCCTTTGGTAGTGAAGGATATGGTTAAACTATTTTCCCTTTGTGCACTTTCTTCATATCCCATTCAAACCTACTCCAGGCTGTCAAACCACTTCAGCTCAGAGGCTGAATTCCTTGGTATGTCTTCTTTTTCATACTCTTTTAATAGCTCTTACCTCATTTCTAGAACCTTAAATATATTTAGTCCTGCCCGTCGCTGTGACCAATCCTGAGGTGAAGATGAAAAAATTTACCTTGTCTGCTCTCTGATACTCAGCAATGGGTCATGATTTCTGCTACGGACTTTTTTGAACCACACATCCCATATCTGCAAGCTGCACTGAAGCCTTTTTAATGAAACTAAGGGTACTCTATCTCGAATGTACTTCTGATAACTCCATCTCTTTTCTAGAGACTAGAGTTCAGCTTTTTCTTTGGACTGTTTGCTAAAACCCTCCTGTTGTTGACTATAACCATAAAATATCTATAGCTGCCAGCAATATCTTGAAAACACTGTGTAGTTTTCATAAAAGCAGCTGAGTGTCTCAAAAATAGAGACAGTTCTACCTTTTGGTCCTTTCCATAGCCATCCTCCTCATAAGCAGCTCAATAGTTAAGCTCAGTTAGATTCAAAGTCATGATACTATATGACCTAATCCTGCTATGGCTTTTTTTTAACTTTTCATTCTTTGACCACTTAACCACAGCAATGATTTTCCACCATTGCTATACTGGGACCCCATCTCCCCCAGGGGATGTTTGAAAATGTTGAGATATTTATTGGTAACACATTGATGAGGACAAGGGGAGGATGCTCCTATCATTTAGAGACTGGATAAGATATCCTACCAGTCCTGCAAAGCGCAACAAAGCTTAACAATGAACTGTCCTACACCAAACACCACAAATCTGCAAAAGGTAAGGATATGGGCTTTTTAATCAGAAAAATCCCAACTCAAGTTCAGCTTCCATCAAATTGAATTTGGGGAAGGATATTAAATCTCTCTCTCTCCGTCTTAGTTACTTTTTAACTCTGCTTAAGAATAAAATAATAGTATTTAACTCACAGGTTTGGGGAGAAAATTGAGCACCTATATGTAAGTTGCTTAGCGGAATGTCCACCATGTAGAAAATACTAAATATTGGTCATCATTAATAGTGGTACTAGCAATAATGGTAGAAGACAGAGTGTTAAGCTTAAAGGGCAAATATGAAGCATATCAAAAGAATATTACATCTAAGCTTCAGTTTAGAAAGACAGAAGGGATTCTGGATGTCAAACACCATATGCATGTTGCTCCAATTTGAGAAAAATACATAGTTTTTTTTTTTTTAATCCAGAGTAAAGAAGAATGTAATCTGAATGCTATCCTTTAGCTTCAAAAGAATATTCTTCTTTATTCAAATTACTAGTTATATTAATTAAGAAGGATTACCATTTGATCTTCTTTTGTCTTTCACAACATGTTCAAAATCATTAAGACCATCTCTGGAAAAGAAGAGCTGAAGCTTCCTTTACACTCATTCCCTTGCCTACCCAGATAAGAAAGCTATCACAATGATTCAAATACATAGGTGAACAACAGATTCCTATTACATGCACCTCAGGATCTAAGCAAATGCTATACTGACTTTAAAAAAAAGTTTACACTTTTTCTTCAACAAGGCAGCCAAGCAGCCTCCCCAGCAGACACAGAGATGCAGATTTCTGTGAATACTCTGACTGGCAAGACCATCTCACTCAAGATCAAGCCCAGTGACACCACAGAGAATGTCAAAGCTAAAATCCAAGACAAAAAGGGCATCCTACCTAACCAGTAGGATCTGATTTTTGTGGGCAAACAACTGGAGGATGGCCACACTCTCTCAGACTATAATATCCAGAAAGAGTCCACACTGTGCTTGGTTCTTCAGCTACGGGACAACATCATCAAGCCCTCTCTCCACCAGCTGGCCCAGAAGTACAACTGAGACAAGATGATATGCCGCAAGTGTTATGCCTGCCTGCATCCCCATGCTGTCAACTAGAGCAAACAGAAGTGTGGCCACACTGACAAACTACACCCCAAAAAGAAGGTCAAATAAGTCCTTCTGCCACTTCCTCGGCAAACAGGGCAGCCTCCTGCTAAAACCCTTTGGCTTTGGGGCCTCAGTATAAGTTTGCCTTTTATTGAAAAAAAAAAAATTGAGAGTAAATTATGGTCTTTGGGTGCTTATGATGTGTCAGTGTAAGTTGGTCAATGGTAATAAAAATATCACTCTGGTGGGGGATGTTGATAAAGGGGAAGGCTACGCATATGTAGAGCCAAGGATATAAGGAAATTTATAGAGATTTCTGTACTTTTCTCTCAATTTTCCTGTGAACCTGAAACTGCTCTAAATAATAAAGTCTATTTTAAAAAACAAAGCAGTTATCGTAAAACAAATTGAATGTTGCTTTCATGGCATGGGAAAGAGCTTGAAAAAAAAATGTCATTATACTGATATACACACCACCTAGTTTTGGAGCATGACCTTTTCATATTGTATGTTCTTAAAAGAAAGAGGCTCATTACTTGATCTTACTATAAAACTTGCATGCATTGCATGAAAAAGAAACATGAACAGGGTACGACTTATTCACGAATGGCACCCTTTGCCTGATATGGGGCAGCAAGCATGCTGTCACAGGTATAACTTATTGCTAGAAATGAATAAAATTTCCTTTGTTCCAATTACTAAAATATCTTCTTTCCATTCCAAGCAAAGTTGATTCCAAAAAGTTTCTCAAATTTCAGCACCAAATATTTTGTATTAAATATTAAATACATTTCCCAAAAGAGAGTGAGTATATGTATAATCCATTTTATTTTTTAAAGGCACACAATTTCAGAAAGTACTATTACTTATGATATAAACACCTCGTTTAAAATACAGTACTACATAATGCTATATCTTCCAATTCTGAATGAATAAAGACAGAGACAGTAGGAATGGCATGCATGATACCGTTTAAAGCAAAATATATATATATATATCAAACTTGGATATGTAAAATGTCAATCTGAAGTTACAGACTAAAACTACATTAATATTTTCATATAAAATATGATTTCTATCTAAAATAAACAGCACACAGAATATTTAAACATTATTATATAAAATGCATTTAAATAATTGATTTTTTTCCTACCTTCAGTAAGTTTTTCCAAGTAAAAAAAGAGTTTCCTGATACATACTTATATTCATAATTTGGTAATTTTCTACAACCTTCCCTTTCTCTTTGCAAATTACTTTCTCTTTGACACTTAAATCTTTCAATACCACTCACTTGCTCTTGATAAGTGTGTAAAAACTTATTATTATTGAGAATAAGTTGACTCATCATTACATAGTATAAAAATGTATGTATAAAATATGCAAATATTTGTCATTTGCTTTATAGAAAGAAGCAGATTTGAAATTTCCTCTACCAGAATTTCATTGCCTTGTAGATACTCTTACTCTGGTAATTCACCATTAATCTTACACTCCCCATAGCACAACAAGGGCCTGACAATATTTAATGTGACCTAAAGGAATCAAAGCTAAAACTTTGATTCCAAAACTTCAAAAATCAGTAATAAAAAGAGAAAGGTAATAATACATTCTGAATTAGAATACTAAGATATCTGATGGACCCCTTTGGTAAAGTATATGCAGTAGAATTTTTTCATGCAAAACATTTGGATAGCAGGCTCAAAAAATGTCATAAGTTTCCTTTCTACTTCTTTTATACTCATTCTATTAAATCATTATTTGTCAATAATTATTACATATGTGTCTGAACAAGCTGCTCAGAAGAGAAATTTATTATATTAATATGAACAACAATGTGAAGAAACTAATGCTAAGAAATTAAGTTGATCTAGTGAGATATTTCTAAGAATTGAAAACGTGTTGCTATTGCTACAAACTAAGCCACTCTACTGTGTATTTATTTTTATATTACTAAAGAAAAAAAAAACTATATGCACTGATGTGGGAAATTATTTCTAGTTTCACTATTACCTTTGTTACTTGTATGCAAATACAACAATGCATTATAGTAAATTTTAACATGTAGTATTTGGAAGAAAAGAAGAAAAATTGAAGGGAAAAAAAGGAAAGGGAAAGAAAAGAGACAAAGAAGAGAAGAAAGGCTGGAAGGAACTGAGATTTCTGCAGACATTACCCCCATTGATTCACAGAAGAATCCTTTAAGGGAAGAGCTATTACTGTCCAGACTTTATAAAAATCTGGCTTGGAAATATTATCTTTCTCAAGGTAAATGTATAACAGAACTGGTACTTAAATCAAGGTCTTTGCCAAATCCAAAGTCCATACTCTTTCCTCATCCCCAGGATACCTTCTTCTGACACCTACTTTTTAATTTAGGAATAATATCAACACATGCTTAAAACCAAGTTTTATCCACTGGAAAGTTTCAGCTTCTTCCGATAAATCCTGCATTAGGTAGTCAGTTGACTACTGGATACGTGCCTAACCATTCAACAAAAATCTTTTCCTTCTATGACCACAGTAAATGACAGGGAGATTTCTCACTTTCTAGTTAGTATCCATTAGCAAGCAACACTTTGGAAGCCTAGTCCTCAAAAAACCACAATGCAACAAATGTGCTGAAGATAATGCATGGCAAAACTATAGAATGCCTCACCTCCTGCTTTTTTCTCCCTCTGGGTTTGTCACCCATTGTTATTTATTATTTATTATAGTTTCATAAATGTGAAACTCTATTGATGGGGATAAAGCCTGTGCCAGAAAGGTCATAGATTTAGTTCACTTCCTTTGCCTTAAACAGTTCTTTTATTCATTAGCTTTTTAAAAAATTAATCAGTAAGTCTTTTTGAGTACCTAAGTGAGAGGAAAGCCCATCAACCTTTAAGGAACTGTTGGAATATTTTCATACATATAAGAAATATACAAACTTAATTAATATCTGGCTAAGGTGTTTTTTAAAGGACTTTTGCCCACATAAGAGTTCTCTATTGAAAGATAAGGCAAAGTTTTACTGCATGTCACAGATCTCAACAGCAAAGACAAAATTAAATTACTTGTTCAATATTTGAGTTTGGTGTAGGTGAAACAACACACTTTACTATGAAATAACACTATTCCTAACCCTAACACTGGGCTCATAACCCAGGGTGAAACTGTCTCCGCCTAGCAGGCATACTAAAATGTGGACAGAAGTGGTTGCTGTAATATTCAGGGGTGAAGGTTTGATGCTATACACATTTGGTTGCAGGGGGCTGAGGGACAAACGATGATAATCACCTTAAAATGTGTAGGACAGTCCTTTATAAGGAAGAACTGACCACCCAAAATGTCAATAGTGTCGTGTTAAAAATATCATATGGGCCCATTAATACAAAAGATAGAACATTTTTAGCCCAGTCTATATTTTATTTGGTTTTCATGGTATTATAAAATAAATTTAAATGGAGCATGTGCACGCAATTCAAGATGACAAACACCCATCAGTCTATTTTCTTAACCTATCTTTGTGACTCAGTTGCCTGTCAGACCCCTAGAGGCACTTATATTTGACAGCCTCTAAATCCTAATCATTGTACAACCATGTATATGGGTGGCTCCATCCAAGATGGGTAAATGATACATTCACTACACTCTTTTAGTTCTGGACAGGTATATCAACAAAGGTCTTTTTCCAAGTTAGAACTCAGGAAGGGGAACAGAAAGGCAACATATGCCTAAGTAATAGGTAGATTTAATAAAGTTATTTTAAAATGGTTCTTTTTATGAATAATTTTGTGGTAGTTCAATATCCAAAGTCCATAGACAAGAGATCTACAATTGTACTTGAATATTTGATGTTGGTGGATTTCTCTTTGTGATATCTTAAGATGAACACTGTCAGGACAGATCAGAAGGCAGTGCAGCCCCTAAGGCTCCCACACAGAGAAAATTAAGATGTATTCATTTTCTTCTGTGCCAATTCAAGTTTTGTATTTACAAATATAAAACTACTGGGTTTTCTATTTGAACTTCTAATATAAGAATTACTTTGTGGGAAAAAGTTGGTTTCTAGTCAAGATGGCTGTGCTTGCCTCCTCTCACAACCACATCAAAATTACAACTAAACTGAAGAACAGCCATCATTGAGAATCAGCTGAAGTCTAGATGAAAGAAGTCCTATAACTAAGGACACATAGGAGAAGGCACATAAAGACTGGGAGAAGGGACAGAGGTACATAACAGGCTGGCTCCACACTC
Organism: Pteropus alecto; assembly: GCF_000325575.1. Taxonomy (NCBI): domain Eukaryota; kingdom Metazoa; phylum Chordata; class Mammalia; order Chiroptera; family Pteropodidae; genus Pteropus; species Pteropus alecto. The sequence goes on along the minus strand of NW_006436298.1, from coordinate 21,669,060 downwards.
ACGTGTGGCAGTTAAAAATCAGGAGGACTATCTCATCTGCAGAGCCCTCCACCCATGAGGAGCAAGGAGTTCCAGCCCCACACCTGGATGCTTATCCTAGTGATCCAGTGCCAGAAAGAAAAGTCCCCTCAACTTCTGGCTGTGTAAACCAGCAAAGATTGTGGCTACGTGAGACTGGGGCTGCTAGAGTCCCAAGGGTTCCTCTTAAAGGGCCTGCATCTGAACTTAGTCACTTACGGACTCACTGGCTCTGAGCTCCAGTGCTGGGGCAGCAGCTCAAAAGGTGCCAGGAACATACAGGGAGGAGTGAATTGTCTGGCTTCAGGGAGAGGGAAGAAGAAGAAGCTTTTCCCAGACAGAAATGTTGCCAGAAGTCATTGTTCTTTGTTGAGTCCTCCCCCCGATCTACTTGCACATATAGGCGGGAGCCAGATCTGAGTCTCAATCAACCTGACTAACAGTTTGCCATATGCTGATGATTCCCTAAGAACCTGCCCCATTTGATTTGCAGGCCCACCCAAGCTGCTTCTCTTGGCTTTTCATACACACTGCTTCTCTTGGCTCATGCTACAGACTATTCCTAAAATCTGTCACATGTTCACAAACCCCAAACAAGCAGTATCTGGGCTCCACGTGCCCCATAACTCTTGATAAGCAGCTACAAGCCCAGCACTAGCTACAGCCAGCCTTGTTTCGCAGCTTAGCACCTCCAAGCCAAGCACAAGGGCCAACCATATGCAGATCACTTTGTAGCTCATACCAAGTGGCCCCAGGCAAGGGACAGGCAGTGGCTCACTTTGGCCTGCAACAGATTCCCTCCCTAGTGGCCCCAGAATCACCACACCTGGTAGCCAGTGTCCAACCACACCAGAACACCACCCAACCACCTGCAAAAATAACACAACCAAAAGGCAAACTCTATAGGCTCCAGACCCCTGCTAAAGCAAATTCTGTTCCATAGGGTCAGCCCCTGCACAACAGCTCCTCCACTGCAGTCACAGCCAGTCCTCACAACCAATCAGCCTGAGGGTCAATTGCTCTCATGACATGCAAACAACAACCAAGGCTCAAATACAACAGAAGGACACAAGCAGCTCAGACAAGGGACACAAACCTTGAGCATCTGGCTCAGGTAACCAAGGAGACTGGGCCCACAGGATACCTACTACATAAGGCCATTCTACCAAGACTGGGAAACATAGTAGCTTGACCTAATACATAGAAACAAACACAAGGAGGCAGCCGAAATAGAAAGACAAAAAAATGTCCCAAATGAAAGGACAGAACAAAGCTCCAAAAGAAGAATTCAACAAAATGGAGAAAAGCAATCTAACCGATGTGAAGTTCAAAACACTGGTAGTTATAAGGATGCTCAATGATCTCAATGAGAACATCAACAGAGAGAGAGAAAACATAAAAAAAGGGCATAAGAACCATAAAAAAACAGTCAGAAATAAAGAATGCAATAACGTAAATGAAGAATACATTAGAGGGAATCAACAAATTACATGCAGCAGAGGATCAGATCACTGATATAGAAGAAAAGGTAGCCGAACACACTCAATCATAGCAGCAAAAAGAAAAAAAATTAAATGAGGATAGTTTAACTCAGAACCTCTAGGACAACATCAAGCATGATAACATTTGCATCATAGAGGTGCCAGAAAAAGAGAGAGAGAGAAGAATTGAAAACCAATTTGAAAAAATAAGAATGAAAAATTTCTCTAACCTGGTGAAGCAAGTAGACATACAGGCCCAGGAAGCACAGAGAATCCCAAACAAGATGAACTCAAAGAGGCCTATACCAAGACACATCATAATTGAAATGCCAAAGGTTGAAGACAAAGAGAGAATTTTAAAAGCAGCAATATAAAGGCAGCTAGTTACTTACAAGGGAGTTTCCATAAGACTGTCAGCTGATTTCTCAACAGAAACTTTGTAGACCAGAAGGTCTTGGCACAAAATATTCAAAGTGATGAAAAGCAAGGACCTACAACCAAGATTACTCTACCCAGCAGAGCTATAATTTAGAATCAAAGGACAGATAAAGAGCTTCCCAGGCAAGAATGAGTTCATCAACGTCCAATCAGGATCACAGAAAATGTTACAGGGACTTCTTTAAGAAGAAGAAAATAAATAAAAAATACTACTAATAAAATGGCAATAACTACATATCTATCAAAAATTACTTTAAATATAACAATTAAATGCTCCAATCAAAAGACATAGGGTGGCCAAGTGGATAAAAAAAACAAGACCCTTATACACGCTGCCTATAAGATACTCACTTTAGATTGAAAGACACACACAAACCGCAAGTAAAGGGAAAAAATATATATATATAAGATATTCATGAAAATGGAAATTTAAAAAAATCTGGAGTAGCAACAATTATACCAAACAAAATAGACTAAAACAAAAGCTAAACAAGAGACAAAGAAAAACCCAGTTACTTATGGGTATTTATGTGAAGAAACCCAAAACACTACTTCAAAGGGACATGTGCATCCATACATTCATTGCAGCATTATTTACAATAGCCAAGATATGGAGGCAACCTGATTGTCCATCAGTGGATGAATGGATAAATAAGAAGTGTACTTATACACAGTGGAATATTACTTAGCCATAAAAAAAAAGAATGAAATCTTGCCATCTGCAACAACACAGATTAGAGGGTATTATGCTGATTGGAGTAAATTGCACAGAGAAAGACAAATGCCATATGATTTCACTTATATGTGAAATCTAAATAACAAAATAAATGAACAAACAAAATGAAACAAACTTACAGAGAATATTTTGGTGGTTGCCACATGGAAGAGAGGCTGAGGAAATAGATGAAAAGAGGGAAGGAATTAAGTACAAATCGGTAGTTACAGAATAGCCATGGGGATGTAAACTATAGCATAGAGAATATAGCCAATAATATTGTAATAATTATGTGTGGTGTCAGATGAGTACTAGATTTATTAGGATGATCACTTCATAAGGTATATAAACGTCTAATCGCAATGTTATATACCTGAAAGCAATAAAATATTATGTGTTGACTATAATTAAAAAATAAAAAATTATTTTAAAATATAAAGAATCATTTTGTTAGTGTCCAATTTTATTGTAAATTTTCAATTACATGATGCAATTCCTTTATCCGGATTATAAAATAATTTCTCGAACCTGTGATAATTTCTAAATTCTTTGGCTTAACCTTATTTTATTTCTTTAAATAAATTTCAAATTTCAACTCTAAGACATGCTCTTTGGAGGCAAGAAAAATGATAAAATACAAAAATGTTTAAAGACAAAGCTAGATAACATCCTCTCCCAACAATGCCTATGTCATCCACTAATTCCCTCATTCCCTCTTATCATAATGTGTGACTGGCCTTAATAGCTCAGTGTGGTAACTTTCATACATTTCTCCTTGTTCACAGACATACATAAATAGATATGTACACATAAATATGATGGCAGGAGTTTTGATTTTGGGTTTCACTGTTTACACTGAAATAGAATTATTAAATATGCATTGCTCCAAGTATGTTTTCACTCATCTGTACCCTGCACATCTCTATAAGTAAGTAAATATACATCTCTTAATATATTTAATTGAACTGAATGGGAAGGAGATAGGAAGAAAAGGAGGAAAGCTGTCAGACTTCCTGGATTTTACAGGACAGAATCATAAAGCTCTTTGACTACAAATATGCACTACACTGCAGACAAAGAATGACTCTGAAGGCAATTCTGAGATCAGAGCTGCACATCAGTTTCAAAACAGGAGACCATCACCTTATTTTCAACAAGACAGATGACCTCTTCCCAAAGCTGTGGGGACAGGAACACCCAAAGTCATGGGGCAGGGCCAACCAGCAGAGGCCTAGGGACCCCTACCTGGCAGAGCTGCTTAGTAAGAACTTACACCCCAGTGGGTCCAAAAGGCAGGACTGCCACCCCAGTGTGTCTGGATGGCAAAGCATTCACCCAAAGGAGATTATTCTTGAAACAATATTTCTTAGAGCTTGCCTTGCTAGTTTTTGGACTTGCTTGGCACCCATCACCCCTTCCTTCCTTATTTCTCCTTTCTGGAATAGAATGGTCTATCCTATGCCTGTGCCACCATTTTGGAAGTGCATAATATGTTTGATTTCACAGATTCACAGCTGGAGAGCAATTTGCCTCAGGATGAATTATACCTCAAATCTCATTCAAATTTGATTTAGATGATATTTAACTGAGACTTTATACTTAGACATTAGAATTGATGTTGAAATGAATTAAAACTTTCGGAGCTGTTGGGATGAAATGCATTAGGCTTTGAGAAGGACATGAATGAGGAAGGGGGAAGTGAGACAGGATGCAATGAGCTGAATGTTGATAGCCCCCCAAAATTCATATGTTGAAACCATAATCCCAATGCAATGGTATTTGGAGGTGGGGGCCTTTTGGATGTAATTATATCATGAGAGTAAAACCCTTATGAATGGGATTAGTGCCCTTATAATAAGAGGCCAGTGAGTAGAAATTTCGCTTGCTGCATTGTAAGGACACAACAAGCTGGCTGTCTGTAAACCAGAAAGAAAGTCCTTATCAAGAATCCTAACCTGCTGGCACCCTATCTCAGAATTCCAACCTCCAGAACTTTGAGAAATAAATGTTGCTTAAACAACCCAGTTTATATTTGGTTATAGCACCTCAAGTTGACTAAGAAAGACTTAGTTATGCTTTCCAATCATGCTTTCCCCCCATAGCTCCTCTAAATTTGCTCTTATCTAGGTTACCAATGATCTCTCGATGATTACATCAATAATTAATTCTCTGTCCTCATCTTAACCTATTAGTGGCTTTTAATCCTGTTTATCAATTACTTCTCCTTGATATATTCTCTTCACTTTTTTTCCCAAGTTGTCTTTCTTCATCATGTGGTTTGGTTTTCCTGCCTGTCTCACTGGCTTCTCCTACTATTGTCTCCTTTGCTGGTTCCTACACTTCTCCCAAAATTCTTAATGTATGAGTATTCCAGGATGCAGTGCTAGGACTCAGTCCTCCAGACCTTCTCTATTGGTGGTGACATCACTCAGTCTCATGGGTGGTGTCATTTTCTACTATAATGCTTGATATATCTCCTACTCTTCTCCTAGTTCATAGCACTTCCATGCACAAAACATATCAAAGATGTTCTTTTCTCAGGGCATTTGCTCTACTTGATCTGTCTGGAATATTCTTCTGATAATTCCTTTCTATTCTTTGCTCAAATATCATCATGACATGCTATTTAAAATGTCAATCTGCATCACCATCATCTCATCTGATCATACTATATACATATTTATATCATACTATGATTTATTTATTATATTGGTTAATTTTTCTCTCTCATACTATAATGTAAGCTCTATCTTCAACTGTTTTGTCCACTAATGTATTCCAAGTATCTAAAGCATTCTTGACACACAGTAAGAGCTTAATAAATATTTGTTGGATTAACTAATTCATTTAACCATTTTCCTACGAAAAGCATTCAACTTGTTACTAGATTTTTGTGACTATTAATGCTATAATAAATAGCTAGCTAATAGATCCCTACATACTGAAGCTTTCATTTTTATGGGCTAGATCACTATAAATGGAGATTACTATATCAAAGGTATGTGTATTTTTACTTTTAATAGCTGTCAGATTACTTTCAAGACATCTGTAACAATATAAATTTCCATCAGTATGGTATGTGGCTATATATATCCTCATATTCCAATCAGCAACAGATTTTCTTGTACTTTTAAATAATTCCCTCTATTATGGATATAAAGTATCATCTTATAGTGAAAGAGTTTTGCATGTCTATGACTACTAACTGGTTTGAGCATTAGCAAGAAAATCAGATCAATTAGGTTGACTTAAATTCCCTGCTTTCAACTTTCTCGTCTATAAAATTAGTATTTCAAATTAGATGACCTCCCCTGCAAATCTAAAAGTATACGAGCTAATAAAAGCAAAATCTACTTTAGAATTTAACACAGGACCAGAAATGGTACTTGGAAGCCTCTTAGTATCTTCACATGAGCTAATTTATCAACTCAGTTAATTTCAGAGAGAAGGTTTCTGAGGAAGTGAAACCACAGGTAAGCTTTAATTGGGGAAATGTGTTCAAAACATAAGAGACAAGTATGGCTTATATACACAGTAGGTAGTTAGGACATTAGACTCCAAATCCCTAGAAAAGTGTAGGAGTGGGGAGGGGACCTGTTTCTCAATATTTCTAGGATTAGCCCTGGTCCCTGGTATTTATTCTAATAACTCAAATATTATGTGAGAGAAAGAATAAGGACAAAATTCATCTTAGTCATAAGTCTGCTTGATTTCCATAAGCTTTATTTACAAATACTTACTCTTTGTCAAATCAAATCAAAGGAATTAGTAAAAAAATTACAAACCCTTACTCTATCAATTTCATGGATTCCTCTTAATTGAAATTTTCCCCACATTTTATCACTGACTGCCTTTATAATCAGTTATTTCATGCCTTCCTCATAGTAGACTGAGTTAAACACAAATTCAAGACAAAACCCCTACTAGCATAATATTTTTAGCAAATACAATACTTTGAATGCAACAGTAAATGAATATATGCTGTGCAATCAGAATAAAGTAAAAATAACCATCCCCAATGAATTTCTGTGGAAAAATTTTATGTCAACCAATCTGAATCTTAAATTAGTTTATACAGCTCCTTTAAAATATTTTTAATACCACTAAATCATTTTTGCTAATAATTCTGGTAAATTGAAATAAGAGATTTATTGAAGCACATTCTAAGTACATGCTGTATTTGAGGAAAGATTTTTGTTTATTATAAATATTTTAAACCATCCATGCTTACAGTACAGTTGAGTAAACTGTTTTCCAAATGTGACATTGCAATCAGAAATATATACCTTGTCACCGTTTACTCTCTCTTTATCTTTTATAGTCTACCATGAAGAGCATTATTCACAACATCTTAAATTATAGATTAACCTGACTCCTGTCTTAAGTGGTTTAGTCAGGTTGTTGCTGTTGCTGTTATTGCTGTTGTTGTTGTTTATGCAGGGGTAGGTGATTGTGATTTTTTATTAAGTTATAACTACATCTCTACTGTTCCTCATGGAATCAGAGAATCTAAGAATTCGAAGGAACATTATAGGTCATATAGTCCAGCAACTAATTAAATTATAATTCCTTCCACAACACTGTTTACTGATAGTAATCTAAATAACATCTTACTACTTCCAGCAGTGGGGTACTTACCACCACACTGAAATTATCCTTTACACTGATGTTTCTAATTTTGAAAAAAACCATTCTCATATTGGATCAAAATTTTTCTCCTTAATACTTTCACCCTGAAGGCTCTCTGCCCTCCCTCCCAGCGCCTGGATTGCTCAGCTGCTACTCAGCCTAATGGTAGCAGCAACTGTGCTATAGTGTGCCTTCTCTTCCTGTACCACTTCCCCTTTCTGTCCTCTCCCCACTCCAAGTTGCGTTTGTTTGGGGTGGCTCTGGAGAGCTAGGAAGGAGATGCTTCACTGGGGCAGGGACCTTTCTTCACCTGGGTTGTGCCTCTTTTAAATTATGTGGAGTGACCGGGGAAACATGGCAGAGTGAGAGACATCCCCAGATCTCTCCCCTTGAAAAAACAATAAGCTGAACATCTAAAACTCAACAGAAAACACCCAAACTGCACACCAGCATATCTGAGCATGGGATCTGTGCATAAAAACAACCACAGGTCAGTACTCTGGGTGTCAGGTGGTAGACTGGGAGAAATAAAGAAGCTGCATCTCGCAGCTGCCAGAGCTCCATACAGGGGGAGGGGGAAGAGAAGGAGAAAAGGTGAGGTGACTTCCCTGAACAGCCCTACCTTCTGGGAGTTTGTGAGTTCCATGAAGCAAGCAGCAGGGCCCAGTCATCAGGGCAGCAAGCAGAGAAGCGGGACAGGACAGGAGAGAAACAACAGTTGATTTTTACCAGCCACAGTTGCAATACCGAGGCTGAGCCACAGCCCCCAATCACCAACCCCTCCCCCGCTAACCTCCGAGACCTATCACTGCCCCAGGGAAATCTGAGCAAACACTACCGAAAATGTTGCTACTGACAGGGACTGAAACTGAGGGTAGCAAGCATGATTAAATATCTACAAGAAAATAAAGGCATTATATAAAGGCATTATTAAGGCTTTATATAAAGCAGGGATCCAAGAGGCTTAGACTTCACCTACTGGAAACCAAAAAAAGTGCCTTCTTTACAGCAGGCTAAAGAGAGACCTTCATATAATAAATCTTCTTTCTAGAAAAACAGCAGAATATATTTCCATTAATGCCCAGGCAGAGAAATAGTCCATTAAACACCATGAACAACCAAGGTGACAAGCATCTCAGAAAGAAAGAGAAAAATCTCCAAAAAATAAGCTTACGGACATAGAAATATGCGACTTAAATGACAGAGAATTTAGGATGGTACCTCTGAAAAAACTCAATGAGTTCTTAAATGAGTCATATCAACAATTTCAGGAACGGAAAAAAAAAACTAGATGAACAGAGCAAGGAGAATGAAACCCTTCATTCTGGAATGAAGGAATGGAATCAAATATCTAAACTATTAAATGAAAGGAACTATCAGCCTAGAATAATGTATCCAGCTAAGCTCTCCTTCAGATATGAAGGAGAAATTAAGACCTTTCCAGACATACAAAAATTGAGGGAATTCTCCACTACAAGGCCTGCACTACAGGAAATACTGAAAGGAGTCAGTTCACCTAAAACAAAATGACAAAAATAAATAAATAATTAGGAGTAAAGTGACTATCAGGCAAATAGAGGCACAAGAGTGCAACTGTTACTAAGAAGAGGGCATTATAAGGTGCAATAATAAGAAGAGAATTGTTATAACAAGAGAGTAATGAATGTTCAGCATACATAGGGACACATTGAGATAACAATGACTGAAAAGAGGAGGATTCAAAGATCCAAATAAGGA
>NW_006436298.1:21636271-21659341 GCF_000325575.1 Pteropus alecto | reverse complement strand
CAATAAGGAAATAACATCTTTAAATGACACATTAGACCAACTGGACATGATTGACATTTACAGAGCCTTCCATCCCAAAAGAGCTGCTTATACATTCTTCTCTAGTGCACATGGAACATTCTCAAGAATCAACCACATACTGGGACACAGAGATAGCATCAACAAATATAAGAGGGTTGAAATCATACCAACCATATACTCTGATCATAATGCTTTGAAGCTGGAGATCGACTGTAAAACAAAAGCAGGAAAAACCACAAATAGGTGGAGCTTAAACAACATGCTACTGAAGAAATACTGGGTCAGAGAAAAAATAAAAAGAGAGATCAAGAAATAAATAGAAATGAATGATAAGGATAGTACAACATCTCCTCTTATTACCGCTTTTCGGACACGGCAAAAGCGGTAATAAGAGGAAAGTTCATATCGTGACAGGCCTATCTCCTAAAACAAGAATGAGCCCAAATAAACAACCTAATGCTTCATCTTAAAAAACTAGAAAAGGAAGAACAAATGAAGCCTAAAGTCAGCAGAAGGAAATAAATCATCAAAATTAGAGCAGAAATAAATAAAATTGAAAACAAAAACACAATAAAAAAAATAAATGCAGCAAAGAGCTGGTTTTTTGAGAAGGTTAATAAAATTGACAAACTCCTGGCTAGACTCATTAAAGAAAAAATAGAAAGGACACAAATAAACAAAATCAGGGATGAAAGAGGGGAAATTATGACTGACATCACAGAAATACAAAGGATCATACAAGAATACTATGAAAAAGTATATAATACAAAATTTAATAACCTAGAAGAAATGGACCAGTACTTAGAAAAATACAACCTTCCTAGACTGAATCAAGAAGAACTGGAAAAATCTAAATAGACTGATCAGCAGTATGGAAATTGAAACAATCATCAAAAACCTACCAAAATGTAAATTCCAAAACCAGTGAATTCTATCAAACATTCAAAGAAGATTTAATACCTACTCTCCTCAAACTCTTCCAAAAAATTGAAGAGGAGGCAATACTTCCCAACTCATTTTATGAGGCCAATATTACTCTGATACCAAAACCTGGTAAAAATAATGCCAATAAAAAGGAAACTACAGACCAATATCTATCATGAACACAGATGCAAAAATCCTAAATAAGATACTAGCAAACCAAATACAGCAACATATTAAAAAGATTATACAGCACGATCAAGTGGGCTTCATCCCATAGGCACAGGGATGGTTCAGTATACCCAAATCGATTAATGTGATACACCACCTACACAAATTAAAAAATAAGAATCATATGATCATATCAATAGATGCACAAAAAGCTTTCAACAAGATACAGCATCCATTTATAATCAAAACACTTAAGAAAATAGGTATAGAAGGAAAGTACTTTAACATAATAAAGGCCATATAGTACAAACCCTCAGCCAACATTATAATTAATGGTGGAAAACTCAAAACCTCCCTCTAAGATCAGGAACAAGGCAAGGCTGTCCACTATCGCCACTCTTATTCAACATAACATTGGAGGTCCTAGCAAGTACAATCAGACGAGAGAAAGATATAAAAGGTATCCAAATAGGAAACAAAGAAGTCAAACTGTCACTATTTGCAGATGACATGATTCTCTATAAAGAAAACCCTAAAGACTCCACAAGAACACTATTAGAAACAATAAACAAATACAGTAAAGTCTCTGGATACAAAATCAACGTTCAAAAACACATAGCATTCCTATACTCTAATAACGAAGTGTCAGAAAAAGAAGTGGAAAAATAATTCCTTTTGCAATTGCAACAAGAAGAATAAAATACCTGGGAATAAATTTAACAAAACATGTGAAGGATTTATATAATGAAAACTACAAGACCCTATTAAAAGAAATCAAGGAAGATACAAAGAAATGGAAAGATATTCCATGTTCTTGGATTGGAAGAATCAACATAGTTAAATGATCTTATTACCGAAAGCATTATACAGATTTAATGCAATCCCCATCAAAATCCCAACAGCATTTTTTAAAGAAATAGGACAAAAAATATCCCGAATTGCCAAAGCCATCCTGAGGAAAAAGAACAAGGCTGGAGGCATCACTCTGCCCGATTTCAAATTATACTGCAAAGTGACAGTAATCAAAACAGCCTGGTATTGGCAGCAAAACAGACACACAGACCAGTGGAACAGAATGGAGAGTCCAGAAGTAAACCCATATTTATATGGGCAAATAATTTTCTATAAAGAAGCCAAAAACATACAGTGGAGAAAGGGAAGCCTCTTCAATAAATGGTGCTGGGAAAAACTAGAAGGCTATGTGCAAAAGAATGAAACTAGACTGTTGTCTATCACCACACACCAAAATTAACTCAAAACGGATTAAGGACCTGAATATAAGACCTGAAACAATAAAATGCATAGAAGAAAACATAGAAACAAAACTCAAGGACCTTGGACTTAAAGAGGATTTTATGAACTTGACCTCAAAGTCAAGGTAATTAAAAGCTAAAATAAATGAATGAGACTACATCAAACTGCCATTTGTGACAACATAGATGGACCTCAAGAAAATCAAACTAAGCGAAATAAGCCGGACAGAAAAAGTTGAAAATCACATGATATCACTTATATGTAAGATATAAACCTAAAAGCAACAAAAGAAAAGGACAGAGACTTATGGACATGGACTGTAGGCTAGTGGTTACCAAAGGGTAGGGAGTGGGGGAGTAGGGAGAAGGAAGATGGGGTAAAGGGGGTCAAATATAGAGGGGTAGGGGGAGAGTGAAGTGGGTAAAGGGGATCAAATATATGGTAGCTGAAGGAAACTGGACTTTGAGTAGTAAACACACAACAGAATATACAGATATCAAATTATAATGTACACCCAAAAATTATATAATTGTATTAACCAATGTTACCCCAATAAACAATAAAAAAAAACACAGGATATTTTAAACTATGAAAAAAATATATATATACATATATGTGCGTATGTGTATGTATATATATACTGAAAAAAATAAAATGATACACTTACAAAGGTATCATTTTCAATACAAAACAATAAAATGCATAGAAGAAAAAAGATGTGGAATCTTTTTTATAAAAATATGAAGTTGATTTAAAAATATGAAGTTGATTTAAAGATGTGGAATCTTTAAATCAACTTCATATAAACTATATTCAACTTTACATAAAAATCACATTAGGGCTATAAAGCAGTGGCACTGTGACATTGGATTGTTATAAGCTTAGTTTTACAGTCAGACAATTACCTAAGTTTCAAATTTATAGCTTACTTCATTATTAAATCTAAATAATCGTTGGTAGCCCACCTATTTATAAAGACTGACTTATTTCTCAAAAGAAAGAGTATGTTCTGAGATACTTATAAGACTACAGGCACTCCGGCAATTAACTGATGTTTAACATATATAGAAAGTACACTAATCACAAATAAAAACATCAATATAGCCAGCACCTACCTATCAAGAAACAAAATATTACCAGCACCCAGAAGTTACCCTTGTGCTCTTTATATTCACAATCCACTACCAAAGATAATTACTATTCCGACTTCTAACAGGCACAAGTAAATTCTGCTTGTTTTGAATTTATAAAAGGGAATAACACAGCACATATTAATTTGAATCTGGATTCTTTTGATCCATACTATATTGAGATTTATCCAAATTGCCAAGAAATTTAATTTTAATAAATGTCAAGCACTCCCATGACCACCTGTATTATGATTATTTGCATGTTCTTTACTATGTTTTCAAGAGACAGGATCCTGGGCCTCTCACTCTAGACACAGAGAATTTGAAACTCTGGAAAAAGCGAGAAGAGTAAGCCCAAATCTTCAATTTTTTAACTCACCTGATAATAATTTTGCCTACCAAAACTTGAGACTATACACTAAAAACTTAATGTCTCTTTTCACTTACTCAATTCTTTTAATTTTATTTTATTAGTTTCAAGTACACAGTACATTGTTTAGACACTTACATAGTTTATGAAACATCCCCCTGATTGCTCTTTCTCTCCTCTGCCTCTGCACCTAGCCATTACATTAATGCTGACTGCATTCCCTATGCCATGCTCCCCATCCTTGTGACCATCTATCAACTATTTGTACTTCTTTAACCCTTCACCCTATTCTCCTAGCCCCCCAAATCCCTCCCCTCGGGCCATCACCAGACTGTCCTCTATATTTGTGAGTCTGTTTTTGATTAGTTCGTTCTTTTAGTTCCTTAGAGTCCACTTATCACTTACTCAAATCTTAATTCTTACCAAAAGGACTTTTTACAAGAGGCAAGCTTTTTCTGGCATTATACCAATTTTAGCAGAACTTCAGACTCTGAAACCGACTGCATTTTTAATAGTTTTAATAACTTGAAAAATCCTTTAAATTCATTTCAAATTCATTATCCTAGCATTATATATTTCACAAAAGTATCATTCTGTAGCCTTAAAAACTAAAATACAGTAGTCTTCCTTTTATACACAGGAGACATGTTCCAAGACTCCCAGTGGATGCATGAAACCACAGATAGTACTGAACTCTATATATACTAGGTTTTTTCCTATACATACACACCTATAATAAAATTTAATTCATAAATTAGGCACAGTAAGAGACTGACAATAACTCATAATAAAATAGAACAATTATAACAATATACCATAATAGAAGTTATGTGAATGTGGTCTCTCTCTAAAAATATCTTATTGTACTATACTTGTGATGATGTGAGATGATAAAATACCTACATAAGATAAAGTGAGGTGAATGACGGAGGCATTGTGATGTAGCTTTAAGCTACTACTGATCTGACAGTACGTCAGAAAGAGTATCATCTGCTTTGGGTGATCCTGTGTCATTGAGCTATGACAATGTCAATGGTTGGATGTCAAGAGCAGAAAATTTCAGTGGTTATAGAAATGTAAGATTTTTGGATTGGGGTCAACAGAGGATAACTAAAATGAAACCATGGTGAGAGGGTGGGGCTACTCTATTAGTTTTTTATGTGTATTTAATTGTTTCAAAAATTTCCCTTACTTTTCATTATACAGTCACTGTTTGAAATCTAATAGAGCCAAGTTAATTTTGATGGTTGTCTTAAACCTATACATAATATAATTATAGTTTTACTATTTAAGGACAATTGTAAAATTAAGATAAAAAATGGTAGGGAGTGAACTTAGAAATTATGCTAAATGAAAAAAGTAAGACAGAGAAAGACAAATACCATGTGATTTCACTTATATGCAGAATCTAAAAAAAAAAAAAAACAGAAATAGATTCTTAGATACAGGAAACAAACAGATAGTTGCCAGAGGGGAAGGGTGTAGGGTTATGGGCAAAAAAGATGAAGGGGATTAAGAGATAAAACTTCCAGTTAGAAAATAAATGAGTCACAGGGATGGAATGTACACTACAGGGAATATAGTCAGTCAATAGTTTTGTAATAACTTAGTAGGGTGACAGATGGTTACTAGACTTATTGTGATTGTGATGATCACTTTTATAAGGTATATAAATATTGAATCAGTATGTTGTATACCTGAAACCAATATAACATTGTATGTCAACTATACTTAACATTTTTTTAAAAAAAAAAAGCAGGGAAATATGCAAGGAACCAGCAATGAACCTTATCTTTATCTAGGGCTAATTGGTATGGAATGTATTTTCTTCTTCCTAAAAAGAGGAGGAGTAGCAAGAGAAACTATATTTCAAATGTCCTTTGATGATTCAAAAGATATAAGAACTTGGTGATATTTCATGGTCACTCACTTATGGCTAAGATCAGAAGTGTTAAATCACAATTAGGTTTATCATACCTAATCAGGCTAGAGGAGTTTCTAGGAGCCTTCAATAAAGACACTCTCTCAGCATGATCTTGTGTAATTAGAGAGAGATTTGTACCACAGTCATGTTGAGTATGAGTAAATTCAGAAGCTTATAGGTGCTTCTTCAAGTAAACTGATACTTGCTGAATGATACACATTTTCAAAGACGTCCTTAATCTGTTTCTTTTCAGAGATACTGTATTTTTTTCCTTAGGAAGAGTCTTCAACATATCTGAATTTAAATATGATCCTTTAAAAATATAAATATCAGTACTAGTATTGGGTAAAACGGATTCTAATTTACACTTAAAGGCCAATGGTTCACGATTGGATGAGTTTGAGTTTTTAAATTTAAATGTTCAAACAGTTTATAAAGTTCAAAGAAAATTTTTAAAAATTTAAAAATTTCAAGTTATTCAGATAGCACATTTTCCCCCTACTTCCCCACCCCACTTCACTGGAAGCCAGTTAAAATAGCAAAGATAGTAAGCAATTACAATATTTATATTGCACTTGTAAATCTCAACACAATATTGTGTAATCATAGCATCACTGCGCAGAAACAATTCTCAAGGGATTCCCTAGCTCCCTCCTTTGCCTTCAGGCAGTGTGAGGACTTTTCTATTTTCAAGGTCTTCAGGGAGAAAGAACCTAAGATTACCAGTTGTAATAATAATTTTTAACGTTATTCCTTTCCCTCTAATATTTATATCTAAAGACATGCCACGCTGTATTCCATTTTTCTAGAAATGGAAGTTAAGTCCAAATTCTATAATTAGAATCATTTGTATAAGGGAAAAACTCCTCTCTCCCCTCATGTCTTGACCTTGGATCACAGCTGAGTCTTCCATTCTCTTCAAGGAGGAAGCTTCTGTACTTCTCTCTGCTCTGTTATAGACTGAATGTTAGTATCTCCCTTGACCTACATATCCCAAAATGTATATGTTAACTCTTAAAAACCAGTGTAATAGTAGGAGGTGGGACTTTTAGGAAGTACTTAGGTTATTAAAATGGAGCCCTCATGAATAGGATTAGTGCTCATACAAAAAGGACTCCAGCGAATGCCCTTGTCCCTTACACTATGTCCAGTAAGGACGCACGGAGAATACATATCTATGAACCAGGAAGCAGATCTTCACCTGACATTCAATCTGCCAGTTCCCTGATCTTGGACTTCTCAGCCTTCAAAACTACGAGAACTAAATTTCTGTTGCTTATAAGCCACCCAGTTTGTGGTATTTTGTTAAAGCAGCCGAACAGATTAAGACACACCCCTTACTCTTTTCACCAATGAAAAAATAGTTATAAAGGCTAAAACTCCTGTTAAGCATGTCTCATGAATTAGAGGTGAGGTTACTTTGTCTTAAGAGCTGTTAACAAGTTCCATTGTTTTCCTCTTGCTCTACTTGCCAATTTCATTCAGTCTCCATGATAAGGAAGCCATGAAGGAAATGACCTTGCAGAACCAGCCAAAGCTCTGTCCTTGCTCTTGCAATGTCTTCATCTGTCATTTGGTATATAAATCACTTTAATCTTTTGCTGAAGGGTTCATTATCTTCACAGTAGCTGGAAGTCTTAAGAATGTTGACTTCAAGTATTGGACTTCTCAACTATGAATATGGAGATAATTTCTCAGATAATAAGTTGTAAAGAATAAATGAGATGAGATTAAGTGTATATAAATAATAAAGAACTTTATGAATACATGACCTCAAGAAATAATTTCTCTCATCTATAAGATAATGGGGCTGGACAAAATTATTTCTAAGGATACATTAAATTCTAGCATTATTTCTAACCTAGATCTGCCTTTTGAATCTCAGGGTCTTAATCTAACTCCTAATTATGAAAACATATTAGGTAAGTATATAAATATTTTTAAAAGTCACTTGGCTATTTCAGAGGTCCAAATTCAATATGTCCAAAAATAAACTTATTGTTTTTCTGTCTTTCTGCCAGTGTTTCCTATCTTGATAAAGTATCATGTCATCTACCCAGTGACACAACCCATAAACCAAGAAATTATTCTTGACTCCTCTCTCACACTCATATCGAACAATCACAAAATGTTGATAATTCTTCCATCTAAATATCTCTCAAATTGGTGCTCAGGTCTCCATGTACACTGCCATCACCCTAGTCTAACCATCATCTCTCATCTGAACTATTGCTATCACTTTCAAACTAGGCTCCACATGTCATTGTTTTTCTAAATCTTTCACCTCACTGAAGACAGAGTGGTTACTTTAAAATTTCATCATACCACTTATCTGCTTAAAAACACACAGTATCCTGATACTGTTAATATAAGGTCAAGTCTTCAACATACCTAAGGAAGCCTCTGCTTCATCCGATGCCTGTCTCCTACTGTAGCCTCTCCCTTGACTCTGCCAATGCATGATTTCTATTCTCCAATACTTTGCCTTCCTAATTCCTTGAATGTTCTATGTTTACCTTTCTCACTTACTTTGATAGCTCAAACTTATTCTTTAGTTTTCAGCTTCGGTGTTACTTCCTCATAGGAGACTTCTTTGAATCCCTCATGTGAAGTCCCTCATTATATGCTCACTTCATACTATATCATTCTCCTGAACAGCATGTGTCATATGTAATTAGTCAATTACAGGATCATTTTTTAAATGATATATTCAGTTTTCATAGGCAGAAAATGCATTTGTCTCAAAATGGCTGTATCCCAACCATTCTGTACTTGCCTGGCATACCTCATATATTAAAGGGAGGAAGGGAAGAAATCTTGCACATACTACAGAATATGAAGTAAACATACAATCCAAACACAACACCAACAACAAAGAAACCAACATGCCTCTCCTAGTGTTCAGGTTTTTTCTCTTTAACGTCAATGTGTACAATAAAAATAACAACTTATGCCTTTTGTTTCTACACAATTTTAAAGTCCCCTTACATGTCAAAGATTTCCTGTTTTTTGTTTCCTTCTAATAATAGAGTCCCTACTAATAATAGTTACTTATGTCATTGCAATAACCTTCATAAATAAAAAATACATAATATTAATTTTTTAAGGCTATGTTTGGTTTTGAGGGGTTAGAAATAACGTACTGAAAATTTAAAAAGAATTATCAAGAAATTCTTAGTTTACAGTTTTATTATTTAAGGTAATACTAGCTACAGTAATAACAAGTTCAAAACTGTATGATGGCTCAAAGACAGTAGAAATTTATTTCTTGCTCATTTAAAGTCCAATTTACTATTTTTCTGAGACGTACGGGGTTTTCATCTAAGTAGTAAGTCAGAGAATCATAGTCCTTCCTTTCTGTGACTCCATATCTCTAACATGTGGTTTCCAAGGCCACTGGGCCCAGCTGTGCCAAGTTGGTAGAAGAGGTTGGAGCACTGTCTGTCAGAATTTGACAAACCAAACCTGGAAATGGAGCTTGTCACTTTTATTCACATGACAAGAAACAGATTTCTAACACATGGCTACACCTGAGTACAAGGGAAACAGGGAAATGTGATTTAATTGTGTGGTTAAGAAAAGGAATTATGGTTTGGTGAAAAGTTAATCAGTCTCTACCATACCACTACCTCTCATTGGTCTACTCTCGATCTATTTCCCGTAACTATTTTTCCTCAAAGCTCACTCTTAAAAGTTGACAATTATGACCAATAACAGAATATTTAAAGTATAATAGCATAATTATTATGTACTACATGTAATCTCAATATTACAATTCTTATATAATAATTTTCTCCTTAACAATAACTTCATGCAAATGAATGCACATCTTTCTCATTGTTAACTTTCTACTTATAATTCTTCCTTTCTAAAAAATAGGAAAGAGAAATAATCTTCATAAGCATATTTATAAAGTAGTATAAAAACAAAGTTAGTAAGAGAATGACTTTAGCATAGGAACTATTCATTTTATAACAACTGTATAAAGAAACTTGAACAACACAACTTAATTTATGCACATGCTAAATCTGAATAATGAAATCTGAATAATAAAACCAGTACAATCAATGAAAATTACATTCAGTGAATGTTAGCTCTACTTATCTGTATAGTAATATTCATTTACATTAATTGAGAATCATTCGCCATTATTGATGGGAGAAAAATGTGAAACAAAAAAAAAGGAAGGTAAAAAATCTAATAAGTCTGTCAGAGTGGCTATAAAGAGGAAAACATGGATATTCAAGGAAGGCTTGATGTATCCATCTCACTTTTAAGTAAACTCTTTGACTGTTCCAGAACACTGAAACTTGCTTCAAGAAAACTGCTAAATCAATGTTCTTGACCTCTTCGATCTACTTTTTTCATATGGCCTACCCAAATTCTGGAAACATTTCCAAGGACCTGAAATATATGGAGGCACTGTAAAATGTGATGTCTTATGATGGTACATGAAAGCAATGATAAAGTGTCTCCCTGTACAAGAATTAGATAATGATCTGAAGATAAACTGTTAGTGGTTTTAATTTCTTTTTGGTGAGAGTAACAATTCATAGGTACATCAGGTCATTTTAGTACCAAATGGTTTTGTGATTTTCCTCTGTCTTACCTACTGACTGTCATTGCATCCTATGACAACAGCCCCACAATCCAAACTTCAGAAGACTGGCCAAGAATGCGGAACCAAGAGTGGCTTAGGAGGGAACTATAAATATAATGGTCATTATATCTCTGATCTCCTAACTAGAGAGAAGTAGAAAATTTTGTAGAATACAAAGCAAAGTTAATATTAAGTTTTACCATTACTTTATATTCAAATAAAAAGAAAAATGCTAAACTATGACACATTATTGATTACACAATGCATCCTCATTTCAAGGAGATAAAAGATGAACAAAAAAAGTACAACTAGAATTACTGAACTACATGATTGGATTTCATTGTCTCTTACTGAGCTCCAGCCTCACTATGATTGACATCAAACCCAAGGGAGCATTTCTTAAATAGATGTGCTACAGAGAGAGATTATGAACAGACCAAAATGAGTCTTAAAAAGCTAGCTCAATGTCCAACCTGGTGCTTTTGATCTAGCTGCTTCAACTTACATAAACATCCACAAACTGACTGACATTTTTGGCCAGAATTATTTAATTTCTCTAGAATTTCTCTTCTAAATCTTTATTTAAATCCACCCTATCTATATGAGGAAACTTTTGGGGATGATGGATAGGTTCGCTCTCTCGTTGTGGTGATTGTTCAATGGCTGTATACACATGTCAAAACTAATCAGATTGCACACTTTAAATATATGCATTTTACTATATGTTAATTACACTGTCAGATCTGTTTTTAAAAAATAATGTTCAGGCCTAGAAAAAAAAATACAATCCATCTGGTCCAGTGAACATCCTTAAGGGCTGATAGTCAAGTGGAGAAGACAATCACATAAATAAATAATTACATAGTAATAAGAGATTTGAAAGAACACTGGGGAGCCATCCACTCACTGTGGGGTAATTAGCTAGAATTGGAGTTCAAAGACATCTTCCTGGAAGAAATGATGCCTCTGGTATGTCATGAAGTGAGATGATCCCAGAGGTAATATTGGCAGAAAAGGGGAAGGATGAGCCCTCTAAAATTAGCTTTTCTTGGTTGTTTGGCTTCACAGTATTGTTAAAAAGAAAATTTTAATCATATCTGCTCCACTATATGTGTTCAATGACACATATTCTTTTCATATGTTTATTCCCTTGCTCTGGTTTTACATAAGTATATTTGCTCTATGGATAAAGTACACGTGATAATAAACAGTGCAAAAAAAACCATAAAATTTTTAGTATCTAGTAGTGAACTTAGCTGACAAATTGAAATATTTTGGCATATTTCGAGAAGGTACCTGACCCTACCTTTAGAGGTTACCTGATAACTATATATTTGTTAGAGATCCTTGGGAAAATTATTTTGAGCCCCACCCCCTTATAAGACTCTAGGCTCAACACACCCGGGGACCAACTTCAGACCACAAAACAGCACCATTCAACACGCTCAACAAACAAAAACACAGGGAAGACTCACCTACAAGAGAACAGACACAACCCACACAGGGGACATCCCTAGAACACCCGTCTCATATGACCAAGAAGACAGTACCACTGGGCCTCACCTTCTCCATAATGCCACAGTGTTAAGAAGACATGGAAGATCTATCTAACACATAGAAACAAAGACAGAGAGTCAGCCATAATGAGGTGACACAGAAACATGTCCCAAATAAAAGAACAGGACAAAATTTCAAAAAAAAGAACTAAACAAAATGAAGACAAGCAATCTACCAGATACAGATTTCAAAACACAGGTTATAAGGATACTCAATGAACTTAGGGGAAAAGTAGATGAACTGAGTGAGAACTTCAACAAAGAGGTAGAAAACATTTTTAAAAGGGATATGGAAAACATAAAAAGAACCAGTTAGAAATGAAGAATACAATAAATAAAATGAAAAATACACTAGAGAGAATCAACAACAGATCAGATGAAGCAGAGGATCAAATAACCAATCTGGAGTACACAGTAGTGAAAAACATTCAGTATGAACAGCAACAAGAAAAAGGAATGCTAAAAATAAGGATAGTTGAGATAATCTCTAGGACAATATTACACATAACAACATTCACGTCATAGGGGTACCAGAAGAAGAGACACAGAAGTTGAAAACCTATCTGAAGAAATAATGACTGGAAACTTCCCTAACCTGGAGAAAGAAACAGACATGCAAGTCCAAGAAGTGCAGAGTCCCAAACAAGATAAATCCAAATGAGTCCACACCAAGACACATCATAATTAATACAACAATGGATTAAAACAAAGAGAAAATCTTAAAAGTAACAAGAGAAAAGCAGTTTATTACATACAAGTGAGCTCCCTTAAGACTATCAACTAATTTCTCACAGATACTTTGTAGATAAGAAGGGAATGGCATGAAGTATTCACAGTGATGAAATGCAAAGATCAACCACTAATAATATTCTAACTACCAACGCTATAATTAGGAATCGAAGGAGAGAAAAGGGGTTTCCCAGAAAAGAAAAACCTAGAGGAGTTTATCACCACAGAACCAGTATTACAAGAAATTTTAAAGGGACTTATTTACACAGAAAAGATCAAAAATATGAATAAGAAAATATAGGAAAGGAAAAATTCTCACTGTCAAAGGCAAACACATAGTAAAAGCAGTGGACTGACCAACTGTAAAGCTTGTACAAAAGTTAAAAGACAAAAGCAAGAGCATATGTAATTATAACAATAAAGGAATATACACAAATATACAAACGAAAAAACAAAAAATCATAACAAAAACATAAACATGGAGGGTGCAAGTAAAAACTGTAGTGGTTTTAGAATTTGTTCACACTTAAGTGAGCATCAACTTAAAATAGACTGCTATAAACATTGCCTAGCATATATGAAGCACATGGTAATCACAAACCAAAAATCTGCAAGAGATACAGAAGGAAAAGAGAAAGAAATCCAAACATAACACTGTAGAAAGTCATCAACATAGAAAAGAGAGCAAGAGAATAAGAAAGAGAGAAAAACTATAAAAATAATCAGAAAGCAATTAATAAAATAACTACATACCTACTAATAATTACTTTATATCTCAATGGACTAAGTGTCCCAATCAAGAGACACAGGATTAACAATGAGATCAAGGAAGATAATCAAGATGCTATTTATATGTTCATACATATGCTGCTTCTAAGAGACCACTTCAGATCAAAAGACACACACAGACTAAAAGTAAAGAGACGGAAAAAGATATTTCATGCAAATGAAAACAAAAATAGCCAGGGTAGCAATACTTATATCAGACAAAATAGACTCTAAAACAAAGGCTGTAATAAGAGACAAAGAAGGGTATTTCATAATGATAAAGGAAACAATCCAACATCTATCCACCCAATGCAGAAGCACCAAAATAAATAAAATATTGACTGACATAAAGGGAGAGAGTGACAGTAATATAGTCATGGTATGCAAATTTGTCACCCCACTGATATCAATGAATAGATCAGCTAGACAGAAAAGCGACCAAAAAAACTGGCTTTAAAAGACACCTTAGGCCAATTAGACTTAATTGATATTTTTAGGACATTTCACCCAAAAGCAACAGAATATACATTATTTTCAAGTACACATGGAACATTTTCCAGTATAGACCACATGTTAGGCCACAAAACAAGACTCAATAAATCCTATCAAGTGTCTTCTTACATCATAATGTTATGGAACTAGAAATTAAAAAAGAAAAATGAAAAACACACAAACACATAAAGGCTAAATAACATGCTACTAAACAATGAATGGATTAACAATGAGATCAAGGAAGAAATCAAAAGATACCTTGAGACAAATGATAATGAAAACACAAGGATTCAGAAACTATAAAACAAAGCCGAAACAGTTCTAAGAGGGAAATAAATTCATAGCAATATAGGTCTACCTCAAAAAAACAACAACAAAATCTCAAATAAACAAGCTAACTTTACACTTAAAGGAAATAGAAAAAGAACAGCCTAAACAAAGCCCAAAGTGAGTAAATAGAAAAAAATAATAATAAAGATCGGTAAAATTTAAAAAATAAAGTCTAAAAACAATACAAAAGACCAATGAAACCAAGAGCTAGTTCTCTAAAAACATAAATAAAATTGATAAACCTTTAGTACAACTCATCAAGAAAAAAAGAGAGGGCACAAGTAAATAAAATCAGAAATGAAAGATGAGAATGACAACCAACACCACAGAAATACAATGAATTGTAAGAAAATACTACGAACAATTATATGCCAAAAATTGGACAAACTGGAAGAAATGGATGTATTCCTAGAAACATATAATCTTCTAATACTGAATCAGAAAGAAACAGAAAATCTGAACAGACCGATAACTATTAACAAAATCAAATCATTAACAAAAACTTCCCAACAAACAAAAGTCCTGAACCACATGGCTTTGCAGATGAATTTACCAAGCATTCAAAGAAGAATTAATATCTAATGTTCTCAAACTACTCCAAAAAATTAAAGATGGAAGGCTCCGAAACTCATTTTTGAAGATAGCATTATGCTGATACCATAACCAGACAAAGACTCTATAAAAAAAATTATATATTAGCAAACCGAATTCAGCAATACAATAAAAAGATAATGCACCATGATCAAGTTGGATTTATCCTGGGATGTTCAATATCTGCAAATCGATTAACATGATACACTACATAAACAAAATGAAAGATAAAAATTATATGATCACATCAACAGATGCAGAAAAAGCATTTGACAAAATTCAACATCCATTTATAATAAAAACTCTCAGCAAAGTAGAAATAGAAGAAACATAATAAAGACCATATATGACAAATCCACAGTTAGCATCATACTCAAAGGTGAAAAACTGATGGTTTTTCCTTAAGATCAGAGCCAAAACAAGGATGTCCACTTTCACTACTTTTATTCATATAGATTAGAAGTCCTAGCCACAGCAATTGGACAGAAAAAAAAAGAAGGAATCCAAATTGCAAAGGAAGAACTAACAGACATTATTGGCAAATGACTTAAAACTATATAGAGAGAACACTAAAGATTCTACCATAAAATTGTTAGAACTGATAAATAAATTCACTAAAGTATCAGGATACAAAATTAATATCAGTCGCGGAGAAGGGAAAAGATGATGTAGATGATAGAGGTTCTGTTCATCCCTCTGGCAATCAAATCAAAAGTTGTGACAGAAACAAGGAGCAAACAGCAAGGAAAATCACCTGGGAGCTAGATGAACAAGCCATACAACTAGAAAGAAATCTAAGAAATCACCCTGCAACGGCAGAAGGCAGGACAAGGCGAGGACATGAGGCTGCCCGTTCGTGAGCATATGGCTGAGTGGGACGGAGGCTGCAGCAGTGGCAGTGGCAGCTGCGGATGCCTCTGAAAAGGGCCACATCCGCAAACAGACATCCAGTGACAGACAAGCTCCCTCTGAGGACCAGTGCCAGTTCAGCTGCATAGGGACTTACAGGGTAGTACTGAGTTGTCAGAGTGAGGGCTGCAGCAAGGCTCTTTCCCCGGCAGAAGTGCTGGCGGTATCCATTGTTCCTCTCTTGAGCCCTACCCTCTCACAGTGCGCAGACTCAGCACTGCCATAGGGGAGACTTCGTTAAACTGAATAATAGAGGTCACTCTGCCCAGAGGATTCCCTGAAATTCTGCCTCCTCCAACTGTGGCCCCAGCCAAGTCACATCCAAGTGTATCCTCAGTGAATCAGGTGCTCCTTGCTGAGCAGTGCCAAGACTCACACTGGAGGCAGCTAGCCTCAGTTTCTAGTGTGGGCTTATGAGGCAACTATAAGCACAGCATCTATAGATTGCTTGCTAAATCATAACAGGTGACTTCAGAGGGGCACAGGCTTGGGCTAAATTTGGCTTTCGGCTGAATCCCTCTCAGGACTGTCCCACTGGACGTCTACTACACAAAGCCATACTAATAAGACTGGGAGACTTAGAAGCTTTGTTTAGTACATGGAAACAGACACAGAAAGGCAACAAAAATGGAAAGACAAAGAAGCAGAAACTATATTAGGGAACAGAACAGAGATCCAGAAATAATGGAGTCAAGTAATCTAACAAATGCAGATTCAAAACACTGGTTATAAAAATCCTCAATGAACATAGAGGAAGGGTAGATGAATTCAGTGAGAACTTCAACAAAAAGATAAAAAACATAAAAATGGAAATGGAAATTATAAAAGGGGACCAGTAAGAAATGAAGAACACATTATCTGAGATGAGAAGTATATTAAATAAATAAACAAAGGAATAAACAATGTGAATAAAGAGGAGGATCA
This sequence comes from Pteropus alecto, assembly GCF_000325575.1. Lineage (NCBI taxonomy): Eukaryota > Metazoa > Chordata > Mammalia > Chiroptera > Pteropodidae > Pteropus > Pteropus alecto. The sequence goes on along the minus strand of NW_006436298.1, from coordinate 21,642,651 downwards.
AATGACCTATATAGAGGATGGGAAAGCCAAGGACATTCATCAGAATGGCAAGAAAAAGGAAGCCAAGACTATAATAATAATCTAAGGAGCCTATGGGACACTACTGAAGGTAAAAATATCTGTGTTGTCAGGGTACCTGAGGGAAAACAAGATGCTGAACAGCTATTTGAAGAAATAATGATGGAAAACTTTCCTAAGCTGGTGAAGTAAGTAAATATAAAATCCCAGGATGCTCAGAGAGTCCCAAGATCCAGGAACCCAAAGAGGCCCACACCAAGACACATCATAATTAAAATGCCAAAGATTAAATACAAAGAGAGAATCTTAAAAGCAGCAAGAGATAAGCAGATAGTTACCTATAAGGGAGCACTCATAAGACTGGCAGTTGATTTCCCAAAAGAATCTATGCAAGACAGAAGGGCTTGGCACCAAATATTCGACATGATGAAGACCCGGGATCTACAACCAAGAATATTTTATCCAGCAAAGCTATCATTTAGAGTTGAACGACAGATAAAGAGCTTCCCAGACAAAAATAAACTAAAGGAATTTTCACCACTAAGCCAGTATTACAGAAAATGTTGGAGGGACTTCTTTAAGAAGAAAAAACATGTAGAAAAACAGGAATGTACCCCTGAAAATTATATGATTGTATTAACCAGTGTTACCCCAATAAACTTAATAAAAAAAAAAGAAAACAAGACCCCTACATATGCTGCCTACAAGAGACTCATTTCAGATTAAAAGACACACAGACTAAAAGGAAGGGGATGGAAAAAGATATTGCCTTGATGGACCTAGAGGGTATTGCGCTGAATGAAATAGGTCAGATAGAGAAGGACAAATATCGCATGATTTCACATACATGTAGAATCTAAAGAACAAAATCAGCAACAATAACAAAAGCAGAAACCAATGCATAGATACAGAGAATATTTTGAGGGATACTAGATGGGAGGGGGGTTGGGAAGAAAAAAGAGGGCAAAGGGATTGAGAGGTACAGGCAGATGGCTGCAGAGTAGACATGGGGATGTAGAGAAGCATGGGAAAGATGGTTAATAATGTAGGAATGAATTTGTGGGGGGAAGAGGGGTGCTAGATTTGGTAGGGTGAACGCTTTGCAAGTTGTGTGGATCTCTGATCAATATGCTGTACAGCTGAGGCTAGTATGTTGTATGCCAACTATAATTGGAAAAAAAAAAAACTCACTGATTATACAATAGGCAACTAGTTGTCTATTATATTTCAATAAAGACCAAAAAAGAAATCAGTTGCAATTTTATACACCAATAATGAACTATCAGAAAAACAAATTAAGAAAACAAACCCTCTTCCTCTTCTTGGAAGCAGCCTGAGGTGACCTCCGAAAATGGTTCGCTATTCACTTGACCCAGAAAACCCCACAAAATCATATAAATCAAGAGGTTCAAATCTTCGTGTTCACTTTAAGAACACTCGTGAAACTGCCCAGGCCATCAAGGGAATGTACATCTGAAAAGTCACCAAGTATCTGAAGGATGTCACTTTACAGAAGCAATGTGTGCCATTCCATCATTATAATGGTGGAACTGGTAGATGTGCCCAGGCCAAACAAAGGGGCTGGTCACAGGGTCGATGGCCTAAAAAGAAAGCTGAATTCTTGCTGCACATGCTTAAAATTGCAGAGATTAATGGTGAACTTAAGAGTTTAGATGTAGATTCTTTGGTCATTGAGCACATCCAGGTGAATAAAGCTTCTAAGATGCGGTGCAGAACTTACAGAGCTCATGGGGAGATTAACCCCTACAGGAGTTCTCCTTGCCACATTGAGATGATTCTTACTGAAAAAAAAAAGCAGATTTTTCCTAAACCAGAAGAGAAGGTAGCACAGAAGAAAAAATTACCCTAGAAGAAACTGAAGAAACAAAAACTTATGGTCCGGGAGTAAATTTAGCTTCAAGTAAATACTAATATAAGTAAAAGAAAGAAAAGAAAGGAAAAGAAAAGAAAAGAAAAAGAAAAAGAAAAGGAGAAAGAGAAAGAGAAAGAGAAAGAAAAAGAGAAAAAGAAAAAGAAAAGAAAACAATCCAACAAATATACAAAAAGATGTTCAACATTGCTAGCTATTAGGGATATGCAAATCAAAACCACAATGAGATACCATCTCACACCTGTTAGAATAGCTATAATCAACAGGACAAGTAATAACAAATGCTAGAGAGGATGCGGAGAAAAAGGAAACCTCATACACTGCTGGTGGGACTGCAAATTGGTACAGCCACTATAGAAAACAGTATGGAGGTTCCTCAAAAAACTAAGAATTCTTCTACCCTATGATCCAACAATCCTTCTACTGGGTATTTACCCCAAAGACTTGAAAACCCATATCCAAAAAGATATTTGCACATCGATGTTCATAGCAGCACTAATCACGGTGGCCAGGACATGGAAGCAACTGAAGCATCCTACGATAGATGATTGGCTAAAGAAGTTGTGGTACATATATAGAATGGAATATTATTCAGCCATAAGAAGAGATGGAATACAGCCATTTGCAACAACATGGATGGAACTCGAGATAATCATGCTAAGTGAAATAACCTAGACAGAGAAAATTGAAAATCAAATGATATCACTTATATGTGGGATATAAACCTAAAAGCAACAAAGGAACAGGACAAACAGAGACTCATGGACATGGACTACAGACTAGTGGTTACCAGAAGGTAGCGGGTAGGGGAGGTGGGGTAAGGTCAAATATAGGGGGTACACGGAGGGTGAAGTGGGTAAAGGGGATCAAATATATGGTAGCTGAAGGAAACTGGACTTTGGGTGGTAAACACACAACAGAATATACAGATGTTAAGTTATAATGTACACCTGAAAATTATATAATTGTATTAACCAATGTTACCCCAATAAACTTAATTTAAAAAAAAAAAAAACAGAAGCTGTGGTACATATATACAATGGAATATTACTCATCCATAAGAAGAGATGAAATACTGCCATTTGCAATAACATGGATGGACCTTGAAATAATCATACTAAGCGAAATAAGCCAGACAGAAAAAGTTGAAAATCACGATATCACTTATATGTGGAATATAAACTTAAAAGCAACAAATGAAGAGGACAAACAAACAGAGACTCATGGACATGGACAATGGACTAGTGATTACCAGAGGGGAACGGAAAGTGGGGAGGGAAGAGGTAGATGGGGGGAACAATTTTAAATCATTTCTTCAATTAAAAAAAATTAAAGATAAATCTAATGACAAATTTAAAAAGAAAGGAAAAAAGAGAACAATCCCATTTATGATTGCATCAAGAAAAAAAGATACCTAGGAATAAATTTAACTAAGGAGGTAAAAGACCTATACTCAGAAAATTAAAAGACATTGAAGAAATTGAGGAAGATACAAATAGAAGAAAGAATTAACATTGTTAAAATGTCCAGACTACCCAAAGCAATCTACAGATTCAATGCAATACCTATCAAAATGTCAAAGGCATTTTTCACAGAAATAGAACAAATAACCCTAAAATTTATATGGAACCATAAAACAATCCGAGTAGCCAAAGCAATCTTGTGAAACATAGAAAAACAAAGTTGGAGGTAGCAAACTACCTAATATCAAACTATACTACAAGCCTACAGCAATCAAAACAGCATGTTATAGACATAAAAACAGATACATAGATCAATGGAACAGAACAGAGAGCCCAGAAATAAACCTACACCAATATGGTCAAGGAGACAAGAATGATGGGGTAAAGGCAATCTCTCCTATGATGTTGGGAAAACTGGCTAGATACATGAAAAAAATGAAACTAGGTCATATTTTATAATATATACAAAAATAAACTCAAAATGGATTGAAGATTTAAATGTAAAACCTGAAACCATAAAACTCCTAGAAGAAAAGATAGGCAACACTCTTTGACAACACTCTTAGCAATATTTTGGGCGGGTATATCTCCTTGAGCAAGGAAAACAAAGTAAAAAATGAACAAATGGGACTACATCAAAGTAAAAAGTTTTTGCATAGCAAAAGAAACCATCAATGAAATGAAAAGACAACCTACTGAATGGGGGAAGATATTCACCAATGATATATCCCACTAATATCCAAAAATCATAGAGAACCATATAACTTAAACTCCCCCCCACCCCCCGCAAAAAAAGAAAAACAAAATAAAACAAATTAATTGAAAATTGGGCAGAGGATCTGAATAGACATTTCTCTAAAGAGGACATAGAGATGGCCAACAGACATATGAAAAATGCTCAATGTCACTAATCAGGCAAATGCAAATTAAAACCATAATGAGATATTTCCTCACAACTGTCAGAATGACTATTACCAATAAGTCAACAAACAAGTGTTGGTGAGGATGTGGCAAAAAGGGAACTCTAGAGCACTGTTGATAGGATTACAAATCAGTGCAGCTGCTATAGAAACCAGTATGGAGGTTCCTCAAAAAACTAAAAATAGGACTACCATATGACATAGCAATTTCCTTCCTAGATATTTATTAAAGAAATCCAAAACACAAATTTGAAAAGATATGTACACCCCTATGTTCATTACAGGATAATTTACAATACCCAATATTTGGAATCAACCTAAGTTTCCATCAATAAATGAATGGATAAAGAAGTGGTACATGTATACAATGGAATATTACTTAGCCAGAAAAAAGAAGGAAATCTTACCAATTTTGATAACATGGATTGACCTAGAGGGTATAATGCTAAGTGAAATAAGTCAGACAGAGAAAGACAAATACCATATGATTTCACTTATATGTGGAATCTAAACAACAAAATTAATAAATAAAACAAAAACAAACTCATACATAGAACAAATCGGTGGTCACTAGACAGGAGGGATTTGGGGTGATAGGTGAAAAAGATGAAAGAGATTAACAAGTACAAATTGCCAGTTATTAAAATAGTTATGAGAATGTAAAGTACAGCATAGAGAATGTAGTCAATAACATTGTAATAACTATGTCAGACGCGTACTAGACTTATTGGGGTGATCACTTCGAAAGGTATATAATAAGTCTAAGCACCATGTCGTACAGCTGAAACTAATATGTCAACTGTAATTAAAAAATAAATTTTAAAAAATAATGATAATAGAATATGTTTTGAAAATTCAAAAATTATTCACTAAATATCCTTGAAATTAATGTGAAGCTTCTGCTAGCTTTTTATAAACTGGGTGTCTGGTGGGTCTTAATACCTCATACCAACGTTCAAGTGTTTAAATTTTGTCTTCCAGCACGTACACATGCGCAATTCCCTTCTCCAAAGGTCTCTAGCTGTTTTCTGAGAATTAAGTATGTTTTTAAATATCTAAGCCCTCAGAATCACTGCCATACCTGTTCCTACCACATATTACCTTCTCAGGGCTCTTGCATTTACTATTGCCTCTCCCTGTAATGCTCTTTCCAAAAATATTTCTAAGACTTGCAGCCTCACTTCAAACTTCTGCTCAACTGTCAATCTCCTCCTTTCTCGACCATTCCTTTGAAAATAGAGCTCCCATTATACTCTGTCCTCTGTAAGTTTCATTATATTTTCCTGACCCTTATCTAACAGACTTAGAACACATACATACATACTTATATACATACATATATATACATATATACATACATGCTTTTATTCTTTTACTTATTATAAATGATACAGGACAAAGTCTTGGTCCTTATTACAGCATCTAGAACTATGCCTGGCATATAATAGGTGCTCAAAAGACATTTGTTGAATGAATAACTGAGTCTTAACACAATCTTGAAAATTATTCTTATCACTCATCCACTAATATATTAATAATTCTACGGACTTCCTTATCCCTCTGAAAAAGCAAAAAACTAGTCATTAGTTTTAGTCTTCAAATGAAATTTCAACCCCCAGAACTCTCTTTCTTTAAACGAAGTTTTCGGGTTTTGCCTCTGTAACAATAATGGTTAGAGGGATAAAACTGTCAATAAAGCAATCCCTGGATTTCTAATATCATAATGTTTCCTAAGTATATTTACTGAAAAAGCTCCAAACATAAGCCCAAAGCTTAATAACCCAGGGCAGTAGGTCTTTGGAGAAAATACCACTTTCAGTAGTCTTTTCAAACATGTATGAAAGAGTAATAAAGCAAACAACTGTTTGACTAGCCACACAACAATATTTCTAAAAGTGCATCTCTAAAAAAGAGGAGATATGCTTTTACAATAGAAGCATGAGTGTTTTATACTGTTATTTTGAACATGGATCTCTGTGTAAGATGAATTCCCAATTTATTAAGGAATTGCATGCAAACACATACATTATGGGAAGCAGAGTAAAATGCACCACCGTATATATTTCCAGTCAGGACAGGAGTCTCTTA
>NW_006436298.1:21616312-21636261 GCF_000325575.1 Pteropus alecto | reverse complement strand
AAGATGAATTTCTCACTTAGCCAATTAATTTACACTTTAGTCACAAGTGCTGGAAGGTAGCTTGGCAGACTTAGTGGTCTAGGGCTAGAATGAGTAATAATAATTCACATTTATAAAAGGCTGAGGAATATTAATTATTTAATCCACACTATATTGCTGCATGATAATTCAGAATTACTGCATGTGCTTTTTAGGCTAGACAAACTGATTTCAATCAATTAAAATCCATGCTAAAAGCAGAGTTCCTGGCCTTCAAGTTGGTGCTTAGTCCATTTTGTCTTGCCTCTCCGGCCCTTGGACTCTGTGATGGGTTAATTAACCTCTCTTGCTTTGAATTTGTCCATAAAATGGTGATAATAAAACTAACCTTACAGTAGTATATTGTGTAAATTAATTGATTTTTGGAAAGCACTTTCAGATCTATGAAAAGAAAGTATTAGTTATAAATATCTCAATTGATTTTAAATGATAAATGATCATTTTTCATACCATTTATCAACAGCAATAGTGACAGAAATATCGAATAATATATAAAATGATGAAAAATTCTTTCCATCACTCAAAGAAAAAAAGCTTGAAACTCCCACCTTCATTCAGTCAGCCATGACTCATTCATTGGAAGAGAGGCTATGATTCATTCTCAACTACCCAAGCTAATGTGCATTTCCCAGTAAAATGAGAATACTGGCGATTCCTGGCAATGTGGTTTCTCATTTATAGTTGTTTTTTAAGTATGTGTACAATGTCCCAACTTGGAGCATACTCCTGTGCAGTTTGGAGTGTAAGCTGTCTGAAAAAAGGACACAATTTATTTGATTATGTTACAGTGTCCTGACAAGAGCTATAAAATATTTGCTTTAACACTAATATCTTATTAAGTGTTATTATAAACTAGTTTACTTGTAAATAAATAGTGTATGGTTTCAATGAAAATGCTATCAACATTATAGATCTCAAAGAAGAATTATTTCATTTGTACCTACTTTCTTAAATGAGTTTTTCTACATAATAGTTCTATAAAACATGCTGACTTGATCCTGAAAAAAAAAATACAACTAAGTTATTTCATCTTAAAACTACAAATAAATAATTTAAGTACTTTTATTTCAGACATGAACCCAAAGTTGAAGCTCCAAAGCCACATAAACCTAGAATTATATGGCGATAAAATGTTGCTTAGTACAAGAATGAAATACTAAACCTTAAAATGTGTCTGACAGATGGTTTGTAGCCATCTTCAATCAAAACTTAATACTCATTGATATTTTTTCCCCAAAACAGGAGGCCCTGTTCCCCTCTGAGTGGCCTTTCTTCCCTCAACACTCAATCTCCACATTTCTCCCAGTCAAAAGTACAGGCTTACACAGCACAATCTTTAAAAAGGCACAAAGTCTATTGAAATCAAGGGGCAGATTTAGTTCCTGGCTTGAAAAGGAAATAGCTATAATTAGAATATGCTGAATGGATTATACCTCTCTGTTAGCCCTGCCCCAGAATTCCAGTGCATTCTCAGTAAAGACAAATCCTGAAATCCAAATCAACTAGGTTATCCAAGTTTTGATACCTGGTAGGATCCCATTTAATCTATCCATATCTCCACTGCAATAGCCTCCTGATTATAGAGATTTGTGTATGTGTGTGTGTATGTATATGTGTGTGTATCCTATTTCAATCTACTTAGCAAATACAAAACATCTTACCTCAACAACAGAAATGTCCTGCACTACAAGCCATATTGTTTTATCTCTTCCATGCAGTCATGAATTTTATCACTGCCTTTATTTTATACACTAAGATAAAGCTACTTTTCTATTTAGGTTTTCACAGAAGGTTAAACATCATTTACATATTTTTTTTGACATCACCTTTAAGTAAAGAAACTTTCCTATTCAGAGTCAAGGAGATTAACCAAACAAATAAAAAAGGAATGATTCAAATTAAGATCACTCTAAGTTAACAACTTTGTGACAATTTGCCTAAAATTAGTAAACAAAAAATTTTCATGATTACTCGAAGTATCTATTTAACTTAAAAATCTCAAGGTTAGCACTCATTAGGATGGTTATTATTAAAAATGATAAATATCATGTGTTGGCAAGGATGTGGAAAAATTGGAACCCTTACCATGTATAGCTGGAAAAAACACAAAATGGTACAGCCACTGTGAAAAACAAGGAAAGTAGGGAATCAAACAGATAAGTGTTCATAATGATGCTCAGAGCAACATTGTTCCCAATACCCAAAAGTTCCCAATGTCCATCCCAATGTCCACACTAATATCCATCAACAGATGAATAGACAAACAAAATGTGGCATGTACATACAATGAAATATTATTCAGCCACAAAAGGGAATGAAATTCTGATATATGCATAAACTCTGAAAATATTGAGCTAAGTGAAATAATTATGCTAAATGAAATAGTCCATACACAAAAGAACAAAAATTGTATGGTTCCACTTATATGAATTTCCTAGAATATGCATGTTCATAGAGACAGAAAGCAGAATAGAAGTTTCCAGGGACTGGGCTAAGGGGGAATTAGGAGTTATTTAATGGGTATAAGCTTTCTGCTTAGACAGATGAAGGGGTTCAGGAAACAAATAGTGATGATGGGTGCATAACATTGTGAGTATACTACTGAGTTGTACATTTAAAAATATTTAAAATGATAAATCTTATGTTATGTATATTTTACCACAAGATAAAGACTCAGGGCTAACAGGAATCATTTTAGCATATTTGTTCAGAATTATTTGTTGCCACTTGACCAATTATGTTTTCCACAGCAACTAGGAGTCATAATTTATATCCATTACATATAATAACAAACGTATGTGTGTGTTTGTCTATACAAAGTCCAATTTCAGAAAATGAAAAACAGTGTACACAGCATTCTAATTTATTAGATGAGGGAGTAAACACAAAATTTACCTCCTCTTGAGGTTTATTAAACTTTAATCATTTTCTTGAAAGATTAGCAGCAATTATCATTAAGGTTTAAGCATTTAACTGTGACTACTGCAATAAATCTTATTAAAATAACTGAAACATACTTTTTTCGCATGTGGCAACCTGTCTCTGAATCACAACCATCTGTAAGTGGTGATTGCCTGGTGCACACAGATGGGAGTAAAACAACGATCGGGCTATACCATTCTTTCATCATCACTTGGTACCAAACAAACTGAAATCTGAGTCAGACTATTTGCATTTGAAAGATTATATGATCACTGTAATTAACAAATACTTGTTGGCTTTCTGATATAAAATGTGTGATGGCTACCTGATCGAAAATAACACTTGAACTATGCAGCCCCTTTCTAATCTCTGAGAGCCTATAAAAAAATCAGATGTTAACAATAGAGGAGCAGGTTTCAAGTTTTTATAGCACACAATTCCTTTACAGATTTAAAATGACAGAAGAAGGGGAACGGATAATTTATACTTTCTGGCTTGCGGCACAGAATCGTGAAGACTCTTGGTCCATAACTTCAGGGCTACACTAAACTCCTGTCAGCCTAAATCAGTTACAAAGGTGAGCAACTGCCCCACCTTGCTTTTCCTTCGAGGCAGGAAAAAAACAGACCCTTGTTATTCACAAAGCTCAAACCATTAAATAAGAAAAAAGGGAGCCAAAAATCATGGAGATTAATATCTTTCTAGATGTCACCATATTTTCACTAATAGGACCTACCTCTATTGTATTAATATTAAGAGCAGAGAAAGTGATTTGAGTGCTGCATGATGACACAGCATTGAGTTGGGAGTTGAACAAGCCCTGCTTTCAAATATGTGCTATTTATAGAACATGTTATCTAAGGCAAATTACTTAACCTTTTGGAGCCTCAGTTCTCTCATCTATAAATTAGAATAAAATTCACACACACACACACACACACACACAGCATTGAGTTGGGAGTTGAACAAGCCCTGCTTTCAAATATGTGCTATTTATAGAACATGTTATCTAAGGCAAATTACTTAACCTTTTGGAGCCTCAGTTCTCTCATCTATAAATTAGAATAAAATTCACACACACACACAAACACACACACACACACACACACACACACACACACAGTTCCTATGAGGTCTGAGTAAGGTAATTTAAGAAGGTGCTTAGCAGTGTCACATAAGAAACACTCGATGCTTTTTTGTTAGATGAATGACTACTAAGGGGTAATGATAAGCTGCCCTAAAATCTAAGTGAGTAATTTTGTCTATGAGGTTCTTCTCAATCTTGATTAACTTCAGAATCTCTCTTATTTTGCCAAGAGTCCATTTAGTAGTTAAAAGAGTGACCTAGATAGAGTCAGACCGCAGAGGCTTAAATTCTGCTTCCTCTACCTACTAGCTGTGTGACTTTGACAAGTTACTTAATTTCTCTGTGCTTCTTTTTATTTATCTAAAAAATGGGGATAGTAGTAATCTATTCAAAGTTTTGTTGTGAGATATAAATGTGTCGATATATTGAAGCAGTTTAGAACAGGGCTAGGCATCTATCACTGTCAATATATAGCAATTAGTTGCTACTCATTCATACATGAACAAGTCCTTGGGTATATATAGTGGAGGACAGACATAGTTCTTGAACTCATGGAGCTTACAGACTGCTGGGAAGACAGATATTAAAAATACATACAAAAATACATAATCGTAAATTGAAAGGAAGGAAATAAGAGTGGATCTGAGTATGATTAGGGCAGATCCCCTAATAGCTGAGCTAATCATTTCATGTTAGGTTTTTCATCTGAAAGATCTCAAAAATGTTGTCTATATGATAGCTATTGTACTAAATACAAAAGCCCCTGGTAAAAGAAAACCTTGGTGCATGTTAGTCTCCTTCCTCCCTTTTCACCATAGTATCTGATCATTTAGATGAGTATTTGGCCTTTTTCACAGTCTGAAGATGATGATGAGGAGGAGGAAGAGGAAGAGGGGGAGGAGGATAATAACAGGGAAAAGTTTCTTAACCTCAAATGACCTCATTCTTTGAGATGCCAGATGCTGAAGAATATTAAAATTATGTTTAAGACAGTGTTACATTCAAATTAAGATGTATTTTCTGCTAGATTACATTTTTAAAAGACAGTCATCACATATTATATACACTTAGATATCAAATGACTGCATTTACATTTGAACCAAAATAAAAGATGAAAGTGGTTAATGAAGTTCTAATTCATTGCCTTGAATGTTTTAGCCTACTACATCCAAATTATTTTTTTTTAAATAACTACCACTAGAAAGGCTAATGCAGTGCAGATGACTCCCCAAATATTTGCAATAGGTCACGTGAACACTGCTGCAGCATCTCAACAATTGACTATAATAGATTTAAGGGGGAATGATAGGCTGCCTTGACATTTAAATAGATAATGTTTTCTATTAAATCTTTTTTAAAAAACCTTGATTAACACCAGAAATATTTCTCACTTTACCAAAAGAAACCCTCATTAAAGAAATTTTCACTGAGTTACATACAATATGCTCATCTGTGCACCATGAACTTGTTTTTACTCTATATTCAAAGCTGTATGTTTATTTCTCTGTTCTAGTTCAGTTCTAAAAGCCAAAAATATGAAACAGATGTGGTGACTTTCCTTGTACTGTGAAGCACAATTATGCTTCTTTGAATTGCTTAGGCTAAACAGTTGCCCTCCCTAGAGCATATCAAAACTGTTTGAGATTCTTTAAAGTCAAGAAGCCAGCTTACTACCTGTCAGGAACTGGAATTGGCAGGCCACAGCTGGTTGATTGCAGTGGATGCTCCCTTACGGTCCAACCAAAGTCTGTAAAACAAAAAATATATGGGGGAAACTTCAGCTAAATGGGTATGCTATCTTATCCTTGAGAAGAAATCAAGATGTTTGAGAATACATTTCAGGGTCCACTCTATGTGAGCCATTTAATAGCACGCAAAGAACAGTTCAGTCTTTCCTGCTTCTGAGTTCAAAGACAGTGTGGACAACAGACAAGAGCACATAGAGGAAAATCTTCCAATTTACTTGCAAAAGCCATGATGCCTTTAAACCTGTGTCTACCAGATTAGCCTGTGTATCAAAAATGCAAATGTTGATTTTTCTTTTGCTGAGAATAGTTTAAAAACATGTGGAAATTGCTATAACTGAAGGAAAAGCTTGAAACAAATGGTAATTTTGTTCTCAAAAAGGAAACTTTCTTTAGGCTGTGGGAGGTGAGGAAAGAAGTTTCCTTTTCTTCTAAATTGAGTGAATGCTGAAAATAATGGCATTCATAGAATCCTGCATTAGTCTTGTCAGTTTACAACTTCAAAAAGGTTTTAAAACAAAAATTAGCAAGGGACATGTTTATATAGGAACATTTACAGAGTGCCACATTCATGGAGGTCATATTTTGATACAAATAAGTCGACATGCAGTCTCATAAAATGCATGTTTTTCATCAAAGGGAACCATGCATCACTAATCATTCATTCAGCATTCATTTATATAATGGAGACCTGGTTATTATGCTAGATGCTGAGATATTGAAATGAAAAGACTAGATATATGCTGCAAGATGTTCATATGGAAAGTGGAAACGATATTTAAAATACATGTAACAAACAAATACAATATTTTTGCTGCTAATGAGGACTCATTTCCTCCTGTAGTCAAGCTTCTGGTTCTTAAAATAATAGCAGTGAATATATGGAAGGCAGAGACATTTGGCCTGCATAATATTAGATTTTATTATCATCCAGGAGTCAGGTCTCATTTCAGATCAATTCTCAAATCACAATGACTTCTCTAGTCTCCTCTTACCAATTTCACCATTCTCTCAGTACACCACTCACGCAAAGCCAAGAGAATGAGAGGGAACATAATCAGGAATGCTTTCAACCTTTGCTCTTTATCCTGAGAGATGTCGGATGCTCTCTAGTCATTTTAAGTTTTATTGACACAGGATCATTTTCTTCCATTTAGAAACACTGAGGGGAAAAAATACTGCTGTTTTTTCCCTCAACTTTTTTGCTATGATCCAATACTGTGCAGGCTATGAACACTTTATCCAAGACCCATCCTCCATTCTTGATGCTTTCTACTGTCCTGGGTCATTAAAGAGAGGTCACTTATTTATGTGGATTGAATCAAACAGGATCAAGTATCCTTGTAGCATAGGAAACAATAAAGCACAATGCTTTATTCTTGTATCATGTAGGTGAGTGGCTGAATCCCATGGCCAATCACCTACATGAATGAGGACAGCTGTCATAATTCCTGGGAACAGATTTTATATGGTTGTAACTTAAGCAGAGAATGGATTCATTTGAGTATTGGCTCTGCTGACTCAGCTCTCAGCTTTGGAGGGGCCTTGTACTTCAGGGTAGAGCCCAGAAAGACCTATTCTAAAGCCTACTTCCATTTCACATAGAATTTTTTTTTGTCTCATGCCTAAACCAAAGCCCTGAACTTAGATACGGGTAATTTAATATATTTGTCCTATGGTTCCATAACAAGGAATAAAGCAGAATATTCTATGAATATTCCTTAGAATACATGTAAATGAATCATGAAGGGGTTGATAGACACAAATCGATGAGTATAAAACTATATTTGTTTAAAGTGAGTTCTGTCAGAGTTCTAGACTTGGAATATGATTATTACACAAAGTTTTCTACTTCTACCAGTTGTAAGGTAAAAACAATGTCTCCTTAATCAAAACTACTTAAGAGTCAGCAAAGAAAGGGTAGAGAAAATTTTGTTTTGTTTTTTCAGAGAAAGAGATTTATTTGTCAGGCCAGCCAAACAAGGAGACCAGAGCTAAGTCTCAGATTAATCTCCTGGAACAAAGGCTTGGGATCAGTTTTAAGAGGTGAGGGTAAGGAGAGGTTATACATATTTATTAATTCTCATTCAGGGAGTCTGATTGTGTGTAGTCTTAGAACTAAGCCACCTAAGGTTAGGGATGTGGAAGGGGTGAGAGAGAACAAAGAAATTCCAATCTGGTAGAGTTTGATCAGTCCTATATATGTCCAAATTTGGTTCCTACACCAAATCTTCCTTATTGAAGGACTTCTTGCTTTTCAATGAGCTCCGAAAAGTGAAAGTAGCATCTCTGCTACTTGAGTTCCATGAATTTTGGTTCCACTGTGCTCTCATGGTCAGTTTACGGTTATTTAGCTGCTAACTGTGCCTACTCAGGCCTCTAGGACCAGTCTGATGTGGCTTGGTCTGATAGTCTCTGGAATGCTGTGAGGAGGCCTGTTGTTATCTCCTGAAAGACACTTAAAATAGTGTTCTATGACACTATTAAAATAGTGGCCCTGTGACATTGTAGAAGATTCCCCAGGCTTCCCCAGTTCTTAGTCTACCATATTAATATTATATTTCAACAGATATGAATACTCTAACTGCTGTGATAATACAGTGTGTGAAAAGTATACCAAGATCAAAGAGGAAAAGATGACTTAGAGCAGTCAATAAAGGTTTTATCTAAGGCTACATTTAAACTGAGATTTGAGTCTGCCAGGGACAAAAACAGACAGAGAGAGCACTGCAGATTGAAGCAACAGCCTGTGCAAAAGCCCAGCAGTCTGAAACCACATGAGAGTCTGGGACATAGTAGGATTGATTAAGTAAATGCAAGTGGGAAGGCATGTCAACATGTATGGGTGCTGGAACTTATCTTTCAAACCATGGAGTGTCATTTCATAATTTTAAGCAGTGGTGTAATGTGATCAGATAGTAAGCAGAGGTCAGAAGCACCATTTTCATACACAAGCACCACCACAAATACTGCACTATGTGTATAAATATAAAATCCTGTATGTGCATAATTTGCATCACAAGCTGTTAAGTACATTTCTCTCAGAGAAGTTTGGAAACAGTAACTCATCAATTAAACAGACAAGGTAGAGAGACCATGGAAATATGCTGAATAGTTTCCACAAAAATCTCCAATTACAATGAACTTTAATTATTCAAAAATAAAATGTTATTTAAATTGCATGGACTTGAACTGTAGTACATTCAATGTCACTACTACATAAGCTATAAGAATAGTGTTTTTAAAACAGAAAAGGAAAAAAGTCTTTCAAATTGTAAAAATGATAATTATTTAACATAATGTTTCCCACCCCCATAATAGTTTCTCCTAAAGTGTGTGGAATAATTTATATATAAATATGTAGATGTATACAAACTGAAATGCCAAACATTGAAAAGAAACTCAAATGAGTGAGTATTTACATATGGAATAGAGCTCATAAGAAACCATGTTTTTGTGATAATGAGATGTTTTCCAAGCTTTCCTTCATTCTGGGAATTTACTCAGAGACAAGCCCATATATTCATAAAACAACAAAGAAATTCAAAAGGCATCCCTAGAAATCCAAAATGACAAGATCTGACTTAATAGGTATTATGCCATCTCAAGTTCAGTGACCAGTCAAAGACTGGAATGAAGATTCCCAGGACACAGATGCAGAAAATCCTTCAGCTCTTTCTTTAACTGATTTAAGGTCATACACTACACCAAGCCCAGTTTAAATGGATTTAATCAAGTTTCCACTGTTTAGGTACATTCTGAAGGGACCGTTACTATGTATGTATAATCACAGAAAATGGAGAAAACTGTTTTTCTCCATAATGTTTAAGAAATAGGTGCTTATGATCCATAGAGTCCATGTAGAAAACAAAGTAATTAATTTGTCTTCAAATTCGTTGGAGAACTATTGTGTTTAAAAAATTCAGCAAGATGTAATTGACTGTCTTATTAGCAAGGTAGTATCTTCTCAGAGGGACTTCATATTATCTAAGGAAAACAAGAAAAAAAATGGCTTTAAATCCTTACATTATTTCCAACAAGAAAAGTAAGCATATCAATTACAAAACTATTAAACTTCTCATCTAAAAGCTATATTCAAATTACTGACTTAATTAGCCAAGCGTCTTTTAATTACAAAGGACAAAAAAAAAACATCAAACCAGCTTAAAACAAAAAAGAAATCTATTACCTCACACAACTAAGTCATATGCTGAATCCATTGCTCCAATAAATTAGAATACTATCTTTGTCTATGTATTTATTTTCCTCTGTCAGCTTCTTCATGCAATGGGTAAGGATGGCCACTAGTAGCTCCAAGAGGACTTTCTATCAATTTAGTAACCCAAATAAAAAGGGAATGTCTTTTCCCCAGTAGTCTCTGACAAAGTCTGAAAACTAACTTGGATTCAGCTTGAATAACATACCTACCTCTGAAGAGTTTGTTCTGTACAAGGGGACATGATAACTGATAGACAAGATTTGAATTACATGGCTCCCTGGAGCCATGCTGAGTGCAGTCCATCTGTGTTACACTGACCAAGAATGAAGAATACATGTTTTTCATTCCATTGATAAAATATCATAATGGATTTCTAAGTTATTTTACACATTCACTTTTAATAACACAACATTTCATAGTTTAAATAAATTGCACTATCTGTAGGGACAGGCACTATATTGTGTTTATGATTTGGCCAATCTTCTAACAGAAATATGGTGACTCTTGTATTGCTGGCAAAATCATCAAGGTGTTTCTTGATTCCCGACCCATTTCACATACTTTCATAGATGAAATCAAGGTGATATCTCATTGTGGTTTCTGACACTGCTGGGGGCAATCTAAGTCCATTGTTGCACCAGTGGTACTGAAGGGACCTTGGTTCTTTCCTCAAAACGATAAATCATTAAAGATCAGTGAAGATTAGGATAAGTAAGATTTATTGAAGTAAGTTTCAATAGAGAAATGGGTAGACCAGAAACAGCTCCCCTTGAGGTGGGGAGGTCTGTCTTATATCTGGGCCGTGATGGGTGGTTACAAGGGTGGTACTTATTGATGTGTGAGATCATTTTGATTTATGATTGGCTATTATATAACCCATTGTCAACTGCTCATGTACCTTCCCAGAATTCAGTATGTTATAATTAAATTCATGAACTTTTAGGCATATGTATAACATTATAATGATGGCATAATGAGGCTGAGGTGAAAAAAGGTCAGAGTACTCCTTACTGCTCAAGCGTTTGTGGCTGGCCTAAACTGGTTGCTATGCTATGGTCATTTATTTCCTTGTACTCTAGGATGTAGGGGTATCGTTATTTAAAAATGAGTTTTTTTCTGGTAGGTCTTAGGGGTGGCCTTTTGGGCTAGGCCATCAGTGTTGTCATTCCTATGGCAACGATGGGCCTTTGCTCCTATTGCTCATGGCTACCTAATGACCTAACAGTTTTGATTTGCATTTCCCTAATAGCTAGTAAAGTTGAGCATCTTTTCATAGGTCTCTTGGCCATTTGTATGTCTTCTTGGGAGAAGTGTCTGTTCAAGTCCCTCCCAATTTTTTAACTGAATTATTTATGTTGTTGAGGCGTATGAGTTCTTTGTATATTTTGGATATTAGCCCCTTATCAAAGGTGTTATTTGCAAATATCTTTTCCATGTAGTTGGCTGCCTCTTTGTATTGTTGATGGTTTCTTTTGCTGTGCAGAAGCTTTTTAGTTTCACTCCAATAATTTTTTTTTCAAAAAACTATTTTTTTCAAAAAACTATGCTATTTGAAGAAAAGGAAAAGAGCCAGGGGTTGGCAAGGATTAAATAGATGAGACCAGGTAGCCTAAAAAAAGTCAATACTAATTATGAACAATCATGAGATCATTGTCTCAAATATAAAAAAAGAAAAAAAACTCTCCTTTTAACACATTCCTATTTCTGGCACATAGAAAGTTTTGGCTAAAGACCACATTAATTGATACTACTCTAAATCATAGGGATTTAGATTTACCAGTGTTACTGGTAGATCCTCAATTGACACAACTGTGGGTCTTCTCAATGATCACATTCTCTAGAAGCTCATAAGATCTGGGAGTGAGTCATAGTTCAACTCTTTAGCACTAAATATTTTTGATTCATATATCAGAAATTAAGTAGGGGAAATGAGTAAAGCAATAGTATTGAAAACTGAGAATTTTATTTAATCCTCTGGCCATCTGATAGCCTTGGGATAGCTGTACAAAAACTACCAATGATGAGTTCATGACAATATAGCATATCCTCGAATAACATCATTTTATTCAACATTGTTTTGTTACAATTTTGACGAAATGCCCTATAAACTTAACTTTTGTTTATATCAATTAGACTGTGGTAAAATTGTTTTTGTTACACATTGCTTTACCGTACATCCAAGAATTTATCAATGATGTTAAGTGAGGGCTTACTGTACCAATTTAAGGTGACTTAGTAATTCTGTAAATATTTACTGAGTATTTATAATGTTTCGGGTATTGTGCCAAATGTTAACATAATACGCATACACACAATTGCCAAATAATATGATCAACGTTATTCACAAATGAAAAATGTGACAGTGGCTGCAAAGGAACATAAGAAAATCGATGCCCACATTTGAACTAGGTATAAGAATGAGTAGACATTTGTCCACTTGGAAAAGGATATTCCTGGCAAAAGAAACAGCATTGATAAAGACATGAAGGGCACAAAATATTTGGTTAATAAATGGAGCTCAGCGTTAATAGAGCAAAACCATGAGATGACAGATGAGTCGTAGATGCTGAGAAGGGTCAGACTGCAAGGAGCAATGTATACCAAACTAATTTTGTTTGAATTTTACAGTTAGTGAGTCATGAGATCTTTTCCTAAAATTGATGAAGTAAGCTGATCTCTTCACATTTAATTTTTGAGTAATCTAACTGTGTAAGTAGGACCAGGATGAATGGAAGGTAGTAGGTGGCAAGTGGAAACATGAGAAATAGTGAGAGAGCCATGGAATAGAAAGAAATTAAAGGATAGAAAAGTCCAGTCTTGAAGGCAGAGTACGTAAATGTTGTGCTTACCTCCTCCCATGACCTCATTAAAATTACAACTAAATTATAGAACAATCAACCTGGAGAACCATCTGAAAACTAGCTGATCATAACTCCTATAACTAAGGATATAAAGAAAAGGCCACAGAGAGACTGGAAGGAGAGGCAGAGACATGAAACAGGCTGGCCCCACATCCATGTGTAGCAGTGGAGCATTGAGAGGGATATCGGCTCAGGAGGTCTCCCTGGAGGAGCGAGGGGTCCCAGCCCCACACTGGACTCCCCAGCGCAAGGTTCTGGTGCCAGGAAGAGGAGTCCTTACAAAATCTGGCTGTAAAAATCAGTGGGGATTCTGACAGTGTAGGTGAGACAAAAGGCAGCTAAAAACCCAGACATCCTCTTAAAGGGCCCATGGACAGACTCACTCACCCATAGGCAATCATGCTGGGCTCCAGGGAAGGTACAGTAGCTGAGGAGGTGCCAGAGACATACAGGAAAAGATTGAGTTGTATGCCTTCAGAATGAGGACTGGAGGGTTTTCCCTTTGTTGAGCCCTCCTCCTATGCAGCCTACAGGTGGGTGCCACCTTGTCTGTGTTGAACCCTCCTCCCAGAGGAACAAGTCTAAATCTACATTGTCCTAGTAAACTTCACTCCCTCCACCCTGGTGACTCACTGGGACCCAAACTCATGAATTGCCAGAGGCAGATTCATGGCTAGGCAACAAGATCTACCCCCGCCCTCTAGGCAGGAGACTCATTCAGCTACAATCAACAGGCCTCCTGCAGTAAGCACCAACCCTGGCCAGAGCTGCAGTGTTTCTTAAATGATTCTCACAGGTCTGCAGGCCTGAGAAGGGCAGCATCTAGCCTCTGTGTGACCTGAGACTTTTGAGAGTGACCACAGCACAGCACTAGCACGAAATCTAAGTCGGCACTAACCTGGGTAACATCACTCACCCCAATCTGGTGACTTTGTGGGACCCTGCCTCATCAAACTCACATACTGCCCGAGGCTCTCTCAGCTGCTGAGCTTTACAGATGGCTTGCAAGCAGCTTTAGGGCCAGGGGTTCCCTAGGCCTTTTTAGCTAAGCTGTCCCAGACCCAGAACTAATGGCAGCCGGCCTTGATTCACAGCCAGGCCTCTCCCATGAGCCAAGTCCAGCACAGGCAAAGGCCAACCACAATCACTTTGTAGCTCCTACTAGGTAGCCCCAGGCAGCTCACAGGCAGTGGCTGACCTTGGCCTCCACAGGAGCCTTTCCCAAAGAGTCAAAGAACCAACACACCTAGAGACTAGTCTGGGACCATAACAGAGCACCACTGATTAACACCACAAGTGGCACACGCAATGAGTGGTTTCAATAAGCACTCTGGCCCATGGAGTTACATCCTACTCCATGGGGCCAATCCCCACACAGAAGTTCATACTCTGTGGATTTGGCCAATCATCACTGCCCATCAGCCTAAGAGTCAATCTCACCCATGGACATACCGAAAGCAATCAAGGCTTAACTACAACTGAAGAGTGTACACAAACCACTCAAGGAACACTACTAGAGCATCTGGTGCAGGTGATCAGGAAGACTGTGCCCCTGGGCTACACAGGACACCTAATAAATAAGGCTACCCAGCCAAGACTGGGAGATAGCAAATCTACCTGATACATAAAAACAAACACAGAGAAGTAGCCAAAATGAGAAAAAAAAGAAACATGTCTCAAATGAAAAAACAGGAGAAAACTCCAGAAAAAGAAATAAATGAAATGAAGGCAAAGCAACCTACCAGACACTAGTTATAAGGATGCTCAATGAACTCAGAGGAAGAGTAGATTATCTCACTGAGAACTTCAACAAAGAGATAGCAAGCATTTAAAAGAACACAGAAATAGGCCCGCCGCTGCACACCCCCTACACCACCCTCACTCCAGTTGAGAGGTTTCTACTGGGAGACACAACATGATTCTACTTGAACTGAAAGATTTTTTTTTGGACATGGGTAGTTTCTTAACCTTCCTGGGCCTCCTCACCTATAAAATTCAGGAGGAGAGAAAAAAAAAATGGCGTAGATGATAGAGGCTCTGTTCATCCCTCTGGCAACCAAATTAAAGTTGTATGGAAACAAGGAGCAGCAGCAAGGAAAAATCGCCTGGGATCTAGATGAACAAGCCATATAACTATGGAAAAATTCAAGAAAGCACCCTGCAATGGCAGAAGGTAGGACAGGATGAGGATGCAGAGCTGCCCAGTCTCCAGCCACTGAGTGAGATGAAGGCTGTGGCAGCAGCGGAAGCCTCTTAAAGGGGCCACGACCGCAAGCAGATTTTCGCAGTGACAGACCTGCTCGCTCTGAGCACCAGTGCTGATTCAGCTGTGTGCAAGGGCACCAGGGACTTATAGAGAGACACTGTCGGAGTGAGGGCCGAGGCGAGACTCACTCAGTAAAGCAGTGCCGGCGGTATCCATTGTTCCCTGTTGAGCCCTCCCTGCTACCAGTGAAATAAACAAAGGAATAAACAAAGTGAATAAAGAAGAGGATCAAATGCCCTGTCTAGAGGACAGGAAAGCCAATCAGGACACTCAATCTGAGAGAAAAAAGAAAAAAGATGCCAAGACTATAAAAATAATTTAAAGAGGATATGGAACACTATTAAGGCTCCAAATATTTGTCTGATCAGCGTAAGTGAAGAAAATCAAGATGTTGAACAGGAACCAAAGAGGCCCACACCAAGACACATCATAATTAAAATTCCAAAGTTTAAATACAAACAAAGAATATTAAAAGCAGCAAGAGAAAACCAGATAATTACTTATAAGGGAACACCCGTAAGACTGACAGCTGATTCTCAAAAGAGACTATACAGGACAGAAAGACTTGGCAAGAATATTCGATAGGATGAAGACCCAGGATCTACGACCAAGGATATTTTATCCAGCACAGCTATCATTTAGAGTTGAGGGACAGATAAAGAGCTTCCCAAACAAAAATAAGCTAAAGGAATTTATTACCACTAAGCCAATATTACAGGAAATGTTGGGGGGACTTCTTTAAGAAGAAAAAACCTATATCAAAAATAGGAACAAAGAATAGTAACAACTACATTCCTATCAATAAGTACCTTAAATGGAAAAGAATTAAGTGCTTCAACCAAAAGATAGAGTGGCTGAAAGGATAAGAAAACAAGACCCCTACATATGAAAAGGAGAGGGATGGAAAAAGATATTGCTTTGATGGACCTAGAAGGTATTTAAGCCAGACAAAGAAAGATAAACACTATATGATTTCACTTGTATGCAGAATCTAAGGAATAAAAAGAACAAACTAATCAAAAACAGACTCACAAATACAGTGGACAATTCGGTGATAGACAGAAGGGAGGAGAGTTTGGGGGGCTGGGAGAATGGGGTGAAGGGTTAAAGAAGTACAAACTAGTAGCTGATGGATGGACACGGGGATGTGGAGCATGGCATAGGGAATACAATTAGAATGAATACATTGGCTGGATGGAGGGTCAGGGGAGGGAGAGAGCAATTGGGGGGATCATTTTACTAACTATATAGATGTCTTACAAAGTACTATATACTTGAAACAAATTAATATCTAAAAAATTGAAAAAATTTATAACAGCAAAAAAAAGAGCATGGAAACATTAAAGAAGTCAGAAATAAACAATACAATAACTGAAATGAAGAATACACTAGAAGGAATCGACAGCAGGTTAGATACAGCAGAAAAACAAATCAGAGATTTGGAAGACAAGGTAGTAGAAAACACCCAATCAAAACAGCAAGAAGTAAAAAGAATCAAAAAAAAAATTGAGGAAAGTTTAAAGAACCTCTGGGACAACATCAAGCAAAACAACATTTGCATCACAGGAGTATCAGAGGAGAAGAGAGAAACCATAGGATTGAGAAACTATTTGAAGAAATAATGATGAAAAACTTTCTGAACTTGGTGAAAGAAAAAGATATACAAGTCCAGGAAATGCAGAGAGTCCCAAACAAGATAAACCCAAAGAGGCCCACGCCAAGACATATAATAATTAATATGACAAAGGTTAAAAAAAACAAAGGGAGAAACTTAAAAAGCAGCAAGAAAAAGGCAGCTAGTTACCTACAAGGGAGCTCTCATAAGACTGTCGGCTGATTTCTTAACAGAAACTTTGCAGGCCAGAAGGGATTGGTACAAAATATTCAAAGTGATAAAAAGCAAGGACCTACAACCAAGACTATTCAATCTAGCAAGGCTATCAATTAAATTGAAGGTGAGATAAAGAGCTTCCCAGACAAAAAAATGCTAAAAGCTAAACTGGTATTGCAAGAAATGTTAAATGGACTTCTTTAACAAGGAGATGAGGCAGAGGGATAATAAATATGAACAATAAAATGGCAATAACTATGTACCTATCAATATAACTTTAAATGTAAATGAATTAAATGCTCTAATCAAAATATATATGATAGCCAAATAGATAAGAAAACAAGACTCATACATATGCTGTCTACAAGAGACCCACTTCAGATTGAAAGACACACACACAGACTGAAAGTAAAGGGATGGAAAAAGATATTTTATGCAAGTGGAAATCAAAAAAGTTGGGGTTATAATACTTACATCAGACAAAATAGACTTTAAAACAAAGCTTACAATATGAGACAAAGACATTACATAAAGATAAAGGGATCAATCCAACAAGATGACATAACCCTCATAAACATTTATGCGTCCAACATAGAAGCACCTAAATATTTAAGAGGCTGACATAAAGAGACTGACAGTAATACAATTATATAGGAGGCTTTCACACGCCATTGACACCACTGGACAGATCTTCCGAACAGAATCAACAAGGAAACAATAGCCTTAAATGACACACTAGACCAGATGAATTTAATTAATATTTTTAGAGTGTTTCAGCCAAAGCAGAAGAATATACATTCTTTTCAAGTGCACGTGGAACATTTTCCAAAATAGACCACATATTAGGCCACAAAACAAGTCTCAATAAATTTAAGATTGAAATCATATTAAGCTTCATCTCTGACTATGGTATAATCAATTACGAAAAGAAAAAAACTGAAAAATACACAAACACATGAAGGCTAAATAACATGCTACTAAACAATGAATAGGTTAACAATGAGATCAAGGAAGAAATCAAAAGATACCTTAATACAAATGATAATGAAAACACAATGACCCAAAATCTGCGGGACACAGCAAAAGCAGTCCTAAGAGGGAAATTCATCACAATACAGGCCTACCTTAAGAAACAAGAAAAAATCTCAAATAAACAATCTAACTGTATACCGAAAGAAAGAAAAGAAAGGAAGAAAAACAGCAAACAAAACCCAAAGTGAGTAGAAGAAAGGAAATAATAAAAGAGTGAAAATAAACCAAATAGAGTTTTAAAAAAAGCAACACAAAAGAGCAAAGAATCCAAGAGCTGGTTCTTTAAAAAGATAAAGTTGATAAACCTTTAGTCAGACTAATAAAAAATAAAAAGAGACAGAGATAGAGAGAGACAGAGGAAGGAAGAATACACAATGGGCTAAATACAGTCTATTCAATAAATGATGCTGAGAAAACTGAACAGATAGATGCAAAAAATAAATGAAACTGGACTTCCTTCTTACACCATATACAAGAATAATCTCAAAGTTGATTAAAAACTTAAATGTAAGATCCAAGACGATATAACTTCTAGAAGAAAATATAGGCAGCAAACTCTCTTACATTGTTCTTAGTAATATTTTTTCAAATATTATCTCCTCAGGCAAGGGAAACAAAAGAAAAAATAAACAAAGGGGACTACATCAAAGTAAAAAGCTTCTGCAGAGCAATGGAAACCATCAACGAAATGAAAAAACAACCTACTGAATGGGAGAAAATATTTGCCAATGATACATCTGCTAAGGGGTTAATATCCAAAATTTATCAAGAATTCATATCACACCCAAAAAACAATCTAATTTAAAAATGAGCAAAGGACTTGAATAGGCATTTCTCCAAAAAGGACAGACAGATGGCCAATATATATACGAAAAGATCTTCAAGGTCACTAATGATAAGAGAAATGCAAATTAAAACCACAATGAGATATCATCTCATACCTGTCAGACTGGCTATCATCAATAAATCAACAAACAAGTGTTGACGAGGGTGTGGAATAAATGGAACCCTAATGCGACAACAGAATCCCATGTTGATGGGATTGCAAATTGGTATAGCCACTGTGGAAAACACTTTGGAAGTTCCTTTCATAAAATTAAAAATAAAACTACCTTTTAACCCAGCAATTTCACTTCTGGGTATTTACTCAGAGAAAACCAAAACACTAATTCAAAATGTTAGATACAACCCTATGTCACTGCTGCACTACTTACAAGAGCCACGTTATGGAAGTAACCTAAGCACCCATCAATAGACGATTGGATAAAGAAGTGGTACATATATACAATGGACTATTACTCGGCCATAAAAGAAATGTAACCTTACCATTTGAAACAACATAGATGGACCTAGCGGGTATTAGGCTAAATGAAATGGACAGAGAAAGACAAATAAATGCCACATGGTTTCATTTATATGTGGAATCTAAAGAACAAACTAAACGAATAAACAAAATGAAAACTGACTCATAGATACAGAGAACAAACTGGTGATTGCCACATAGGAGAGGGTTTGTAGTCTGGGTGAAAAAGATGAAGGAAATAAGTAGTAGAAATTGGTAATTACAAAATGGTCATGGGGATGTGAAGTACAGCATAGGGAATACAGTCAATAACATTGTAATAACTATGCATAGTGCCAAGTGGGTACTATACTTATCTGGGGGATCACTTTGTAAATTATATAAATGTCTAACCACTATGCTGTACTGCTGAAACTAATATAAAGTAATATTAAATGTCAACTCTAATTGAAAAATAAATTTTTTTAATAAAATAAAAAATAATAAACTACAGTCTAAGAACTACAATGATTTAAGAAAGGTGGCTTAATTGGACATTAAGAATATCATCTTAGTGTTTTGTAAAATACTTAGTGTTTTGTAAAATAAAGGTGAGAAAAATTAATTCATGAAAAAAAATAATTAAAAATAGAATATGCAAAATT
>NW_006436298.1:21588105-21616279 GCF_000325575.1 Pteropus alecto | reverse complement strand
GTGTAAACAATTAATAATATATCCAAGACTTCTAATTTTAGAAACTAAGAACAAAGTGAAACCAATAACTAAACTTAAGGTTATAAAAGGTACCTGAAACTGGTAACTGTCCACCAAATCCATGTTCCTCTTCTGCCTAGGCATACCAGTAGACTACATTTCCCAAACTCCTTTGAAGTTAACTGGATCCTAAACAAGCAGATTTTTTTAAGTACCTCTCATATATTAAAGGCAGTTGAATATGGACTTAGAAATTTAGAGCTCTGGAGAAATGTCATGTTTGAAGATAGGATTAAGGACTATCACTATATGATTTGAGCCATGAGAATGAGTAGAGAACTCCCTTAAGACTACCACACGAGACCTAATTCATTACAAGGCACCAAATAGTTATTTGATTTGAAACTCTGAAAATATAACTGGGTACATGATATTGAAAAACAGCAGCAAAGAAAATCCAACAATATCATTTCTCTATCATCTGTGATCAGATGTGGGAAATGTAAAGGGCAAGACAGGATATACCTAATGTTGCTTTACCCTACAACCACATAGCACACATGTGCAGCTGATTCCTCCACTATGAGTACTTATAAATAAAAATCTCAGAGACTGTTATATTTATTTCTTTATATCCCACCACTTTGCAAAAAGAATTTGAGGCATCTCATATACTATATTCTGTAACATATGAAAATTTTGCCTAACTGTTGAAAATTACAACTACACCTATATTCAAATATATATATAAATAGTACAGAATTTACTAAACTTTTATACCTAAAATGTTTAGAATATGCATTCATCTATTTCTTTACTAATCTGAGACTTATGGACAGAATAAGAGAAAAATGAAAAAACTGAAATGCAATTTCTGAAAAAAATATATCATTCTACTAAAATTTAGAAATGTTTTAATTCCTAGAAGCTTATTTTAATCAAACTATAAAAATTAAATAGTTTGTGTCCTAATAGCTATATCTTGTATTCTTACCTTGATCTAAGAACTAAAAAGTCCCACCTGAAAAACTACTACTCGCATCAAAACAATAGTAACACTATGTGATAAACTGTTCCATGAAAACTGAAAAATATAAGAGAAAAAATTACTGATAAGTTAGCCATTGCTGTTTTACTCTTTATTCAAGTATTTCCCATTGAAGTACTAACCAAGTTGGCCTTCACTTAGTTTCAGAGAGTCCAAAAGCAAAACATTATAAGCTGTCTGAATTATTTTATTTTAAAATTTTAAAGGCAGCTGAGGTACCTCCTATATATTATAGACTTCGAATGGATCAGTGTCAACTACTAGATATGTAGGCTCAATGATCCTATAAGCCCAAATGGCCATTCTGCACCCAAATGAAAATTGTCACGTGAGCCCTTTGGCCTTGGAGAATCCAAACCAGAACTGGCTTATGTATGGTAATTACATGTTTTAGTCACTAATAAATCTTATAACCATAATCTATGAAGAAACAGATTTCTTTATATTAAGTTATGGAAGTCAATGATTGCTATGAGGTGAGATGCTTAGAAAGTAGTCTGTAAATCCAGCTGTATTAGGCAAGCCTTTTAAGAACATTTTTCTCTTAGCAACAGAAGGAACAGTACTTCAGTTTAGATTTTATTTCCTTATGGAACATATTCCAATGGTAAAAATGACTGAATATTTTGTGACTCTGAAATGTAATATTTAAAACATAATCTGTTCCTTAGGAACTTTAAATTTTTCTAAAATTGAGATGCACAACTGGGATCTCAAACTAAATCGAGATTATTTAAAGAGTAAAGCCAAACCTTTTTGCAAAATTGATGCATGCACCTACAATATCTATATGAAATGAGAACATAACCTGAACATAATACCTAGCTGCAGACTCATCAAACCATTTATATCTTCAAATTTAAGGTACATGTAAACCACAAACACACACAAAAAATCTTAATTTCTTGGAAAGTACAATTTGATTCTTGACAACCCTTTAAACCCTTCGGGTTTCTAGTTCAAAATGGCAAATTGTACACATTTACTTCCTCTCCTTCCTAAAATCACATCAGATATATGAACAAAAAGGACTAGGCAATGAAAAGTATTGAGATTGGGAATGGGAGAAATCAGTAGACTAGAGAATTTTAGAAGCACTGAGGCAAAAAGTAGATATGAATGAATATGCTCCATTTTATGTTATCTACTCTACCATTGATACATTGACTTGGGCTGTGTCCAGTAGTTTTGTTGTCATTACTGTTATGGTTGTTGTTGCCACTGCTGCTGTTTTACTATTACAAATGATAGTACTCTGAATATTCTTGTACATTTCTTCTGATGTTCATGTGTAAGAGCTCCTCTATAGATGGACTTGCTCATTCATAGGGTATGCATATACTCACCTTTACTAGTATCGCTCTTTTTCAAAGTGATTGTACCAATTTACACACACTTCAGCAGTATGAGTTCTTGGTGCTCCACACCCTCTGCAAAATTTGTATTCTCTCATTTTAATTTTTTGCCTATCTAGTGGTTATAAAGTATCTCATTATAGTGTTAATTTGCATTTCCTTGAAAATTTGATATTTCATATTTTCATGGTTTATTTCTTTTTACCACTGTGAAATACCTATTAATGTGTTTTGTCCATTTTACTATTAATTTTGTCAGTTACAAATCTTTCAAATACCTTCTCACAATTTATAGCACATCTTTTGACTTTATAATGTGTTTTTATGAGGAAATAATCTTATATAATATAGTCGAATATAGCAATCATTTACTTATAGTTCATTCTTTTTATGTCTTTTTTTAAATATATTTTTAATATAAATGTTAAAGTTAAATTTGCTTTAACATTTTTATTTTTATTTCTTTTCTACTTAGGAACTGGTTTTTGTCTATGGAGAGATGAATAAAGGGTTTTGTTTTGTTTTTTTTCTGAATTGATAACCAATTGTCAGAGCACTGTTTTTAAAGAGCCTATCTTTTCCCACTTATAGGCAATTCTTAGTCAAATTTCCACTTGTACATGTCTATGTCTATCACTGTTATTATGTTGCTCCAAATGTCTATCACTGTGTCTTGACATTTTATTTCCTATATATTTATCATAAGTTTCTAGAATTTGGTAAAACAAGTCTCCATTGCCCCATCCCACCCCAGTTCTTCTGGTGTATTTTGCTATTCTTAGCCTCTTGCTCTTTCTTTCTTTTTATTTTCTTGTGCTTTCATAGAAACATTGTTAGATTTTAAAAGTTCCTAAAAGAAATAAAAAATGGAAATCTGATTGTAACTTACTAAGTCTAAAAATTATTTTGAGAAAAACTGACACCTTCACAATTGCCTTCTGTGTATCTCTGCATTTATTTAGGTTTTATCATTCGTCATAAAGTTTATAATTTTCTCCCCAAAGAGCTTGAACGTATTTTGTCATATTTCTCGATACTGTATATTTCTACTACTATTGTAAATGGCCTTTATATTTTCTAAATGATTATTGTATAGTCAATATATCTATAAACCTGTTTTTTAAATAATGTGTAGCATCTTACAGCTAATCATATCATATACAAAAATGGCACTTTGAATTTTTTTCCCCAATAATTAGAAATTTTCCCTCTGTCTCTAATCTAAGTGCCCCGAATAGGGCCTTCAGCACCATGCTTAACAAAAATAATATCCAGGTTTCTTGATCTGTGCTTAGTAGTAAAAAAAAATGCTTCCAATATTTCACCATTAAATACTTGTAATTTTTTATATATACTCTTTATTAGATTAAGGAATTTCCTTCTACTCCAAGCTATTAAGAGTTTTTGTCATAAATGGAAGCTAAATTTTATTAAAGATTTATATTTATTTCGTTATTGAAATGATCATGTAGTTTTTCTCCTTTAATCTGTTAAAATTGACATTGATGTATTATCTAATGTTAAATAAATCCTGCATGTGGCTTTGTTACACTGCTTTTCAATAATGTATATATTATGTAGGAGAAGTTAAGGTAATTCACTTGAAACTCAAATACTGAAAAATATCTCTCCCAGGTATAAGAGGTAGAGTCCCTTTTGATAAGCTTGTATATGGTGTGTAAAGTGATAAAGTCAGTGTAGACTAAAGAGATTTGCTGGACTGAATGCTATCCAGATAAGTAGTAGTCTTTATCTAGATGAAATAACTTTTGAAATTATTTTTTTTCATACGTAAGTTAACAAAAAATAACAACTTTACCATTTGGAGGAGAAAAGATATAATATACCTCAGAGTTGTTCTAAAATACTGTTCCTCTTCAGTGGTAGTCATGGAGAAATATCATTTGGTCTTTTAACTATTTCTATAGCACTTGGTACACCACTCCAAGAATTCCAAAAATTTTTAATTTAAACTTCGTCTTCCAGGTAATTTTGAAGGGGTAGTTATTAAAGTATGAGTATAGAATTAATTTTTAACCTGATTAATAACTTGTAAATATTTAGAAATATTGTGTGTGGTCCTCCATTTAAACTCCTGCCTCAGGGTCTACACATGTTAGGAGTGTGCATGCCTTCTAGAATGTGCTTTTGTTGCTCTGCCAGCCTGCCTTAAGCTTCCACTCCTCTTTGACCAGCTTTAATAGCTAAAAAAAAAAAAAGCATCCTGCACCTGAAGAAATTTACAAAGAAGAGCCTCACATAGAATAGCTCCAGTATAAACCTGATATTTATCTACATTCTCAAAGCCTATATTTACCTTCTGTGGGGTACTTTCTATACCAAGATTTCCAACCGCAGCACATGAATAGACACACGGCAATGTGATAATTCTTTTAAAAATAAAACAGATGATGCCATCTCTTATTCAAAACCCTCTACCTGTTTTTTATCATATCAAATAAATCAGATGTTCTTTCCATGGCCTCTAAAGCCCATCTGATTTGTTCTCTGATCACATTTTTGGTCTATTACTTGAAATTGTACTATTTGTCCCTCTGCTCATTCCACTGCAGAAAATGCTGGCCTTTGTGCAATTCCCCCAGAGAACTATGTTCCTGCCACAGGACCTTTGCACTTGACATTCCCTCTGCCAGGAGTGCTTTTCCTAATGACTCACTCCGGTTTCATTCTGGTTTCTATTCAAATTTAAGTCCTCATAAAGATCTTTCCTGACACGCTATCTAAAATATATACTGTTATATATTATAATTATTATAGAATTTATCACCACTTCATATTATACTACATATTTATTTGTTCATGCTTACTGCTAATATATACTATTAAAAATGTAAGCTCTATGAGAACAGGTACTTTGTTTAGTTCATATTTGTATCCCCAAAACCTAGAACATGCCTTCCTAGGGCTTCATATAATAGGTGCTCAATAAATGTTTGTTGAACAAATGTTTCTCCCACTTACTCTTTAGTCACAGAGGTGCCCACAGAAACACAGGAGCTGAAAGATATGGAAAATCCTTTGTTATCTGCATCCATTACCATGGGCACATCCCTCAGCTATGAGTCAGAACCCCCGAATCATTCCAATAATTAAAAAATCCCAACCTACAGCTGAGGTTTCAAATATCTTGATATCACAGGGCCCTATTGCTAGAGAATAAAGGACCTCTTTCTTTCGGTTTTCATCAAATTCAGCTTTAATAAAATAAGAATTAACTTCTGGGGTTGGGATTGAGGGGGTAAAGAAATATTTTTAAAAATACCTCTTGGATTAAGATTGATAATGGACAGAGTCAAGGTCAAATGACTTTATATATTCAGTACCATTCTGTACTGTTTATTTTATCTGTCTGCATAAATCACTTTTGAAGTTAAAAAAAAGTTTACAATAAGCAAAAATGTATTTAATATCTTCTGGGAAAAAACACATAATTAAACTTGTTAAAACCTACTCCTTTTCCTTTCTTCCCCATTTCTCCATGTAAAGTAGCACCTTTGTATCTTTAACAAAAGGTCTATAACTCTCTTGAAACACCAGAGTTCATTTTCAATTCACTAAGTCTCCCAAGGAAGTTAGAGATTTTTTATTATATATCTTCTTTCCTTCTCATTGAAATACTAATACTATGCATTTATGTACTTGCCTCTACTTTTAGACGATGACCTCACAAATTAATCGGAAAATGCAAATATATCTTCATTATTAATTACAAAGAAAAAGTTTAAACCAGTAATAAATTCCAAACACTTTACATTTGATACCTTGGAACAAAAGATTACAAGATTTACCATTAATGAAGGATCTCTACAAATTTATATTAGGTAAACTGAACCCAAAAGAAAACAGAATGACTTACTAAGGATTATAAAAATAATGATCCCTTTATGTGACAGATTATTTAATCTAACATTTCTGATCAATTTAATTTGTTAAAAGTAATTTACGTCATTTTTTATGAAAGAAATATCTTTGTATGTATGTATGTATGTGTATGTGTATTAGTATGCAAATGAAAGGGAGAAAGGGAGAAAAGACACTCAGAAAATTGTTGACAGTGTTGCCTCTCAGGAGAGAAATGGAGGTGGGAGGAAATAATAAAGGGAAATTTCCACATTTTTCCAACGATAGTTCTGTATAGTTTTGAGTTTTTAACAATGATATTTATATATGGCTATGTTTCATGTAACATATATATGTGTGTATGTGTGTATATATAAAATCAATGATTAATATTTTTAGAGTATTTTAGAAAGGGAGAAAGGGATTTTTAAAAATCCCTTTTCTTTTAAAAATCATTTTAATGCATTAAGATCTTATTATTTTAAAAAATACCATGGAAAAATATTAAACAATCAAAAATTAAACATTTCTTAAAATGAATTAACAATTTTCTAACTTTTTTATCTTTATGCTTAGATTTCTACATTGCTATAGGCTATACCCAAAGTGTAGTGCATCCTTATTCCATTTTAACAATAAAAGTAGTAAAACAAATCTAATTTCTATAATCTTATAGCATAATTCTTAGTCTATAATCACTCAAAGAAATGTGGTAGGGAAGAAGGGCATAAATAAGATATAAATTTATATACGTTTGACAGATTTTTAATGTATTGATTTTTCAGGGAAAAGGATATTAAATTCCCTAATTATCTCTTCTTTCTAAATGGTGAAGAATTTTAAGGGAAATGATAAAAGCACCTGATTGGTTCCTGCCTTTCAAGTCCATGAACCACTTCCTGAAATCTTGCTGATGGGCTCTCATGTGGAACATTTCCCATCAGTAGTTGAAATTACCTTTCAGAATCTCCGACATGTTTCAGAATCTTGGGATGAATAATTAATGCAACTGCACTCACAAACCTTTGTAATGAGCACATATTTTATAAGTAAATAACTAATCTCCAATACCAAATGAATACCAATGGAATAGAGATTTCTGGGAAGCAGGCATGGTGGTTTGTGTGAAACCTGAAACTGACACTGATAGGCTAACATTCACAAACTTCAGTTTTTATTAGTTGGTTTTTAGACCCATTTACTGAGTGTGTCAGCTTAATTCTCATATTGGCAAATGAATGTTGCTTGTGGCTCATGAAAGAGAATGGAATTAGCTATATCATTTAACCACAGGAAGACACAAATAATGTTAACTGATCAGCTGGCCATAAATTTATCCTTTTTAACTGCTAAATTATGCATCCAATATTCTGTACCTGAAAGCAGTTTTTTTCTCCTTTCTTGTATTTGTGTCAGTCTTTCCTATTTTGCGAATCATTTCTATATTCACAGAGGATATTACATGAATCAAAAGCTTACATTTTTATATATGCATAATGTGTACATATACATACATGTGTATACATATATATAAATAATAGGTCAGCCTCATACGCCTGCATGACTTTGAAATATTTTTCCATTTAATGTTTCTTAAAAGCCAGACTTTGTAAAATCAAATTTAAAGGCCCTGCATTGCATAAAGGCACATAACTAAAAGAGTATTCATGAAATTGACCATTTTCCCTGGTAAATACCAAAGAAAGCATACTTCTTGGGTTACCTCTGTTTTGACATGGTTAGTTTTCTGGACTATTTATAGACTTTTTTTTCAAGTGAAGCTCTTTGAAGTGATCATGAGAATATTAAAGTTTTTCTAGTCACTTAGGACACAGAAATTATGTATCATTTTCTATTTGCTTTCAGAGCCTCAAGTGAAGAGAGGAAACCCTAACATATGTCATAATATTCTCTAATATAATACAGAAAAATACCCACAAAGCATATCGGCCTATAGCAAAGGAAGGCTATTGGTTAATGTGAAGAATTTATCAGAAGGGCTAAAGAAGCTGGAAGTAGCATGGTGAGTCAGCAGGGTCTGAGCTCAGTCCTGCATAGTTACAGGGAAAGTAAGGAGAAGTAACCTGACTTCTCTGTATCTTAGTTTCTTCATGTGTAAATGGAATAATTATTTCTCTTTGAGCTACTCTTAAAATTAAACAATTTGTTTAAAGTGCATAACACACAGTAAAGGCTCATTAAACATCAGTTTCCTCCACATCCTCTCTCCTTCCCTCTTCCAGCTACAAGTTTCACTTCTAAAACTCCCAGGTATCATCTCTCAGAAAGCATCGGTATGAATTCTATTGCGTAAAATCTGAATATTAAGGCAACCAAGCGCTGATCACTGTGACTCCCCTGCTAACTATACTTTTCCTTCATGGCATTTATCACAACTATAATTAAATAATTACTCATAACTATTTCTTTAATGTTTGTCCCCTCTGCTGTGATTCCATTAGGACCACAACCATTTCTGTTTTCTGCCATTGCAAACTCAGAACCTAGGACAGATACTAGTATTTAGTATGCTCACTGAATGAATGAATAATCAAGTATTTTTTTTCTAAATTCTCTAATACTAATTGCCTTTTACCTGAATCATGAATGGCCACTATGAGCACACTGCATATAGAATATACAATTAAAAATGATAAGATTTCCAAGACAAAAAACCCAACATGAATTTTTACCAATACTAAAATTCACCATTTCCATGTGTTCCAGATTTTAATTTTAATCCATTAAAAATAGTTTTAAAAGTGATTAAGATTCTTCTCCCCCCCAAAAAAAGTACAATACTGATTTTCACAGAGCCCACAGCAATATGTATTTCATTTTTAATGCATTTTAAGTGAAAATTCTAAAACTTTGAAAGAAACGTGACCATTGTACAGGTTTGAGAAAGGACTAAACTGCTTGGAAAGCTCTTCATATATCTATAAAGGAATAACATGGAGAGAAGTCTGCTAGAATGGCAATGGTGAAAATGGCTCAGTAAATGGAATTCAGTTAGACTTGCCAAAACTAGAAAATTACGTTAAAGATGTGAACACTCACTGACAGGTTTAATCTTAAGTACCTATATAAGGTTTTTATTTATTAGGTCTTTACAATGTGTCGGACGCTTTGCTAAGCACATGAAGTAACTTTTTTCATTTAATTCCTATTTTTAAAAATTATCCTCAATGTAAGAATAATTATGCTTATTCTATAGATAAAGAACTGAAGGCCTTATTAACAAATAAAATAATTAGGACCTTAAATGTATTTCTTTCCAAAATTCCTGGTTCTTAATCATTATGGTATGTTGACTATTCAATCAGACAACCCCAAACTGAGAAGCATTTTATCAGGAAAACAATTTCAAAAGCACAAGTTCAAAAACTTCTGCTTATAAGTCAAACAAATGGGTTAAAGTCTGAGCACAGGAGTCTGGGCAGTCTTAGCAAAAATCCCTGACACATTTGCCTTCTACGATCCCACTGGAATAACTCACCAACCACTGTGAGCCAGCTGGCAGAGACCAGGGGATATCTCTGAAATCCCAGACTCTACCTGGATCTCCAAGGAAACTAGGGCTTCTTCCTCCTAGAGGCAGATGGGAGCCAAGGGGTGGCGGGGGGTGGGGGGGTGAACACAAAGAAAAAGAATAGCTTCTCCTTGAGGCCCAAGGTAGAGATCTCAAATTTTTTGGCTTTCTAAAGAGGTACAGCTAGCAAAACTCGACAGAACCCTCTGATCTATTGAACAATGAGGAAAAGTTTCTCCTGAGCACTTGCTACATGGAATCCTTGCACCAAAAGCACAATCCCACTGGCTCCACTTGTCCTGGAAGATAGCTAGCTGCATACGAAAACGAATTGCTCCCAATCTCTGTAATGAGAGGGCTGTCATTGCACCTTAAAAATCTCAGAGCAGAGAATATTTTTCCCAGTAAGTCACATAGGACTGAGAGTTGGCCAAGTCATTCATTACTAGCTCAGGAGAGTAGAAAGGGCTCCTACAGATTGATTAAAGACAAAAAGCCAGCATAAAAGTGGGCGAAGTTAGAAAGTAATACATTTCCAAACTGTGAGCAAATGAAATAGTGTATGATCTCACTAATATTCAGGGAAATTAAAAATAAAAAACATGAGATGCCAATTTTTTAGGTAGCAAAAGAGCAAAGTTAAAAATATTAACTAGTGCTGCCAAGAATGTAGAGAAATTGGTGTTTCTGTGTAGTAGAGGGCATATCAAGGGCTAAAAATTTTTAGAAAGTAATCCAGAAAGTTATCAAAATTGAAATCTCAAATATGCTTAAATGCAGAAATTCCACTTTGGGAAATATATTTGACAGTAATAAAAGCATCCAAACATAGCGATATATATATATAAGAATTTTTTATGTCAAAACTGAAATCTCCTTGAATATTATCCACAGCAAAATGATTAAACATACTATAGTATGTCCATTCTATGTGGTATAAACCAACCAGTAAAAAGGATATTTTCTATTAACCTGAAGGTCTATTTAAAAAAAAAAAAAGCAAAGTGTAGAATATACACTTTACATATACATATCTAAAAACCTGTTTATGTATAGTCATGTTTTATACCTTTGTACCGACATAAAGAAAGGTGGAGAATGTCATGCATTGTGCTATTTATGTAGCTGATTTCAGAAAAGGGAAAGTAGAAAGATACAAGGGAATTATTCGTTTTTCCGTTTATACAGTAATCCCCCCTTATCCAAGGGGATACATTCCAAGACCTTCAGTGGATGCCTGAAATCATGGGTAGTACTGAACCCTACATATACTGTGTTTCTTCCTATACACATAGAATTATAATAAAGTTTAATTTATAAATTAGGTTCAGTAAAAAACAACTAATAATAAAATAGAAGAATTATAACAATATACTATAATAAATGTTATGTGAATGTGGTCTCACTCTCTCGATCTGATAACTGAGAAAGCTTCTAAGTTATTAATGGGTGGGTAGTGTATACAGTGTGGATACATTGGACAGAGGGATGATTCAGTTTCTGAGCAGGACAGAGTGGGATGATGTTAAAATTTCATCACACTACTCAAAACAGCTACACAATTTAAGACTTATTAGCTGTTTATTTCTGGAATTTTCTATTTAATATTTGTGAACCACAGTTGTCTGCTAGTAACTAAAACCATAGGAGGTGAAACCTCATATAGGTTGGGGACTACTGTACATTATTAGATTTTTATATTTGGTATCAATAGGATATTGTTTTCAAAATTTAAAGAAAAAAACTAAATAGAAAAAGCATTAGGTAAAATTATTTTCAATATAGCAAAGGTCTGAACTTATATGAATTTAACATTTTTTCATTGTTAAATATCCAAAATGACTGAATTAATAGACATTAAATGCACAGCTACAATATATTTCTATCAAGAAAATAAAAGATACTAATCATGTCCATTAGGGATAATTTCTAGCCACATTCTTTGTTGAATGAATGCTAAAGTTTATGCTATGTTCTGTCATGGTCATTTTTAGTCATCTCCACTTTAAAAAGAAAAAAGTTAAATAGTTAAATGCCAACTAAACAAACAAAATAAACCCATTCTAAATCCTCTAAAATCTCTTTTTAATTTTTAGGGCCTTCAGGAGACACTGGATAAAATATTAAAATAGTGTATCACTCCCACTCTCTTTTCTCCCAAAAAAGGTTTTCTATTTTCTTCTGAACGCTCTAAGAAAAAGTATAGGATTTCAATTGCTGAAAAGAACTGCTGGGTCTGTGTTAAGCTTTTGGAGGTAACTCTTTCTAGTTCTCTTAAGACAGCTGAAATAGAAGAGCAGTACTGGAGCATCATACCAAACACCAATTTGGATATGGCAGTTAGGTAGAGGAACAAGAAGCTCTTGATGTCATACTGCCTCTGTGCTTTGAAGTGTGCAGGTTTCCTGAATTCTGGGAACTTGAAATACATGCAAACACATGTAAGGGGATCATATTCATGCACCCCAAGTAAGTCCAGGATAAAAGAAAGAGAAACATTCAACATATCTTACTCTTCATTCATTCTACCCGTCCACCATCTTCAATTTACTTTAACCCACAGACCCATTTTAATTAAAACCTACTTTTCTTACTTTTAGGAAATTATTCCAAATTAAGGTCTTTAAAAATAAAGATCTGTTCTTTACAGAAATTTCAGAATTTTTTCTATGTAAGATATCAAAAAATGCTTCACCTTTTCCCATTCCTAATTACTTCTCACTACATATTAACTAATGTTTAGATTATTTTTTTCTGTTTAAAATTCCTCCATTTGATTGTCTCAACACCTGCTTTACTTGGTCTAACATTGTGACTCAGAAACTACACTTCAGTTGAAACATTTCCAAAGCTAGGAGACCACCTAATATACAATATGACAAAATACACATGAAATATGAACAATTCTCAAATTTCAAATACACCATCCCTTACAATGCCTCAGTATGTTGCAGCTTATCACACTTTTAACTTACTTTTATATCATAATATGCATATATATTTCTGTAATATCATCACTCACATATGGTCCATTGGGGTAATTTTCTGTAACTATGTAAATATCATTTCCTTTATAAGTTCTTAGAGGATAAAAATATATGTATAGTACAATTCCAAAAATCAATATGTATATATTAAGTAAATCTGATAAGGATATATACATATATACACACATATATATATTTTATGAGTAACATACTAACATTATGCTAAATTGTTATTATTTATATGCTTTTATTAAAACTGAATGATGCAATTATATCTCAAATTAAAAAAACTAAATGTTGCAGGAATATCTCTACTCTTATCTTGTACTAAACAGCATCTTTAGGCAACAGAGAGTAGTTCAACTATACAAAAGTAATTTTGAGAAAGTTCCAATGATTGTTATGATATTCTTTTTTAAAAATTTTTAGCCAACAGGTAACAATTTAAATCCATTATCATTACTGCATATGAGCAGTTAAATATGGCCTTTTCTCTGCAATCAAACTAACTATGAGTTCGTATGTCCACTCTGGAGAATACAGAAAATATTACTGATAAAAATCTTTCTCATATACTGAGAACTCTTCACTATTATTACACATGCACGTATTCAATGAGAATTTACTAAGTATCTACTATATACTAAGCACTATATTAACTATAAATAATTTGGGAAATCTCTGCTCACTCACTATTAGCTGTGCGATATCTGAAAGTTTCTTACTATGCTTTAAAGTGTACACTCACTTTTCTCCTCTATAAAACAGATACAATAATAATACCTAGTTTAAAGAATTATTGTGAGAATTAAGCATTCAGTAAAGCAATTGTCAGTGTCTAGCATTTAATAAGTACTCAATAAGTGTTAGATGTTATATTACCATTATTATTTTTTCATTACTCCTTTCTTGAGGATTTCCTATTCTATAAAATGGTAAGAGAACAATGGAGAAGATAGAGAAGAAAATTCCACGTTAAGAACAAGTTCTGCAGAAACAGAAAAGAGCATAGTAAAACTTGTTCTTAAAAAAAAAAAGCAGATAACTGAATTCAATGTTTTTAAATTGCAGCCTTGGAAGATAAAATCATCATTATCTTTTATTCCTGAAATGCTAATCAGAGAGTCATGTCAATAAGCAAGAGATGATGTCTTATCTTTATATCCCTAGACTTAAAACAGTTCCTGGCATATAGCTGATGCCTAAAAATATTGATAAGGGAACCAACAAATAAATGAATACACACACACAAAATCTCCTAAAGGGTTTTAAATATCATGTAGACATAATCAGATTTGTATTTTAGAAAGATAACCTGGCTGGCAATGCTAAAAATGAGCATTAATGAAGAGAAACTGGAATAAGAAGATTAGCGAAGTCATTAACTCATGTGAGAGGTAAGGATGACCTAAATGAAAGCAAAACCAATGCGCACAGAAATAGAAGAGACCAAGTCAAAGGGTACCTAGAACATGGTCATCCTTTAATGTGAGTGATGAGAAAGAACAACAACAATCTCAAAGTTCGTAGGTTATGGAGTATATGGAGGTTCTAGTAGTCAAAATAGAGAACAAAGGAGAGACAATGTGGAAGGGGTACATGTGAGAAGAGAATGAGAAATTTAATTTGGACTTATTGAGGTGTTGTGAAATAAACTTTGACACGATAACCATGTAAGGGATGGTTGATGATGTGAAAGTGAGTGGGATTCTCCAGGAAGAGCATTAAGATGATAAAGAAAGGAAAGACCAAAATGTAACCAGGTAGATCATCAAACTTTACAGCACTAAGTAATTAAAAACTACTCCATAAGAAGTCCCATATGTGTTAATATTTCCAAAGAAAAAAAGAAGACTAAGGAGACAATGAAGAAGAAGGTGCCAGAAATGTAGATGGTCTATGGGAGAATGGACTTGGAAAACCACAGAAGCAGAGGATCATTTTTTTAAGGAACAAGAGGAGAAGGGTAAGGAGTATCAACCCTATTACAGGCAAAAAAAAAAAAAAAAAAAATGTCCAAAGAAAACAGACAGAAAAACTGTCCACTGGGCCAAACAGTAAATGTATACAGGTAGTCACATGGGGCTTCAGTTATGCACTCCTTCGAGCAATGTATGAGCGCCCACAGCTGTGTGAACAGTCATATTATCGAGCTTTTGCATTTCGCCAATCTTATTTTTTAGCAGGGTTTCTTTTTAAATTTTATATAGTCAAACTTATTAAATTTTTATTTATCCTAGATTTGGAACCATAGCTAGAAAGTCTTTCCTAAAACCAGATTTCAGCAAGATTCATTTGCTTTCTTCCAGTTCTTAGATGGATTCATTTTTTACATTTAGATTTCCAATCCATTTTGTTTGTTTTTGTTTACTGGTGTGAGGACATAATTTTATCTTCTTCCGAATTACTATCCAGTTGTCTATTTAATAAATAGCCCAATCTTTCTCTAACGATTTAACATCTTTTTCATATACTAAAATTCCATATGTATTTGGTACAATTTCTAGACTTTTTAATCTTCCACTGATCCATATACCTATTTATGCATCAGGCCCATGCTATTTTATCTACAAAAACTTTATGGGGTATCTTAAAGTATGGCAGAGATGTTCTGCCTCATAGCTTTTGTCAGTGTTGTTCTAGCTATTCTTCCATATTATTTTCAATATGAACTTTGCTAACAATTTGTCTAACTCCACTAAAGGATGCTTGTTGGTATATTTATTATGATCATACTAAATTTATAAATCAACATAGGGAGAATTGACATTTTGATAAGGTTGAGAGGTATTATCCAAGAGGAAGGGACGTCTTTCAATTTGCTTAAGTCAGAAGGGTCACACTGTTTGCTTCATGTAGATATGGCACATTCACTGTTAGGTTTATTCCTAACTATTTTCTTTGTTGTTGTCATTGTTGCTGCTGCTGCTGCTGCTACTGTTAATGGAGTTCTCATTATATCCTCTAACAGGTCATTATTTAAGTATATAAGGTCTCTCAACCTTGACAGTGCACTGTTGACATTTGTGCCTGATCCTTTGTTGTCAGGAGCTATATCACACACTGCCAAAATATTTAGCAAATCCTTGACCTCTACCCACTAGATGCCAGTAGCACTAACGTCCCCAGTCATAACAACACAAAATATCTCCAGATAATGTCACATGTCTACTGGTGGGGGTTGGGAGTAGGGGAGAATTGCCTTCAGGTAAGAAATTCTGGTATATATAAATGTTATCGATTTTTCCATATGACTTATGTATCTTACAATCTTGTGGAATTATCACATTCTCTGCCCAAGTCCTGAAACATTTGAGAAAAAAAAAAAAAGCGAGAGTAAGGAAGGAGACTAAAATATCGTCTTTACTACTAGTAAAATTATTATGAGAGAATGTGGCTCAAATCTGCAGGTCTGTGGGGCTTTCTAATGTGGGGCTTTCTCATGTTGAACACTAGAATTAAACATATACCTCTCCCTACTCCCCAAGACACAGGTAGCACAGGAAAACTATAAGCTTGCCCAGGTCACACAGGTCATTCTCACTGCCTGGCAGAGAGAAGAGCAGGATTGGTACTGCTGACAGCCAGGCTCTTTCCCAAGAGAAAGGAGAGGGGGAGAAGCTGGCAGTTTCTCCTTTAAAACTTCTCTACCTGTTTAAGGGAGAGGAGGAAGACCAAGAACTCCCTCAATAAAGAAAAAATCAATAAACATGCTCTTGAACACAAAAGCCTCACTCAAAATCTTCCCTAGAAATGTTTAAGAATCACCAAAATATCTCATAAGTGCTCAGGAACAAGTTGAGTCATTTCTGAGCAACCATTTTTGCAGCCCATACCTTCCATGACAATGGGGCTCGTGAAGCAGAGCTGCCAAACTTGTGCAGCCCAGATCCTCACAGTACCAAGGCTAACGTGTAATCTATAGCTCAGTCAAGGAGAGAATTATTCCCTCCTCAAAAGTGTGAGACATTTTGTTTCTTGGGCTCCAAGTCAGCCGGGCTTCTGCCCAAAGTATCGCCAAGTCTTTATAACATGGCCGTTCTTTCAACTGCTCTCCTTAGGGGTCAAAACTAGTAGGAGAAATGGGCTTCACCTCCTCACATCCATTGTCCTCATCAACTTGGTATCTTTTCACCAAGAATCTATATAACAATAACACTTGGTTGTCTCTCTTCCAAAAATTTCACCAATCCCACCTCAAAAAGCACTCAGATTATATTAACCATTATCATACTCTTTAATATAAGTTCCAGGAGATCAGGAACTTCCTTTGTGTTATTCACTGCTGTAACTTCTGCTCACACAATGGCGCATTTTCATATAAATTTATTTTTAAAAATTGAACCAAAAGATTCTATGTAGTTTCCTATAGTGCCTTCCAATATGCCTTTTTATTAGCATTATCATGCTTTTAAAAACTTTTTGTTGGATTAAAAACTATCTCTTGGGTCTCGTTTTGTCAAGTATTCGGTGTCTCTTTTGTATCATGATTTTTCTCCTTCTGTATTTTATACATTATTCATAGTGCCTAAACATAGGGATAAGAGAAATTGTTTTCACTGATTGACTGATACAAGTAGCAATGTCTT
This sequence comes from Pteropus alecto, assembly GCF_000325575.1. NCBI lineage: Eukaryota > Metazoa > Chordata > Mammalia > Chiroptera > Pteropodidae > Pteropus > Pteropus alecto. Next base: position 21,598,907 of record NW_006436298.1, on the reverse strand, counting down.
TTAACAGAGGTATCTTCTTTCTGCCTCCCTCCTGATTAAAGGAAATACAGTAAGCTTTGCTTTGTTCATGGCTAGCAGTGTGGAATTGAACTGGAAATTTAAAGGCAACAAAAATGTGGCAAGAGTATACGAATGCTCTCCCACACTTTGCTGTCCCCTTATTATAAGGCGAAACCATGTGACCAGCTGTGGCCATGGTTTGTGAGAGGCAATGGTATGTGCACTTTCTAGACCAAAGCATTTAAATGTCCTCGTAGGACCCTTCTATTCTCAACCCTTATCAAAGAGATCACGTGTTTCAGACACTGCAGCTACAAAAAGCAGAGTCTCCTTTAGGCTACGTTCCTTCATGACTGAGGAGCAAATCCATAAACACTCATATTAGATTAGTAACATAAGCAAGAAATAAATTTTGTGTTAGGCCACTAAGATTTTGAAAGTGTTTGTTACCAGAGCTCAGTCTCTCTTACCATGATCAATAAAAAGGGAAAATATGTATTTAACAATTTAATGATCCTGATGACAGATTGATTAGTAGTTGTTCTTAGCCTTACAAAACAATTATTTTCAAAATAACTTTAAAAAAAGAAATTGGTTTGAAGAGAAGATTGGGGACAGAATAAAATAGTAGGAAACAAAGAAACTAAAGCATTGAATACTATAAATGAAATAACAGCCATCAAAGATAAAGTTAGACAAAAATTGAGATTTATGCTACTGGTTTGTAATACACACAGAAAGAAAAGCAATAGTCTAGGTTTCATAATGCCAGAGAACAGACACCGTTGTTCAACATTAATGGATATTGCATGTTATTACACACTATTATTGCTTGTATTAGAATTCTAGACAGATGTTCACCAGCTGACAACACAACTCAGAATTTCAAATAGAGAGAGACCATCTGAGAAATTAGACTGTGAAAATAACACTCTACATCAGTGGTTCTCAAACTTTAATGTGAATAAGAATCACCTAGAGATTTGGTGTAAAATGCAGATTCCTGAGCCCTGCTTCCAGCTATTCTTATATATTATGTCCACAGAAATTTCCCCAACTGACAACTTTGGCAAACATCCCATGTGACTCTGATGCAAGTGGTGCAGGTACCATACTTTTGGGAAAAGTGTCTTTTATCAGAAGCTAATTAGTAACTGGCTCCAACATAAACGTAAAACATTTGTCCCACATAAACTCTAATGTTTGCCTTGCCTTCAGATTTGTTTTATCTGAGTTAATTTTAATATTATATAGGAGCTTTTTTCTCCCTTTACATCTTATACACACACAGATATAGGTATAGATATAGATATAGATTAGATATAAGTATAGATAGATGTAGATATAGATATAGATACAGATATAGATATAGATGATATAGATAAAGATATAGATATAGATGATAGAGAGAGATAGAGATGTAGAGATAGAGATAGAGGTAGAGATGATAGAGATATATACACACATGTTTTCATATACTTGTACTGGTATCTACATAATTCTTTCAGCAGCTTGAATGTTTATTTGGTTGAAATAATCAAAAATATTTTTCTAACAATTATATATTTCTCTAGGATGTGTTATTTCATTTTTATTATTAATGATGTCACATTTTAAACAGTCTTATTACCTCTTCAATTAGAATAATCTACGATAATTGTTATAAGGATTAAATGAGATATCAGACATACTCAGAAGAATGTTTAGACTCTAGTAACCTTAATAGATATTACTGATTATTAGATATTATTATTCACTAGAACATATGCTTCATGAGAGCAGAGACTTCCTATGTTTTATTCATCACTACAACTTCTGCTCCAACACACAGAAGACAATTAATAAATATTTGTTGGATGGATGGATAAACAGAACTATGAAAATTGCTGTTACAATCCTCTACTCAGGTTTACACCATTCAAAAACTCAAGGGTTAAAACCTCACACTTGGTGATACTTTTAGATTGTTTCACCATCTGGCTTCCCTTCCTTGACTTCCTCACCCTCATCTTCACATCTTTATCATCCCTAGCCAAAATATATAGTCCTTCTAGTCTATAATTCTGAAAGGTTAGTGTTTCAGAGTTATCTCCATCTAGAGCTCCTTGACATGGAAAGACTCGATAGCTCAAATCCAAGATATTGCTCAGCAGTACAGGATCTGCACACAGGAGGCTGAGAATACTGGGTCCAGTTCAGCAGCCTCAGGTTTGCAGAGGCATCCATGTCATCTGATCATTACACTTCAGCCACCATGTGAAATTTAACAGTGTCTAGTAGCAAATTCATATATAATTTGTGAACTTAGAGCTGGGAAACACACGAGATGCTCCTTAGGTAATAAGTGTACAGCAACCTGGCTGAGTGATAGGCTGCCACAACCAAACGTGACATCAGAATGTATCAAGTAATATCTCTGTGCTGATGAGAGAATAATAAATTGTAAGAAAGAGGAAATCATTAGCTTAAATCTTTTCCAATCTCCTAAGGATGCCAGGTAGCTGGATTAAAAAAGATTTTTGTGAAAAAACTATAAAGCCTTCAAAAATCATATTAAATGCATACTATCAAATGTTACAACACATTGTTCTGACAAAGAAATTTTGACTTGCAACACAGGTTACAATACATCTGCTAGTAATTATTACGATGATTTTATTCCCTAATTTTGAATAATGGTTGTGTTCTTACCTTTAAAACCACACAGATATACATTGTACATGACATTAATGTAACATTTGTTTCTCATTATATGTGTTTCTCATTAACAACTAATTAGTCTTGATTTTCCCCCTTAAATTATGTAGTATTAAAAGAAACAGACCTTAAAAAATGTCAACAGCAGTCAGAGTTAAATCAACATTAAAGAAACAGTGTTGACCTATAGTTAACCTTGCAAGCAAGAGTAAAAATTGACCACTCAAATTGTATGTTTAAATTAACCAAAAAAGAGTGTGAAAAAAAATAAAAACATGTTTTACACTACATTTTCTTTAGTGGAGGAAAAAAACAGATTGTGTATGCTACATTTGGAATGAAACTGGATTATATCAGAATTGAACCACCAAAACCTTTTATCCCTCTTTCCTCATAGAGATCTGGATAACGTATGTTTCTTGAACAAAAAAAAGAAGGAAAGAAAGAAAGAAAGAAAAGAAAAAAGTTTTCAACAAATTATAATACATTGAAAAAAATGTTTTAAATACTTAAAATGGTTTTTTTAAAATCTAAAACATCAACTGCCAAAGTAAAACACCCTAAAGAAGTTAGACAATTCAAAACAATATGCTAGTATGATAAAATTGGAGAACAGTTTTTTCTTTGTCATAAATTCTAAAATTTAATGGGTCACCTGTTAGAAATAAAAGTTATAATATTCATCTCATCTTCATCCCCTATACCTGTCTGTACTGAATTTAAAAATATCAGGGGTTCTCAACAATGCCATGTCTAGTTTACTAATAATTTTAAATGAGTTTTAAAATTGTCCTAATTATCTGGCTAGAAGCAGAATACTTCTCATTACTTACCCAGCCAGCAACACTGCATCATGGGAAGAGATGCCTATGGTTGTAGGGCTTTCTGCAGTGTGAGAAGGTAGAAGTTCAGCACGTCCCCGGATTTACCCCACCCATCAAGGGTTCCTAGTAAAATAGCCCTAATGTAGACGTCTCAAAAACCCAACAGCTGAAACCATCTTAACAAGGTATTAACACTGCAACACGCTTCATAGCAGCTGGAATAGGGCGTGAGCAAGGTAAGGCATCAGGGAGAGAGACTAAAGAAAGAAGTCATTTTACAGTGAGGAGAGACAATAAAAAATCAAAGAATAATTGTTTTCCTTGGTGACAAAGTCTTAAACAGAACAAAGATCAAGTAATTTACTGCTATTCAAACCACTGAAGCTATTTCATATTTTCTTTTTTATTGAATCTCAATTTAGAGTGGGAAAAAGTTAAAGTAGTACTTTTTTTTCTCCTAAAAACAAAATCAAAACTTCTTTCTTTAACAATGTTCTCCCAAGTGTTTTATGAAAATGAAAAAGGGCAAGGAGGAAGGAGACTCTAGCACGCAAAATGAAACAGCTTAACTAAGATAAAGTGGTCTTAATGCTAACCATAACATAAATCAGTGATTCTCAAACTATAATGCGCATGAAAATCACCTGGAGATCTTGCTAAACTGCAATTTGATTCACTATGTCTGAAATGAGGCCTGAGATTCAATATTTCTAAAAAATGTCTCCAATAATGCTGATTCTGCTGGTCCATGGACCACACTGTGAGTAGAAATGACCTAGAGTCCCCTGCAGACTGAGAGAAGCTCCTCCTAGATGTTTTCATTCAAACAAAAATTGTAATTGGTGTGTTTTGTTCAAGAGCTTAAAGTAAACTAAATACTTGGCTTAATTTTGTAACTTCTCAATTATTTCTCTTTTGCAATATTATTGGTCATATTCTTCATGTTCCTGGTTGGATTCCATGAGAACCATAGAGGATTTGATAATTGATATTTAATTATTGGTTCTCTGATGTCCTGTATATTGGTTATTTGATTATTGATGAATTGTTCAAAACCTATCTCCTCCTAATATAGGCAAGAAGAAGGCAGTTTCAAGCTGACCGAGCAGATCATCAGGTAGTAGGCCCTACTAGCAAGCAAGCACTGGCCACCCCTAAGAAAAGCTGGATGCAGAGCAAGATGGGGTGTCTAGGACTGAGAAGAACTAAAAGTGTGTCCTTATGTGCCAAAAAGGAAGTTTCTGGGTGCTGATTCTTGTGCCTCCCAGATATCCCTACAGTAAAATTACTGACAGCAGCTAAAGGCTAACAAGCATGTACTATGTCCTTAATAAAGAGAAGTTGCATAAACCAATCATATGTCCCATCTCTATAGAGCTTCTGTATATAGACTATATAGAGAAAAGGTTTTTAATGATGCCTTCCTATACAAAGTAAAGTTTTAAAAAAGGGGGGAGTGGGGTCAATCTAGATCTCAGATATATTGGTCTCTTCTCATGTTTGCTTTCACGATAGGAAAAAACTAATAGTGGACATTTGACAAACATAACTTCAATGAGAAGCCCTGTTCTCATGCCTAGTGTAATGCCAAAGATTCAGAACTACAAGGAAGAAACTCCCCTAAAGGCAGTAAGTAGGAAATAGCGGGATGAAATAGGGGAGTAATAGTGAAAAACTGGGGAACTGTGGGAAATGGGATGAGACAAAGGCGAATTCCATATGAATCCACATATCCAGCCTTGTCCCTAGGAATAAACACTAATCCAAGTAAGTGTTTGGCTGGAAGTAGTAAAAACTAGCAACTGGTCACCGAAAATGGTATCTCAACCAGTCTGCAGCGTCTTTCACACAAAATGGTAAGAAAGGTATATTGGGAGAAATAAATTATTTTAATCTTCTATACTGCTATCGAAGGTTAAAAAAACTAATAAAAGATGCTATGAAAGAAAGCTGGTAAGAAAAGGATGAACTACATAAGACACTGAATTTAGAAGAGTGAATAAAATAAGGAAAAAGAAGCTCTCACATTGGCGATCACGGTGACTATGAATACAGTAGAGGGGCCATTGAGATGGAATTGCTCTACCAGCAAGCCAGACAGTCCAAGAGCAAAGGGTTACAGGCAAAGGATGGAAGCAGAGAAGGAATTCATGTGTCAGAGCAGGGACAAAATATGATAAAACCACTAGAATGATGAAAACAATCATAAAATAGCACTAACATTATGAAATATTAAAAAGTGAAATCAGAAGTCCAAATTTATAAATATTTCATCCTAAATAAAATTTTACACAGTAATGAAACCACAACAGAGAAAGAAAAAAAATTGAATTCTTATTTCTTTTGAAAAATCTTCATCACATCATTTAGGCAATAAAATTCTATGAATTTTAACGAAGCAAGATATCTTTGAGTAAAATGGCATTCATAAAGGTAGCTGAGCTACCTTCTATTAAACTCACTGAGACCAAAGTATCAAAAGAACATCTCACCATATCACTCTGAAAAGATACTGTTTTCATAAATATGGATAACAGTAGTCACAGGACACTATCTCATGTCTGCTTTCTTTTTATTAAAATCACAATTTAAAATACCATCACAATGGACAATCAAAATCTAAGTCTAAAGCTGTAACTGCTTTTGAGCGAATGAATACATTTTCAAACCATAACAAATTTAAAATATTAACTCTAAATAGATACTAATTGGGAGTTACTTTATTTTTCTGATAGTAATGTAATATTCTCCAAAAGGTAAAACAGAATGTAGGAAAAAAGATATACTTAGGATAATAGCATTCATTTTACCCTCTCCCCCTTAAAATGTATTTCTTCTTATGATTTCTTAATCCAATTTTTTCACTGGGGGAAAAAAAAACATGTAGGGAGGTGGGCAGAGAAGTGGAGTAAAAGAGTAATTTAACTTTAGTCTTATGGTGACATCTAGTGGTAATAAATGGAAACACGACCTAATCTATTCCAATTAAATATAAAAATAGAAATTGCTCTATTGAAAATGAGAGATTATTTCAGAGAGTGTCTCTCATTTCTGTGTAAGTTCACAAAGACCTTCCCTGACTGTTTCTACTACCCTGTGTGTTCTTTACGGGACTAAATCTGTGTTTAGCACCCCATTACCAGCTTGTCCCTCTTGCCTGCCTGAGATGAAAAACTAGAAGACTAAGCCTCGTTTTTGCTCTATTCAAGTTCTTTACCCATATCTTATGTTATGAATGTACAACATCAGTGATTAAAAACAAGTATTCAACATGTGAACAAATATTTTTAAAACACACATACAAACCCACAAAACCGGCCTAATAGCAATCTCATTTTGCTTTCTCCCTCCTCCTGAGCAACTGAGCAAACCTAAGGACAGGTTCCTTAGCCTATCTCTCCCCAGCCTTTCTATTTTCAGCTTCACCATATTTCAGAAGAGCATGAAAAATTGAAGTCAAAGAGACCTGGATTTGATTCCCATATCTTAAATATTATCTATGTAGCCAGGAAACATTGTTTAACCCCTTTACAGTTCAGCTTCTTCACTAAAGAAATGAGCAAGTCCCTACCACATAGGGTTTTGAGGGGGTTAAATTAAATAATGCATGAAAAGCACCAGCCTCATCCATAGAAAGTATTTAACATGTTTGGTAATTTGCTTTGGTAACTTTTTCCCACAAGATACACAACCAGTTAAATACCCTACCAGTTCCCAAATATTCCAAGCTGTGTAACTTTACTCACGCTGTTCCCTTTGCTTGGAATGCCCTTTCCTCAAGGCCTCGCTCAAGTACATTCTCTTTTATGAAGGCTTCCTTAATACTGCCTCTTCTCCCTCAATTTCTCCCTTCTCTGGCTCAGAGCAATTATTGGGTTCTCAACATGACTTGCCTTGTTTACTAGTGCCCCCTGCCCTAATGAATTTTATACTACGTTAGTCAGGACAAGCCAGGTAGTACATAACCAGAGTACAACAATGAACAATTTCATATAATGGGCACTCAGCAGTCACTAGCTATTTATAACCTTGACAATAGCCGAGAGGTGAAGTTCAGATGCATGGTGTTTCCTTAGGCAGGAGTTCACAAGCATATCACACTTTATCAGATTTTGCGGCAGGGGGGTGGGGGGGAGGAGGGGAGGGGATTAAAAGTTTTTTTTAACAGATTTTGCAGGGAGTTTTGGGGGGGGTTGTTTTTTGTGTTTTTACAGATCCTCTGGTAGCAGCCTTCGCCTCTTGCTCCATTTTCTTCCCATGAATTAGGACTGATTGATTTGGTTGGCAGGTATTAATTTTTAACATCTGTAAGGAAGAAAGATCAGGGATTTTCTTTCTTGCTGCCCTGAACCAATACAAACCAGGGGCCCAGGCAAATGGAACTCCTCTAAATACCAAACTTCTTTCCCTTCAGGTGTGCTATCTCAAGTGTTATATCCAGTGCGTGAGGCGGCAAGTATAGAGGAGTGTCAATGGATCATTACTAAACCACTTTCTCCAAAAACTCTAAAAAAAAAGATGTTTTTAAATCTCTTTCTAGCTAACCCGTGTTGATCTCTCAACTAAACTCAGGCAGAGGAAAAGAGTATCAGATAAGCCTTTTTAAACCCTAACAAGTTGCTTCAGTGACTCTTTCATCATATATTTTCTGCTTCCCCAAAAAACTTTTGAACAAAACATCACCATTTTAAATAAGGACAGGATCTGACTCTGCACTTACATGACCTTGCCTCACTCACCTCACCCTAATCTCAGTTCTGGTTCCAATAAAACTTTATGTACCAAAGAGGCAGTCCGTCCACAAAGCATAGTTTGATAATATGACTTTTTAAAATATTGCATTAGAACATAATCTTGATTTCTGAATGGTTAGATGTCCCCTTATATTTTGTATCTGAAGTGAATGCCTCATTCCCCTCACCCTAGTCCCAGCCCCTCTGAATATGACTTTCTAGCACTAGGTAAGTAAAAGGCCCAAGGAAATATGAGCCAGGACTATCAAATCACAGTGCCCCATCTCTCTGGCAAGAAAGAGTTTTTGTTTTGTTTTTGTTTTTCAAGTATTTGAGCACAGGACACAAGGAAAACCAGAATCCTTCCTTTGAACTGTACTACCAGAAAGGAGTTCTCCCTGTTCTGGGGTCGTTCAGTCTGGAAGGTAGAACTCTGTGGCCAACAGCAGGCATCTTCGCCATTGTTTGAAAAGTGCTTGTGTACAGAATAAAGCCAGTCAGAGGCCAGAGGGATAAAAGCTGGGAAGAAAGAAAGTCCAGAGATATTGAGACCCCTTCTAGGATCTGAAGTCTTGGCTCCTCTAACAATTCATTTAGGCATATGAGCTACACCAGCTATAAGAGCCAGCATATTTCCTTTTTGCTCAAGGTCATTTGAATTGGACTTTTTCCACATGTGTCCAAAATAATCTTGAGCAATTTCAGGATCTCATTCTTAAAGGTCTTGGAAGTCTATCATTACTGCATGAAATTTTTTTTCCTTAATTCTTTTGGCTTGTCTAACCCTTAGGATGTTCAGTTCCAGGATGGCAAATATTCCTACATAGAGAGCTAAGTACTATCCCATGACAAATGAAAGGATGTTTAATAGCATTAACACATTTCCTGTGATCCAAGACACCCAAGGAACTAATATAAACCATCACAACTTTCCAATTAAAAGCAGCACCAAGAAAAGGTAGGAACTGAATACAATTTGTCATTAGTGTCCTAAAATTTCTTTCCAAATTCCTTTGTGTTCTTTAAACACTCTGTCATAAACACTGCGCCTCCAACTATTCCTTAATATGTCTGGGTGTAGGAGAGGTCATGGAATAAGTAAATGACTATAAGGAGAAGGCATATAGAATTCTTCCCCAAAATGTCCAGCAAGCTTAATAAAGCTAATAGCAGAAAAATCCTACTTCTAGTGAACCCTATCAAGAAATTTTGATTTCATCAAATGTCAGATACCTTACCCTACTTTCTCCAGGAAAACTGGGACTCGGAGTTAATGGAATTAAGAAGAAACTCTCCTCCTAGGGTTCCTGGTTCTGTCTGGATTTTCTGAGTAGCTGATTCCTTAGGCCTCCACAGATGACAGAGCACTCAGCCTTGATTCATCACAGAAGATGAAGCTTGATTTTTTTTTTTTTCACTTACCATAAAATAAGATTGCTTGTAATGACTCTAAATCATCTTAAGTAGCTGGGAATCTGTAAACTTTCATTCAAAAATGCTTAAATTTTGTTTAAAGAGAGAGTGTGGTTTTGTATTGCCATCCACAGTTCCCAAGAGAACAAGGTCCAAAGGGCTTACTCTGTGTGTAGCACTAGGCTAAGTCCTGGGGAGGAGGGGCACAGGGGGGTGGGTAGGACACATGTGACCCTTTGGTGGCTCAGGGTATAGAGCAGATAAGAGTTTAAGACACAGGCTGGAATCAAGGGACTTGGTCTATAGAAATTGTAAGTGAGGCAGGAGGGCTGCTGTGCACAGGTTATACCCTGGTGAGGTGGTGCTAAAATCTGTCCTTTCATTTCTAACCAATCTGTGTGTCCTGTCACCACTACTAATTGTTCCACCCATCTGGGGCTCTTTTGCAATTTGTCCAGAAAGAAACAGGATATACTAGAGGAGACCCTAGAGATGACAGGCCCAGGATTTCAGATTCCTATTCTCAAAAGTACAACAAAAGCAAGGTGAATAGAATCGAGATTTATGTACAAGTGAGAACACTCTGGATTCCAGTTTTGAATGATAGCAAAGAGCAGCAAATAACTTTGATCTCATAATGAATGAATTTCTGATAATCAAATGAAACTTCGAAATCAATCAATGTAGTAGGCAGAATACGCTCCCACACACATCCTAATTCCCAGAACCTGAGAATATGTTAAATTACATGGCAAAGGACATTTAAGTTGCAGATGGAAGTAAGTTTGCTAATCAGCCAACCTTAAAATAAGGAAAGTCTCCTGGCTTATACAGGTGAGTCCACTGTAATCACAAGGATCCTTAGAACAGCCCTAGTAAAAAGAATCCTTCAGTGATAAATCCAAAGAGAAAAAAGGAAAATAACTTAGGCAAGCATAGATATGGTTGTTAAAAATATACATCTCAAAAATCCCAACTATCATATTTCTTTATTAAAATAAATTAGAAAACCATATATATTTTCTAATATACGAAAACTTCATAGGCATGCAACAATTTTAGAAAAGCTATTTTCACTGTGTAAAATATATATATTTAATATAAATATATTAAATTTATATATAAATAACATATA
>NW_006436298.1:21559901-21587977 GCF_000325575.1 Pteropus alecto | reverse complement strand
CCTGAGTAGTAGAAATCCAAGATATATGAACTTAACAACTTACAGAAGTATATGCATATTTTTCTACACTTATAGCCACTAATGTCTCCAGTTGGGCTTATAGGTTAAGCAAAAACACAGACATTATGCTACATTTTATTTAGCCTCTTGTAACACATTTTGTATAGGGTAGAGCTTATTCTGTCGACTGTGTCACAATGGTATAATATGGTCGTAGGCACCGAGGGCTCTGAATTAAGTCAGAACAGTTGCTTCCTTCTCCTAACCCCAGCCTAGACCAGGCTTGTTATGTTTTGATAAAAACAATATTCCTGTACTTACCTCAAAATCTTACTTCAGAGAAGTACAACGTGGCCTAGGTGAATTTAAAAAATTAAAATCATTATAGATGGAAGTATACTATGATACAAACTTAGAAAAATACAAAACTAAATATGCACCTATGCTATGACCAGCAATTCTATTCTAAAATATGTACCCTAGAGAAATGAAAACATGGCCACACAAAAACTTGCAGTGACTTCACTCATAATAGTCAAAAAACTAGACAGAAGTGAACAGATAAATTGTAGTCATTGCATTTGAAGCAATAAAAAGAAATGAACTACTGATACTCGTAATGATATGGATGGATCTCAAAACCATGCTCAGTGAAAATTTTACAGAAAGTGCAGATACGAATGATTCCATTTATACAAAATTCTAGAACAGCAAAACTAATCTGTTCTAAAAAAAAAAAAAAAACATCAAAAGAGTGGTGTTGGGAGCAGAGATTGACTTGCAAAGGCACACAAGGGAACTTTCTGGGTGATGGGAAGTGGTTTGGGTTACACAGGGGCATACATTTACCAAGATCATCAAATTGCAGACTTAAGACTCAAGAATTTAACTGTATATAAATTTTACCTCAAAAACTCAAACAGCTAAATTTGAGTGTTTATTATATTGAAGTGCTTAGGGGGTCAAGAGTACTGATTATTGTCTGTAATTTATTTTGAAATGCATCAAAAAATGGATAGATAAATAGAAAGAATAGACATGTGATAACAAATATAAAATTTGGACGTGGTTCCATAGTGTAGCAATTAGCACACCTGCTTTACACACAGAAGGTCCTGGGTTCGTGCCCCCGTGAAGCCACGGTCCATGGTCTACGGCCATGCCACCCTAAACAAGCCTGATGTCTGATCTCGGAAGCTAAGCAGGGTCGAGCCTGGTTAGTATTTGGATGGGAGACCACCTAGGAAGACCAGGTGCTGTAGGCATAAATAATAATAAATAATAAAAATAAAAATAAAGTTTTAAAAGAACATCAATTTTAAAAAGTAATAATTAATAGATACAAGCATCCACAATTGAGTAGCCAATCAAAGGACCACTTCATAGTTAGAATTTCAATAGTCACCAATCCTATTTGCCCTCGTACTGTTGCCTGATGGACCTGTAGCAAGTCTATAATCATAGTCCACACCTTTGTGTGAATACTACTAACTCTCACTCAAAGAGATTTACATGGCATTTCATTGCTCTAAACATTTCATTATAAGTCAGTCTCTCAAAGTTCAAGAACAACCCTAGATCAAGGAAGGTGAAAATTTACTTTGCTAATGCAGAATGAGAATTTACTGCATTAGAAAGAATCATTCAAATTCTAAACTTCTATGAAGTTAGGATAGCCAAAGTCCTCTGGGTCCTTTAGAACTAATTCCTAAAACAAAGGTCTGGCTCATAAAGAATTATGAGGATATTAAGATGATCTTATTTATCTCCTTGGGAGAGCTTAGGACTTCCCTTACAATGGTTAGCAATTCTGCGCCACTGGGAAGACAATTTTAAGGTCTCCTTCAGCAAATATATCTCAATATCTGAAATGGTTTTTTTGTACTCAGAACATGATATAAAATTCACTTATTTATAGGATTTTCATCAAACCTTTATTTTTCTTTCTTTCATTTCATACAAATAAAGACACCAAACTTTTCTTGACTTTTCCTTCTTTGGATTTATTTTGTTTGAAAATTAAGAGAAAGACTGCTCTGTCAGAATCCAAACAACCCCATCTAGCACTGTGAGTAAAGTTATTTTGTGAATGGTCAGAATTTGCCCTTGCATGTGCCCTTGACCTAAAATACTTCCATTCCTCCAAGGTAGAGCAATATAGAAATTGTTGGGTTTCTCTCTTTGCTAAGCTCAGTCTCTTAATAATGTCTCATAAATTATTACAATTCTTAGAAGTCTTTTGGTAGGAAATCTAGATGAGGAAACATTCTTAGCAAAAGGAACCCAACCCTCCGATACAGACTACAATTCAGAATTAGTACAAAATTAAGGATGTGTTTTTTTTAACTCTTAAGATAAAATCAGATGAAGATTAGAAATAGCATTCTTTCTTAGATATATCTTATTTTAGAAAACTATTTATTCTGGTTTTGAAAAATATATATACCAAGGGAAAATAAAATTGAAAATTAAGATAATATTGAGTGGCCAATGTAACTTTGACAGCTCTTACTGTTGTTCTTTCACAGACACGGCTAAAATTGAAGAAATGTCCCTGAATTCAACTAATTGTTCTCCTTCTTTGAAACAGTCTGCTCAACATACATGTAATATTTCCCAGAGACTTCTTTTAAGGTTTGATTTATTCAAAATAAGCTTCAGCCTTTGACCTTCAAGAAAATGACAATGAAAGTTCCATGTAAATTATTACAGGGTCAAAGAATTTAGCTTCATACTAACCTTTCTTATCCTTGAATCAGAAAATGTTCCAAACATAACACCTTTTTCATTTTTAATCCATTAATCTAAGCAATTATGGAGAGCTAACTGTAAATTGGTTGGATGCTGTCAGTGCCCCATTGCCCATGCAATTTTGAACCCGAAATGCTGGCCTTTTGTTAGATATAATACCTCCTTCATCAGTTTACAAGACTAATAACTCCTTTATTTGAGTGTGTGTATAAATGTGTGCATGTGTGGCATGCAGAAGAGAAAGCACTAACAAAATAGGTTGGGGAGCATTGGATAAGAGTCTTTTCCTTTTTTTTTTTTTTTTTTTTTACCACATTCCTTGTTTTAACTGTTTAGAATTAACCAGTTCTGCAAGCAAATCTAATCTATCAAGTGCCACAAGATTTTGCTATAATTCACTATTCAAAAAGCATTTATTGAGCTCCTACTTTGTACCGCAGCCAGAAGATATGTTTGTCACCTTGAGAAGCTTATGTTACAGAATATGATCAGGTGGTAAAGCAAAACAAGAGGATTTGCTGTTTATCTGATTTGGCACTGAAATTCTCCGTAATAAAAATAAACAGAAAAACACTTTGACAAGATGCCTCTAAGTTCTCTTGTAGAACTGAAACTCTATGAATTCATTATACATTAGACATTTTGAACTTGGAGGAAGAGTGAGAAGCCCAATTTAGTATAGTTAAAGTTAGTCTGCTACACAGATATCCAGGGAATTGAATAACAAAAAATCATCTCAACACCTTCATTCTAGCAACCTAGTCCACACTTACTCCTCCTTAATGTCAAGTCTCAACTACCTGATGGTTCCACTACTTCCTACTTCAGCTTCTATAATTTCTACTTCTCTTGCTACTACTCAGTGCCTCTGTTCCTCTTCCCTCAGCCTTTGGCTTTTGCATGTGATGTCAGTGGCAACCTTATGGAGACAACTAAGAAATTTCTTTTTGTGAGTCTCTGTGCTTCTGAGTTGCTTTATCATTTGCGTGTCTCACATCTGAATGCCTTAAGAAGATCTAACCAGGTCCAGTCTGCTACCTCCTGTATGGAGCATCCTGTTTCCCAGGCCTCTCATGCCTTGACAGGCCACCCCACAGATCACTGGCCAGTATAGTGCTGCCTTCAACTCAAGTGCTGCCTTGGTCCAATCAGCTGTGCACCCAAGCAAGAACTCCCCTGTGCCCAGGGTAAGGAACCACCTATGCCTGTGTCATTCAAAAACAGGATACAAAGATAGGCATTAAAACAATCACCTAAAATAATTAGGACACCATACATTTCCTCAGACTGTACCTAGACCATCACTAACTTAAATTTCATCTGGTATATACATAAGGATGAAATTCAGAAATTTTGGCTGGGTCACCTTTATAGCAATGGCAAAATAAGGAAGACCTAATTTCTATGCTAAGAATACTACTTTAAAAATTTCACCCTTAAAAGCAGAAGTTTAAAGAAATAAAATAACTCACATATTGCCTTTTCAAATTATGAGCTTGGTTATTAGCATAGCAAAAATATAGACCTAGTTTCTGATGAAAAATCTAAATCTTAAAAAAAAAAAAAAAATCTAGCCACAAAGATCAGAAACATTTATCAAAGGGGCTTATGTTTCTGATAAATATTTAAGTGTGTAAGGCAGAACCACTGAGAACAATAAATACTTTATAGCTGGTACTTTGTCAAACCTATAAGTGGCTCTGCCTTAGAATTTTACATCATCACTGAATTTACAGTCATTTGATAAGTGGAACAGGGCAAGAATTATTTCTTTCTAAATCTAAACCAGGTAATAAATCTACCATCAGGATTCTTCTTATTGTCTGTTATCATCTGATGACAATGCCTTTTCCCTTCATTGTCTTGGCAGAAATATGCTATGTAAAATTATAATGTCATATCACTCACTGTGATTTAACACTATCCAGCCCATACCATTTTAATCAATCAAAATTGTCGCTTTTTAGTGTAATGATTTTGTGGTGAATTCCCTGTGTTTAATATGATATATGGTCCTACCTACCCGTTGATTTACTATTCTCTTCCAAAGTCTAACAGCTCAGGAGGCTGTTCTTGCTTTTGGACATCTTTGGAATTAGCAAACAAGAATAATTTGTGGTAATAAAATGTTCATTTCCATGGCACGATGAAGGTTGAAAAGGTATTATAAGTGATAGTAGCTGCAGCTACTTTTAAGTGGAAATAAAAGATGGTTTTTGTGAATTAAAACCACAAAAGACCTAGAGCTCTTCCCTCTACATTCACAAATGATTAAGACATCTGTAATACTATAACCAGGAACTTCGTACATAATTTTTCCTTCAATACTGTCAAGAAAAATCAGAAACACACAAAGTATTCCCCTTCACCAAATTTGGACATACAATGTACAAATTTCTTTGTTTTTTTTTTTAATTGCAAGATAAGCTAAAGTGATTCCTTAAATATTAATAAATGTTTTCTACTAGAGATAAGCTAATAAAAATCAAGCCCAGTTCCCATTTGTCAGTGATATTATGCATTTAAGATTGGCTACAGTGCAGTAAAAACCAACCATAAAATCTCACTGGCCAAACACTATAACTTTTTGTTCATGCTGCATACTCCAAATAGGTCCACAGACAGTCATTTAGGGACTCAGTGGCTCAGGGACTCACACTACATACTCCACATAAGTCATAAGACAGTCACTGAGGGAGCCCGGTTTATAGAGGCTCCATCTGGAATATGCAGCCTCCTGAGACACCGTGGAAGGCAAAAAGAATTGCAGGTCCCCAGTCAGCGATTACATAACTAAATTGCATGTCTCTTGTGCTCATAGCCCATTGGCCAGAACTAGTTACATGGCTCTTCCCAACTGCAAGGTTAGGAGAAAATATTATCCTCCTGTGTTCCCAGAAAGAGAAAATAAAATATGGGTGAGTTCAAGAAGTCTCAACTTATATGTTCCTTAAAAATAAAATTTTCCAAATTTATTACAGGCAACTCCCCATGTAGAATCTTGAAAATCATATATTTGCTCTGGAATCTATAATCTTAAACAACTAAAAAGAAAATTACTTATATGTCACCGAATAAATTAACAATTGATTCCATTGTTTAAGCTGCCACATATATTTAAATAAGAGGAAAGCAAATAGCCTGCCTATAATTTAAGCTAATAAAAGCATTTTTAAAATTTTAAAACCTGTTCCAACTGGCAAAGTACTAAAAATAATTAAAAATAAAAATTCTCATTTTGACATCCAGTTATCCCAATTCTGGCTTACAGAAACATAAACAGTTTTAACACAAAATACTAATAAGAAATCTAAGATTTCAATATTTTAATTTAACCTCAGAATAATGAGTTGAGCTTCTTCCAAACTTATTAAAGTTGATCCTTCCTCATGTTATTGCTCCCACTGACTAGGTCAGATGCTGTCACTGCAGTTCCCAATGGGCAGAATCAAGAGCTCCTGGTTGAGCTGGTTCCCCAAGGCCTACCCTATGCTTACAGGTAAAGGAATATAAGAATTTATTCATTCATTCAACAAATATTTTTTGAGTACCTAATATGCACCAGGCCATCTGCCATACTCTGAAGGAAAAAACTGAAATAAACGACCCCTCTCCCCAAAAAATAGAATTCTTCCCTCTTAGACCTCACACACTAGTAAAAAAAGAGAACAAACAAGATTAAGGGGAGCACAGAATAAACAAACAAGTAAGGAGGATAATTCCATGTAGTGATGAAGGCTATGAAGAAAATAAAGTCAAGCAAAAGGACAGAGACAGGAGTGGAGTTCAGAGCTACTTTGGAGTAGATGGCCCGAAAAAATTTCTGAGGATGCGTCATTTAAGCTGAGAGCAGAAAGATACAAAGGAGCCATGGCAGAGAACTTTGGGTTGAAGGAATGCCAAAGACTTAAGACAGGAAAAAGCTTGACATAAGAAAGGGAAAACTCCAGGACCATGGGAATAGAGAATGAGGAAAACTAGTATATAGGCCAAATCAAGACGGGATTAGGCGGGGAAAGGAAAATGGGTTAATGACAACTCAAGATAACTAAGTCCCTGGATTTCAAACCATTAATGTAGTATAAAACAGAAAATTTCAGGTGGTGATTAATAGTTGATACTAAGCTAGGACTGATTGTGTAAAAAATCATCCCCTATTCTAAAAGGCATTTTAGAAAATATTTAGATAGTTAAAATTATTAAGTAATCAATATAAACTTGAGGACTGTGAAGGTTGTTGGGGTGAGGGGAGAAATAAGAGATTGAGTCCTGCTTGAGAAATCTACAACTGAACAGAAAATGCAGAGGATATACCACTGAAGAGTGTATTAAGGACCTTTGAAAACAAAATGTAACTAAGTACAAGTTAACATGAAACAAATTATATCAAGTGCAGATGAGAGAGTCAGAAACAAGTTAATTACTCAAGAACAGAGTGGGTGAATTTTATTTAGAATTTTGCAGTGTAGACTAGATGAAAGATTTGCTTGTAGAATGCTAGAAAAAGTCAAAGTAAGTTACCCCATGTGAAGCTAAAAGAAGTGTGCCAGTGTGAATTAAAAAAAAAAAATGGTTATTGTTTTTGGTAATCTATTTGCTGTGCAACAAATCATCATAGAATCTAATGGCTTAAGGCAATTTATTAGATGTTCTGTGGATTGACTGAGCTCTGCTGGGTGACACTTACTGGGTTCTTTCATGCAAGGGAGTAAGAAAATGGCTAAGGCTCGATTAGGCTGCTCATCCAAGATAGCAAGTATGCTGGCTCTGAGAGGGAGCTCAGAGATTCAATTGCAGTGCCTACAAGTGGCCTGTGTTGCTTGGGGTTCTAACAGCAGCAGCCTCTAATTTCTAACGGGGAATGTCTCATAGGTAAGCATTTCAAAAGAACAAGGCAGAAGTTAAGCTTTTTATTACCCAGCCTCAGAAGTCTCATAAGATCACTTTCACCACATTCTATTAGTCAAGCAAGTCACTAAGGTCAACCAATATTCAAGGGGAAAGAAATTAAACTCCACCCCTTAACACAAGTAGAACCATGTGTAAAGACCAGAATTCATAAAAGCAATCTTTTACTATCTACCACAGCCTACCCTTTAGCCACCAAAATTCATTCCCATCCCACTCATTCTCCCAAGACTCCCAACATCCTCAAACCACTATGTCATCAGGCTCAAGCTTGATCATATCATATCACTTAATTAAGTCCAGGTGCAGATATGCTCTTTTTTTTTTTTTTTTGAGTTCAAGCTTTTTATTTTTCAATTACAGTTGGTATTCAATATAACTGTATATTAGTTTTAGGTATACAGTATAGTGGTTAGGCACTTATATAATTAATTTATAAAGTGATTCCCCAGATAAGTATAGTACCCAGCTGGGTACCATATAGTTACTACATTATTGACTATATTCCCTAATCTGTACTTTATACACCTGTGACTATTCTGTAACTACTACTTTGTACTTCTTAATCCCTTCACCTTTTTACCCAGCCCCCCAACTTCCCTCCCATCTGGCAACAGTTTCTTCTCTGTATCTATAAGTCTGTTTCTGTTTTGTTTGTCCCTTTATTTTGTTCTTTATACCACATTTAAGTGACATCATGTGGTATTTGTCTTTCTCCGTCTGACTTATTTTATTTAGCATAATACTCTCTAAGTCTATCCACATTGTCACAAATAGTGAGATTTCATTATTTTTTATAGCTGAGTAATATTACATTGTATATATGTACTACTTTTTTATCCAATCATTTCTTGATGGGCAATTAGGCTGCTTCCATTTCCTGGATATTGTAAATAATGCTGCAATGAACATAGGGGTGCTGTGCATATGTCTTTTTAAATTAGTGTTTTGGATTTCTTAATATAAATACTCAGAAGTAGAATTGCTGGGTCATAAGGCAGTTCTATTTTTAATTTTTTGAAGAACTTCCATACTGTTTTCAATAGTGGCTGTATCAATTTCCAATCCCACCAACAGTACACAAGGGTTCCCTTTTCTCCACATCCTCACCAACACCTGTCGTTTGTTGATTTTTTTATGTTAGTCATTCTGACAGGTGTGAAGTGATGCCTCATTGTGGTTTTAATTTGCATTCCTCTGATGGTTAATGACATTAAGCATCTGCATCTTTTCATATGTCTATTGGCCATCCATATGTCCTCTTTGGAGAAACATCTATCCAAGTCCTCTGCCCATTTTTAATTGGATTTTTTTTTATTTTTGGTGTTAAGTTGTATGAGTTCTTTATAAATTTTGGATAATTAACCCCTTATGGGACGTATGATTGGGAATTACCTTCTCCCATTGTCTTTTAATTTTGTTATGGTTTCCTTTGATGTGCAAAAACTTTTTACTTTGATGTAGTCCCATTTGTTTATTTTTCTTTTATTTCTCTTGCCTGAGGAGATATATCAGAAAAAAAATATTATTAAGAGCAATGGTAGAGAGCTTACCCAAATGTTTTCTTATAAGAGTTCTACGGTTTCAGGTCTTACATTTAAGTCTTTAATCCATTTTGAGTTTATTCTTGTATATGGTATAAGGAGGTGGTCTAGTTTCATTTTTTTTCATGTACCTGTCCAGTTTTCCCAACACCATTTATAGAAACACTGTCTTTACCCCATTGTACATTCTTGCTTCCTTTGTCATAGATTGACTGTTTAGGTGTAGATATATGTTTGGGCTCTCTTTTCTGTTCCTTTGATCTATGTGTCTCTTTTTATGCTAGTACCAAAGCCTTGTAGTATAGGTTTGATAACAGGTAACATGATAACTCCAACATTGTTCTTCTTTCTCAAGAATGCAGTGGCTATTCATGGAATTTTGTGGATCCATATTAATTTTAGAATTATTTGCTCTAATTCTGTAAAAAAAAAAAAATGTCATTGGTCTCTTAATAGGGATTACACTGAATCTACAGATTGCTTTAAGTAGTATGGACATTTTAATGATGTCAGTTCTACCTATCCATGAGCATATTTCCTTCCATTTATTTGTATCTTCTTCAATTTCTTTCTTCAATGTTTCATAACTTTCTGAGTACAGGTCTGTTACCTCCTTGGTTAAATTTATTCCTAGGTATTTTATTGTTTTTGATGAAATTCTAAATAGGATTGTTTTCATAATTTCTCTTTCCGATGGTTCATTATTGGTGAATAAAAATGAAACTGATTTCTGAATATTAATTTTGTATCCTGCTACTTTACTAAATTCATTAACAGTTCTATCAGTTTTTTGGTGGACTCTTTAGTGTTCTCTATATATAGTAGCATCTCATCTGCAAATAATGACAGCTTTATTTCTTCCTTTCAAATTTGGATGCCTTTTATCTCTTTTTCTTGTCTGACTGCCATACACCTAGGAGTTGTAATACTATGTTGAATAAAAGTGATGAATGAACATCCTTCTCTTGTTCCTGATCTTAAGGAAAACACTTTTATATTTTCCCTATTAAGTGTGATGTTGGATGTGGATTAGTCAAAGATGGTCTTTTTGATGTCGAGGTATTCTCCCTCTATTCTCACTTTGCTGAGAGTTTTTATCATAAATGAATGCCGAATTTTGTCAAATGGTTTTTTTCTGCATCTAGTGATATGACCACATAATTTTTATACTACATTCTGTTTATATGGTGTATCACCTTAATTAATTTGTAGATATTGAACCAAACCTCCATCCCTGGAATAAATCCCAGTTGGTCATGCTGTATGATCTTTTCAATGTATTACTGAATTCAGTTCGCTAACTTTTTTTTTTTTTTTTGGAGAATTTTTGGATCTCTGTTCATCAGGGATATCAGCCTATAATTTTCTCTTTTTGGTAATGTCTATGTCTGTTTTAGAATCAGAGTAATGATGGCCTCATAAAATGAGGTTGGGAGCCTCCCATCCTCTTGAATTTTTTGGAATAGTTTGAGAAGAACAGGTATTTATTCTTCTTTGAATATTTGATAAAATTCACCTGAGAATCCATTGAGTCTAAGACTTAGTTTGTCGGCAGTTTTTTTTTTTTTATTTCTGCTTCAATTTCATTAGTAGTAATTGATCTGTTCAGATTTTCTGTTTCTTCTTGATTCATTCTTAAAAGAGTACATGTTTCTGGGAATTTACCCATTTCTTCCAGATTGATCAATTTGTTGACATATAATTGTTCATAGTATTTTCTTATAATCCTTTGTATTTCTGGGGTGTCAGTTGTCGTCATCTTTTATTTCTGATTTTATTTAATTGAGCCCACTCCCTTCTTGATAAGTGTAGTTAAAGGTTTATCAATTTTATCTTTCCAAGGATAACCTCTTGGTCATTGATATTTTGTTTTGGGCTTTTTTTTCAGACTCATTTATTTCTGCTCTGATTTTTATTATTCCCTTCCTCTACTCACTTTGGGCTTTGTTTGTTGTTCTTTTTTCAGTTGAATGGCTTATTTGAGATTTTTCTTCTTTCTTAACATAGGCCTATACTGCTAAAAATTTCCCTCTTAGTACTCCTTTTGCTGTATCCCATAGATTTTTGGGTCTTCGTGTTTCATATTTATTTGTCTCAAGGTCATTTTTTATTTCTTCCCTGATCTCGTTGTTAACCCATTTGTTGTTTAGTAGTATGTTATTTAGCCATGTGTTTGTGTGTTTTTCAGTTCCTTGCTTGCAATTGATTTTTTGTTTCATACCACTGTGATCAAAGAAGATGCTTGATATAATTTCAATTTTCTTAAATTTAGTGAGACTTGTTTTGTCACTAGCATGTGGTCTACCTTGGAAATTGTTCCATTTGCACTTGAGATACATATTTTTTTTCCTTCTTTGGGGTGAAATGCTCTAAAAATATGAAACAAATCTGTTTGTTCTAATGTGTTATTTAAAACTACTGTTTGTTGATTTTCTGTCTGGAAGATCTGTCCAGTAGGGTGTAAAGTCCCCTACTATGACTATATTACTGTCAATCTCTCTCGTTATGTCAGTCAACATTTTCTTTATATATTTAGGTGCTATATTGGTTGCATAAATGTTTACTAGGGTTATGTCATCTTGTTAGATTGATCCCTTTATCATTATATAATGTCCTTCTTTGCCTCTTATTATAGCCTTTGTTTTAAAGTCTATTTTGTCTGATAAGTATTGCTACCCTAGCTTTTTTATCATTTCTATTTGCATAAAATATCTTTTTCCATCCCTTTACTTTCAGTCTGTGTGTGTTTCTGTGTTTCTCGATCTGAAGTGGGTCTCTTGTAGACAGCATATGTATTGGTCTTGTTTTTTATCTATTTGGCTATCATATATATTTTGATTAGCGCATTTAATTCATTTACATTTAAAGTGATATTGATAGGTACCTAGTTAATGCCATTTTATTGTTCATATTTATTATCTCCTACCCTTTCTTCTTCTTAAAGAAGTCCATTTAACATTTCTTGCAATACCAGTTTGGTGATGATGAATCCTTTAGCTTTTAGCTTTTTCTTATCTCACCTTCAATTTAATTGACAGCCTTGATGGGTTGAATAGTCTTGGTTGTGGGTCCTTGTTTTTCATCACTTTGAATATTTTGTACCAATCCCTTCTGGCCTGCAAAATTTCTGTTAAGAAATCAGTTGACAGTCTTATGAGAGCTCCCTTGTAGATAACCAGCTGTCTTTCTCTTGCTGCTTTTAAGATTCTCTTTTTCTTTAACCTTCGTTATATTAATTATTATGTGTCTTAGTGTGGGCCTGTTTGGGTTTATCTTGTTTGGGACTCTGCATTTCCTAGACTTGTATGTCTACTTTCTTGATCAGGTTCAGAAAGTTTTCCATCATTAGTTCTTCAAATAGTTTCTCAATCTTATGCTTTCTCTCTTTTCCTTCTGGTGCCTCTACAATGCAAATGTTGTTACACTTGACGTTGTCCCCTAAGTTCCTTAAACTTTTGTAATTTTTTTATTTTTTTCTTTTCGCTGTTTCTGTGGGTGTTTTTTCTGCCACCTTATAATCAGAGTTGCTGATTTGATTCTCTGCTTCATCTAATTTGCTATTGATTCCGTCTAATGTATTTATTTCGGTTATTGTATTCTTTATTTCTTTTTTTATGGTTTTTATGTCTTTTATTATGCTTACTATCTCTGCTGAAGTTTTCACTAAGTTCTCTGAACATCTTTATAACTAGTGTTTTGAACTCTGAAGCTGGTAGATTGCTTGCCTCTGTTTCATTTAGTTATTTCTTTGGAGTTTTCTCCTGTCATGTCCTGTTTTCTCCTGTTTATTTAGCTAGCCAAGGAATGTGAGTTTATTTGGGACATGTTTCTTTTCTCTTCATTTTGGCTGCCTCTCTGTGCTTGTTTCTATGTATTAGGTAGATCCTCTATGTCTCTCAGTCTCATCAGATAGTTTTATGGAATAGGTATCCTGTGGGGCACAGTCTCCTTCATCACCTGAGACAGATGTTCCAAGTGTGTCCCTTATGTGGGTTTTGTGTCCTCTTGTTGTAGTTGAGCTTTGATTGCTGTTGGCATGTCAGTGGGTGGGACTGACCCTCAGGCTGACTAGCTGTGAGGGTCAGCAATGACTATAACATATAAGTTACTGTGTGGGGCTGACCTCACAGAGCAGGATTCATCCCAGCAGGTTCTGGTGCTTGCCAAAACCACCTTCTGGGTGTGCCACTTGTGTGGCTTTAAGCTGGTGCTCTGATGTGGTCTGAAGCCAGCTACTGGCTGTGTTGATTCTGGGGCCTCTTGGGAGGGGCTCTGGTACAGGCCAAGGTCAACTGCTACCTGTGACTGGCCTGGGACTACCTGGTAGGAGTTACTAAGTGATCAGCAGTTGGTAACTGCCTGTGCTGGATCTGGAGGCACGTGGGCTAGGCCTCGCTGAACCAAAGCCAACTGCCACCAGCAGCTGGGCAGCTCAGCAATTGATACAGGGCACCCCAAGGCCTGCCACCTCTTGCCAGCTGCCTATAAAACTCAGCTGCTGAAAGAGCCTTGGGCAGTATTTGAGCTGAGTGATGCAGTGTCTCCAGGAGTCACCAGGGTGGGATGAGTGGTGTTCATCAGGTTAATGCAGATTCAAATTTGGCACAAGTACTGAGCCTGGATTTGACCCACGGGCTGAAGCTTGATATATAAATTGTTGGTTGGCTAACTGGACCCATACAGGAGGGCAAGGAGAGCTGGGAGAGGCAGGCCACTGGACTGGTGGATAGATATTTAATAAGCTCAGGTTTAGTTCTTCAAGTATAGTTCCTATTAACTGAAGAGACAAATTATCTGTCACATCCACATCACACAATGGTGAGAAGGCATAAGATAACTGAAATAGATATTCCTCTTCACAGAGACAAAATAAAAGCACACAGCAGGTCCACAACAGTTCTGAAATCCATTCAAACATATGTCACCAATTATTTGTTATGGCACAGTCCTGTTTCCTAAGAATGATTCATTGGCGCTTTTGGCTGCTACCTCTGAGATCTTAGTTCTGCTCTCTGAGTCAACCCTCTTTCCCCATTAGACAAGTCATCCTTGTAATTAGTTTTTTTCAGCTTGCTTTCTGCAGGTTAGGGAAACAAAAACTTCTTATCATTTTGTACTATCGTATTCCTTTCATTCCAAGTTTCTATAATTCCTTTTAAAACTTGTGGGCTTCCTGTGTGTCTAATTGTAATCCATTCCATTCAACAAAAGTCACATCCCAATTTCTTCCAAAAAAAAAAAAAAATACTTGGCCTAAGCATTAATGTCCTGTGGGACAATGCCCTTAAGATACTTGGAAGTTTTGTTTTGTCTAGTCAAGAGTCTTCAGGGGCTCTATTTTTAGCAGAAAGGGCATACCCAAATATTCTTAGAAGTCCTGTTAAGCATACTTTTACATTTTTTCAGGTTACAACAAAAGGTCTTACAGGCAGACTCTTGAGATCTTTACCATACTGAATTTGATCTTTACTCTGATGGCATCATTGACTAGGAGAATTTTTTTTAGGAGGCTAAAGAAGAGAAACTTTTTTTTAACACAGAAAATCCTAACTTCCTTATATTTCCTCTAATTTTTCTCGAAACTGTTCCTTTGATTTCTCTAAATTTTATGCAGAACAGTTGCTTCTTGAGTCCATATCTCTCTTCTCATTTTATTTTCGCACCAGCACTAAAAAAACTACTTGGCAATGTGTAAATCTACTCACTAGATTCATAAGTTCATTAGGTACATATATCAGAGTGTATGCTGTTTCACTTTTACCCCCAAATCTTATTCACATTTCTGTTGTGGCAACTCTAACCCAGAACCATACAAGGAAAAGTGAGAAACAGACAAAGCTTAGCTGATACAGTACAAAACCACCACATTTACAGAAGTAGCAAAAATGATGTTCCCCCCTTTCTTATAAGCTTATCCCTCTTTTTCTACAAACACTGCAAAAATTAAAAGAAAATAAATAAAAGCTTCATATTCTATAACAAATTGTGAGTATTCTTAACATGTCAATTATTGTTATGAAGACAAAACTATTAACAGTTCTTACATTATGTAGTAACCTACTACCTTCTTGTGCACGTGTAAAATCTTTCCCTTAATTTCTTCTTACCCCTCAGGCCTGACTGCCCTCTAGTCAGAGTAACTTCATCAGTTATTATTCTATTTATATAATTATAAATGTTTGTTTAAATGAAATTTAATCAATACAGAAAAGCATAATGAGAGCAAACATTATTAGAAATTTCACAGCACTGCAACATCTACTGTTAACACTTTAGTGACCACTGTCTCATTGTTCTCTTTATGCATATGTATACACACACATTTCTACATCTTTCAAGGTATTTTTCATTGAGAATTTTCTTTCTTCCTTCTTTCTTTCCTTCCCTCCTTCGTTCCTTCCTTCCCTCCTTCCTTCTCTCCTTCCTTCCTTCCTTTCTTTCATAATGTGTTTGTTTTCCTTGACTTCCTTTTACCTTTCTATAAGTTACCACATCTCCATCAAGTTAACTGGTATAAGAAACCTCGAATAAAGTTTTCTGTGGCTTTCACTTTGTTGCGGGGAGAGAAGGGTGGTCGGTATAGTTTCTCATGGTTTATCTTTATTTTTTGAAGATCTCTCCAACTCAACTAATAAAAGATAGTTAATAACTTTTTTCAATAAATTCATAATATATAAACCCCTACTCATGTTGGAATTTGTATCTTGTATATGATAAAAGAAATTAAGAGCCCATTTTTACTTTCTTCAAAATGAACACCCAGTTGTATTAACACTATTTATGAAATGAAACATGTATCCTCCTCCAAAATTGCCATATATTAAATCTCTCATATACTGGCTTGAGCTCTCTATTTTACTCTTCCAATATCATAGTGTTTATTAGTAATGGATTAATGTTTTAATATATATTGAAACAAATTTATTCTCACTATTCATCATTTCCTAACCTTCTTGGCTACTTTTGTGGTTCATTCTTTTGTATTCAAAAAGTCAGTACCATTTTATCCAATATATTTTAAAATACTGAGATTCCAGTTAGAATTACATCAAATGTATGTATTGGTTTGCCATTATCGACATTTTGTGTCATTGAGTCTTCCCAACCAAGAGCATATTATCTTTCAAATTGGTTAATGGACTTCAACAGATGTTATAGTTTTCTGCATAAAGATGTCATTTCCTTCTCTGTAAGTTTATCTCTAATATTTCATTATTTCCCTACTGAATGGCAGTAAAGAGCAAATAAGCCTAAATCACAAACTTGATGTTTAGCTCCTGGATAATTAGCATGGACTATGACTAAGTTTTCAAGCAGAATTATTTTACAGAGCTGAGCTAGTGAGATTCCTACATTAACAAAGTCAAGGTCACAGGGCAGCCCCCTTGTAGAACAGTTACATCAGGCTGGCAAAAAGTAGGAGTGAACCACAGCAAATCCACAGTCACTAAGAGACAAAAGAAAAAAAAATGCGCATACTACTTATCCTTTGAATTTGATTGAAACATTTTATAAGGAGCAACTGATTAATATACATATATGCAGATGTATATGTGTGTATAGCTTTCATGGTTAAATGGTTTAAAATAAAATGTGACTAGCGGCAAAATCCAATCTGCAAATGTATAAACCACCCTCTGTTTACACTTCACACAAACTGCCTCTTCAGCAAACTGCTTCTGTCTTAATCAGAGGTTACAAGTAACATTAGTAATGAAAGAAAAATGTTGGTTCTCCACTCTAGATATCAACTTCATTTTTTTTTTTAAATTTTATCCTGAAAAGTCAAAAATGCAATCATTTTATTTGGTTATTTTATTTGGTTATTCTATAATCAAGAACACTAATCTTTTGAGAGACAGTACAACAGGAAGGCGAACAGTGTGTGAATTTTACTGACTGTTCTTTATGGTAATTGGGCTGTAGCTACAATCACTGTATTCTAATTTCGAGACAAATACAAAAACAGATCAATTGGTTAGCTGAATAGTTTTGTATATCCTTGAATACCAAATTACCTTTTGACTTTCCTATTAGAGTATTATAGGGTTGGGATGAACTTTAGTGTCTTATATCTCAGAGATTAAACTCTATTCGCTTTTATTATGTATCTTTCCAATAAACATGCTATCCAACCAAAGTTTAGTTAAGGGGCGGGTAAGCTAGACAGCTGCCAAGGGTGTCAGGCCATCATAGACATCAAAAAATCCCTCAAATAAATTGAAAATACAGCATCAGGCAACTGAGGTTTTATACATGATTCCTTATATAACTATCAACTTATATAAGAAGTAATATAAAAATATGAGTGTACTTTTTGGAATATATATGAAAAAAACATTTTTTTCTGAAATATACATTTTTCAAATATTTTCTGGATATATATCTAGAAATATATATTATGTATATTATTCACAATCCCTACTGCTCTTTATGGAAAATATATCCTTTATTTAAAAAAAAAAAAACTCAGTCATTATAATGGCTTTCAACACACTTGAGGAAAATATTATGTTGTAGACAGAGGCAGTGGTGAAATTCTAAATATTTACTAACCAATACAGCAAGCACTTCAGCTTACCAATGCTTCTTTCTCTGGGGAAAAAAAAAAAATAAGGAGAGCTAATACATCTATGTCTTTGTCTCTAGACTAAATATTCCCATGACTTTCAGAACTGGCTTCATTAGCATGGTTTCAAATCCTCTTCCAATGCTGGTTCTTCTCCTTCTCCACCAAAGCTACAGTCCTCATGGATAAAGACAACAGTCCATATGTGCTCCCACCAACAGGGCAACAGCAGCATGACCACCTCTTTCTTTATACCATACTTTTAAAAGACTTGAAAACTGCACTAGCTTCTTTGGCAGGTTCATCATCCTCATAAGGTCAACCTTATGAGTTACCTTTCTATAATCTTTTAATACTACCTTATTACATTCAAGGTTTATGTTAAAATACTTAATTAGAAAAACAGACACCTATTTTATGACTCTAATAAGAGATAACCTACTCCAAAATGCATGAATCAGAATCTCCTAATGTGTAACATATTTACTCTAAATGCTTAAATTAAAAAGAAGTGTATTACACTTAACAATTTAACATTTCCATGACTGCAAGAAGCAACTTTTCTACCAATGTTCATTTCTACTATGATGAGTGTATTACCATATCAACTCCTAGGAGTTAGCTGTGTCTATAACAGGCATCAGAAAATTAAATGTATAACTAATATTCAAAGAGACTGCAATAAAAATTAGTGTGGTAATTACCAATGTTGAAGGTGAAGAGTTTTAATCAAATCACCTTCTTAGGTCCCTATATTTTCATTTTAAAATGTGTTTGAGAAATCGCAGTGAAGGTTGCTGCTTTCAACATCAAATGCAAGTCTAATTAGTACCTTTTTACTGCAATTAATAACTGTTACACTCAGCATTCTTTAAATCAGTATACATAGGTTCTCCCTTGTTTTTTTCTCTTCATCTAACCCTTAACCTGCTGTGTTTGGCAACAGAGAAGAGTGTTCATTTTGTTTGGAAAAAATAATTGCAATTCGTACTGTCCAGGAGATTTCCTCACAACTAGACAGAGTAGATATTTGAAGAGACTTTCAATTCCCTCTATTGCTTATGTTATGGCTTTTAACAGATTCTGAAGGATACCATCAGTTTTCTAGGCTAGTACCTCAAAGCATTGCTCATATGAAATATGCTTTCCATCAGTGTTCTATTTACTCGATGATATAAATCTCCTTTTATCCTCCCATTGAGATGGGATTTCCAGAACCAAATAGTTTTCTTTGGTACTTTATAATTTTCTGGCTACATTTACACACTTTGGTATTTGTTAGAGATGATAATTATTACATGAGTGTTAAATCAACAAGCACTAGTTCATTTAATTAACCAAGATGATAAAGGAAAATCTTACTCATGCCCTGATACCTCAAAATAGTAAAAGAAAATGTATAATAGTGAAACAGAAAGAGCACTGGACTTGAAATCAGAAGACTTGAGCTGGAATCCTGATGTCTCTACTTATTTTACTACATATGGGATCCTGTACACGTTACTTAAACTCTCTAAGCCTCTGTTTCTTTATTTACAAGATCTTCAGTGAGTGTGTCAGCTAAACTCGATATAGCATGTGAGAAGAAACAGGGAGAGAAGGATGATTAAGAGATTTTAGGCCTAAGAAATTAAGTATGACTTTACTACTTACTGAGGTAAGGAAGATGGCAAAAAAAATATTGAGAGTTTGTTTTTTTTGACGTGGTATATTTGAAATATCTATACTATATCCAAGCAGAAATAATAAATAAGAAGTCTGATACAAAAGTCTAGAATTCAAGGAAAGGTATGAACTAACATGTTAATAATAATTACTTCTACCCACTATTCACCAAACATACTGGATGCTGTAGATAAATTATTTCTCAAGACAAACTTTTGCGTGCATGAGTATTTTTATCATAGTTATACTTTTCTAATAGTTAGCACAGTGTCTAGTTATGCAAGCTACTAAAATATTTTTTGAACGAATTTTCAAATGAAGATGTCAAGATTCAAAGAAACTTAGCCATAACTAGTAAGCAGCAGAACCAAGATTCAAGATTAAACTTTTTTCTAATTCTAAACGGTTATTCTTATCTAATATCTTCTTACATAATAACTATAAAGCAACTTCGCACTCATTAGTTTATTGAGTCTTCACGATAGTCATTTCTGATAGGAGCAGATGAGAGATAGAGGCTCAGAGAAACTGAGTGAGTGGTTTGATACTACTGTGCATTTTGTCACTTTTGCCAGGGCTTTCTATCACTCACAGCTAAAGACAGTTATATACACTGCTGGTAGGACTGCAAATTGGTACAGCCGCTATGGAAAACAGTATGGAGGTTCCTCAAAAAACTAAGAATCGATCCACCATATGATCCAGCAATCTCTCTACTGGGTATTTACCCCCAAAGACTTGAAAACTCATATCCAAAATGATATTTTCACACCGATATTCACAGCAGCATTATTCACGGTGGCCAGGACACGGAAGCAATGGAATTGTCCTATGATAGATGACTGGATAAAGAAGCTGTGGTACATATGTACAATGGAATATTACTTAGTCATAAGAAGAGATGAAATACAGCCATTTGCGATAACATGCATGGACCTTGAGATAATCACGCTAAGCGAAATAAGCCAGACAGAAAAAGTTGAAAACCACATGATATCATTTATATGTGGGATATAAACCAAAAGCAACAAACAAGACAAACAGAAACTCATGGATATGGACATTAGACTAGTGATTACTAGAGGGGAGGGGAGAGGGGAGAGGTAGATGGGGTAAAAGGGGTCAAATATGTGATGACAGAAAGAAATCTAAACTATGGGAGGTGAACACACAACGTAAATATATATATGCCTTACTGTTAAATTGTACACCTGAAACATTGGATTTCGTTAACCAATGTCACCAAAAAAATAATAATAATAAATTTATAAATAAATAAATCTGCTTTCAAAAAAAATTAAAAAATAAAAATAAATAAAGACAGTTACATAAGTTGACCATGCACAACCTTCTAACCTAAAGCTACTTATCATAGAAAACCTACTCCAGGTGTTTTCAAATACCTGAATAGATCACCTGATTGATTCACTGATTGAATCATATAAATTAATTAGTGCTGATATTTGGTTCTATGGCTTTGGTAGACACTGTAGTCAATCAAACTTCAAAACATTTTATCATAATGTGGCATAACGTGGCAAGATAATCTATAATAATAATCATTTGAGTATTTTCTTGCTTCTTTGAAAACCCAAAAGAATGAGAGATACTGTCCTCTTCCACCTACCAAAGAGGAAATGAATCTTGGCCTCCCAGAAGTCTGGAAACTCTCTTGCTGAAGTATAAAATTAACAGGGTTCCATTTGGAAATGCTTCTGCTTAGAGAAGCCATAGAATCTGGAGAGAAGAGTAGGGTGGATGGACGACAAATGGCTCTACTTGAGGCAAAAGGATAACTTCCCTGAGCCTGGAAAAATGGAAGGTATTTGGGTATGAGGAGTGCCCTGGACGAAGGGGAAGGTTTTGGAGTGGGCCTTGGGAGATGAGTTAGTGGGATATTCACTCTGCCTAGAATGTTCTTCTGCCAAGTAGTTACATGGCTAGTTCCATAGTTCATCTAGGCCTCTATTCACATGTCACAAACTTCAGGAGGCCCTGTCTTACCACCTAAAAATATCTACCTCCAACATCCCACTATTACCTTCTCTACCCTTACTTTGTTAAATATCAGATGTATGATCTCTAAAAACAGTGACATTTCCTGGTTCAAAAAGATTTTAACCAAGTTCCATAGTAGGAAGAATAAAGTGATTTGAACCTTGATCAACAATATTTCTGTGACTTTTAATGTTCTATTAAATCATATATTCATGATCTTTCTAAAATTTTCATTTATAACACATTTCATGCTTGCTTTTATAATATCCTGCTTAAAAGTAAAAGAATTTCTCTAGCCATGTTTATGCTACATTATTCATAAATATTTTGGTATGTAGGTAGTAAGGGCTAAGGCAGTGATGGAGCTAGAGTAGGAGAATAAGTGGTTCACGAAACCACTTTGAATCAGCTTACGCTTGGTGAAACTCCTTTTCTTTAGATAGGCTTCACATAAATTAATTAATCCTGATATTTGGAGCTGGGGCCTGTGGGAGGTAATTATGTTTAGATGAGGTTATGACGGGGACACCCTCACAATAGAATTAATATCTTAGAAGAAGAGGAAGAACTCTGTGTGTCTTCATGTTCATGCAATAAAGCAAGTCCATGTGAGGACATAACCAGAAGATAGCCATCTGCAAACCAGAAAGAGGGCTCCCACCAGACACTGAATCTGCCTTGATCTTGGACTTCCCAGCCTTTGGAACTATAAAAAACAAATGTTTGTTGTTCAAGCCACCCCGTCTATGGTATCTGTTATAGCAGCCCAAGTTGACTAAGACATCATGTTATACAAAGGCAGGAGAATTGTAAAGTTATTGATATCCATGATTATACACACAGAGACACATATACATGAACACAGAAAAATAAATGTCCCTATATGAAGGGAAGAGATAAATAAAGCAATTTGTATTTTTAAAAACTAAAAGAATCAACAAAATAACATACATAAGAAGAACACTGAAAGAAAAAAAAGATCTGGCATAAATCTAATTAATCATATCAGTATAGAGAGGTTCAGATTGGTTTTGGTAAACACAGGGTGGTTTTTGAGTGGAAAGTAAATAAGTGCACTGAGGTGCTGTACTAATCACATTTGTTCTAACATTGACCTTATAATAATTAAAAATTGACGCTTGCAACATAATACAGCTGTGCAATCATATTTAAACCTAATCATTTCATAGAGAGAGGAAAGCTGTACAAAAAGGTCAAAGACACTTTAATTTCATGACAGTAAATTTACTCTTTATTCCCAAAGTGAAAATGTCTAATTTCTAAAAGAGCAAACCAATAATTACTTATTATAAACCTATTTTAGTCAATACTTAATTTCTCTATATTGATTAGTGTTTAGACATTTAAAATGTACCCTACAGCAAGACTATGTGTTTACAATACTATTCTCCCTACTGATGTTTGTAAGTATTACAGGTATCGATTTAAGACATGTCTCAAAAATGCCAAACTTAATAGTAATCATATAAAAAAGGGTTTGACTCCTTTAAAACTGGAATTTAATTTTTAAATATTTGAATACTAGTGTCCTTAAAGGTCTCTGTATTACAATCGCTATTTCTGCCACTATATAATTTAATGATGGGTACTCGATTAAACTATGCATTATAATTCTCCTCTCCCAAAAGTAGTAGAGAGAGAAAATATATAAATGATCAACATTATCATTCACGACTGAAGAAAATGTTTTTTATTTTATGTACTTTTGATTGTAAAATAAAGACTGGGAAATTATTTCACCCTTAACTTGCATTCTGTGTAACTTAGAGCTCCTTGCAATAAAACAAAATGATGCTTCATCAGGATGTTACTGGGAGTACCAAGGCAATTTGCAAACTTTCTATCATTAAGTCTGAGTGTAACATCACTGTGAGGCAGGTATTAATATAACACTTCTCTCTTGAGGAGTTTGATGTATTTTACATAACTTTATTAACTCTTCTTAGAGCTTGGCAAAAAGGCTAAGATGTCTAACCATCTACCTCATTCACAAAACACACACAAAAATAAAAAAGATTGTATATAGCTACATATTTTAAATTCTCTTTTATTAGTAATCTGAAATTATGACCAAAGATAAGGTCAATTGGGTCACTCAATATATTTGGCTTTTGTTAGCACTGATGTTTTAACAGGTTTCAATTTCATAAATTTGAAGTCAAATTAAATACTTAAAAGATTATTAACCCCATGAATTATTGAGCAATACTGTTTCTGAAGATGGAAGAAATTTATGAGTAATAGTCAACTTTTCCCTTTATTAAAAACTGCAAAAGCAGGTTATGATCCTAGTAACAGGCATCACAATATCTTTAAATAAATCTATGCATCCCTTAGCAAGAGTGCAACTATGCACACATGGAGACAGCCTGAAGAGAGATATAAAGTGAAGGGCACAGAAATACTAACAATGTTTAACAGCTTACCAAGGGTCAACCACTATTTTAAAAAATCTACATGTATTAACTCATAAAATGGTGCAATATTATCCCCATTTTATGATGAGGAAACTGATGCTCAGAAAGCTGAGCCAGTCTTAGATCACAAAGCTACTAAGTGGTAGAGTAGGAATACAACCCAAGATATATGATTCCAAAGCTCGAGTTCTTAGCCAATGTTCTAGAAAGGAAGAAAAGCTGCCCTTAGATGCCCTGATCCATGGTATACCCCATCACAGAGTTCCAAGTCCATAATCCTTTTCCACTCCAATTGTAACATCTGTCATCTCACAGTCAATCTCAAAATCATCACTGAAGAATAAGTGCTCAAGTTTGTGTATTGTACTTTCAAAATATGGCACCAGAATTTAGAAGATGGTCACAAGGAGGTAGTTAGAAGTACAGACCTTGGTGTCAAACAGACTTCAACAGGCTATCACCAGGCAAGTTACTTCTATCCAAGCTTTATAAAATAAAGATCATGAAACTTGCCACCTGGTGCTATAATGATAATTAAAAAGGTTAATATTAAGTGCTTAAGACAGAGCCTCACATATAATAAGCACTCAAAAAGTGGTTGCCATTCAGCAGAGGAAACCATCAAAAAAACAAAAAGACAACTTACTGAATAGGAGACAATATTTGCCAATAATAAATCCCATAAGGGGTTAATATCCAAAATATATAAGGAACTCATACAACTTACCACCAAAAAGACACTCTGACTAAAAATGGGCAGAGGACCTGAATAGACATATCTCAAAAGAAGACACATAGCCAATAGACATATGAGAAGATGCAAATTAAAACCACAATAAGATATCACCTCATACCTGTCAGACTGGCTATCATCAAAAAAATCAACAAAAATGTGTTGGTGAGGATGTAGAGAAAAGAGAACCCTCATGGAACTGTAAAGTGGTGTAGCCACTATGGAAAACAGTGTGAAGGTTTCTCAAAAAATTAAAAATAGAACTACCATATCACCCAGCAACCCCAATTCTGGCTATTTATCCAAAGAAATCCCAAACACTAATTTGAAAAGATATATGTATCCCTATGTTCATTGCAGCATTATTTACAATAGCCAAGATATGGAAGCAACCTAAGTGTCCACCAATAGACAATTGGATAAAGAAGTGGTGCATACATACAATGGAATAGTACTAGGCCATAAAAAAGAACAAAATATTACCATATGCAACACATGGATAGACCTAGAGAGTATTATGCTAAGTGAAATAAGTCAGAGAAAGACAAATACCATATGATTTCATTTATATTTGGAATTTTAAAAACATAATAAATTAACAAACAAAACAGAAACAAACTCACAGATATAGAGAGCAAACCGATGGTAGCCAGGTGGGAGGAGGGTTGGGGGGATGGCTCAAAAAGGTCAAGGGATCAAGAGGTACAAATTGGCAGGGATGTAAAGTGCAGCATAGGGAATATAACCAATAATATTGTAATAATTTTGTATGGTGTGGGAGAGTGCTAGACTTATCAGGGGGAACACTTTATAAGTTAAATAAATGTCTGGCCACTATGCTGTAAAAAAAAAAAAAGTGTTACTATTATAGTAAGTTAATATAAATTTTTTTGAGCCATTCTCGAAACTGAAATTCAGAATCACACTACTGGTGGCAAACTGAACTGAACTGATTCTTTTATAAAATATGTGTTCTTGGCATTATGCATGATCTTGTTTGTTTAATTCTCAGAACAAACCTAGAATTAAAGTGTGGTTATGCCCACTTTTAAATTGGAAAATAAGCTTAGACATGTTGTTACTTGTCCATTATCCTGCCAGTAGAAATTAGATGATTAATCAATTAACTAACTAGATGTGTACCTAAAAGCAGATGAAAAGTACCAATAAGCAAGAAAATTATTTGAACAACTATCTCTAACTCAAAAAATTTGGAACTAAAAAGTTCCTAGACTGAAGTTCACATTATTTAGCTTTTACTGTAATTAGAGTAAAGCTCCACCTAGAAAGAGTAGTTAGAACAGAGATGATTAAGAGGAAAAATACTTCCCAAAAATATATCCCCCATGTCAAGCACACATCAGGTCCTTCTGCTACTTCTATCAAAGCTACCAAGGGAAAAAGGCTAAAGCAGGGCCAAGGTTAGGGTAGGAACTTCTGATAGTACTAGCGGGGAAACAGGTAAGAACTCTGCACTCACAGGCTGGGGCTCCAGGGGAAAGAGGTTAAGACTGTGGCACTGTAAAGTAGATTTGTTTCAAATAAGCCTCACCTGCATCCAAATATCCTGTAGAAGTAGGCTTCTGGTCTATTCACAGAAATCTGCAGAAAAAAGGAAAATTGTATTACTCTTTCACTGACCTCCTGCCTGAACCTTAAGCTACCACTATTCCCTAAATTGCAAATGTTGTAGTTATACAAAATAGACACCTCATGTTGAATTAGAACACTATTTTCTCTATTTAATGCATTCAAAAAGGTTATGTCATTTGCATAATATCTGCTATATATAAGAAAATTATTTAGCACTTTCACTTAAAGAACATGATTCAGAACTGATTCCAATATATACATTATTTCCACAATAACTTTAAAGAAAACAGATTTAAGGAAAAGAATGGAATTTCCTCTTTCATTGGCCAATATACAAGCCCATATGGAAAATATAGCAGATATCAAAGTAGTCATATATTAAAAGAAACACGAGCTCAATTATAAGGGCTCTGCTTATACAGATGTGGAAAAGAGTGGGAAAAAATACTTGACCCATATGTCAACAACAAATATAATTAAAAATATATTCATATTATACCAAGAACATATAAGATCGTGTGTTCCACTATCAATTATCAGGCAGCACCCAACCTAACCATTTCTTCTATGTTTAGAATATATGACCTCTCTCAATAATTCATTCTAACTTTTAACAATTGCCCTATTAAAGTAAATCTTTTTTATATAATTTAAATCACTCATATAATAGGATAGAAACACCTAGAATGATGCTAAGCACATACAAGTAACTCCACAAACATTTGTTGATGAGATGGTGATTCCAGCCTATTTCTCTTTTCTCTGACCTTAGTGGAGACAGGAGAAATGCTTAGATAGGAACACTGGCAAAATGGTTAGAAATAAGAGGAAGTTGATTAGAGACAACTGCAGGGTAGGACTGAAGAAGAAAACAGCACAGAATGACTCACTGTGCCCTAGTACACTGTGATCTTAAAAGACATAGCCAGCCACCAACCAGAACTTGCTAAAGCATATACACAGAAAATCTATTGCCCTCTTGCTTTCCCACTTACTCCCATGCAAATAACTCCCAAATCAATCAATCTCTCTCTCTCTCTAACCCTGTCTTCTCCCAGAGTTCCAATTCCATTTATGTAACTGTATAATTGTATTGGGTGGTAGCATGGAAGGCATCTTTGGTAAGATCTAGTGAAAAGAACCATTATGAGTTGTGAACATTCTAGTGTGAGAAGTACTAACGTTAACAAGGAAAAATTTATTTGTCTTGCAGATTCTTCAGTCTCCTGAATCTTACTGGAGAAATTTAAGTAGGTGACTGGTTTAGAGCAGGACTCTCCGGTAATAGAATGGACTTTTTATCCTCAGCAATAAAAGATCCAACAAAGGGACTAAATTTAGATACTCTGACAGCACCTCAAACTCAAAATTTCTAAAATTAAACTTCCTAAAGAACTAGTTTCTGCGGACTTCCTTGTTTGTTAAGAATACACTTGTTCTCTCGGGCTCTAAACATGAGTCATCTTGCCTCACTCCTCACCCACCTCCATCATATCTAATTAAACATCAAGTCAAATCTGTTTTTTCTTCAGCACTTTTTTACAACCCTCTGCTGCTTTCTTTTCCCACTGCTTCATCTCTAATTTGGTTTTGACCTCATACTTGGCTCCTTGACTATAGCCCCTTGACTCTTCTGAACAGTTCATCTGGCAAGTAGCTTCTGCTTTGAGTTTGAGCTCTGCTTTGATTAGGTCACTATTCTTATCAGAAATAGTCTATGGGTCCCTCTTGTCTGCTGTACAAAAATATCCCAAGCTTCTTTCAAATACACCCCAAACTGCCTTCGGTCTTACCTTCTCCTATCTTTTTGGGCACCAGCCATGCTGGCTATAATCCCACTCCCCACCTCACTCTACTGCCCTAACTCTGTCATTTCT
>NW_006436298.1:21552087-21559655 GCF_000325575.1 Pteropus alecto | reverse complement strand
CTGCAAAGAAGGACCTTGTCTTATTTGTCTTCTTATGACCCTAAGTGCCTGGCATGGTGCCCCTCACATACTGAGTGTTCAAGAATTATTTTATGTGAATAAATGCAAAAACAAAATGACTGTTGCAGATATATTGTTTTCAGAACAGTGCTTTGCAAGCTTTAGAATGTCACAGAATCACCTGTGATGCTTGTTCAGATATTCTGATTCAAAATATCAGGTCAGAGAGTCAAAAAGATGTATTTTAAACACTTTTTAAACTCTATTAGTTTCCATGGGAAAAGATGTTGCCTAAGCAATTCATAATCTGATATACTGAGATCCCACACCAAGCTATCATTTTTTAAAAAAATTTTAAAAAACTGCACATCTCAGCCTAGCAAAACAAATGATACTTAATAACAGTAATAACAAGTTGATGTTCAATAACAATAATAAACTTGGAGTTAAATTTTATATTTTAAGACTCACTTATTAGGTCAAATAAATCAAGCAGGATAATATTTCAGTTGGTGGTGTCTACTGAAAATAGCTTGCATTCCAAACAAAAACTAGTTCTCAAATACATATGATAATGCACTATCAAAAAATGCATGCTGGGAAAACTGGAAAGTCACCTGCAAAGAATGAAACTAGATTGTTGTCTATCACCACACACCAAAATTAACTCAAAATAGGATTAAGGATCTGAATATAAAACCTTAAACAATAAATTGCATAGAAGAAAACATAGGAACTAAACTCATGGACCTTGGACTTAAAGAAGATTTTATGAATTTGACTTGAAAACCCAAGTGTGGTCTCCAGACCAGCAGCATCACCCAGAGCTTGTTAGAGATGGGACCTCAGGCCCCAGTTTGAGAAATGTCCCTTTTAAGTGCTGATCTGTTGGAGGTAAGGCCCATTTCTTTTTCTGGGGCCCTGTAGGCTGGGCCTGGAGGTCCAAGGGGGCCATATTAGGCTGGAAGGGACTTGAGGCTCCTGTAGGTACAGTTTTCCCAACCTGGGCAATGAACACGGGCCAGATCACTGCCATGCAAAATCCTGTGCACTGGGGGATGTTGGCCAGCATCCCAGCCTCTACCGACTAGATGCCAGTAGCTCCCACAGTTGTGACAACCAAAAATGTCCAGACGTGGCAAAATGTCCCTGGGCGCAAAATAACCCCCCACTCCCAGGAAGAGCCCCTGGTCAAGACCATGGTCCCATAGCTGGCTGCACAGTATAGCTTCCTGGAGGATCCACAAAAAGACAAGCACCCCTAGACTCCTGGGCCCACAGTGTCAGAATCTCTGGGAGAAGGCCTTGACAGTATAAACACACCCAAGTGATGGACTTGTGAACAAACTAAAACCATTCAATTCCATACTTTAAAAGGATGGACTTTGTAGTTGTAGAGGGCAGGGCTAGAGATCGGCCTGGGGTCTCAAGTACTTTCCAGCAATGCAGAGGCCCTGTCAGGTATGCTGAGGGCCCCATGTCTGAACCTCGCACAGCAAGGGAATGGCTGCAGAAGT
Organism: Pteropus alecto; assembly: GCF_000325575.1. Classification (NCBI taxonomy): domain Eukaryota; kingdom Metazoa; phylum Chordata; class Mammalia; order Chiroptera; family Pteropodidae; genus Pteropus; species Pteropus alecto. The sequence goes on along the minus strand of NW_006436298.1, from coordinate 21,558,138 downwards.
GGGTTGGGACCATACCAAACTAAAAAGCTGCTGCACAGCAAAAGAAACCATCAGGTAGGAGGTGACCAAGCCCAGAAGAGGCTAGACTTCAAGGTAACAAGGCCAATTTTCCCAGAAGGTGCCCAAGGATGAAGGCTAGCTGAGCCTGGCTTTAAATTGAGTCTGTTCCATTTGTACACCAGCACCTTATTTTAGCCAGTTTACACTTGACTGACTGTTAATAAGTGGTTATTGACGCCTTCAGTTTTACTCCTAAGCTTCTAGGCTTGGGGAAGTTAAAGTTCCAGGTTCTGTGTCATACTCAATTTGAGGGCACGTGGTGTCTGTGTGGGCACACCTCTCGTTCCCCTCCCAAGTTTGTCCAGCTACATTACATATTGGTGGTTTCAATAAATAGCCATAATGGCTAACAGGGGAAAGAAAAGAATTATCTTCCAAATCCACACTCTTTGCGAATTCTACAAAGGAAATATATAATTATTAGAATTTGGCTGACATATTGAATCTGGTACACTGAGAAAAGTCATAGGACTTCTAATGATAGAAAATGGTCCAGACCTTTACATGTCATCAAATGAAAATAAATCCTTTAAGCAAAGTACTCCAATGAAGCCATGAATTTGGAGGGGGAGGGACACAATTCATCCCATAACATCCATAACAGGATGTTAGAAGGCAGAGTTGCCACATATGGTTGTACCAGTTATGCATTGCACAGCTCCAAAATGTGTCACCAACATCAGTTATCATAAATTTGTGTGTTATTTAATTCAAAATTTTATTGCAGAAAGCTTTTCAATTAAAATCTTCCTGGAGAAAATGATTACCTTTTTTGGCTTTCACAAAGGACCTTTTAGGCTAGCAATATTCTTTTGTGGTAGGAAACATTTCCACAAGGAGCACACCAGGGTAACACTCCTGGCCTCTGTTTGCCCCTCCCTCCACTCACTCCTCTCTTGAAGAGTGTTTATTTTGAATGACTAATTTGGAAGGAGTTCCATGAAGGTCCTATGTCCACACATAATAGAGGCAGTATGGGATAGGGTATAACATGCAACTTCTAGAATAAGATGACCTGGCCTTAAACCCCAGTCCTACACTCACTATGTGACCATTTGTGTGCTTAAGATTCCTCATCTATAAAATAAAAATGATAAATTTACCTACTTTTTAGGGTTGTTGTAAGAATTCAATAAGATTATACCAATTTATAAAGTGTATTGTATAAATAATCAGTAAAAGGCTGCTCTTAATATTTCTGTATAGATTTTAGGATTGCCTTTCCAACTCTCATAAGCTGAAGAGGAACAGATGAGGGCCATATTGATAATGATCTGAATGTAGTTCCAAAAGAGCTGCAGCTATATTCAACTACATACCAAATATCTGGTTCGTGGCTTGCAGAAGATACTCTAGACTTGTTAAATGAATGTGTTTCCTAAAGGAATCAAGGCCAGAATGCAAAATTCCAGTCTATATGGAGAGTGGGATTTTTGTCTCTGTCTGCCTAGTATATCTTTTTTCTAGTAGGTACCAAAATATTTATTGAGTGGCTATCAGGTTAAAAAAAATAAAATCTATTAATATAACTTTTTATCATTGTTCCTTTCCTGGGTGATTTTTCCTTAACAGATGAATGGGTCCTTGATTTATGAAAACTGTTGCATGATTTAAAATGCCTGCTGTGGAGTTCTGTAGATGGATAGTAGTGATGGTCACACAAAGTGAATGAACTAACTGAACTGTACCCTTTAAAAATGGTTAAAATGGTAAATTTTATGCTATGTAGATTTTGACACAATTTAAAAAAGAAATGTCCACTATAGATCTATAGCGAGAAGGGAAAGTTGTGCTACTGAAACACAAGGTTAAGAATCAAATAAGTTACCAGAATGTTGGCACATGGCAGAAGCTTAACAAAAGTTAGTTCCCTTCCCCAGTAGTTCTAGATCAAAGATGCCCCTGATGGTGACAAGTCACCCAGAATGCCCCGTGCAGCTCCTATTGCCAGGTAAAAAGGTTCTTCTGAGGGGAAAAAATCTCCAAGCCTTGTAATGCTTCATATCCTGAAACTGCGGATAGCGGTGATAACCTTCTGGAAGAAATTTTACAGCTTAGTCTCTATTACAATCAGTTCTAATATCATAAATTATAAAGTATCAAAGGAAATGCTTGAGACTATTAAAAGAAGACATGCCATTTACTACCCATTTTGGATAGGCATCTGTAACATTTGTTTCAAAAGAACATAGATTTTTTTCAATTACAGCTCTAGTGAATTTATGTGCCTCATTATAAAGTAATTCTGTAGGAGTTGAGGGATAGAATGTAGTCATTAACTCTTCAGAGGAAAACCACAACAACCTACAGAGAAAAATGAAAGATGAAAATAATAACTTTAAATTTAATATACAGCCAATGGTTTATTTTAAAAGATATATTTCTATTCACCTACTACTCAATCTTGAACTTGACGATTTTAGAAAAATCACGTATTCTTGATTGTCTGAGTTTAAATAAATCATGACATGATCCTGAGAACTTGGCAAGAACATCAATGGTTTTGCATCTGGCATCACACAACAGCTGCCTGTTGAGGGAATGAAAAGCTTTTCTATTTCTTTACCTTGCTTCATTAGTGAATATGTGGTGATGCATGCATTACCACGCCTGTGCAGACTCAGCTCCCCATATGGAGAGCAATGTCATAAAACCCATGCATCATTTGCTATGATGCTGAACTTTCAAAAATAATAAAATGATACATTTACTGAAATATTTTTATTTATAAATTGACATATCTTTTTATCAATAGAGCTTACATATTTAATATATGTTGGTAGAGCCTGTTGCAAAGTCTCTAATGGAAAAATAACTTTAGCTGTCACAGTTGAACATATGTACAGTATGGTACCCATCTTCAAGTCATCATATAGTAAAAAACAATAATTTCCTTGCCAAATCAATGTCCAACACATTTTCTACTTACTTCTTGACAACTATACTACTTACTGGAAAAATATCTGTACTATGAGCCTTGAGTTTAATGGTTATCTAATTTAAGAAATCTTTACAGTACCCTCATTCTCATCTCAGTTATTTGCTTTATATTTGCATATTGTATATAAGTTCAAAAAACATCTCTTTCTACTAGTTATCTATTGCTGTGTAACAAATTACCCCCAAATCTTAATGGCTTAAAATGACAATAATAATTTATTATCTTTAAGTTTCTGTGGGTCAGAAAATTAGGAGAGGCTTGGCTGGGCAGTTATGGCTCAGGATGTCTCATGAGGTCCCAATTTAGGTGCTAGAGCTATAATCATCTTAAGATTTGACTATCTACTTCCAAGATGGTTTACTCATATGATGGACAAGTTGTCACTGACTCTTTTGGCAAGAGCTATAAGTTCTTTTAATGTGGAACTCTCTAGAAACCTCCCTAAATGTTCTCATGATATGACACCTGAATTCCTCCAGAGTGACTGATCCAAGAGAGCAAGGAAGTAGAGGCACTGTTTCTTATGACCTAGCCTTGGAAGTCACTTATATCATATTCTATTGGTCACACAAACCAAACCTGGCACAATATGGGAGGAGGCTATACAAGGTCTTAAAAATCAGAAGTAAGGATCTTTGAGGTTCCATTGTACATATACCTTTATCTGATTGAAATCTAATTTTGTTCATAATCATTTCTCGGTCTTGGCTGAGCATTAAGAGAGCAGCATAAAAGTAAAAATAGTAATTTAATTAATCTAAAAATTACAAACACATCCACATTTAACAAAAGAAAAAAATGTACTTGATCTAACAGCAAAGCTATTTGTAAACCACTGAAAACTCTTACCTGATCATGAAAACAAAAGTCACTTTAAGTCATCAGTTAAAATTATAGATCAAGAAAACGAACTATTTGGGGAGATTCTGCTGTTTAATCTTACTCAACATTCTGAGGTAATATCAATCATAAATAACAAACTAAAGTATTTTTTAAATTTATAAAAACCTTCTACATATGTCTAATTTCCTGGAAGCTCTTAATTAATGACACATTAAGGCAAGAGAATGACCTATAGGGGTTTTTCAAGCAATGAAAATGAAATATTCATATAGAACTTATCACTAAGTTATTTGTAGAGTTTCTAACTTGGCACCCAACCTTATTCATTCAACAAATATGTCTAAGTACCTGTTGCTTTGAGATACTTTAGTAATATAAAGAAAATTAAGCCAAGGCCTTTGCCCTCAAAGACCTTATACCTGGTTAGGTTAATAAGGAGGGTTAGCACATACTTTAATGTTAAACACTGTACAGTAAGTTTCATAAGAGAATAGAAGAGAGGAGAGAGAAATTGATTCTAATTGGCAAACATAGCAAAGCATTATGGAATATCAGCACTTGAGCTGACTCTTAAAGGATGAGAAGGTTTTAACAGTAGGGGTAATAGGGTGGTTATTACAATGAAAAGAACAGCAAGATCAAAGTGTAAATGCAGGAAATCATGAAGTTACTAATACACATCAAGTTCTCCCCAAGGCAGGCACATGCCCCTATCACCTCCATTTTTCAAGGTTAAGAGTCAAGGTAGATTCTACTCCTCTGATGATTATGTCCTTCTCCTCTTTCATCTTTTATCTAGTGCAATCTTGTTACTACCTTCTACTGACTTTTGATACTCATTCTGAGTCTGGTTTTCTCAACATTATGTACTATAATTTATACAATATATTTTCAGTAATTTCTTTTTTTCTTCTGTAATTAGCCATTGGAAGTTTCTGTATAGGACTTAAAATTTAAACTATTCTGACAGATTGTTATTTAAGCTATTGTGGTCAGATTGTTTTTTCCAGCATAGCCACAAAAACAGCCTAAGCCAAGGTCCTAGCCCCAATCACCATCTGACTGCCACCACGAGACTGATCTCAAGTGAGAACTAACTGAGCCCAGTCTATCCTATATCTGTAAGAGATAATAACGAACATATTGTTGTTCTAAGCTATTGTGACTTGGAGTGGTTTTTTTTCACAAATTAGATAATTAAGAAAGATTCTGGCACCTGTAACAAAATCCTGACATATAGCATTGTCCTTGGGACCATGTTAGTGAAAACCTAAAGAACCTGCATGAAAGCATTAGTGGAAGCCTCCAGGGCCTTCAGGGAGGCTGTCAGCCATGGCTCAAGCAAAGTAAGAGAAATGTTATTGAAAGAAGAAGGAAAGGGTGTACTTGTTATGAAGAGATGCAAAGTTTGGCAACACTGTCACCTGTGATAATGTGAAAAACAGGAAATGTACCTAATGAACTGGAAGATTTAGCTAGGGAGCTTTTCAGGCAAAATACTGAAATTACCACCTGCTTCTTCTCTGATAAAATGTCTATGATAAAATGCAAAAAGAAAGAGATAAGCTAAAGAATGAACTGTTAAATATAGAAGAGTCAAGACTTGCCCTGTTTGAAAATAAAACTATTTCTTACTCTCAGCCTCTCTAGACAGCAAATGATTCTAAAATTAAAAGTAGCTTCTGGGCAGAGATGAATACCAGTGCACTATGAGGAAAATAAAGTCTAAAAATGAAACTGAGGGCATGACGGTAAAATTCTTTAAGATTTTAGAAAGATCTAATGTGGTACCTCATAAAATCTTTAGATCAGGTGAAAAGTTTTTTAAGGCTCTTTAGAGCATGCCTTGTGGATCCTCTCACTTAAATAATTAAACCTTTAAGAATTTAGGAATGTAGTCTCACAACACTGTCACACTGAGCCCAAAGTAGAGTAGGGTTTAGCTTGAAGAAATAGGATTATAAAATGATACATTTAAACACACACAAACACATAATGTTTTTAAGAGAATTATTCTGGTGGAACCACTGACAGCTTGAAGTAAAAAGACAGATAAATACTAAATAAGAAGAAGACAGAAGCCCTACTATTTTACAGGCAGAAAGCAGAGAAGGCTACTCAACTGCAAGTTAAGCATTTCTTTAAAAAAAAAAAAAAAAAAAAAAAAACAAAAAAAAAACATGACGGGGGGAAGAACCAAGACACCA
>NW_006436298.1:21534672-21551800 GCF_000325575.1 Pteropus alecto | reverse complement strand
AAAAAAAAAAAAAAACGAAAAAGAAACATGACTGAGGGCAGAACCAAGAACCCAGAGAGTAGAGCCAACAGCAATGGTTAACAACCTGCCAGGTGAGTGGACTGAGCCCTAATTCAGGCTCTGAGAACATGCTATATATAAATTAGTCTCCACTCTGTTCCTCTTATTTTACCCTTAGGGAACTATCCCACGGTTGGATGCTGGGGTGTGGAGGAAGACAGTCTGTCTCTTTAGTTCACAGGCCTTCAAAACGAGAGGAAGGGGACTCAAGGAGATGTACCCAAGGAACCACATTCAAAAACAGCTTACCTGAAAATGGGCCTGATTTCAATGACAAGATCCTGGCCTTTGAGAAAATGCCATGAAATAATGAAACAGCGGAAAGAGAAGTAAGTAATTTGCACATAGGAGAGATTTTAATCGTTATAGCTAAAGGGTGGACTGTGACTGATAGTACTTTCTGACATGACCACAACCAGCCCTCTCATTCCAGATGCTCTTTTTGCAATGTGACCTTGAGAGGGTCACACTGAAAGGGTACTTGTCCCCTCCTCCTTGAATCTGTGCAAGCCTCTGATTATGATAGTAGTGATGAGACTTCAGAGGACTGATTATAAATGGCAATACAGTTTCTACTTGGACCCCTTGGGCACTCCATTTGGGAATCAGTCACCACGTCTTGAGAAAGAGAAAAGACCTCATTGAGAACCACTTGAAGGTGTTCTGGTTAATAGCTTCAGCTGATGTCATAGACAAGAGCCAGCATCGATGTCCAGAGAAGTGAGGGAGTAAATCTGCAGATGATCCAGCCCCAGACACTATCTCACTACCACTGAATGGAGACCCCAAGTAAGAAACACCTAGTTGAGCCCATTAAACCCTGGAATCATGAGAGAGAGAAAAAATTATTCCTGTTGTTTTAAGCCACTAATATGTATACAATTTGTTACATAGCAATAGATAACTAGAACATTTAGCTATTAAAGTCAATATTTTTTAACCCTTAAAATGCCAAGAAGATTAAGTTAACATTACAATCCAATTTTTTTCCCATAAGTGTGTTTTTAAGATAATATCTTTCTTTTATATAAAAGTTTGCTTTTAAGATGATGTCTTTCTTCATTTCTAAAAAATTGTGTAAAGTCTGTTGTAGTGAATGTATGTTGACCTTTGTCTGTGCAACCTATCCTCCAGTTCAGGTTGGTCCATGAGAGGTTGCCATCATTCAGGAAGTGCTATATGTCTGGCCCACCATGCTGAGATAATCCACCTATAGAATGAACTACTGTGAGTTAGGTATAAGTTAAGTTACTGTAACAAAGAGGCTCCAAAATATAATTAGAGAAACAAGATTATTTCACTCTCCTGTAACAGCCCAGAAGTGAGTATTTCAGGGCTAGCAAAGTGATTCTGCTCTAGGGTTGTCAGGGATGCAGTCTTTTCTTGCTGTTTCCTCTATCACCTCCTAGGGTAATCTTCATCTGCAGGGTCAGCACCACTCACTAGCATCATATCCACACCGTCACTTGCAGGAAGGGAGAAAGACAGCAGAATGAATAGCAAGAAACTGCCATATTAAAAAGATTCCAAAATTTCCACCCATTACTTCTACTGTTTTTCCATTAGCCAAAGCTTACAGCCACCCCTATCTACAAGGAAATCTAGGAAATGTTGACTCTAACTGAGCAGACATATATGGTTTGGGCACACTGACTCTAAGATGGCCCTTTCTTCCTGCTATTCACACCCTTGTATAATCCCCTCCCCTTGAATGTGGGCAGGACTTAATTCTAGCCAATAGACTATAGTAATGGTAATGGATGCTCATGATTACATGTATGTGATTGTACTACTTAAGAATGCAATGTCCATCTTGCTAGGAGAATCTCTCCCTTGCTGGCTTATAAGAAGAAAGTTGCCATGTTGTGAGCTGCTGTACAGAGAGGGACAAATGAGATAAGTCCCATACGACTGTCCTTTCTTGTGTCTAGTGAACTTTGATGCCTAAAGTCTCAATCTAATTTTAATGCTTATTTTTCTCTGCTTTAGTTTCTGCCTTCCCCAAAAAGGAGAGGGATGGCCTTTGATCCACACGAGCACAGGGAAGAGAATAATACCAAGATACCATATCAATCTTTCTATGAATAATAACTGCAACACATTTCCTGCTTAATTATCTAAAGGCAAACACACCACCCCCAGTGCCAACTGTATTAGTTTCCTAGAGTTTCCATGACAAATTACCACAACCTTGTATGGCTTAAAACAATAGAAATTTATTGTCTCACAGATCTGGAGGCTAAAAGCCTGGAATTAAGGTAGCAGCAGGACCATGCTCTCTCTGAAAGTTCGAGGGAAGGATCCTTCCTTGCCTCTGCCTGGGTTCTGGTTATTGTAATACTTGGTGTCCCTTGGCTTATAGATGAATCACTCCAATTTCTACCTCCATAGTCATATGGAATTCTCCTGTGTCTGTCTATGTCTTACTTTCCCACTTCTTGTAAAAAAACTAGTCATTTGATTAGGGCCCACCCCAATCCAATATGACCTCATCTGAACTAGATCACATCTACAAAGACTCTACTTTTAGATAAGGTCAGATACTGGAGGTAAAGACCTGAACATCTTTTGGGGGGTACAATTCAACCCATAACAACATTGAGTATTAATTTACTTCCATAGACAATATAATCTAGTTTACTTGAGAGTATATTCTTGCTATCAATATGACTTGGATGAAACACTCAGCAAAATAATAGCCCTCACTGATGGTGCTAAAAACTTTATCTTTTATAGGCCTTGAACTGTTTTTAACTGTCTAGTCCTCCAGAGCTTCTGAGTTTGCAACCCCTTGGATAGAGTTTAGCTTTGCAGGCCTGGAACTAGTCACATGTTGAACGTGGCTATGTCCATATCTGAAATGTCTTCTTTGTTCTTAAAATTAATTCTCAAAGAATAAATTTTATTTTAAAGTTCTTAAAGGAAGTTATCTCATAATATCTGTCACATACCAACAATATGAGCTTTGCATTCCCTTTGTAGACTAATATATAATGGTTCGGTGAGTAGAAGTTAATAGAGATGCAGATTTTACTAAATTATGGAACAAAAATCTAAACATTAAAGTAATCTGAAAGTGGAATGGGGATCAGTGTAGAGTAGTGACTAGTCTGCCCCATAGCTGTTTATTCAAAGGATTGAGTGTGCTATATCAAAGACTACAGATTAGAGAGTGCACAGTGACCTTCATATATACTAAGTCTTCAAGAAATAACAACTGAAGCAATGATAGAGAGAAGGTTCCTCCGAGGTCTCATCCAAATCTGAGATTCTGTAATTTTACCAGGAGTCCATTTAGAAGAAAGTCATTTAGTACTCCTAAAATTTTAGGTGCTTATTATTTTTATTAATATTACTCTGGTCCATATTCCCAAACTTCCTTTATAATAGCTGGCAACCATTGTAAACTGAGGCTCACCCTGTTTCTTTGACATATGTAAGATGACACAGTTAATTAGATACAAAATCAAGATTCAAATCTGTTTGGCTCTAAAGTCATACTTCCTACCCATTATACCATTTCAAAGAACTAGTTGATTACCTTATGGAGAGAAAATACCAAATGGATAATAATTTTCAAGCAAGGCAGAGACATAGATGTATACTTTTCACTCTTCCTTGATAAGGTCTCATGAATGAAAGAGACCACATAGCTAGATCAGAAAAGAATTTTACCTTTGCTGAGCTCCATCCTTGGGAACAAAAGCCAAGAGAAAGCCCATTGAGGATTCCAGCTACCATGTTAAAGGAAGTTTGGGAATATGGACCAGAGATCACTGCTGGGAGAATTTGCAAACTCTGGAACTTTCTTAACAAGTGTATACACCTTGTTTAAGTCTTTTCTCCAAAATGATTAGTTGAAAACCCACAAAGAGAAAAGGACCTGGATACCTGTCTTTGTGCACAGTAAAGAGGAGTGTTACTCTTTTTAACAAAAAGGCCTCATGGGGAGAATAAAGAAAACCTTTAATGAGTTTGCAGTAGAAGCATATAAAAGAGAGAAAAGGACTTAGGTGACCAGGAGCTGGTTGGGGCCAAGCTCAGTAAGCAGTAGAACATTTCACTGTCTCCCCTGGGACACACAGATGACTGACCATATAGGACAGGTACTCAGAGTTGCACTGTAGGAGTCATTCTCAAAATGCAGTTCCCAGACCAGTACATCTTCTTCACCTGGGAACTCATTTGGTATGCAAATGCTGCAGCCCCATTCCTGATCTACTAAATCAAAAAATCTGAGAATGAGGTCCAACAATCTGTATTTTAACAAGCCTCCAAATGATTCTGATATATGCTAAAGTTTATACACCACTGCACTAGGGAATAGGATTTGGCTCATTATAGCATTTCACCTCAGGAGGTACTATTCCCCTGATACAAGTGAAAACAAAAACAAGATGATTAGAAAGTAACTGTGCTGGGAAAGCTAGAGATATTTCTTGTCTTCGATATTCACCAACAGGGAGAAATAGGGAGATCTCCCCAGGCAAGGCTGGGCAAGGATGGCTTACATGTCCTCCAGAGTGGGCTCTATGCTGAAGCTGAAGAGGCCAGCAGCATCTGTACCCTCCCCCAACCCCATGTCCCCACACATCTCCCCACCCGCCCCATATATGTCGCCCACCAGGCTGCAGCCCAGACCACACTGGAGAACCCCGCACCTAGCCTAGAGTTCACCTCCAGAGCCCATGACTAATCACAGGTGTTGGAGACAAAATATCACAGAAGCAAAGAGAATAATCCATTGAATGATCATGAGTCATCACTCCCAATAGCATCTTTCTTCCATGTATATTACTATACAATCCACATTTGTTTGCTGACAGTTTTACTTGTTAACCAAAACCAAGAAACACACTATAAATGATACAAAAATAGCACTTAAATTAGTGAAACTTACCGTTATCAGTTAGCAATGAATTTGGTGGAAAACAACATATGCCTAAGATAAACACAGATTATTCATTCTAGCCAGGCACTTTAAAGAAAAAATCAAAATTAAAAAAAAAAAGAATCCAGACTCTGATTATCAATGGAATATAAGGCACTGGTTCGTAAAACAAAAAGGTTCTTTATTCAACTTGTTTAAAACATAACAAATCCTACTAGCCTTAATAAACTGATGTTTATACATTCTAATGAGTTAGAAAAAGCACTATACAAGATCATGCCCAAACACATTTGAAACTACGACGTTTCATTTTCCAGATTTCAATACATGAATTTTTAAATTTAAATTTCTCCTAACAAGTAACCAATGCTCTCATGGTATCATACAGAATCTATTTTCAAATATTTTCTTTCCTTCAGAGATTAAGTACATCAAAACAGGAAGAAACATTTTAAACAAACACTTTTGTTGAAGAAAGAAAAATTCAAGGCCTCTCACCTTTAGCAAAAGATAATCAATGAGGTGGCATGGAGGAAGGTAGCTAAGCCATAAATAAAAGCGGACTTTGGTTACAGAACATTATATAAATGTCAATGTTGCTGGAATGATGCCAAAACTCCTCTTTGAGAGGCTGAGAACATGAGTCACATAGATTTAAACAGTGAAAAGGAAGGGGAAGCAGTCCTGGAATTTTGTCTGCCATAGCTATGATAGGTGACAATAGATGTTTCTCATCCTCAAGTGCTTAAGATTCTTCTTCATTAAAACAATGGTAATACAGAGAAGATATTGATGTTGGGGATGGGAGGGTAGGGGTGAAAGGAGGGGACACTAGAGCAGTAAATGGGTTCTATTTAGTTCATACAGTTCTCTTTCCAACCTTGCTGTATTCATTCAGACACCTAATTATATCACCATATGCTTTCAAAAGAACATTTTTTCACTGCATCTAAAATAAGCATATGGTGAAATATGTTTTCAATGTTACCTTTCAAATAAAGTAAAGAAGAACTGATGTAGTATATAACACTTCAAATATGTAAGAGGTTTGAAGACCTTTGAGATATAACATCAGAATAGATGGATTAATAATTTTCTTGACATATTTTGCATGTTTGATTAATTAATTGGTGTCTTGAGACTATGTCATTTTATATCAAGATCTGAATGTACATGGGTTAATTTACTAGTGAATTTTAATTGGATTCGAAATTGGGGTATATGTCTCTGAGGATCATAACTGGTCAGGGTAGTCAAAAGAATTAACGCATTTCAGAATATTAACTTATTTTTGAATGCCTTATGGTTTTCCTGAGTTCATACATTCATCAAAGTTTTCCTCTCAGCACAAACTCATGTCCACACATTTGGCTGTTATAAAAGATTAGTCAAATGTAAAATTATAAGAAGTAAAAAGAATTAACAGAAGTGTTACTGATATTTAAATTAATTTACAGAAAATGCACACGCAGTAGAAAAAATTCCACTGTGCATTTCTTGGATAACTACAATTATTTTCTATCAAATAAGAATGCATCCACCAATGTTATCAAATTAAGCCATTTAAACAATAATTTTTGCCAATTTGTTTTAGAAATTTGTGTGTCAGAATATTCATCAAGTAGATTGGAGGTCAGAAAACATAAGCATTAGTCTTGGCTCATCCACTCACTATTTTTGCAACTCTGTCTCTTTGTGTTGAATTAACCTGTGCTTATCTATAAAATGATGTTGCACACCAAAATTACCAAGGTTCCTTGAATTCTGGGTCCATGAAGCCTGCAGAGAAAAGAGATTGTGTCTATTTGCTACCTTCATTGTGCTCATTGAGCTACCAATCACTCAAGGACACCAAACACAAGGTGTTGCACACTCTGCAGTTTATAGACATGAGGTCTAGAAGAATTCTGTAACAATTTGGGGCCTAACAATGAGCAGAAGCCAGCCTCACAGTGCTCCAGTGCATATTAGTAGGTCCCAACATATTACCAGAAACTTCTTGAAGTAAGGCAAGTGGTCCAGGAATACCTTCCAGGCAACATGCAGGGACTCCTGGGCCCATTACCTTGCCTTCATGAGTCCTGCTCCACAAGAAGACAAAGCATACTCCTTTATGCACATTGTCCTCTGTTTTATTTTCCTGCTTTGTGTGGGTGAGTAAAGACTCTCCAGTATTATCTAGAACCGGAAGAGGCAAAGCCTCACAAGTACTTGATGTGGCCTACAAGGCCTTGTATGATTTGGCCACTTACCTACCTCTAAGTTCACCTACCTTGAATAGCAGTGAGACTCTCCCTTACTCTCTATGCTCTTTAGAGTAGCCATCTTACCTCCTGCCTGAGGGCCTCAGCACCTGCAGCTTCCTCTTGAAGGTTCCACTTGCATGTTCCATAGGCCCACACAGTCTTGATCTAGTAACACATTCAGATCTATTAACGTATCACATTCTTAGGAAAACTTTTCATGACCTCCAGTCTAGATCAGGAGTGTGTATGATAAACTCTAAAGGACTATGATCCTTTCCTTCACTTGTCTACATTTGTAATTATGCATTCATTGATGGCATTATTTCAATAATGTCTATTTCCCCAACTCAGTGGTAACATCAATGAGAATGTGTACTTTGAGCCTTTGTTCACCAGTTCTATCATTCAAGTTCACAGTTGCAAGCAACAAAAACCAATTCTGACTGATTTATAAGATAGTATAGATAGGAGTTAAAAGCCTCCGTCACCGAGCTGCCTGCATCTGAATGCTGACTCTGCCACTCTATCACCTCCAACAGGTTGTTTAATTTCTGTATGCCTCAGCTTTCTCATATGTAAAAAGAGGATAATAGGAGGATCTACCTATTAGAATTGTAGTGAGGAATGAATAAGTTTAAACACTTAGTAAGAAAAGAACAAAACAATGTTAAGCAACCAAAAGATTTTAGCTATTATTTAAACAGAAAATAAATTCATTAATATTTATTTTAAAGGATATTCATGTAATAATGAAATATTATTAAAAGATCATTGGGTAATATTCTAATTCTAAAAAAGTGAAAATTATAAGGTTAGAAAAGATTAGGGTTTGGGGGTAAATGAGAATTGACTACAAAGGAGCAGCATGAGAGAATCTGAGGCATGATGGGACTGTTCTATATCATGACTATAGTGGTGGGTACATGACTTCATTGTATATCGTCAAAATCCATAGACCCATCTACCATAAAGATTGAATTTATTGTACATAAATTTTAAAATGAATGGTTATTTGATAACTCATATAATCACTGTAATGTTGAAGAACTAGGCCTAGACACAGAGCAGAAATAAAGAAGGCCAGTCAATATTGAGGACCATAGCCCAAATCAGTTCAGTGGAAACAAAGCACCACCACTGCTGAATGCTGAATGCCAGAAATCACACCAGTGCCATCATCCGGAACACAGAACATGTAAAGCTGCCATTGACATTTAGTGCCCCTGCTGCCCGTACTGCCCCTGGAGACTGGATATTGACACTTCCATGGCAACCAACTGCCAACTGCCCCTACTTCTTGGGCTACTAGCTACCAATTCAAAGTCTAAGGTAGGTGGAAAAGATTGGCCAAGTCTAGTCATGTACACATATCTTAGCTGCAAGGGAGCAAGATAAATGAGTGTCTGTTTCAGCTTTATAATTACAGGAAAATGCTACTAACAACATTAATAAGATGGAAAATTATCCAGAATATATGGATGGGTTCAGATGATGGGAATTAAAAACTAAAAACTAAAGCAAAGTAAACATGTCAATGGAAATTTGAATCAGATTTACAGCAGAGTGAGTGCTGAAATTAGGCCATTCAGAAAAGAGGTTCTTATTAACAAATAACTTTAATGGTAGCCAATTATTCCCATCTAATTTAAATAAACTAGCACTTAACAAAGAATAGGATATTACAGTGGAAAGAAAACTGAACCAGGCATCCACAGATCTTGAATTCATGGACAAATACCTTGACCCCCTTATGGTTTTACTCTCATATCTATCAAAGAAGCCCTACGTAGGGTTGTTGTGAGAAATGAGGAGGAAACTGAGTTTTTAAAACTCTAAATCCTATTAAATGTAAGCTACAGAATAATATAAGGCTTTTAAATGATTTAAATTTCTGTTTCCAGAAATTATAAGATCTCTAAGATATGTTTGCTGGAGAAGAAATTGCTATCCTTCTACCTCATATTTCTGTGTAAGGTCATGGGAGACGGAATATTCCCACCTATGCTCTCAGGTTATCTCTCCACCCATTTCCAAGCTACTCTTCTGCCTCCTATGAGAAGGCTAGGGTCATTAGCCTTATTCTCAGATCAAATTTTACTAGTGGCTGGGCTACTGTTCCTTAAAGGTAAAAACAAGTTCCGCTGATTCTCTAACATTTCCTGTCCCTATGCTGCCAGTTCATAGAGCAGAGCCTGCCTTCAGAGGCAGGCCAGCCATGCTCATCCATAGGGTGGCTAGGTAAATGCACCTAGACAGGAAACAGGGAGCAAGAAGCCCTGTTTAGACTTCTAGGACTCTCCCTCACGGACAATTGCCACTTTATAGGGAAACCTTCCTTCTACAGATGTGGGCATTTGCCCACCTATTCTATTTTAGAAGTCATTACATTACTTGTACTTTGCCCAACCCCAATTGGGTTGTTGTTCCTTAGTCAAGAGTTCTGGAGAGGTGGGTAAGTAGTAGGATTTAGTATTAAAATTCTAACCAAAACAGAAAATATTTTTAGTAGAAGAAAGAAAAGCCTAAGAACAACATCTATCTTATAATTCTGTTTCTGTCCAAATATGATGTCCCCAAATCCTGTACATCTTTATATATGATTACAAAAATAATTTTTTAAAAGGACAGAAAAAATGCAAACCAAATTCTTTAACCATACCTGCCATTCAAGAGGAGAATGGGATAGAGGAAGTTAAAGGGGAAAATGTGAACAGAGATGTTGACTTTTTCCTTTATATAGTTCCGTATATTTTAATTTTTACAGTGAGCATTAGTATATTATGGGTTTTTAAAAATCAGGTTTTATAGTTTTTAATACACAGAATAACTTTACTAAATGTCAGAAATCTAAAGAACAACCAATCTCATACACAAAAGATTTCCTTAAGCAAATGCAAGGTCTTATCTAAAATAAAATCTCCCCTACCACCAAAAAAAAATGGTAAGAACTGTAAGAATCTGTGGACAAAAGTCATTAAAAGAAGATAATAAAAGACACAATACAAAATAATTCCTATTTTCGGTTTTATTCTTGGCTTGCTTAACTTGCTATCAACTCTGGGCCTTTCATAGAAATTAATGTCTATTAATCAATATTAATATTAAAATCAAATTAATATTAAATTCTATTAATCAATACATATTTTAAAGGATGGATGAATGGATAAAGGATTATGAATTTCCGAAGAACAAAAAAGAGGGTGCAGCTTGCCAAGCCAGGAAATGATATTTGTCTTCTGAAGTCAGTATTACCACCATTGTATCTACTCATTGTATCTAGACATATGTCACAAATGTATTATATGTATGTGTATTAACACAATTCACTCAAAATATCTATTACTGAGCTTCCTAAAAGCAAGGGCCATGATTTAGCCACCTTTGAATCAGACTACGCAGTGCAATAAACTGACACCTTGTTGTCAGCTCAAAATATTTTAGCTACCATTGTTTAAAGACTATGCTGGCCACTTAAATATACTGTCATTTAACCTAGAACTTCTAGGTAGATATTTCTCCAAAATTCATATGTTAAAATCCTAATCCCCATTACCTCTGAATATGACTGTATTTGGAGATAAGGTCTTTAAAGTGGTAATTAAGGTAAAACGAGGTCATATTGATAGTCCCTAATCCAATATGACTGGTGTACTTATAAGAAGAGATTAGGACACACACACACAGAAGAAAGACCATGTGAAGACACCAGAGAAAGATGGCCATCTATAAACCAAGAAGAGTAGGAGGAACAAAGTCACGAATGGGGCTGGACCTGCCCCTGCGGGTGGTGGAGGATCCCTGGGAGGGAGAGTGAGGCTGCAGAGGCTCCCCTGAATAAGAGGGGGTTCCTGGCCTCATTTGGCGACTCTCCAGCCCAGGGTCCTGTGCTGGCTGGAAAATTATTGCTTGGCTATCGTCCATGGGAACATAGGTTATCGCCCATGGGAACATAGGCTATCACCCATGGGAACATAACATTCTAACAATAAGCTTTCTGCTTCTGTACCCCCGCTTGCACAACCGACCTGTGGGTTGACAGGTAGTGAATAAGAGAAAAATAGACCTTTGTGTTTAAGACAGAATGAGGAATGGGATTTAGGGCTTAAAAACTCTATACCTCTACATTTTGAGACTGCTTAATTTGGGGTCTGCGTTCCCTTGGCAGACCCAGCTGGCTGAATAAAGAGTATGTTTCCTATAACTCACTGATTTCTGGTGGTCCATGTGTCTTTCGGAGGCTGGCGGCTACAACAGTCCCAGCCCAGGGAAGAGGAGATTCCAATAACTCTGACTGTAAAAACCAGAAGGGATTCTGGCCATCTGGGTGAGACGGAAGGAGACTGAAACCCTAGATGCCCTGATGAAGGGACCACTCATAGGCTTTCTGACCTGAGGACACTTACCCAGGACACCGGCGGTGGGTCACAGGCTTGCATGGGATTCATTTTGAGAAAGTCTGCATCACCTGGTGCCAGAATGAGGGCTGGAAGGGTAGCCACCACTGTGCCTTAGTCCAGCCCCGCTACCAGCCAATCTACAGACCCCCCAGCTTGACTGTGCAGACCCCTCCCGCAAGGACATTAGGAAGCTCTGGCCTGAGATCAGCCTGCCTCACTCAACCTGCAGATTGCCTGGGGCTGGTTGGCTGCCACGCCCTGCACCAATTTCAGGGCCAAAGACTCACAGCTGGCAGCCAGCACTGTGAGCACGCGTTTTCGGCAGATCACTGCTGCCAACACGAACTTCGGCGGATCTCAGGGATCTGTGTGCCAGTCTCAGACAGCAGCTGGTCTTGCTATGATCTGGGACTTCTGTGAAAATGGGCAAATGGTTTCTGAAGTTGCAGCAAGACTGAAGATGCATTGATCTGACTGCCACTGTCTCCCTGAGATCCCGCCCCACTCTACCCACAAATTGCTCCTGGTGGCCCACTGACCGTGTACCATCACCGCCCTGCCCCCCACCACCACCAGGTCTCCCAATCCACACAAGAAACAAACTTTGGCTAGCACAGTGCAGGCACTGCATGGAAATCAGTTGCAGGCAGACCTCTGCTGCCTGCAACAGTTGCAATATTGTATTCAGGGATCGCTGGGGTCTGTAGGACCACCCCAGGTGGCAATTGGTCTCACTGTGATCTATGACTACAGTGGTAATGCCCGGGCACAGAAGCTGCTGCAAAACTGACGGCCGATGTCTCCTTGAGATCCTGCTTCACCCAAGCCACAAAGTGCCTACAGCTCATTGACAGGCAGCCTCCCCTACCCTGCCTGGCTCTGGGGTTGTATATTCTGCACAACACACCTTGACTAGTGCAGTGAGTGCATTTTGGAGAAAACAGTTGTGGGAAGACCACTGCTGCCTGTACAAGCCGCAATATCTCTTGAGGGGATCACAGGGGTCTGTGGGACTGCCCAAGACAGCAGCTTGTCTCCATATGATCTGTGACTACTGCAGGAACATGCAGACACAGAAACTGCAGAAAATTGAGGCCATTGGCCTGAAAGCCTTTGACTCCCTGAGCTCCTGCCCCATCCAATACACAAAGTGCCTGATGCACATTGATAGGCAGCTGCCCCTGCCCTGCAGTGGTGCATTCAAGCCCAAGGTGGGCAGCAGCTGACCTTGCTACTATTGGAAACTTGTACAGGGAACCACAGAGACAGCACTAGCATATAAACTGACACTGCAGTGATAGGGGGAAATTTACTCAATAGACCCAGGAGACTCTCGGAGTCCCTGCATCACCCAATATGCATATCACCCAGAGGCTCTTCCAGTTTCAGAGACTTACACTCAACTGTCAGGCAATATCAGACCTGGAATAGCACTGGTCACTCTGCTAAATTGCCCTAGGTCAGGGACAGGGGATAAACAGACCACTGGCTACAGCGTTGTCTCTTCCAATTATCTATAGATCCAGCATAGGCAACAACCATCTCTGGATAGCTTTGTAGTTCCCACCGGGTAGCCCTGAGCATTCAAAAGCAGAGGCTGACCTTGGCCTACTGGGGAGCCCCCCGCCAAAGGGCCACAAAACCAATGCATCTGGAGGCTGGCACCAGACCACAACAGAGCAACTCCTGACTAGCCCCATTAGCAGTACACACAAAGGATGGCTGCAACAAGTACACAAGCCTGCTAGGGCAAATCCCACTCAGTGGGGTCAGTCCCCAGACGGCAACTCTACCCTGTGGGTGCAGCCGATTCCCATAATTAGTCAGTGTGAGTGTTAATCCCATACACTGATCTACTAACAACAATTAAGGCTTGACGACAATAGATCACACACAAACCACACAAAGATCACATCCAGAGCCCCCCCACAAAGGGGATCAGGAAAAGTGTGCCACTGGGCCACATAGGACACCTTCCACATTAGGCCGTCTGGCCAAGGCTGAGAGAAGAAACAAATATTCCTGACATATAGAAACAAACACAGAAAGGCTAATAAAATGAGAAAACAAAGAAACATGCCACAAATGAAACAACAGGAGAAAACTCCAGAAAATAAGCAAAATGAAACAGAGGCAAGCAACCTACCAGAGACAGAGTTCGAAATGATGGTTATAAGGATGCTCGATGAACTTAAGGGGAGAATAGATGAGCACA
Source organism: Pteropus alecto (assembly GCF_000325575.1). Taxonomy (NCBI): domain Eukaryota; kingdom Metazoa; phylum Chordata; class Mammalia; order Chiroptera; family Pteropodidae; genus Pteropus; species Pteropus alecto. The sequence continues at coordinate 21,537,991 of NW_006436298.1, read as the reverse complement.
ATGAGAACCTCAACAGAGAGACAGTAAGAATAAAAAAGGACATAGAAACCATAAAAAAGAACCAGGCAGAAATGAATAATACAATAACTGAAATGAAGAATACACTAGAAGGATTCAACAGTAGATTGGACAAAGGAGAAGACTGAATCAGCGAACTGGAAGACAAGGTAGCAGAATACACCCAATCAGAAAAACAAAAAGAAAAAAGAATTTCAAAAAATGAGGATCGTTTTAAGACACCTCTGGGACAACATGAAGTATAACAATATCTGGATCATAGGAGTACCTGAAGGAGAGGAGAAAGAGCAAGGGATTGAGAATCTATTTGAAGAAGTAATGACATAAAACTTCCCTTACCTGGCACAGTAATTAGACATACAAACAAGTTCAGGAAGGACAGAGTCCCAAACAAGAGGAATTCAAACAGACCTACACCAAGACACATCACAATTAAAATGCCAAAGGTCAAGACAAAGAGAGAATCCTAAAAGCAGCAAGAGAAAGGCAGGTAGTTAGGTACTCTCATAAGAATGTCTGCTGATTTTTCAATGGAAACTTTACAGGCCAGAAGAGACTAGCAAGAAAAACAAGAATCTACAATCATGAATACTCTACCCAGCAAGGCTTTCAATTAAAATGGAAGATGAGATAAAGAACTTCCCAGACAGGGAAAAGCTTAAGGAACTCATCACCAACAAGCCAGTATTACAAGAAATGTTAAAGGGACTTCTGTAAAAAGAGAAGGGGTAAAAAAGAAACTAAAAAAAAAACAAATACAAATAATAAAATGGCAATAACTAGGTACCTATCAGTAATCACTTTAAATGTAAATGGATTAAATGCTCCAATCAAAAGACACAGGGTAGCCGAATGGATAAGAAAACAAGACACATGCATATGCTGTCTACAAGAGATGCACTTCAGATCAAATGACACTCATAGACTGAAAGTAAAGGGATGAAAAAAGGTATTTCACACAAATGAAAATGAAAAAAAAAAGCTGGGGTAGTGAAACTTATATCAGATAAAATAGACTTTAAAACAAAGGCTATAATAAGAGACAAAGAAAGGCATTACATAATGATACAGGGAGCAATAAATCAAGAGAACATAACCCTAGTAAACATATAAGCACCCAATATAGGAGCACCTATACACATAAAGCAATTACTGGCTGACGTAAAAGGAGAGATCAACAGTAATACACTCACAGTAGGAGACTTTAACACCCCATTGACACCAATGAACAGTTCTTCCAGGCAAAGAATCAACAAAGAAACATGGGTGTAAAAGACACACTAGAACAGATGGATATTTTCAGAGCATTTTACCCCAAAGCAGCGAAATATACATTCTTCTCAAGTGCACATGGTACATTTTCCAGGACAGACCACATGTTAGGACACAAAACAAGTCTCGATAAATTTAAGAAGACTGAAATCAAATCAACTGTCTTCTCTAATCATAATGGTATGAAACTAGAAATCAACTACAAGAAAAAAACTGGAAAATAGACGAACATACGGAAGCTAAATAACATGCTACTAAACAATGAATGGGTTATCAATGAGATCAAGGAAGAAATTAAGATACCTAGAGACAATTGAAAATGAAAATACAATGACTCAAAATTTATGAGACACAGCAAAAGCAGTCCTAAGAAGGAAATTCATAGCAATACACACCTACGTCAAGAAACAAGAAAAAGCTCAAATAAACGATCTAACCTTACACTTAAAAGAACTTGAAAAAGAAAAGCAAACAAAGCCCAAAGTGAATAGAAGAAAGGAAATAATAAAGATCAGAGCGGAAATAAACAAAATAGAGTCCAGAAAAACAATACAAAAGATTAATGAAATCAAGAGCTGGTTCTTTAAAAGGATAAACAAAATGACAGACCCTTAATCAAACACACCAAGGAAAAGAGAGGACTCAAATACATAAAATTTAAAACGAAAGAGAAAAAATAACTACAGACTCCATAGAAATGCAAAGGATCATAAGAAAATATCACAAGCAATTATATACCAACAAATTGGACAATCTGGAAGAAATGGACACATTCCTAGGAACATACAATTTTCCAAGATTGAGTCAAGAAGAAACAGAAAATTTGAACCGACTGATTACCACCAATGAAATAGAATCAGTAACCAAAAACCTCCCAAAAAAACAGAAGTCCTAGACCAGATGGCTTCGCCAGCAAATTTTACCAAACATTCAAAGAAGAATTCTTTGAATTCTTCTCAAACTATTCCAAAAAATTCAAGAAGAGGGAAGGCCCCCTAACTCCTTTTATAAGCCACCATTACCTTGATTCCAAAACCAGAAAAAGACATTACAAAAAAAGAAATAATAGGCCAATATCTCTTATGAACTTTGCTGCAAAAATCCTCAACAAAATATCAGCAATACATTAAAAATATCATACACCATGATTAAGTTGGATTTATTGGTGGGATACAAGGTTGGTACAATATCCGCAAATCAATTTATGTGATACACCGCATTAACAAATTAAAAACCATATGATCATATCAATAGATGCAGAAAAAGCATTTGACAAAATCCAGCATCCATGTATGATTAAAAATCTCTCAGCAAAGTGGGCTTAGAGGGAACATACCTCAACATAATAAATGCCACATATAACAAATCTGCAGCTAATATAATCAGTGGGGAAAGGCTTAAAGCGTTTTCCTTAAGATCAGGAACAAGACAAGGATGCCCACTTTCAGCACTCCTCTTCAACACTGTATTGGAAGTCAGCCACAGCAATAAGACAAGAAAGAGAAATAAAAGGTATCTGAATTGGAAAGGAAGAAGTAAAACTCTCGTTATTTGTCAATGATATGATACTATATATAGAGAACCCTAAAGATTCCACCAAAAAACTATTAGAACCAATCAATGAATTCAGAAAAGTAGCAGGTTACAAAATAAATATTCAGAAGTCAGTGGCATTTTTATATACCAATAACAAACTTTTGGAAAGAGAAATTAAGAAAACAATCCCATTTACAACTGCATCGAAAACTATAAAATACCTGGGAATCAAATTAACCAAGAAGGGAGAAGATCTTTTTTCAGAAAATTATAAGTCATTGAAAAAAGAAATTGAAAAAGATACAAACAAATGGAAGTATATACCCTGTTCATGGGTAGGAAGAATCAACACTGTTAAAATGGCCATATCACCCAAAGCAATCTATAGACTCAGTGCAATCCCTATCAAAATATCAATGGCATTTTTCAGAGAGCTAGAACAAACAATCCTAAAATTTATATGGAGCCATAAAAACCCCGAATAGCCAGGGCA
>NW_006436298.1:21495320-21534236 GCF_000325575.1 Pteropus alecto | reverse complement strand
GGCCCAGCAAAAGAAACCATCAACAAAACAAAAAGGCAGCCAACTGATTGGGAGAAGATGATTGCAAACACCACCTCCAAAAAGGGGCTAATATCCAAAATATATAAGGAATTCATACAACTTGACAAAAAAATAATCCAATTAAAAAATGGGCAGAAGACCTGAACAGATACTTCCCCAAAGAGGAAATACAGATGGCAATAGACATATGAAAAGATGCTCAAGGTCACTAATCATCAGAGAAATGCAAATTAAAACCACAATGAGATATCACCTCACACCTGTCAGAATGGTTATCATCAATAAATTAAAGAACAACAGTGCTGGTGACAATGCGGAGCAAAGGGAACCTTAATACATTGTTGGTGGGATTTCTAATTGGTACAGCTGCTATCGAAAACAGTATGGAGGTTTCTCAAAAACTTAAAAATGGATATACCTTTTGACCCAGCAATTGCACTTCTGAGTATTTATCCAAAGAAAACCAAAACAATAATTAGTAAAGATCTATGTACCCCTATGTTCATGGCAGCACAATTTATAATAGACAAGATATGGAAGCAACCTAAATGCCCATCAGTAGACAACTAGATCAAGAATTTATGGTTCATATAGACAATAGACTATTACTCAATCATTAAAAAAAATGAAATCCAACCATTTGCAATGAGATGGATGGACCTACAGGTTATTATGCTGAGTGAAATAAGACAGAAAGATAAATACCATATGATTTCACTTATATGCAGAATTTAAGGGACAAAAGAACAAAATAATCAAAAACAGACTCTCAAATATAGAGGACAATTTGGTGATAGATAGGGTGGGTTGGAGGGCTGGGAGAATGAGATGAAGGGTTAAAGAAGTACAAATTAGTAGCTGATGGATGGTGACGGGGATGAGGAGCACGGCACAGGGAATGCAGTTAGCATTAATATATTGGCTAGGTGGAAAACCAGAGGAGAGAAGGAGCAACTAAGGAGATCATTTTATAAAGTATATAAATATCTAACGAATGTACTGTATGCTTGCAACTAAATTTTTTAAAAAGTTAAATAAAGAAAGAAAGATAGAAATTAAATTTCATTAACTTTTTTCTAACACCCAGGAGATTTTTACTTGAGGTTTCTGCTTTTCTTTACCCAAAGAACTACTACAATATTTTTCAAAAGCTTTGTAAGCCACAATCTACACTGATTTGACCATTCATGAAAATGGCATCACTCACACTGCCAGCTTGCTACCTTAATTAGTGTATATTAGGAATGACCTTCTACATTCCAATGAGGTAAATCTCCTTGTGAGGTAGGTTAACTAATGAAATAAGCAGGAAAGCCTATCATCATGTCCTACGCCTAAGTAAGTTTGTAGATGTCCCCATTTCCAGCCTCAGAGTTAATGCCTACTTATTTCGCCTAACTACAAATCTACAAATCAAAATCTATCCTTCCCTCTCTCTCCCTATCTTCCTACTCTCCATTCCCCTCTCCTTTCTCTCCTCTTCCACTGTGTCTCGCCAACACCTACAAAGTTTGAGTGCCAATAACATATTAGCATCCCCTCTCCCCCTCTCTCCCTCTCCTCCTCTCTCCCTCTCCCCCTCTCTCAGTTTCTGAATGTTTCCATTTTAATGTTCCGGATCAGTCAATCCCAGCTCAACAAATTAGGCCCCAAATAGAGACAAACACAGGAAGAGAAAATGGTTATGACTTACAAGGTGCCAAAAGCCTCCACAGTGCTTTTTTCTTTTATGTAACAGTTAACACTGTCCCAAATTCCCACACTAGTAATCACAAGAGAAGTTTAAAGCCTGATCTCACCAGATAAACTCTCTTAAAATACATACAGCTGCCATGGTAAGTTAGCATATGAATAGCCATTAACATGTGTTAGGGATGAAAAACCCAAGCAGTAAGTAGCATAGAGCCAGACATTTAGCTCTAACATGATCCAGGCATCACTAGAGTCACAGATTTAAAGACAGGAGTGAAGGAATGAGATGGTCTAAGAAGTAAGTTATGATCTGGAATGAGATAAGGAAAACTGTACAGTGAATTGCTTCAATGAGAATGGCAGGGGCAGATTCACATTTGTGTGGCATGCAAACTTATAAATCTTTGAAAGTTGTCACAAAGTGAATATTTATTTAGAATGAGAAAAGAAATAACATTTGTTCATTTTGAAAAGCTTACATTATCTGATAGGCTTTTTAACAGTTTTCTACATTTTTCACCTCCATACTCTTTGACCACCTCTTTCAAATGACAATAATTAGGTTACATCTTCTAAAGAGAGAATAGAAAAGTAATTCAATCTTTCATCTAACATGGTTGGCAGATTTTTGGCTTTTATTATTGATAGATTCTAAAAGTTTCTTTTAATTTCACAATGCCTGATATATAATGTCAAGTAAATTTTTAGGATTTTTTTCAAATTTGACAAAGTCTCTCAATGAAGTTTCTTTCATACATGACTAGTTTCTGGTTCTGTACATTTCAAACCTTCTTTCTCTCTGCTGCCTGCATTTGAGTGCCAAGAACATGTTCACGTCACAATATGCTTCCTGGTCTTGCACCTTCAAATCCAATGGCCACTGCAAGAAGTAATTTCCACACAGGGACAGTACTTTGATTGTGAGGTCACGTATTAAACGTAGAACACACATCAGCGGACTTTTTATTTTTGTAACATTTCTCTGTAACCAATTCTCACTAAGAAAGGCAAATACATCATAAAAGCAGCAGATCAACCAACACTAACACTAGTACAAAGATTAAAAGGCAAAAGTAGAAAGATCATGTATAATTACAACAGTAAATTAAGGGATACACACAAATACACACATACAAAAGGAGTAAAATTTCAGGACAAAAACATAAACTTGGAGGGGGTGAGTAAAAACGGTTGTGATTTTAGAATGTGCTCAAACTTAAGCAACCATCGACTTAAAATATATTGTTATAAACATAGCTTGTGTACATATGAAGCATATGGTAAACACAAACCAAAAGTCTACATGAAATACACAAGAAATAAAGAGAATCCAAACAGAACACTACAGAAAGTCATCGACATACATAAGAAGAGAGCAAGAGAATATGAAAGGAACATAGAACACAAAAACAATCAGAAAACAATAAAATGACAATAACTATATACCTATCAGTAATAACTTTCATTGTAAATGGATTAAATGCTGTAGTCAAAAGAAATGGATAAAGAAGATGTGGTACATATACACAGTAGAATATTAGCCATAAAAAGGGATGAAATCTTACCATTGTGACAACATAGAAGGATCTAGAGGGTATTATGCTAAATGAAATTAGACAAAGACAAATACCATATGATTTCACTCATATATGGAACCTAAAAAACTAAACAAACAAACAAACAAAACAGAAACAAACTCATAGATACAAAGAACAAACTTATGCTTGCCAGATGAGAGGGTGTTTGGGGGGCTGGGTGAAAAAGGTGAAGGGATTGAGAAGTACAAACTGGCAGTTATAAACTAGTAACAGGATGTAAAGTGCAGTTTAGGGAATATTGTAATAACCATATATGGCATCAGGTGGGTGCAGACTTATCAGGGGGATCACTTTGTAAGTTATATACCTAAAATTGAAATAATATTGAATGTCATCTATAATTGAGAAACTTTTTAAAAATTAAAAAGAAAAAATTCACTTAGATTACAAATAGTAGTAAAATGATACTTAAAGACAGTTGTTCTCAATCTTGGATGTATATTAGAATCACCTGGGAGCTTTTAAAACTCCTATTGTCCAGACCACACCCCAGACAAATTAATTAAAATTTCTGCATATAAGACCCAGGCATCAGTATTTTTAAAGGTCCCAAGTGATTCTGATACAATTGTATGTTAACAATTGAGAACAATTGCTTTACAGTGTGTTTGTAATCAGCTAGCAGGCAAGAACAGACAACACATTTAAGAATATTTACTATGATTTAATTCAGCGGGAAAAGTTGTACAAAGTACCAGACATTTGCAGCCTCTCCTGATGGCAAGAAGTCATCAAAGTAAGAAGATTCAAAGTAAAGACTATTTCAAGGATTTGGCTAAAAGACTTTTTGTCAAGACTTTAGAAAAAAATTGACCCTCTCCACTAGGCAAACAGCTTCTATGTCTAATATGGGCTTTGTCTTGCAGCACTGCAAATGTCAGCCAAACCAGAAAGTAACCAGTCTTAATAGATTTGTGTGGCTTTTATCTAATAGAGTAAACCCCAACAAGATTTATAGAAAGCCCACAAAACTTTTAAGAAAATTGTACTAACGAAAGAAGCACCATTCTCTTAGATTAAAGGGGACAAGGAAGAAGAGCCCATTGTGCCATGAATGTTCTACAGAGGGTAGAAAGCAGATTTAGTCTGCCCAACTACCACACAGACCATGGAAAAGGAAGGATACATAGGGCAGAACCAAAGATCCCAGAGGGTGGAGCCAAGAGTACAGAGAGCTGGCAATCTACGCCCAACTGGATTTCAGAACTGCTACTGGTCAGGGTAGTCATTTCCTATTGCTGCCATAAAAAAACTACCACAAATTTGGTGGATTAAAACAGCACAAATTTATGATTGTAAAGTTCTCTAGATCAGAAATCCTGCACGAGCTTCAACAAAATAAAACGACAGTTTGGCAGGGTTTTCTGGAGGCTCTGAGAGAGAATGTTTCGGATCTCTCTGGTTGTTAACAGAATTCAGGACCATGAGATTACAGGCACAAGTTCCCTAACTTCTTGCCAACTATAAATGGGGCGGGGGGGGGAAGGGTCATCTCCAGCTTCTAGAGGTTATCACATTCTTTGGCTCAGGACCTCTTTCACTATCTTCAAAGCAAGCAGCAGCCTCTCTCTGACTCACTCTTCTTCCTTCTCTCCCACTTTTAAGAACTCAGGTAAGTAGATTGGGCCCACCTGGCAATCTAAAATAATCTTCCCATCTCAACTTTAGGAACTAGGATGTGGACATTTTGGGAGGACCTTTTCTACCTTGCATAATCATTAAGTGTTATAAGTCTTCTGTTCTCCACCTTTTTAATGGGAATGTCTACTATGGTGATCCTACCTCTTTCCTATCTGGTTAGGTGTGGGAGAGGGGTGGGGAGGACTGACAGTGAAAAAGAAGGACACACAATCAGTCTCTTTAATGCACAGGTCTTCAGAGCAACTAGATCTGAACTTGAGGAGCTATACCCAAGCAACCACACATGAGAAGCCTCAGTCACATCTGCATGTGATTTAGATGAAGAACTCCTGAATTTTGAGCAGACACTGTATACAGAATGACATTTCGTAGGACCTTGGAAGGGGGTGCGTATACTTTGCAAGTGGGAGGGATATAAATAATCTACAACCAGACCAACAGAATATGGCAGAAGTGATGTAATGTGACTTCCGTTAGCAAATGTTGTGCTTGTCCATAACAGAATGCTCAAAAAATATAGATCGAGTGAATGGATAAAGAGCCTACCATCTGTAGAAGACAGGGCAAAAGATTACTTTAGTAATACTGTATATAGTCACATAACCATGTATTAGAGGTTTACTATGTGCTAGGCAGTATGCTAAGTGCTTTTATACATGTATTATAATTACATTTTATTATGATCACATAAAATTGTGATTCACATAAATACTATTATCTGCACTTTATAGATGAGAACAGAAAGATTAAGTAATGTGAATATAATCATATGGTTAGTAAGTGGCTTAACAGTTATTCGAACCTGGATCCATCTAGTGCCAGTAGTCTCCTTCATTTCTTCCTCCTTTCTTTTATTTCTTTTTAACTTCCTTTTAACTAGTCATATAAATGATCAAAAAAAACCACAAACAGTACAAAAGAGTGTTTAGTGAATAGTCTCCCATTTCCCTCCTCAAAGAAAAGTACCACTACTAGTTTCCTGTGTATTGTTCTAAATATATCCTTAACATATACAAATATATGAGTATCCTTTTCTACAGAAATGGTAGTAACACAATAACTCAACCTTTTTTCATTTAATCATTTGTCTCCAAAATCCTTCAGCCATATGCTGCATTCCCATACACATACACACACACAAGTAAAAACAAGGAAATCTCAAAGTAATCTGAGGCAGTCTATTTGTTTAAACAAGAAAACATTCATGTTGTCAAAACAAATCAAATATTTTATTCCTCCAGTTTTTTCAGTTAAATCTCTTTCCAACAGTTTAAGGGTATTAAGTATTATGTTCATCAAGCAAATGAAAAAAAAAAACGTGATATAACTTAAATAGTAATATTAAGGATCTATTCAAGTTAACAGATTGAACAAAAGATAAATAGCAGAGGTTTAGGTCTAACACTATTTACTGATTTTAACTAACTACTAGAGAAAAATTATGAGAGGCATACAATGAAAATATATGGACATTTTCCACAATTATGAAATATTTCTTCTTAAACATTCTGAATCTATAGCTAATGATCACATGGAAAAAATTATCATGACTATCCCTTATACCGAGGTTGCGTCCATCTATTATTGATACAAAATAAAATTTGAGCAGAAATTTTCTGAAGAGGTAGCAGAAAAGTTTTATTAGCACAAAAGAAGAAATGTAAATTTAACAAAAGAGAAAGATTTTGCAATACGAAAGATTAATTCAGTACTTCAAGAATCACTCTCCTGGAATAGGCATTTATGTTCAAAAATATGAGAAAATTATCAAACTGCATCTTTCAGGATAAATTTGGCCAATAAATGTCATACAGAATAAAACTATCAATTAATAAAACCTGTCTTTCTTTAGTAGTAAGAAAAAAAGTGGCCCAAGTGTTTGGTTATAAATTTTTCATCACACCTAGGTAGGTTATACATCAAAATGACACCCTAAATAATATATGTACATGAATACACATTTGTCTTAGTTTGGGTTTCCCCCAGAAGGATATTCTGTGACAAAGATTCTAGTACAAGTAGTTGATCTGGGAGGGGATCCCAGGAAACACCATGGTGGAGTGGGAAGTCAGTGGAGGGGAATTTATCAAGGCAGGTATCACGTGGGCAACCAGACTTGATACCCAAGGAGGACTAGGACAGCTGGTGTAGGTATGCCCAAACTCAGAACAAAGGAGGTGAGGTATTTTATCTACTGTCATTGGTGGAGGGATGTTCCCTAAAGGTGTTGATTCATGGACGCCTCTGACCTGCTGAGAACACAGGCAAGGGGTGCTCGGACCAGAGAAAGTCCTCAGATAGTAGCAAGACCTTTGCACTCCGGGGGTAAGACCTGAGGAGATATGGATCTCTGCCATAATATTTTAAACCAGGGGTAGGCACACGTTAACTGTAAAGGTCCAAAGAGTAAATATTTTAGGGTTTGTGGGCCATTACAATCTCTATTGCAGCTGCTCAACTGTACAGTTGTAGCACAAAAGCAGCCATAGACAATACATAAACAAATGAGCATAACTGGTTCTCAATAAAACTTTATTTATGGACACTGAAATTTCAATTTCATATCATTTTTATGTGTTACAAAATGTCATTCTTCTTTTGTTTTTTTCCAACCACTTAAAAATGCAAAAACTATTCTTATTTTGCAGCCATACGAAAACAAGTGGTATGCTGTATTTGGCCCACTGGCTATAGTTTGCCAACCTCTGTTTTAGACTATGAAGATATTTACCAAACATTTACAAAATCTCATGGGCAACAACATTCAATTTGCAAGAATATCATATGATAATATTTAATAACCAATCTAACACAAAAACACCCTAGTTTTTTAAAAATAGTTTATATTTCAGTCAACTGTTCTATGCTAGAGTTATTAATGAGTTACTAAATCAAGTGAACACGCACATAAAAAGGCAAGTGATTCAAATTATCTCAGATTTGTTTAAAATAGAGTTCATTTTATTAATCCATTCTCTTAAGTCAAAGTAACCATATATCTGATGACTGCCAAAAAAAATAAATGAATTACTGTATCACAGTTTTTTATCAGTCTTAAATGCATTGTGCTAATCTGCATATTTATATTAACTGTATTAAGTCTACATAATGTAATCTAAATCAGCAAGTATAGAATGTCATTTTATAGAAGGGACTTAAGTGAACTGGTTGGAAGGTAGGGCTAGTCTTGGTTTATGTTTGTATAACAAGAACATTACTTTTCTTTATATTATAAATTTATTTAAAACTGATTTATAAGTTGGAGAGAAGAAATGTAGATTATAGAAGGCTAGAAAATCTCCTTCACAAAGTACCCTGTTTTGCCAACGTGACAGCAGGCAAAAGAGTCAGAGAACCTAAGCACAAACCTTCCAAATGTAAAACTTGGGCTACCTTGGGAGACCTACCTGACCTTTCTGATCATCATTTATTTTGAAAATAGTCACTGAGAGGAGGGAAAAAAATAGCGCAGATAATAGAGGCTCTGTTCATCCCTCTGGCAACCAATCAAAGTTGTGATGGAAACAAGGAGCAAATAGCAAGGAAAAATCATCTGGGATCTAGATGAACTAGCCATACAACCAGGGAGAAATCCAAGAAATCACCCTGCCTGAAACCCCACCTCCCCCAACTCGCGGCCCCACCCAAGCCATCTCCAGGTATATCCTCAGTGAGTCAGGTGCTCCTTGCTGAGTAGCGCCTAGATTTACATTGAAGGCAGCTGGCCTCAGTTTCTGGTGTGACCTTTTGAGGCAGCAATAAGCAGAGCATCTGTGGATTGCTTGTTGAATCTTAACAGATGGCCTCGGAAGGGCACAGACTTGGGCAAAATTTGGCCTGCAGCTGAACCCCTCTCAGGAACATGCCACTGGACACCTACTTCACAAACCCACTCTAATAAGACCGGAAGACTTAGAAGTTTCGTTTAGTACATAGAAACAGACATGGAAAGGCAGCCAAAATGGGAAGACAAAGAAGAAGAAACCATTTGAGAACAGAACAGAGATCCAGAAATAATGGAATCAAGTAATCTAACAGATGTAGAGTTCAAAACACTGGTTATAAAGAATCTCAATGAACTTTTGGGAAGTGTAGATAAATTCAGTGAGAACTTCAACAAAAAGATAAAAAACATAAAAATGGAAATGGAAATTATAGAAAGGAATGAGTCTGAAATGAAGAACACATTATCTAAGATGAGAAGTATATTAAACGGAATGAACAAAGTGAATAAAGAGGATCAAATGACCTATCTAGAGGACGGGAAAACCAAAGATATTCAAATATAATGACAAGAAAAAAGATGCCAAGACTATTAAAAAAAGGCGCATATGGGACACTATTAAAGGTCAGAATATCCATCTCATTAGCGTACCTGAAGGAAAGCAAGATATTGAACAGCTGTTTGAAGAAATAACGTTGGAAAACTTTCCTAACCTGGTGAAGGAAATAGCCATACAACCCCAGGAAGCTCAGAGAATTACAAAAATCAAGGTTCTAAAGAGCCCCACACCAAGACACATCATAAAGGTCCTACAACCAAGAATACTTTATCCAGCAAAGTTATCATTTAGAGTCGAAGGACAGATAAAGAGCTTCCCAGACAAAAATAAGCTAAAGGAATGTATCACCATCAAGCCAGTATTACAGGAAATGTTGGAGAGATTTCTTTAAGAAGAAAAAACATATATCAAAAACAGGAATAAAGAATGGTAACAACTACATTTCTATCAATAAGTACCTCAAATAGAAAAGAATTAAAACAAGACCTATAAGAGACTCACTTCAGATTAAAAGACACACAAAGACTAAAAGGAAGGGAAAAGATATTGCTTTGATGGACCTAGAAAGTATTTAAGTCAGACAGAGAAATATAAACACTATATGATTTCACTTACATACAGAATCTAAGAAATAAAAAGCACAAACGAATCAAAAACAGACTCACAAATATAGTGAACAATTTGGTGACGGACAGAGGGGAGAGGGGTTGGGGAGCTGGGAGAATGGGAAGAAGGGTTAAAGAAGTACAAATTAGTAGCTGATGGATGGTCACAGAGATGGGGTGCATGGCATAGGGAATGCAGATAGCATTTATATGTTGGCTAGGTGGAAGGTCAAGGGAGGGAGGGAGCAATTGGGGGAATCATTTTATGAACTATATAGATGTCTAACCAATGTACTGGATACTTGAAACTAATTAAAATAAATAAATTTTTAAAAAAAGAAAAAATAGTCACTGAATACCAACTCTAACTATTCAATAAGCACCTTGCTAGATGATGGAGATAGACCTTGTCTTTTAGAAGTCCAAAATTTAGTGAACAGATCACTCAATAATTCAATACAAGTGCACAGTTAAATGTGTGCTCAATGTGGTGTGGGATCCCAGAGGAGAGAGTGACTAACAAGCTTCACACAGATAATATTTGAACTAATTCTTAAAGGATACGCATGGCATGGCATGGCATGGCATGCTATGGAAAGGGGTTTAAAATGTATCCTGCATACAATAAAGAGATGAAAGATCTCTGAGACTGAGTGTGACATGAGTTAAAAGTGCAGGCAGCAAGGGTGAGATGAGGAATCAGACTGAGACATATCTTGGCTGGACTTCACTTATTAAATGTGGAATGAACAGAGTGGTAGTCAGTGAGGACTCAAACTGCTAGCTTGCTAGACTATGTGAATTATGTTGATGTTGATCTTGATATATTATATAGGAGGAAAAGAAGTTCGGGGAGAAAATAAAGTTTGGCTTTGAAGAAAGTGTGTTTAAGTTACCAGCATTGCATCCAGAATATTCATAGTAAAAGCCTAAGATTAAAACAAAGCTCTGAGCTAAAGGGTTAGATTTAGGAGTCTCTAATCCTTGGAAAGCTGTGAGAGAAAATAGAAGAGACTGAAGACAAAATTTTGGTAGACATGAAAATGTTCCTGTTTGTAAATGGACATAATTATGCACCCTAGGGCAAGCATTCTGAATGCACAGATAGGCTTCAACAGATTGTGCTAAAAATTATTTATTTGTTGATTCAGCTAATATCTATAAAATACTTTCTAAGTATTAAGCCCGATGCTAGGTCACAGGTTTGCAGAAAAGAACCAGAAAGACAAACTTGATGACTAATAGAATTTACAGACTATGGAGACAGACATTTAACAAGTAAACAAAGAAATAAAATAATTGTAGGCTGCTGCAAGTACTAGGAAGAAAATGACTAGAGTGCTATGATAAAGAGAATAACAAGGGACCTACTTAGAAATGTTTTATTATTATTTTTTAATTATTCTGTGTCAGGACCAGATTTCTCTGAAGAGGTTTCATTTAAGCTGAGGTTTGAGAGAAAAGACAGAGGAAACAATGCAGGAAGATGATAGCAAGTACAAAATCCTTTTATAAGAAAGAGCTTGATCTGTTCTCCAAATTGCCAGGATGACTGCCTGACTACCAGATGAGAAGCAAGACAGAAATGATGGTAGTGATGAAGGCAGGAGACAAATTTTATAAAGTCTTATAAAACATGGCTAGAAGTTAAAGGTTAAAAAAAAAGAGTTGAGGATGACTCCCAGTTTTCTGATTTTATTATCTATATGGATAGTTGTGTAATTTGCAGAGAAAATGGAAACCCAGGAAAAGACAAATTTGGAGCTAAAATCCAAAAATTTACTTGTATATATTAAGTTGAAGTGTGTACAGACCACCAAGTGGGAATGTCAAACAGGCATCTGGATATATGAGTCTAAAGTTCAGAATAGAGGTTTTTGAATGACAAAATACTTTGGGGGAGTATTTATCCTATATGTGATATTATAAGATATGAGAAGAAATTAGTCATCTGAGAAGAATGATACATCACTCGATTAATGTTTGCTAAATGAATGAGTGAACAACCCATTAAAATATGTTTTGTAAGTCTGATAGATAGAGATTTAAATCTTCACTGTGCCACTTGTGAGCTGTGTGATCTTGGGTAAACTACTTAACCATGCTAAGCACAATTTTCTCATCTGTAAAAATGAAAAACAATAATAAATAGCTCACTTGGTTGGTTTTAGGACTAACAAAATTACAGGTATAGTGTGCTTAACAGTGTTTGAAATATAGCAAATTCCAATAAATGTCCACTTTCTACCACCCCACTTCCACAACACCCGAACACCATATGTGAAACTTTGAGACTTCTTACTGTATCTTTTATGTGCCAATCAGCAGATTATCACCTCTCCCGTCCTGCCTTCCTCCCTCCTACCCCAACTCTGTCAAAAGCCATTATGTGACTACGGTACACTTAATGCTTCCTGTGGTTACCAAGGATTGAGCGATAAACAAAAGTGTAGTAGGAAAGACCACAAACAACCCCATGCTTTTCATCATCCTAAAAGTGGAATTAAATCAAATACACACCTAATCTAATTAGCGATAAAATCAAGTATTTCAAAAGGAAAAAAAAAGACTGAAAAAATCTGTTCAGTTTTTCTGGCATAGCTTAATAAACTATAATGAGCAATTGTAGTCATTCTATTAAAAGAAACTTGGCTTTCTCCCGAAATACTCATATGTATGTCCTTAACCTCTCAGACTTATTTCTTGAGAAGTAAAACAGACAACACTTCCTAATATGAAGAGTGGCTGTGGGGAATAAATGAGACCATCTACTGAAAGCATCCAGCACAATGCTGAATACAATGCAGACAATTAAAATGTTATTTCCAGCTTCCTTCACTTTCTCTTTCTTGCATTTTAAAAATAATTTCTGATATTAAACCCACACATACACACACACACACACCACTAACTGAATCTTTTAAAGAAATGGTAAAAATATATACATATTTTATTGAACATTCACAAGTCTAATCACTTTTTGGAAAAGGATCTTCTTTTATAATAAGAAAAAGGTGGCAATTTTATTTGTGTGAGGATCCCAAAAATAAATCAATTACAAATATAAAAACGCGCACAAGATTGAAACCATCATATATGTCATATAACTATTGGTAGCTTATATTGTACAGAAACATGTCTTTGTCTTATGTGCACAAGATCTTGATATTAACATTTGAAATAAGTTTATTTTTTACTTAATGATATGTATTAGAAAGTATAAAGTAATTTGCAGTATTTCTTGAAAGTCACAGAAGGGATTCTGAAAAGTTGGCATTTTACCACCAGATGGCACCACGCTCACAAAAATTTTTGTGCCAGACAAAACGGTATTCAAAAGTTATGAAGTTAGTCAATTGCTTACTGACTTTTGTGCTTATATGAACACCCATACTGAAAAATCATGAGAAATTATTTACTACAGGTTCCTACCAGACTCTTGCTTTGCTGTTCACGTTTTAATCTATCCAGTAGAAAAGATCTACCAGATCTTTACCACAAAAGCTCAGTGAAGAATTTGTTCATTAAATGTTAGGCCATGAATGAAGAAAAAAAGTTAAATAAAATTACTCCTAGCTCTCAAATTTTAGTTATTTTAAGTCCAAAGTAGCATGGTAGAAACTGATTCAAACCAGCTTTTTCAGGATCATTAAGATTTGTAGTAGGAAGTGGAAATATTTTAGAGGTACTAATGAGACATGGAAATTCCATTCTTCAAGATTGCATATCTGCTTCTTTTCAAAGGAATTTAACCTATATATGTATTTTAGTTTTAAATTTGCCACTTTTTCAGTGATCCATTGTGTATTTTAAAATCTCTTCTACATGTAGCTGGATAATACTATGAGAGCTTGAGTCTTCATTGTTGACTTCACTGAAATTATTCAGGTTTCAACATTCTCTTTATTTTTAAATATAAGAAATAGGACACATTAAAATTATAGATATCTGACATTTGAAATGAGTTAAATTAGAAATTAACAATAAAGAAAGTTAGAAATTTCATCTTTTTTTAAATTGAAGTTTTTATCAGAATCAATAGATTAAATTAATGCTGCTTTTATCTACAACCTCCGAAATCTCAGTGAATTAAGAAACAGAGGCTTATTTCTTGCTCACACTACCAGTCCAGTACAGGATATTTGGAGCTCTCTTTCACATCACACTCACTTCAGGATCAATTACCAACTGGAATACTCCTGGTTTCTACCACACAGAGAAAGAGAGGTAACAAACCTATACTTGCTCAAAAGCTCCTATCTGGAGCTTCACTTTCATGCACATCTCACTGCCTAAAACCAGTCTCAAGGACACACTTAACACCAGGAGGCCTGAAAAGTAGAGTCAATGTAATTCATAAATATTAAATCATTATATCCATATACAATGCAGATCCAGGACTACTTTAATATAAAACATTTTATACAAATGTTTATGTCCTTACCAAATCTTGATTTTTTTTAAAAAATGCAAAAAGTTCTTTCTTTTACAAGCATTAAAACTGGTTGGAGAGAAAAGACATAATTGAAAAAAAATTCATATGGCAACCAATGACAGAAGTTTTGATAAATATTCTCATAAGTACGAAGGCAGAGGACACAAAGTAGTAAATAAAGAAGACTAACTGAAGGACTGGAGATTTGATCTGTGCATTACAGGAAGTGTAGAATTTGTACTGAAGTTACATAACATTCGGGACAATAGGAATGACTATAAAAAAAGACAGAGAAGTAGAAATAAACAAGATTGTTGAGTATGAATTATGTTAAAACAAATAAGATCATTAATTTTCCCTGACCTGCAAAATTTTTCAAAGAGAATATATGTGTGTATGTGTCTGTCTGTGTGTTTCTGTGGTGGAGAGAAGTAGGAGGGATAGGCAGGTGGGAAGAAGCAACCATCAAAGTCACCAACTTATACTTTTCTCAAAGATCTTTTTTAAAATTCTGTCATCAACTATCACCATCATTTTATAAAGGAAAAACCTTTTATCACAAAAAGAAGAAAAAAATAATCTCAAATTGCTTAATTTGAATAATTTTATACCAGCAGTCCTCAAACATTTTGGCACCAGGGACCAGTACTCCTATGAGAATCTAATGTCTGACGATCTGAGATGGAGCTCAGGCAGTGAAGCTAGTGCTGGACTGCGGCTGCAAAAACAGATGAAGCTTCCCTCACCCGCTGCTCACCTCCTGCTGTGCGGCTTGGTTCCTAACAAGCCATGGGCTGGTACCGGTCAGTCCACAGCACAGTGGTTGGAGACTCCTGCTTTATACAACTCTAAACATACTATCCATATTTTTACCATTTTACTGTGGGCCAATGAAAACTCTGTCACAAGCCAGCTTTTATGAGTAACTGGCCTGAAAATGGAGAGTCTAAATTAGAGAGTCTAGATTAATGATACGGTCAAATCATCTTCAAAACAAAGCTGAGATATTTCAAACTGGTTGCCAACCAATAACTATTGTACATCTTTAAGCAGAAGGCTAACTAGAATTGGGGAGTGGAGGTGGAATAAGGAACCTAGAAAACTTCCAAAATGATATGCAGAATCACAGAAAGATATAGAGACCTAGATTAGGATGCAGACAGAGGAAAAGGAAAGAGAAGCATTATATAGGAAAGATGAAAAAGAAACCTTACAAACAAGTCTATCCCCAACCATGGAAGCTTGGGTTTTTTAATGATTTATATAACATAGTTATTCAATATCTAACATATCAAAATGTTCCAGAGGTCTTGAAAAAATGTTATATAAATAAAGCTATAACTCAGCAATGAGAAAGAAGAGTATTTCAACATTCTCTACTGGTGGGGAGGCTATCACTTAAACCTGCATCTGGTAGACTTGGTCCCAGGGGAATGCAGCAAAGTTTATGTAATACTATTCTCAGTTGTGTTTTTACTTTTATGTGATCCATTCAATCATATAGTCATATGAAAACAATACTACTTAAGCACTAAATGATTAGTTATTTGAGCCTGTGTAACTTTAGAGAAAGCATTACAGTAGTAGTCCCCCCTTATCCACGGGGGATACGTTCCAAGACCCACATTGGGTGCCTGATATCTAGTTTATTACTAACCCTAATCACCTTCAACAATGCCAGAAATGTGGCAGCAGCCTCTCCAGTAATTTTTTTTTTTTTTCAGTACAAACCTATACTTGATTCTATGTAACCAACCATTACTTGCAGTAAATGGCTTGGTGTCACTTGTTTCAGGGATCACTTGGAGAAGTCTTCGTATAGGCTCAAACTTCTGTCAGTCAGAACCCATTTTCTGTTCATATCTTCCATCCATAAATTTAATGCCTTCTCCATCTTAACTTAGCACTTATCATCATACACTATGGCCATAACTTTTGCAGTCTGAGGTGTAACAGCAAAACTAGCATTAATTTCTTTTTCCTTCTTCACGATATCACCAACAGAAGATTTACTCTTCCCGTAGAGCTCAGCAACATCAACATATAATTTGTTTCTTTCCTTATCGAGTCAAGAACTTTCACCTTTTCACTTAAAGAAAGCACTGTATGGCTTCTCGTTGGCATATCCAAATTGCCAGCATCAATACTCTTGTGCTTTGGGACCATTTTAAATAAAATATAGTTATTTTAACATAAGCACTTCAATACTGTGAGAGTTGATTTGATAACTGAGAAGGCTACTAAGTGACTAACAGGTGTGGAGAACAGGACAAAGGGATGATTTATGATGTCCCGGATGTGACAATGGAGTAGTATCTACTGGCATTTATGATACTTTTTAAATGCCTTAGAAATATTAATTACATTAATTCATTTATTCTTCACAACAACCCTATGAGGTACGCATCATTTTTATCTACATTTTACCAGTGAGGAAACTGGAGTACAGAGAGGTTAAATCATATGACCAAGGTTTCACAGATAGAAAAGTGACAGAGCCAGGACTCAACAAAAGTGGTCTGGCTCCAGAGGCACCACACTTTCTCATCACACCAGTCGGGTCTCAAATGTGGTGCCATATTTGAGGAAGACACATGGGAATATGAGTTTAGGCAAAAAACAGATGAACCAGAAGAGAGAACAAGGTGAGCAGTGACCATGTGGTAGGTGGGTAGGTGTGCACTCACTCGCTCACGCGCGCTCGCTCTCGCTCTCTCGCTCTCTCGCTCTCTCTCTCTCCCTCTCTCCCCACCCTCTTACCTTCCCTCTCCCCCTCCTTCTTTCTCTCTCTGTCCCTCTTTTTCTCTCTCCTTTTTTCTCTGTCCCTCTCCCTCTTTCTCTCTCCCTCTGCCCTCTCTATTGGGAGTACAAACGGGTACACTCCTTAGGAGGGAAATGTAGCAGTGTTCATCAAACTTACAACTGCATGTCTTGTCTAACAAGACCACTACTGCAAATTTATTCTGTGGGTATGCATGCACTAATGCAAAACAAGCCCTGTAGAAGTTTCCTCATTACAAAACTGTTGTAAATGCAAACAATCAGAAACAACCCAACACCCATAATAGATTAAATTAATCATGCTACATTGATAAACTACAATGGGACAATGAAAAGTAAGTAGAAACCTCTCTACATAGTGATAGGAAATAGGTCCAAAATATATAGTATAGTGAAAAAAAAATTAAGTATAAAACAATGTACATACTATGTTAAATCTGGTGTAAAAAAATCAGATGAGTAAAATAAAAATCAATACTCATATATTTGCTTATATGTGCATAAAGAAATTCAAAAAGATACATTAGAAAACAATAACAGTGGTTACTTGTTTGGGAAAGAGGAAGTACTGAAGGACCTGGATATTAAGGAGACTTGATAGTCCATGTTTCTATATTTCTGTTGAAATATGTGTCTCTATTACCTATTCAAAAAAATAATTTTAAAAATCCTTCATTAGACATTTTTTTCAAAGTCTTTCCTTAACCAAGTGGCAACTTGCCTTTCCTCTCTCCGAAGGTTCCAGAAAGCTGGCTCTTCACTTTTCCCAGTATTCCCCAGAATCTCACATTCCATTCTGCTCATAAATACCTCAAAATTTGGCTTTCTCCTAAATTCTACCTCCAAACCTACTTACCAACTTTTTAGGGAAGTGACCAAAACAAGGGCACCCTTTGTGAAAGGCAATTCTCCCTTATTGGTGCAAGAGACGGGGATATGGGGGGTGGGGTCTGACAACTACTCTTAAGTAGTTTATTGAAGTATTTTTTTTAAATACCTACCTACTTTGCTCAAGAGAAACTCTGATAAATGGGATTTCCTCTACTTCATTAAGTACCCATTATTCACTCACTAGTGGTGCTCCTCTGTCCATGTGACACAGCAGTATGCATCCCGTGACCTTCTCCTGCTCTTCATTTTGCTGGGTCCTAATATGCATGGGCCACCATCCCTCTTATCTAACATTGAACTAAGCTACATCTATCTCTAAATAGGCCAAAGGCTCTGCCCAAATTTGGAGAAACACTGAAGAACGAGTCAAAACTGAAAATGTTTGGCTCAAACTCAAGATGAGAAGGATAAACAAACGCTGACCAAAAGGAACTTAGTTCTCATGTATTTTCTTGCCTTTCTAATTAAAGCCAAATGTTTGACTGTTTCCCAAATTACCTCTGATGACATTTACTGCGTTATTTTGCCTTTCAAAAGCAGATGAATTTATATTTACATTGTTAATAGATTCATCTCAATGCATGCTAGTTTTTCAGTTTGTCATGTGGTGTCATGAATCTCCAACATGGCTGGCCCAATGAGTTCTATTCTTTGATGGGCTGACTGACACATCTGCTTCCTTGGGCCCCACACATGTACCAAAGAGGCATGGAAGCCTTGAATGGTCGCAATACCATCTCACACTTTTTGTCATTTTTTTTTATCCCTGCCAAAGATACAGAGAAACCAGGAGCTCAGTGATATTAGGAATTATTTAATATCAACAGTGGTAAACGTGAAGTGTTCTGACTTGAACATACCTCAAAATAATACTAACAATCCTGAAAACTTCAGCAGTGAATTTCAGAATCCACTGTAGATGTTATCCCATTTAATTTCCATAATTTGAGATGGATAGAGTTATTCCTATTCTATAAATCAGAGAAATGAAGACTCAGAAATAATAAGTGAACTTCTCCAGATCACACACCAGGAAGAAATAAGCTGTGAGGTGCCTGAATTAGGCTTATCTTCAATGATCTCAGAGTAAATCTGTGATAATTAAGTTTAATAACTCTATTAATAATGGGTACTTCCAAATTCAAATGAGTTTAAAATTTTATGAGGGTATCTAATGCCTCAAGAACAGGGTCTACAAAGGTTGGGAATTCCAGAAAATAGGAGCTCAAAAAAGGTTAATTTATTCTGACAGAGGATGATTAATACAAGGTAAGATTACCTATCTCTAATTAACCTATTCCATTATTGAGTTCTTAATGAGAAAGATCTGTATAGCAGAAATGTCACTCAGAAAGAATTCAGCTGAGCAAGTCTGAAGATAGTACCACCGTAGGAATAATAATCATATTTGTTAGCCGTTGGGAATGCTTAAAATCATCTTTATATTTAAGCCAGAACCTAAAATACTTCTTTATTCAAACCTCTGTTAAGGGGACTATGAGGCGTAAGATTAACAAGTACATTTTAACATCTGTTTAACTTGAAAAAATGTCTTTCAAAAGTCTTAAAGGAAAATCTGTTTATTTTTTTAAATCAATGCCAATCCTGCTTATTACATTCAAAGCCTTTCTAATAAAAAGTTAAACACTGTTATTGAGCTATATTCTTGACTGAGCAATGATTTAATAATAGGCCTAATTCCTCTTTCTCACTCTGACAGTCACCTTATACCTGCCATATTCCAACAGGAAGTCAGACAAAACAACTACAATATTATTCATTAATAGTATGTCCAATGATCTTTTAAAATCAATGCTGCTTTAAACATCCCAAACTTAAAATTTTAGACACTGAAAAGATCAGTTTGCCAAATCCTGTGGGTAATAATAGTTTGTGTTTCCTCTTTTCATTGTATTGTCATTTCATTCTCTTTTACAGTATCAAATAAGAATGAAGGATATCATTTAGTTTAGTTTTATGCTATGATAATAGAATGTTAATAGGATTTTTCCTGTTGTCTTAGAATTGATTATTCTGAGTGAAAAATGATGACAGAAAGGCATAAGGATTCTATGTTTTTAAAGACCTTTCCAAGTGTTTCAGCCAAAAGCCCCCTGAGGACTTATTCAGAGGCAGGGGAACCACTTCTGCTATTCCTGATCAATATCTCAGCCCTGGGTGGGCAGAAAAATATCACCCCTTAACCCACCAGAAGCCAAGTGACGGCAGAGTTTCAATGGAATACAGAATGTGAGTGCCGGAAAGAAGGAAAGGGTGACAGCCTACTACCTAGCTGAATACTTGCAGAGTCAGGAACATAGAGACCAACCAGAAGACTGCCTTCAAAGTTCAGTCAGTCCTGTGAGAGAGTCTGGAGAAGAACCTACTTGTATTTTTTGAAATTTGGGAGCCTATCAGAACACCAAGAATTGTGCCTGCTTCTTTTCTGGAGATTTTAAAGGAGAAGCACTAATTAGCCAAGCCCAGAAATGTGGGACAAAGAGAGACCATGTTATAGGGAATTTAAAAAGAAAGTGAAGGCAGCCTCCAACCCATTCCAGGCTTCCAATTCTATCAGAGGGTGCAGAGGAGGGCTCCTATGCTTGAATTGATATAAGAATACGCAGGAGAGGAGAAAGTCCAAGCCCTGGCCAAACCCTGGGGATACCTAACAGCTGCTTCTTAAGTGGTTGGGATGTAGACCAAAGGCAGGACTAAAAGAACACATGGGTACCCTCACAGTGATGTAGTGGACCGTGGTAAAACTAGACAACCCTAAAAACTGCACAAAGTTATGAGGAGACCACCATATTGTTAGTAGCCACCAGCGGCAACAGAATCATGCAAATCTTATGGGGAAGGGTACTTTCTCATCTCTAATAAGCAACCCCTGCCATGTCTCATATTCCTCCTCCCCAACAAAAAGACTTAGATGTTAGTAGAGGAAATTGAGAGGATTATATTTGAATCAGATTTGAGATTGGATTTTTACACTGGAGTGAAATTAGTTCGGTTTTGCTTTTTTTTTTAATAACTGAAAGTGATGAGAAAGTTGTGGAATGTGCCCAAGAAATTATCTTGGGAGAGTCTACAAAGCACTACTGGGAATTGTGAGTGGAAAAAAATAAAAACATTATTGTGTTAATATCCACCAAATAGAATCTACTCAACAAAACTGTTTACACTAAAATGTTGACTTTCTAAAGCAAGGTGGAGAAGCATTTGAGATCTTGCTCTCCAGCGCAAATTATCAGTTTGACACAAATAAACTCATTGAAATTCTCATGGAAAAAAAAAAGCAGGCTGGGAGAGGGTCAATTTTTTGTTTTTGTTTTTGTTTTTGTTTTTGTTTTTTCAGGAGAGATTACACATTATCTCAAAAAGAGTGCACAATGAAAAAAACAATAACAAAAAAAGTCAATTCTTAAATGTGTGAATTATGGAAGTTTTTAAAAGAATTAAAAATTATTTGATTTGATTTTATTATATAAGTTGAAGATACATACCTACCTATTCCAAAAGCTGACATTTTTGTAAAATCAACCTTGGATTTGTACAAGACCTTAAAGTTTTCAACGCACTGTTTTGTACTTATGAGCAAGAGACCAAACACTCATTATTCACTGTCATATCCACAGTGTACATGACAGATCTGAACCATAGGAAACATTTAAACCATACTTTTCAAATCAATCTATCTCCTTCTCCCCACTTTACTGTCCTATCTTGGTCATTGCTCCACATTTATTAAAGATTTGGCGGAGGGGATAGTTTTAATTATTTTTACAATGTACATACATTATTTTTGTAATTAAGAAGAATAAAAGTTAAAAAAAGGATTAGCATTTCATTCACCTTCCTCACCATATCAAATCTGCTTTATCAGATCTACATAAATTCAATACCCACAAATGCACTGAACATCTCGTTTTTGCTAGAGTCGCATCCATTCTCTTCCTCTCAACAGCACACTTGTTTTCCTTTGTGGAACTACCCCTACCCTTTTTCATACAGTCTTGGTAATAATCTCAATCTCTTGGCCAAGAGTTTGGGCACAAGACCCAAGCAAGGCCATTTAAAGTTTAACTTTTCTCCTCAGTATTTGAATCCTGAGCAGTAACACAAGAATAGATCATGGTAGAGCTGATTCATCCCAGTCATGGTCATCTGAAGAGGCTTCCTAACACCTATGCCACCAAAGCTAAAGGCTTCCTGTATTTCTGAGGCATGATTATCCAGCCTGACTTTCAGTTCTGTGGGCTACCCAATATACTTATAATAATGCTTTCCCTTCCTGCCCCTACACACATACCCTTAGGTTAGACAGAGATGGTTTCTGGTCATTGGGAACCAAATCACACAAGGACCTTGAGGTAGGCCAAGATCCATCTACTGTCTCTCATTCAGATTCCTCCTCTCTTCCTTTACTTTCCCAATAGTTTAAAGAACTGTTCATTTCAACATTCAACATTCATTTCTTCATTTCAACCTCTAGCCAATATCATGAACTTACTTGTGCCATTTCTATTTAACCATCTGCCTGATAAAAAAATGCCTTCTATACTCCCAGCACTGGGGACTGCTGAAAAAACACTAACTTTTCAGGCCTGTGTCTCAACTCATTTTCAGTTTCTATTCTCAGTTAGATCTTCCATATCACTCAGAAATCTTTCTGGTTTTCTTGCTCATTTCACTTTCTTATGCTCTACACTGATTTCTGAACTCTCTCTACTTTCTTCAAATCTCCAACTAAATCACTCCTTCTCAGACATGTCTTCACAGAGAAAGCAAAACCCATAGATGAAAATCCATTCCACTTTCGCCAGGAAACTCTTTAACTGATCTGTATCGAAACCATTCTTCCCTCCCACTTTCTCTTAAAATGGGAACATGGTCTTTTTCATACTCAAAACCAATCCTCAGAATTGTGTTCTACATCCCATCCCTTTCTACCTTCTCAGAGAAGTGGTTTTACCAGTTACCTGTCTCTTTCATATCTTTAACCTCACCTTCTAAATTGACACCTTACCGAAAACAATTCTTTCCTGAATTAGTGTCCTTTTAGCCTCTGCCCTACCTTTCTCTTTTCATAAACAATTAAATTGAAATAGTTGTATACCTGCCCTGCTTGTGGAAGAAGAGGCACGGGAGGTTGGGAGGCAGAGGGGAAGTGAGAGCTACATGAGAGTCAGAGCCTACCTGATACAGCATCACACAAAGGTCAGTGCAGTGTGGAGAGGCCAAGCCTGAGTAAGGTGAGAGTACATTCATGTAAAAGAATAGTCTGATATGGGTGGCACGGTCCACTCTGGGGAAGAGTACATCTAGATAGGAGAGGGAATGGCAATGGAAAAAAGAGACTGATTACGTGCACTGAGATTGATCCAAAAAGTAAATATAGTAAGGCCAATGGGAGCCTGGTTTCTCATTGTCAAGGAAGGGAAGTTATATACGTATGGAAAGAGAGAAAATTAGAACAAGCCCTGAGGTACTAGATTAGAACTGATTGTATCAATATAAACTCATGGTTTGAATGATTGACAGACAGATAATAGATATGCAAATGTGTGTATGTACATACTTACATACATACATACATACATACATACATGCAGATCCTAGCACTCTCTACTAAAAAAGGCTTGAAGCGTTACACTTCAAAAGCAAAGAGCAAACCTAATACCCAGTTCTTGTCTTCTAAATGTTATTCTCCACTAAAAAGACTCAGGACAAAAAATTGCTGATTCCAGGGCATTGCTATACATTTTGATTTGCCCAGGACAGTTTCTGTTTATTTCTGTTGTGCCAACATGATTATTAATTAGCCTCCCATTCACTTCCAAGTGTCCCAATTAGGACAATCAATTATATGTTCTGATTAGCTATAAGATTCTAATAAACTGGCCTGTTTACTTCTCTAAATTGATCATTGAGCAGGGAACGTACAAAAATGAACTTGTTAATATTTTGGGCCAGAAAGAAAGAACATAGTCAAAAAGTGATAGAGACATGGCAAGAGAATACATAAGCACCATGGAAGGTGCTTCCAGTAGCTAGTCTGGGGACAATGTGAACATCAAGATAAATAATGATAGTAATAAATTAAGGCCCACAACAATCAATAGTATTACAAATAAATAAATAAGTTGAAAGTTTGATGAGGAAGTTTGATGGGGAAGTCTCAAAGAACTTCCCCACAAAATATTTATTAATTACCAAGGGAGGAAAACAAAACTATCTTAATATTTGAGAATCCTGACAGACACATCTTTAATCAAGTGGCCATCAGTAATAGGACAAATCAAAATCATGTGTCATCTGATAATATTCAATGAGAAGAAAATAGCATCGCTTTCAGGTGTTCCTGTCAAAATTTAATAATTCAGCCTTTTTCAACTAAACCACAGAACACAGTGATCATTTCTCAACTCTCTGAAGAATTGTACATAATTAATACTATTCTAGGTGTATTGAAAGAAGTAAATTTTTCATATAATAAATGCTTTAGGATGTTAGGACTTAATTCTCTTCAAAAATCCTGGTTGGAAAAGGCCCAAAGGTACATTCCATAAAATAACTGGTCTATAATTTTCAAAATGTCAAGGTCATTAAAGACCAGAATAGACTGTATTGCTGCTCCCAACTGAAGGATACTAAAGACATATGATGGTTGTATGCAACAGATGATTCTGAATTATATTCCTTTTTTCTAAAGGACAGTATTGAGACAAAAAGGTCTGCATACTGTGTCAGTAAATTCTCTGTAAATTTCAAATATTTAAAAACATTTAATTGAATATTTAAAAAACAAAAATAATTTTAATGGATATAAAACTGAACAAATATAAATTCATCATCACCCTTACTCCTTTCCCATGTGTTTCATCTCAGTGAATGGTGGAGCCATTCACTCATCAAGTTGCCTAAGCCAGAAATCCAATGTCATCCTTGACTTCCCTTCCCTCCACTACAACATACATCCAGTTAATATGTCTCCCTCTGTACCAATTTCTATTGATTCTACAACCTAAATATCCCTTGAACTTATCCATTTCTAACTTCTCTGATAGTACACAATTCTGGCCACCATCATCACTCTGCTGTATTACTGCAACAGCCTATTTTAGTCTTCAAATTTCTCCTAACCTATTTTCCACACATCAGTCTAAGTTATTCTAAAATACAAATAACATCATGTTATAGCCCTTAAAAACCCTTCAGTGTTTTTTTTCCTTAAGAATCTTATATTTGAAAATGATAAACTTTTCCAAATATTAATCACAATAATCCCAAATAACATCCACAGGGCATTTCAATTATGGCACAATAAATGAACGACGGAGCATTTCATTTCAAAATCCCTAAGATTTAGGATCTAAACACCTAAGAACATCCCCTTTCCATTTCAGACTCTAAAGAATTTAAGGCATTAAATGCTACAACATACCTGTCTTTCAATTGTAGGTACTGCTTCAATGAAAAAAAAGCTTAAAAACCATGAAATAAAATCAAGTCCACATATAGCTATTGTATGATTCTGATCTCTGACTTGTAAATTAGATGTAACCTCCTCTCTTCAGCAACCTGCAGATCTCTTTCCTATCAGGATGGCTATGTTAGCTGTACCTTACTATGACCAAAAACGTGCAGTAGTGGCAGTGGCACACTGACAAATTGAATGGTATAGGCCTTGAATAAAGATATCAAGGTAGGTCATGAGGAAATCTTTTTCTGTTTGTACATGAGCTGTGCAAACTACATAAAATGTAATCTATGTTTTATATTCCAGTCTGCCAGAGTTTTTGTTGACTGCTAAGATGAAAAAAAAAAAAAAAACGTTAAAGATTCACTGAGGAAAGAAATGGGATTTAACTTTGAGAGAATCTACCCACTGAATTTCCCAGCACAGCTTTCAAATTCTCTATACCTGATATTAATAGATGTATGCCAAAAGCAGGAACTGTAACCAAATAAAATGATTTGGTTCAAAAAAATATTTTGATGTTTGTTTTCTTGTGATTTAATAGTTTTAGAAAACATATAGGTTTATTTCCAGTTAACACCTGCTCATTAAATCACTTTAAGTAAACTTAGTTAATAGGTCTGAAGATATTAATTTATTAGTATTTTAATTAACAGTCATTATTAATTTATTAACTGTTCTATGCACATGAATACTATACAGTATGATTTCCTACTTACTATTGAGTTCAAGAGCAAAAAGATATTTTCCTAGAAAATTCTGGGTACAGTAGCTTTTTGTAAATAAAAACATTTTAGATACTCTAGGGAAAGGGAAATTTCAAGAATCTCCTAAGTAAAAATTTCCATGTGAAAATCACAGTCCTTAAATTAACCTCTCCAGGTTAACTTTTTTAGGTTAAGCAGATATTTTTATTGACAATATTTCCCTTAGAGTAATAAATCCAATAATAATAGGTGATAATTACATAAGTTCCATAAATGAGCAGGAACTTAAAGAATGATTACCAAAGCAATTATCATATATCATTATGGAATAATACATTACATATTCCCCAATTAAAGATCAAATTTATTTCAACCTCCCTCACCACATCAAAAAAAAAAAAAAATCATTTCTATTTAGTGATAAAGTCCTTGGAATCATAGTAAGGCTTGATGCCATACTGGTGTCACACTCTTCCAGTCATCCAAAGAATATGTGAGTCTTCCCTTTTTCAACTTCTTTGTCTACTAGTGTTTCATTGGACCCAGCAGGTAGCTAATCCAGACAATTTCTGTAATGGATTTTGGCTCTCTGTGCATAATAGACAAAAACCTTCATGAAGTTTCCAGTTTGTCTTATAGCTGAGAGATTTGAACCTGCTGCAGATGTCACATCTAAATTCTTGAATAGATTTTTATCATCAGTGTCATCTCTTTCCCCTCTTCCTCCTCATCTCAATCCTTCAGTGTTCTTGATTGCTCCTAGAATAAAGTCCAAACTCCTTACATTGCTATACTTCTTGGTTTGCCCAAGATGGTTTCTGTTTATTTCTGTTGTACTAACATGGTTATTATTAGCCTCTCATTCATTCTCAAGTGTCCCAATTAGGACAATCAATTATATGTTTTGAGTAGCTTTAAAGATCTGATAAACTGGCCTCTGTTTACTTCTCTAGATTGATCATTAAGCACTCCCCCGATTTCTCTCTCTTCTCTAGTCAATCTTAACTCTTCTGTGAAGGCTCAGCCTGAGCACTGCACCAGAATTTACTACCTTTGCAAGATGCTGCCTAGTATATACTAATCCTATTGGTAACATATCAATGGCATATATATCCCTATTGTAACTGTTTATATTCCCTCTTAACCTGTAAATTCTGTAAAGGAAACTCTGCCATTTAGGGTGTGACCCTGAGCAGGTTACTCGACCTTTCAAAGCCTCAGTTTCCCTATCTGTAAAATGAGGATAATTGCATTATTGTTAAGATCAAATGATGTAAAGCATGCAACATTGCCTACGGCCATGCCACCCTAAACAAGCCCACTGTCTGATCTCAGAAGCTAAGCAGAGTCAAACCTGGTTAGTACTTAGATGGGAGACCACCTAGGAAGACCAGATGCTATAGGCATAAATAACAATAATATTTTTTAAAAGCATGTAAAAAGTTTAGTCCATCATCTTCATCATTTTATGGTTTAAGAATTATATATATAGTCAAATGTATTTTTCCCTCTAGAGCTCCTTCAAATTGTCTTCTTTTCACATCTAATCTTTTCATTTTGTTTTATGTACCGTATTTATCAAACAGGTAGAGATAAAGATTGCTTCTTCTTAACACAAATACAGCAAGTCTCTCCACAATAGAGTTCTTTTTAACTTTATGTATTTCCTTTAAAACACATACACACACACACACACACACACGTTCATACAGAAAGTTATCTTCTGGAAAATGAGATAATACCAGAAACTATTAGCACTACTCAGGCAATATTTCTTTCCCCCCTGTCCTTGTGTGTAAACACATATAAGCCTCCACAGCAAATTCTACATATACCAAATATAGTATATTTGTAAGAAAATATACTTAAACGTATTATAAAACAATAAAAACCAAATATATTAATTTGTAGAAAACAATGGCTTCTATCATTTAAATGTTGTTTATTAATAACTAAACATTGTTTTGGAGAAAAAAAGCCCTATTTTAAAAAATAATAATTCAACTAATTAATGGGTCTTACAGACTGGACACTGCATATAATATATTTAAAGCTCTTTTGAGTTTCATAATTGTGAAGGAAAATATGTGGGTATTTTCTTTTATAAATTTTAAGCCAAAAATTCTGGCTTCCGGAAGTGAAAATTTTTAATTACATGACTGTACATTTTATTCACTGATCACACTTTTTTTTCTTTGTTACTTGTACAATTTCATAATAGATTGCCTTTGTTTAGTAATGTAAGATAATACACTAAAAATGTCTAGATCTTTTCTGTTAATTATTAAGGGAAAATTAATTCATTTCTTCAGGAGTTAAATTTATACAAATAAATTCAATCCATAGCATGCACCATTGCTCATGCTTTCTAATATCTTGCAAGTATCTAGAATGTTATGTTTCATTTTCACCCATAAATCCATAAAAATTTGCTTCTCCACAGCAAATATTGAATTATTTCCCACCTATTTTATTGTTTCTAAAATTTTAAAAAATGTTTTTAAAATATCTGTAAAATCGTTTTTAAAAAATATGTATATTTTAGTAACCAGAGTTTCACATATCTGATTGCTGAATTTACCAAACCTACGAAGGAATAAGTATTTGTCTTCAGAAACATTTTTAGTGATTTTAATTTCTAAGAGAGACATCACTTATACATAATCTGTATATATAGCAAATAAAATACTGTATAATCAAGATCTTTGAAATAAACTTTTCTCTCACCTACTTGCGAATCTGTTCAGAATACTTTATTAAATGTCAGCTATGAAACTATATTAAAAATATAGATAAACAATATTGCAATTTTCACTTAACTTGCCCAAATGCTTACAGTCAGGTATTTTGCTCTCTGCTATGGCACACAATTGCATTTTTCCTAAGCACTCAAAAGCAGGCTGGAAGACTCCTTGTTCATCAGTTGTAAATAATGTACCAAATGTAATACAAGTAGAAAAATGCTGAAGAGGGATATGTGAATTTTTAATATGATTATTACTTTACAACCATGAAACTACTTTAGCATAGGCTAGTAACCCTTAATTACTTTGACTGGGATTAAACAATGCCCTATGATGGTGACCCTGTGGCAATCAGCATACTTTTATAAAGTGATGATCTGAACTTAAATCTTATTTTTAATTCTTCAGTCTCAAGTGTTTTCATGTGGTTATTTGGAAAAACTTCCCTTAAGATTCCACAATCTTACAATAAAAAATTGTTTAAGGATAACATTCCATTATTAATTTATCATATTGATAAACATTTATTGAATGTGTATTATGTGTCAAGCACTATGCTGAGTGCTGAAAATATAAAATATAAAATATAAAAATGATTAACACTTGAGCTGTAGACAAGATCATGTAGATAAAACCATGAGAAGCTTAGAGTATTATGGAAGAGACGATAAATGTACAAACTACACAAAAGATTGTTAGGGAATAAGGTTTTTAAAAGGTGCTGTGAACACAGAAACGTTACACATAATCCAAAGTAGGGGAGGAGAGGATGGTACAGAAGCTTTCTTGAAGGAAGTATTGATAAATAAGCCCACTGACTTGCTTGCAGTGTGGCCTAGTGATTAAGAGCACAAGTTTAGCTAGCACCACCTATTACTAGCTGTATGAGATTGGGCAAGTTACTTTGTCATTCTAAGCTTGTTTCCTTGCTTACAAAATGGATATACTCTAATAGTATTTACCACATAGGGCCATTAAGAGGACCAACTAAGATAATCAGTAAAAAAAAAAATTATGATTATTACATAATAATCATATTAAAATATGCTAGTATTCTGGATATTGTAATGATAATCTACTTCTCTCATGACACACATCCCATTCAGTGTACAACCTGGTGGTTTCCAGACTTCTTGGCTAAGATATACATGACCTATACACCTAAAAAAGAAAAAAAAACTGCTTGATCCCACCAACCCTGACCTTCTCCTCCTCCCATTTTCTGTTATTAGCCAGGCTTCCTAATCCCCCCCCCAAAAAGTCTTCTTGACTTCCTGTCATTACTAGACAAGCCTGCACCATGTCCACTCTTTCAATATGAGCCTGACCAGCAAGGGGTCTCTGGACTATGTAGCCACCATAACTCTCTTTATCTTCCTCTGACCCCAGATCCACCAGAGGATCTCTTGCCCTTCATCCTCACGCAACTCTGGTGGGTGTTTCTTACCTATGTTTGGTGATTTTTAAGCAGTTCACTTAAACAACTTTGTCTTCCAAATACTGGCCACCACGGTTTTTGAGCCAGAGGCCAACATTTCATTTCATTTGGAGTGAGCATCACTGCAGAAACAGACAGAAAAACACAATGTGATTAGAATACAAAATCATTGAGGTTTGTAAAGATGAGAAAGGCTAGTGCTAGAAACAATAAAACAGTATGGCTTTTGTTCTTTCTCATGTTATCTTCTTTAGGATCATGATTATATTTTACAACCAGTCTTTTCCCTGCAGAAATCTCCCATTAGCCACTTTGCTACCGAGTGACCCTTTCTAAAAGGTCTTGATTTGCAGAAACACTCATGGGAGGAAAAAGAGTTCAGCTCAGCTTCTTCCTGTACATTCACCTTTCTGAGGGCTTCCACCAAGTTTTGCCAAAACAGATGCAAGTAGCAGCAAATAATGATAATAATAAATGAAAAATTGGTTAAAAGACTTCTCCCTATTCAAGTGGCCCACTGGTAGAAATAAAGTGTACCTTATTTCTAAGAATGTAAAAGATGCTTTGGACAACAGAATTATTAGGTAAAATGCTATCAACTCTAGGTTCCAAATTTTGTTTTTACAAAATTATTTTGGCTTTACCAAAGCATTATTCCCACTTTCTAAAGATCAAGATGGACTATATTAATTTGATGTAATTTGTTCCTCACATTGGATATTTTGCTTTGTGCACGTGTACCTCCATGCCCATGAAACTCTTCATATGTTTCAAAGTCCAAAATATTAAAGCATTAAATTTATTTCTATTTGAGTCCCGACGACAAAATAATTTGAAATTCACACATAACTACAAAAATGTTATATCAATTTAGGGCAGAAATTTTCAGTTGCCTCATGTTTCCACTAAAATGTATTGATTGAAATAATTTATATATGAACTAAAAATGTTTATGTTACACAAACAACTATAAAACCAATTGCTGATTATCCAAATGTGAATTTATAGGTCATAAATTAAAAGTGTGATTTTAAGGTTTAGTTTTCACCAGACTTGTTTCTTAACCCTGAAACAAAAATTCACTTAAAACACTTAAAATTCTTGAGGCAATGAGTCTTCAGCAAACTTTTAAACTTGAATCGTCCCTTATCCTTACAGATTTTCCACAACAAACACTTCCTTCATCATAAATACTACTTCAATCTGGTAGCAAATAAAAATTCCCCAACAGGAGGAAGAACAGTAACAAGAAAACTGAGCTGATCACAGATGAGTAAGAAGCAATAATTCTCTTACAATTTTTAAGTTATGATAACATTAGCATAAAAATTAACAGCAATAAATAAAACTAACCTTAGGGAGGAGATCCTTAAAAATGCTTCCAATTAAAGTGTTGAAAAGGTAGTAGCAGTAAATAATAACTTTAGGGTTTTTTTAATCATTTATAATAACTTTCTCGTCATCAACGGAGAAAATGTACATGATTGGAAGGGTAACATTCTCAAGAAAAAAATCAAATTTCAGTCAGCCAAATATAAATATAATACAAAAAAATTGAGAATTGGTTCCTTTTAATTATATTTTGCCACTAAAACTCAATAGCAATCAAGAAAATATTAGTTATTACGATGTTTTTCCCTCATTACATAAAATTGTTCTTGGTCAAAGGTCATAAAATGGTTCAGAAAAGAAATTTAGCATTTCTGATCCTTCTTGCAGGCCCAATGCCACTTGATCCTGGATGAATAAACTTTACCCATTCATCTCTTTTAGCAGGTCCTAAGTATTAGTGGCACTAATCAAATCTGTCGTCAAAGAATTCTACTTGATAAGAAGCACTGTCATAGTTTAACTAGCAAGGCCCTTCATTCTTAGTTGTACATCTAGATGGAAATGTACCAAAAAGTTAACTGTGGTATATCTCTTGGGGGATAGTAGAATTGTGGGTGATTTTATTTTAAATCAAAAAATCAAAAATAAAAGATTAAATGGCATTCACATAACACATAACACACTACTCCATGAGGGAGAATAGAAACCAAATTTAGTACTGAATTTTCTCGCAAAATTTACAACACATTTAAATGTCTAGTCAGTATGAAGAATGCAACAAACATACAATATAATTAACTATTAAATATATCAAATATAAAAATTCTTATTCATTCTGTTAATACTATAGCAAATCTTACCCTCATTGTCCACACCAAAGTCAAATTTGTTGCAGTCCCAAGATGTTAAAGAGTTAAGTCAGAGTTACAAATTCTTGAAATACAGAATTAAGATTTAACCAGAAAACCTCCCTTACTTCTACAGCATTCACACCTGTCAGGTGTTAAATAAGAATTAAGCATGGAATTCACATTTAAAAAAAAAAAAAAAAAAGGTTCTGACTGCTGGTTTGGTTTTTCTTACAACCGCACACCAAAACTTTCAGTTGAGATGGCTTACTTTTTTTATATAAAAATATTGGACATTTTGTTTTAACAGGTGAAAACCTCCAGACTTATTTTGACATATTATTGCCTCAATATAACTTGATAGCAATTACCATTTGTCAGCTTTTAACAAAGTTTTTGAGATTGAGTTTAAACCTTTACATAGTAAGGTGGAACAGCAATTGAATTAAAAGTCTAAGAAAAAAAAATACCATAAAAAGAGAGTCTTATTTAAGCTCTTAAGAAGCTATAGAAAGGGGAGGAGGAGTTAGTCATTCTGTCTAGTTGGAATTTTATTCAGTTGTGCCAACTAAATATGGTAGAGGGGTTAGAAGAAGGGAAAGGAGATAACACAGGAGTGGGATGTTGTTCTGGGCACAAAAAGCAGCATGTAACTGCACATTGGCAACAGTGAGACAAGCTAACAAAGGGGACAGAAGATGTACTTGACAGTAGTATAGAGAGTTAGCAGATGAGTAGGAGGAGGTGGCATATGAGACGTAGGCTGGGGTGCAGTAAGAAAGAGACTTAGTGGTAAAGATGAATAGCTTAAACGGAATGCAAAATACCATAAGGACCCAATGAAGCAAGTCCAGAAGCCCAAGATAATGAATGGCTACAGTACAGTATTCCAAGCTGTCTAATGGGTAGCTATTTAGACAAGGAATCTTTAAAGGGGAAATTACAAAAGTCACAAGAGAAACAAAACTTAGTTACCTGTGTTTGTTTTTTTCTTTTAGAAATAAAAACATAAAATGATTTAGAGGCACCTGAGTTGTTTATTTCTGGTGTTTTCATAATTTGAATAAATAGGAGGAAAACAAAATGAAGTAAACTCAAGTCTAGACACTTAAGAAATTGTTGTGTGAACAAATCCAAAGAGAAGAAAAGTGATAATTAGGGTAGGTGAGTAGGATCTGAAGTAAAAATGATAGAGGATAAGACATTCTTGTCAACTTGTTAGTTAAAAAAAAGTGTTTAGGAAGATACAGTAAAAAGAAAATAAGGAGAAATAACAAAATAAATAACAGAATGATTTATTATATCCTAAAAGCTTCAAATAGAAAGAATGTAATATAGTGACAGTAGTAAAACATTGAATGTGCTAGAACAATTTTCCAAACTATAAGTATATCTTTTAGGATTCTTTTTGGTTAAATGCAAGTCTTGTTTATTTAAACAACTGATTCTTATTTTTTCAGAAATGTTGTATTTCAACTGGAGAAATTTTAAATATTATGAAAAATTCAGCCATTGTTCACTAACCCTCAATAATTTAAAACAAATTTAGTAATGAAGGTCTTATTGTGTACTACACTTTTTAATTTGTTCCTTGACCAATGTTATTTGAATGCTAAGTATCATTTGACCTTAATGAGCTGCCGTTTTATCAAATTCACCACTTTTACCACTAGGTGGCGAAAAACCCCAAGTAGTATCTGTTATCAAAGCTGGTACAACAACCGAAGTACTTTAACTAGAATTTCCACCAGGTGTCAAACAAGGGGAAAAAAGAGACTGCTTTCCCCACCAAAACACACAAATTCAGTTTTAATCATCTAAATTATTTCAGAGATAAATAGCCGGCCCACAAACTGTCCAAATAGTTTGCATATTTATACCCTCATGTAATGTTGAAGATATTGCCTCGTCAACTAAATTCAAACAAAATTTCGTTTCTTCCAAATAAATAAGAAAACAGCAAGCCCAACGAGTTTAGTTTATTGTGACTCATAGTGTCAACCTATCCAAATATACTGCGCAAGAGTCTAAAACATTTTAGACACGGACAGCCAAAAATCTTCCAAAATGTTTTTGGTTATGTATAGACAGCTCAAGTCATAGTTTTCCTTTCTATATTTCTTTTATAAGCAATTCTGTTGATTACAAAAATCTAGACAAGTTTTATGCTGTTATGGTTTGAATCGCTGTGATTTTATGAAAGCTTTCCCATTTGTTACATAGCAGAGATAAATGTACCTGTCTTTAAGATGTATTATGAGAATTATTGTGTTAACAGTCCAAGGCTGAAAATTAAAATTATAGCTTTACAGAATTAAGCCCTACTTATATACCAAATCATGCCTTTTAAATCCCTCTTAATGTGTTTCACTAATTTCTAACAAAGATTTTCCGATCTTGTAAACATTGTTAGCTCAAACACTATGTCATGCTACCTTTTATAAGGTGGTACTTTTTTAGGCCGAACTCTATTCTTAATCCTCTGGACATAAGAGTTGTAACCAGGTCATACTCTACAAATCCAGCTGTAGGCGGTGTCTTAAAAAAGGACTTTTCTTCCTTCGAGGAAGTGGTCAAGCCTTTCTTCCCCCTGGTGTCATCATGCAAACAACTTGGTTGTTTTTCATCGCTATTTAATTAAGAGACGGAAGAGAATGCAGTTGAGAAAGCAAACCCTACTTATTAAATTATACGTGCTTCTCTTTCATGCTCTTTATAGTATTCTCCTTTAAGATTTTTTTGGCCTCAACTGAGTTCATTTCCATCCTGCCTGCAAAGCACGGGTTTTAAAAAAAAGAAGAAAAAAAGAAAAAAAAGCCAAAAATGCTCTTGTCTAAGAACATTATTTCTTGTCTGGTTTTATTACTTTTTTTTTGAAATTCGTTAGCTTATGCTAAGCAACCACGCTTGCCCAACCGGTTTCTCCCCTTCCCCCACCATCTCTGTTCACATATCACTTTTTCCTCCTTCCAGTCAGGCAGTGGTCAAAACGCTGCAATGCCTGTAACGCACGCTTCAGGCTGGTCACTCAGCAGTTTATCCTTACTTGGCTTTGCAAACAACTCGCCACCGAACCCTTGTCCCCCAGTGCCCTCTTCTGCCATTATCTTTAAATAGAGTGTGCTCGGTAAGGGGCTCTAGACAGCACATAGAGGGTTTACGGTAGCCTGCCTACCAATAAGAGCCCACAATGAAGAGAAGTCAGGTTTAGCCTCCCAGCAGCCCGTGTCCTCTACCCCAAGCTGTACACCTACTGTACCCGCGAGCGAGCGAAGGAGGGAGCGAGCCCAGTGCGGGAGGGGCGCGCAGGGAGGGCGGGCAGCAGCCGCGGCGTGCGCATGCGCACTGGCGTTGTTTTTCCACAAAGCTGCTTTTAAAGTGAGCTGGCAGTCTCCAGCCGCCCGTCTTTGTAAGGAGACCACTGAGAGTAGCTGGAGAGCGGAGCAGCAGCCTCTCTGCTGCCCTGACTTTTTAAGAAATCTCAATGAACTATTTGTAAAGAATCACTGATCTTGCCTGCAAGTTTTTGCACGGCAAAGACATTGATCAGTGTTAAGTGAAGGTCACATTTTATATGTGATCTTGACTTTTTTGTCTTACATTATTTTTTTATAGATTTTGTTATAAACATGGTGCTGGGAAAGGTGAAGAGTTTGACAATAAGCTTTGACTGTCTTAATGACAGCAATGTCCCTGTGTATTCTAGTGGGGATACAGTCTCAGGAAGGGTGAATTTAGAAGTTACTGGGGAAATCAGAGTAAAATCTCTTAAAATTCATGCAAGAGGACATGCGAAAGTACGCTGGACCGAATCTAGAAATGCCGGCTCCAATACTGCCTACACACAGAATTACACTGAAGAAGTAGAATATTTCAACCATAAAGACATCTTAATTGGACACGAAAGAGGTAAGTTTTTATATTACTCAGAAATCATTAAACCTGTTTTCTTTGGGAAAGTACCTTTTCAGTTTTTCTGAATTAATGTAATTCTACTAGCATAACGCATAGCAGTTTGGTAAAGATTAGCAAAGTTGTAAGATTTGGATTCTCCTTGACAGTCATCGTGTGTTAAGTCGTAATGCATGCAGGCATCTGCAAAGTGACTGCAAACTGCACTTATTCAACTACCTCTATAGCCAGCTTGGTCTGTGCCATACGCACTTGGAATCCATATGCACCTTACTTATAAATTCTGCTTAAATCCAACTGTGTTTTCAACTGAATTGCTAATGCAGTCCAATGAAATTTTTTACCTTATACTCTGCAACCTTAGATCTTAAAAATTAAGCTTCAGTGAAGAAATAAGATAACACTTTTAAGTGGGTTAATAGGTGTATTTCGTTTTTAATATTGACATGCAAAAGACTTTAAAGAATCGATCATTGTTCTTTGATAAAGGGTTTCTGTGGCTTATTTTGACATATGGTATCATCGCCCCACGTGTTTTCCCTATTCTTTCCAGTTCCTTTAGAAATTTATATCAAGCATTCTCTATTCTAAAGGATAGTATCTATCATTATGATAGGTTTCAAATCAATTTTAGAAGCCATTTAGGGTCAGTAATTTTTTTCCTCCCCAAGCATCATGCCTAACTTTGGAACGTGCATTCAATGAAACCCATGCCAGTCAAATGGAATTGAAAAGTATTCGGCACACTGGATTTGATTTTTGGTTAGAAAAGGGAGATAAAGGGTTGTCAAAGGGAAAACGGTCCTGAGATTTCCAATCGATTGTTTAAAATGTTACATTGTCTTAATATAGGAGACTCTAAGCTTGTTTTTCTAAGTTTCCACCCTTTGTTAGAAGCGGTTCAATCCTGTTTCGGACCAGTTCTGGGGGGTGGTGAGGAGGGGCGCTTATTCAGCTCTCAGCAGATTGGTTACACGCGTCAGGTGGTGGCGATGACTTAATTCCTAGTCCAAGAAGAATATAATGTTAAAACTGGTTATGTAATTTTGTACTTCTCCTTTTAAATGCAATATTTAGTTCAAATGTTTACTACTTTTCAAAGACTAGAGCACATTTTTACCTTTTTAGTATTAAAAAACATGCCTGAGGAAATACTAATTGAACTAAGGCAAGTGTAGAAATTAAGGATGCTTTCAGTTATACCATTAATGTACTATTTTTTAAATATTAAGATGAAGTCAATTCTTTAGTTAGGTTTAGTTAGGTTTTCAGTTACACGTGGGTAATTTGCATCTTAAAATAATGTCTAGTTAATCTAAAATATCTAATGATAGTCTTGCTATATGTTGAAAAGCAGACATGAGTTTGTGTTTGAACCTTTCTGGAAATTGCAGCTTTTAAATGGGTGAGAAGAAACAAAGGTTTTTAAGGAGTTGAGGCTTGCAGTGGGGTAAAGAATAACGATATACAGGGACAAAAACAATTAGTTTGCTCCAAGATTTCATTGTAAAGAAAACTATGTTCCCCATACCACCAACGAAATGGCCCTCAACCCCTGCAAAGCGTGGACAAGGTCTTAAGCTGGAATAGTTTCAATGACTTAAAACAGGGACCTCTCAAACTAGCCTGGTAACTGAGACCCCGCCCCGGGCGACCGGCGATAGGCGGAGCCGGGTTTGTTAGCCTGTTGCTAAGGCGATGCCAGGCTCTGATTGGATTGGGCGCGGGCGGGTGGGGAGAGTGGGTCGAGCAGGCTGGGGCGAGGCTTGGAACCGGCGTGCGCCGGTAAAGGTCCCTCCAGAGCGGTCGCCCCCGCCCCTACTTGCGTCCCTCCCCGGGCTTCTGGAGGTGGCCAGAGCCCATGTCACGTTTTATCCTCCCTGCACATCTCCCTGTTCTGAGCCCCAGAAAGAAATGACTTTAGGTGTGAGCAGAGTAGATGGTGAGACAGTCCTGCTGGCCTTACAGGTGCCGAAAGACCCTGGGCGCAACTTTAGCTGACAATCCTATTCAAAGGGAACTTGGGTTGGCAGGGTTTGCAGGACCCCATTTTCCTATTTTGGGGGTGGGAGGTTCAGGAGGCTTCTGTGAACGCTTGTTTTCCTCTTAGCTGAAACAAAGATTTTCCGACCAATACATTCACCAGACCGGCTACCTTAGTTTGACTTAAGGGGAGAGATAGGAAAGGCTGGCCAAGAGGGGAAGAAAAAGTGACAGTAACATCGAAAGCTGGGTGGGAACCTCGGCGAGTATTCCCTACCCCTCCACCCCCACCTCGTTTCCCGGGGTTTTTCTCCCCTCCCCCAATCGTCCACCGCCCTAGTTTCCCTCACCGCAACTGTAAAGGTGTCAGGGTGGCCAGAGCCAGATCGAACCGGTCACCAGCTGGGGCGTGTAAAGCGGAAGCGCCGCGGCATGGTCGCCCCGCCCCCGTCCAGCAGGTTAGGCTGCGCGGGCGCGAGCGCCAGCGCCGGCGACGTATGCCGTATGTATAGGCGCGCGCAC
>NW_006436298.1:21463715-21495256 GCF_000325575.1 Pteropus alecto | reverse complement strand
ATGTATAGCGGAGCGCGCAGGCGGCGGCGGCGGCGCGCGGGCGGGCCGGCTAGGATCTGCTCGCACCGGTTTAGGCCGGTCCTCTCCTGCTCCGGTCTAGTTCTTGATTGACAGCCCGGCACTTGTTTACCACGGCGCGGCCGCCACCGCTCGCTTCAATAGGACTGCTGAGCTGGCACAAAAAGGGAGCGAGATGGGAAGAAAGGGAGAGAGAGGAAGGCAAACTTTGGGTTCTTTTGAGGGCAGCAAATTTAAATGGCCACCACCTCACCAGCCAGTTTTTGGTGCTGAGATTCGTTCAGAGGATTTGCAAAGGGGACAAGGAAAATAGTGCTGAGATAAAAGCGAATAATTGTGGTATTTGAATAAAAGTATCTTTATCGGGCGTTTTTTTCTCCTTTAATGAAAGGGAAACATCACGTTTTTGAGTCTATTCAGTACTTGGTGAAGGGAAGTTAAATGGTAATATTAGTTTCTTCTGCTTTCCTGGTTAATGATAAAGGTTTCTATATCGAGAAAGCTACATATATAAGACATTTATGTAATCATATAGTCAGACGTTTAAAAAAAATCATTTAAAAAATCTAGAATCCCTTCCCAAGTTTTTGTTATGTATTTTGGAAATATATAAAAATAATCTATTTGACCAAAAGAAATAAGTTGTAGAATGAAAGGTCATCCCTTTCTTCAAGCAATTAGGAACAACCCGGTTAGGCTACATTTTTCAAGGATGTGGGACATCGTTGCTTGGTAAGCAGGCACCTTTTAAATCTGAGACTTTTATATATATGCAAATTTTTATCTGTTGCTAGGACAGAGTATTGTCATCGTTTTAGATTCAATAAAGAATTGATATTTTTAGCTATGAAACTGACATTAAAATCACTGTTACTTTTTTTAACTCCCAACATCTATTTGAAAGTTTTCTAATCGTTTTTAATTGTAACATTCACATCTTCTGTATGAACACTGACATTTTTAAAGGTTTACATGAATAGTTTTTATATGTAGTCTTAATACAATAAATTTCAGTAAACCATTGGAGGCAAAAATAACACCTAAGTATAAGATTGGAAATCTGAATCTTTAGTTGAGCATATTACTGTATTAGATACAGATGCCTTACTGTTCTGGGCCATTTTCCATTAAAAACCACCTATGGGAATATAAGTATTAATTATCTCCATTTTACAGATGAGGCAAGTGAAGACTAGGAATTTTTATTTTACTCAGAAGAAATGATGAAGTTGGAATTAGAACTCAGATCTCTCTGACTCCAAAGCTTGTGGCCTTAATTATTATGAGCATCTTTAAAGTTATACTACCATAAAGAGTGTGTAAAGGTTTAAAAACAAGTTTGTTTTCTGTTTGTTTTAGATGATGATAATTCTGAGGAAGGTTTCAACACTATTCATTCAGGAAGGCATGAATATGCATTCAGCTTCGAGCTTCCACAGACGTAAGTATTACAAATAACAGGAGGCATTTTTCATAAACATCCATTCTTTAAAATTAAAATTACTCTAAGTTTAAATATTTCTAGTTTAAAAAAACCATTTTCATTGCTAGAGAAAAACAATATGCTCAAAAAAAGCCATTTTTAATGTGGCAAAATTATAGAAAGCAAAGCCTAATTCTTAGTACTCTGTCTCAAGATTTATGAGGTTTTAGAAACTTGAATAGTATTTCATTTAATGTGTTAAGCACTGTATGCTAGTTTATCATTAGTTAGCCTTAACAGAAAAGGTACATCATATTAAGTCTTCCTTTTCATAGTTTATAAAAATTCAGTGTTCTTTTTTGCTAATGTTAACCAACACCAGTAAACTAAGCACATAAACATAATTAGGAATATCATAACTTTAAAAGATGTTCTTATGATATGAGTTCAGTAGCTTCTGTGCTAACAACTATGGAGAAGGTCACCACACAAGAGTTACTGTGACCTAGACTTAAAAGGAAACATCCATCAGAGATAGCTTAATATAAGGTTCGGAATTTACATGAAAGGCAGAAGTTGTATATTCTTAATGTAAAAAGATTGTTAGAAGAGATTATAAAAATATTTTTTTTAATAACGCCTTTACCAGATGTTAAGACATGCAAAGGGGCACTTGTACTTATTCTGGTGGATAAAGTTTATAAGATAAGAATTTATCAAGTGCTAAATGTACATAATTCCATATTTTTGTTAATTTTAGTACTTGAGTTATTATGTGTGGCTAGAGTTTATGTAAGTGGCATTTTTCAGAGTATTGTATTTACCATATTATTTAGGAACATCATTTTGAATATAATGCCCTGATCTACTTTCTGTGAGAAATATTTTAAGTCTGAATACAATAAGGCTAATACTGGGCCTGAATATTTTCAAAGGATGGAAGTAATTTAATATATTTATTTAAAATTCTATCTGTAAACCAAAGTTGTTTAAAATAGACTCTAGAATAGACTAGCATAAATATGAATTTTAGTTCTCTGTGCCATACATGTTAATGTAGAATCTAAAATACAAAAATAAAAAAAAAAAAAACTGTAAAAACACCACTGCTTCTCATACTAAGGTAGCATTCCACCTTGTCAATAACTGAACATTGGACATTTTTCTGATGAAATTATGAAAAAGAGACTAAGCTCACTAAAATAAAACCTTTAATA
Organism: Pteropus alecto; assembly: GCF_000325575.1. Lineage (NCBI taxonomy): Eukaryota > Metazoa > Chordata > Mammalia > Chiroptera > Pteropodidae > Pteropus > Pteropus alecto. The sequence goes on along the minus strand of NW_006436298.1, from coordinate 21,492,598 downwards.
AGTAATAAAATCTGGGAAAGTTGAAAAACAGTTCTATTGATTCCGGTCAACAGAAATGTTTCCTCTCCTTTTAAGCCTATAGAGTAAAGTGGAAAAAACATGGCCCAAAAAAGTTAGAACATGAGTAAACTGGGAAATGTAAAAGCAGTTTTTTAGAGTGTTGGTGGACTTTATGAAAAGTGAAATTTTTGAAATGGTAGTGACTATTCTAGGCCTTTTCTAGGTCTTCTTAATTAGTTGCTATAAAAAGATGATAATTCCTAGCAAATGAATACCGGAGACTGTAGGGAATTTGGCCTGAGTGTTTAACCAGTGTCTAGAATTTTTCAGTAGAAATATGTTAAATCATTCTTAATTTTTTAAAATTCTTGACCTTTTCAAGAATTATTCATTTCCAATTTTTCATAATTTTGCCACCAACAAAGTAGCTTCTTTGTTTAAATGGATTGTATTTTGGCTTTTTTAAGCAAAATTTTTATAATATTTAACTATTATCTATTATTTGGAAACAGGTTTTTTTCCCCCAGTGACTTATCCCTTTGGAAATTTTTTAAATTACATGTGTGATACCTCGTTGATACAAAAACAGTGCAACATATTAATACTTCTATGCTGACCTACTGTATAATTATTAGGAAGAGGTATAAGATTAATATATTGACCTTTATATTCTGCACAGACCACTTGCTACCTCATTCGAAGGCCGACATGGCAGTGTGCGCTATTGGGTGAAAGCCGAATTGCACAGGCCTTGGCTTCTACCAGTAAAATTAAAGAAGGAATTTACAGTCTTTGAGCATATAGATATCAACACTCCTTCATTACTGGTAAGAATTGACTGAATTCTTAAATCTTTGTTTTTGGCATATTAATACTAAAGAATAATCACCTAAACTATAATTTTTAAATAGTGGTTTTATTTTTAAATTCCACAAATTAATTTTTTTTAAAACTGTCAGGGGCACACAAAGTAATGAATATGCTAATATTTTCTGAAGTTGTAATAACTTTAATAAATTTTAAAAGTAAGACTAGTATGTGGTATCTTACTCAAAAGCTAACAGCAGTTAACAAAAAATAAATCTGTTCCTTCGATAATTTTAGTGTAAGAGGAACAGTAGTAGTAAATATTATAAGACAACATCACTTAACTTGAAGATATCATAATCTAAAATTTGTACTGTTTTGTATTATTCCAATATAGGGATAGTTGTCAACTGATGGGGAGATTACCACTTTCATGAAAGAACTTAATTGCCTTTTAAAAGAAATCGTTTTTAATTGTAGTTTTCCATGAGATTTAAATGACTTCAAAACCTTTAATTGGTTTAAATAATTGATGACATCTTTAGGCAAATAAGAATTTTTTAAATGAGCAGTTTTCCTTTCTTTACATATCGATTTTTACAATCTCAAAGGTGTTAACATTTGGGATTATAACCATATTGCTTTCCAACCTGCTTTTTAACTTAAGGCAGTTTAAAGGAGCATGTAAAGGGTTTTTTTGGTTGGTTGGTTGGTTTTTTAATTACTGTATATATAAATATTGTGGACTAAAACTGTTTATAGAATATGTTATTAAGCTCTGTATCCTTTTTTCTTTAATTGAATGGAAACTAATATAAAACCAAAAATAATATAATTCGGAGCCCTTGGTTATTAAAAAAAAAAAAAAAAGTGTATTTGGCTACCCCCAAAAATAAAACACTGCTTTTAATTTTAAATTTCCCAAGAATTTAGGATTGTATTTTAAAACATTCTGTTTCTTTCTCAATTTATACATTGATCTTTTTCTCTGAATTTATTTCTTACAGTCACCCCAAGCAGGCACAAAAGAAAAGACTCTCTGTTGCTGGTTCTGTACCTCAGGCCCAATATCCTTAAGTGCCAAAATTGAGAGGAAGGGCTATACCCCAGGTATGTATAAGGTGGATCCCCACCAAAAACAATCTTTCTTCACTTAGCTTTTCTGTTTAAATTTACAGTATTTCTCCTAAATGCAAACATAAAACAGCATTCTTTAGTAAAATAAATTGTATTTACCCAGTTTGCTTCCATAAATTAGAATATAGGTAGTCTCCTTTTTTAAATAGCTACTGTAAATGAGTAGTTCGCTTTTATAACTCTTAAGTTGCTTGCCACTCTTAAGGACAGCTTTTCATCCGTGTAGTCCATTGAACTTTCAAACTTTAGCCTAAGAATCTACATCGGTTTGGGGGCTTTTGCTCGTTTTGTTTTGTTTAACAGTAGACAATTTTTCTTTCTCTAGGTGAATCAATTCAGATATTTGCTGAGATTGAGAACTGCTCTTCCCGAATGGTAGTGCCAAAGGCAGCCATTTACCAAACACAGGCCTTCTATGCCAAAGGGAAAATGAAGGAAGTTAAACAGCTTGTGGCTAACTTGCGAGGGGAATCATTATCATCTGGAAAGACAGAGACATGGAATGGCAAATTGCTGAAAATTCCACCTGTTTCTCCATCAATCCTTGACTGTAGTATAATCCGTGTGGAATATTCACTAATGGTATGTATAAATTTAAGGGTGTTTTCTTTTTAAGTCTTAAAAGTCATCAAGGTATTTTGTTTTACAGGATTTGATTTTTATATTTCATATATGATACATACTTTAGTTTGAATTATAATCACTAATTTTACCTTATGTAAATGTGCTATACTGTAATATACATAATAGAGAAACTTCTTGTATATCATATGTGTGTGTATGTAAAAAAATTAAGTAATTGATGACCTCAAATAACGTTAGAATTGGGTCGTTTTTAAAAAGGAAAATAGTACCTGGCATTCTAAACCTAATATCTCCTTTTACTGTTTTTAGGTATATGTGGATATTCCTGGAGCTGTGGATTTATTTCTTAATTTGCCTCTTGTCATCGGTACCATTCCTCTACATCCATTTGGTAGCAGAACCTCAAGTGTAAGCAGTCAGTGTAGCATGAATATGAACTGGCTTGGTTTATCCCTACCTGAAAGACCTGAAGGTAATTTGATAATATATATCTAAGTTTAGTCTCTTATTATTTTTAAGAACATAATTTTGTTTCTGATATTTTATGATTAAATAAACTTGGCCATACGTGAAAAGAGTAGATGTGCCCCTAATGTTAAATCTAAAATGTATATCCCCCTAGTTTTGAGTACAAAACAAATTATTATTTTGCCTTGATATTTCTTTTTAATACCTATTATTCTGTGTATTTTGACATGCATAAGAACATGTTGTTCGAATTGCGTGTATCTTTTTCCTTCAGCACCACCCAGCTATGCAGAAGTGGTAACTGAAGAACAAAGGCGGAACAATCTTGTACCCGCAAGTGCTTGTGATGACTTTGAGAGAGCACTTCAAGGACCACTGTTTGCATATATCCAGGAATTTCGGTTCTTGCCTCCACCTCTTTATTCAGAGGTAAGCAGCAACTCCTCAAGTATGAAATGAACTGGCTCTCTTGGAAAGCAGCAATTCAGACTTTTTGAAAATACAGTTAGGTTTTGAATATCATGATAATAATAGAAAAACAAATAATTTAAAAACTCAGATTAAAAGTTAGATTAGAGTTGTCAGTATTTACTAAGTTTGACCCAGAAGTAGGACTGGTAACTTGTATTGTATTATTAAAATTATCTACTGAAAGAAAGATAATCTCACTGCATGCTTTCAAAATGCCAGTTAAAGGAATAATTTATATTTTAAAGCATCAGTAGAACTGGCATTCTGCAAGCATTGATTAAAAAGCTAGAACTTATCTTATTTATCAGCCTTTTCCAATTTAATTTTTTGCATATTTTTACATTCTCAGCCATGTGGGTAAATACCATATTTGCAATAACATCTTAAACAACATTCCTACACTGTTAGATTATTTTTTTTTCATTTCATATTGATGATAACTAAGTTCTTACGTGAACAAAACATGGTCTTAGGAAAAGCTTACAGTCTGGTGAGAAAAACAAACAGAAGCAAAATATTACAGAACAATGTGAAAGGAATGCACAGTTCATTTGAGGAGCAGCTTATTGGGCCTTGGGAATCATGAGGGGGTGCTTCCTGAGAGGTAATTGTTCAGCAGAATCTGGAAAAACAAGTACTCCTCAAAAGGTAGGATAGTTCAGGCAGGAAGAACAGCATATGCAAAGGCAATTCATTGGGAAGTGGGGAATCCAGCAATTTCAATTTCAAGATACTTCAAAATATATGTATACATCATGTTTTGAGGGGGGCTCTAAAGTTGGCCTTGATATCAGCATAACACCAAATAATTTTGTAAATCACAATCTTTTTCCTTTTGGTTGCTGTAGTTTAGACAACTGTTTTACAATGAAATATTACTCCCAAATAAGATATAAAAGGGATTATTTCGCTTTTCAGCAAATTGCTCTTCTTCCCCCGCAGCACCACCAACACCATGACTGGAATAATCAATTTTCTTTTGGATGTAGGTTATATGAGATCCACTTCTATAGTATATTCAGAATCTGTTCTTGCAAATTCTTGATTAGACATAATTTTTCTATCTGTTTCTATTCATTAAATTTTCCATTAAATGCTAAAAATGTTCTCCCACTTGGTACAGATTTTGTTAATAAATTTTTACTTAGACATTTGTCTTCCTTATTATGTCAGTCATTTCTGATTGGATCTGAGGCTGCTTGACTGTCCAATGGGCATTTTAAAAGAATGGCAATCTAGGTATCTACTTTTAAGCAATTTTTCATAAAATTTTACCTCCTTTTAAAATGAACTAAAAATATATACTTAAGAGAGTTAAAAACTTTTAAAACCCTAAATTGGTTCAAGTTGTGATTTAACATTTAGCCACATAGAGGCAGGGAAAAATCTAGATTCTATTAAAGCTATTTTAATTTTTTATTTATTTATTTTTTTAGGAGTAGTCGTTAAAAGGTTAGCTTTTTTCCTTCAAAAATGTGTTTCACCTAAAGTGTCTGAGGCACTTTGGATTGTCCCACATAAATGCAAGTAAATGGGTCTTATCCAAAAGATCATACAGTAAAAGAAATGTTTTAAACCCAACAATGTGCCTTCCTGTGCCCATTCTCTTTGTACCTGAGAAACAACTAAAATATATTCACTTTTATTAAATGTATGTATATATGAAAAGTCACTCCAGAAATAGAGAAGGTAGGAAGTTTCTAGAGCATTTTGGGTTCAGCATTGCTATTTCTTGATGCACACTGTTATTCCTGGGCCTTCTCCAGGGTTTTGTACCCATTAGTTATTTACCTCACAAAACCCCAAGAACATTGTTTACACAACTGCATTCTTCCTAAAGTCTACAGAAGAGATTTTTATAAAAGGATGAAAGGGATACTTTATAAAATATTATTGCTATAAGATGTTTTTATTGTATATTTGAGTCTTAAGGTACTACTGAGTACTGAGTAAAATGTCATTCTCTGATAAAATTTAACCATTAGCTTTTGTGAAAGAGAACTAACTATTCCAGCATACCTTTATAAACTTATAAATTTTTTTTGTTAACCTAGTATGTCAGGCACTTTATAGATAATACTAATATCCTTTCCTCCCCGTACAAGCTGTGTATGTTCTTTCCGATTAGTTTTCTCAATACGCAGAATCTTAGTCATTAGCTGCATTTTTACTAGACCTTATCAAATAACTTTGTAGTTTTTTTTTTTCTCTTTTCTTTCTAGATTGATCCAAATCCTGATCAGTCAGCAGATGATAGACCAACCTGCCCCTCCCGTTGAAGGAACACTTGGTTAAATCAAGATGTGGATTCCGAACTGTATCTCTTCCCAGCTGAGGACAGAGAAGTATCTTGGAGACAACGTTTTCAGAAGAAGTGGAATTGCTTTTGCCCAGAATAATGGCGAATACATGAAACAACCAGTGATCGTGCTTTAGAAGCCTACAGCAACATGCTAGGACTGCTCCAACATGCTTGAAGATCTAAGCTTTTCTTCTTTAAAACTGGCACATACCAAGAGCAGTCTTCTTACGGTCATACGTGTCAAGACACCATGTTGTAAAGAGGGATGATTTCCTTCTTTTGATTTGAAAATTTGCACATGCTCAATGCTTACATTGTGCGGTTCAATGTCACTACAGCTTTTTTTTTTCCATTTATGCCAGACTCTTGATACTCTTTTCAAATTTGTTTGTGGTCAGCACAAGGAACAAAAGAAAGCTTTGAAAAAAACTTTAACATGAAAAAAAACGCACTGACTTTTTTTTTAATTTAATATAGCCTGGACTTTACCTGCGTATGCACATGCTCAGAATTGTCCTACTAGGCTGACCATGTATCACCTCTTCAGCTTGGATCCTATTGTGGATTTATTTACAAACATCAAATGCCTTCAAGCCAATCCTTCTTGCTGTATGTTTTGCAGCCTACTGTAGTAGATACGCAACAGATATGTGGAAAAAAGAGATAAGAGGAGGAAGCTAATAAGAGACTTTGTCAAGATTGTATACCTTCTTGGTTTCTTTTAAGAATTTGTTGCCTTTCTACTATTACAGCAAAGCAGCGTTTTGTTACTGACTGCCTAAAATCACTTAATCTCAGGTGAATGCATCACTTGCCAAACTGTTGGAATGCTATTTGTGTTTCGTTGCACTGTTATTTTTTTGTTTGGTTGGTTGGCTTTTTGGAGAGGGAAACTTGGAAAAGGGACATACACAAAAGTGATAACCCACCCACATTCCCTTTTTATCATTACATATAAGAAGAAACTAGAAGAGTTAAGAATGGAGTAAAGAAAGGCAGTATGGCAAGCACCAGCAAAGAGTTTAAGGGCTGTTGCTCTTAAAAATTAGTTATTTTTATTATTTTAAAAGTATGGAAGTTTTCCAATCACTAGAGAGGAAGAGAAAGTGCATTTATTTTTATACAGAGTTACTTAATTACCTCCAAAACACATATGTTGGAAATCATTTTTGCTGATGTAGAGTGTTTTAATGAGCAGGAATATATATATACATTTATGTTCAGGTTATGATTAGAGAACTCAATTTATACATTTCCTAACCTTGAGCTTGACAGAGCTTGAAAACCCAAGTTTATTCTAAAAATGTATAACTTGAAAATTATAAATATTAGAATGTGTGCTGGAATAATAAATGTTTTATATTTTTGTGGGTTTTTTTAATGAAAGTATTTTTTCCATTATCTAAACATTTTGCTAAACATGAGAAATCACTTTGAGTATATATAGATAAGATAGAAAGTGATCACATCAGTAAATTATAGTAAGGATAATTTACAGTTGGCTCATAAATATACCAGCATTCATGATGACACTTAAAATGACATTTTCCAAGGTACCAAGAGTACTGGTTGTCCTATTTTAGAAGGAATTCAGCTCTGATATTTTTTACAAAAATCAGCATCTCTGATGTTGTAACACATGTGAACATCTATCCTGCCATTTAACCCCACAGTTAATAAAGTGATTGAAAATAATAGTAACTCTGGCTTGGTGCTTGACCTGGTTAAATACTGTCTGAAAGCTTCATACAAAACAAATAGGCTTTTCCATAAGTGGCCTTTAAGAAAACATGGAAGATAATTCATGTTTGAAAATTGCTGACAGGGTGAAGAAAGCCCAGTGTAAAAATGAATCGCGTTTTAGGTGATTCAGTTAAAGGGTTTGGGCTCCCGTAGCAAACTAATACTAGATAATAAGGAAATGGGGGTGAAATATTTTTTTATTGTTGTTAAATCATTTTGTGAATGTCCCCCTCAAAAAAAGCTAATGGAATATTTGGCATAAAGGGCATTTGGTGGTTTTGTTTTTGTTTTGTTTCGTTTTTTTGGAAGGGGGGGTTGTCTGAAAATCCCTTTTCTTTTCTCTTACATCCGACTAGGGAACAATTGTTGATACGCATAGCATTGGAATCCTTATCACCATATACTCTTATAAATAACACATGAAGCAAGAACGACCAATATTGTGGTAATTGGCACTGGGTCACAAAATGATAAAATTTTAACTATATAAAACTTTATCAAATAAAGTTTTATTTTCCCCATTAAAGTATTTCTTTATTATTTAGAGGCATTACTTTGCTCTTTTCTAAATATTGGTCAATTCCTGACTTAAGATGTGAGATTCACTATTATATTCCAGTATTCAAGATAGACTCCTGATTTTTCAATTAGGAAAAGTAAAAATCTAAAATGTTAGCAAAACAAAGTGCAATATTAAATGTTTGCTTTACAGTTATACTCTATGGCTGTTTGTAATTTCTCTTTTTTTTTCCTTTTTTATTTGGTGCTGAATATGTCCTTGTAGGCTCTGTTTTAAGAAAACAATATTATTGCTCTTGTGGAAAATAAAAGTGTTTTTTTTTTCTTTTTTATAAGATCGTTTGGAGATTTACTTGAATCTTGATCATACTAGTAACTCATCATACATGCAAACACTATTAAGGCTACAATTTAACTCTTTTTAAACCACTCTAGATAAGAATTTCTAGACTAAAGAAAATTACTGAAGGCTTAAAGGAAATTTTAATAATATTGTTTTACTTAACCAGTAAGTTATGAATGCTTTTATAAAACTTAATTATAAGTTAGAGATAAATACTTCAGTCATATATGAACCAAACTTAACCAGGTAGTTTCACTTAAATACCAGTTCCCTCTGAGATATGTCTAAGATTCTAGTATTTCAAGAGCACATAAATTTAAAAGCTATCTCAATTATACTAATACTATTAGAAAACAACTTTTCTGACTATATTAAAGAATCTGAATTTTATAGTGATTTGTAATGGAAGTACTTCTGTAGCCACATTTAGAATTTATCTTATTTCAGTGCTTATACATCTACATGGATGAGCTATCAAGTTGCATATATGTGCCTTACTGTACGATTCTCCCATATTTTCAAATGTACATACACAAAAAATGTGTTATAAAGACATTTGGAAAAGTATGTTTAATCAGTTTCATAGAAGTGCACTCATTCTCGTTAACTAAAAGCTGGCCATCTATACAGCGTCCTAATACAATATGGAATGGAAAGAGGAATTACAGCATCAGAAGGGGAGATATAATTTCTGGTTGTGTGACTTCAGAAATCTTGAACAAGATGTGTGAATTTTGATTTCATCTACAGAATGGAAAAGTAGCTGTCCAAAGTCAACACTGAAGATAACAAGGTTATGACATCTTTAGGTAAATAATGCTCTAAGTCAATTACTATAACATTGAAATTAATCACATTGCTTCTAAGACTTAGATTTAAGTACATGTCTTAAATTTAGAGTGACAGTTATCTGGCCAAACTTGGCATATTAATTAGGAATTTTGATTGTAACCAAGGAGAAACAGACTAGCTTAAATAAAAACTATTAACTAGTAATTCAGGGATAAATTACATTAAGCACATTTAGATCCAGAAATCTAAATAATGCTCAGGACACACACTTGTCTCTCATCTCTGTTCACTTACCATATTTCATATTTGCCTTATTTCATATTAGATGGGCCAGGAAAGATGACCCCTTCTTTTATGGCTCAGAAGAAATGCCAGCTAGATCTCCAAATCACTTGTCAGGGTCATTCTGATTGGCCAATACTTGGGTCATGTCTCATCCCACACTGAATGGGGTTCCCAACGGAAAGTTCTATATCCAGGAAAAGGGAGAAAAGATGTCACTACATTCTTGCTATTCCGAGTGTTGTCCAAATCAGCAGTAGTAATGTCACCTGGGAACTCATTAGAAAAGCAGAGTATCAAGATCTATCCCAGAGTATCAACCCAAAGTACCTGTTTACGTGATTCACAGGTGATTTGTACATAAAATTTGAGAAGCTCTGCAGCACACCAAAGAAAAGTAAGATGAAAACACTGAATAGGCAACTTTGTTTTCATGAATCCCAAGCTATAACTGAGTTGAGGATTTGGGACATTTAATAAATAAAAATAATCATGCCATTTTTAATCCCAAAGCATATTTATGGCTTGATATTTTTGAGCTAGAACTTTATAACTGCTGAGATGGTACCAAATATATATCCTTGGAATTTGAGTTCTATCAACAATCAGCATTTCTCAAAACTTCCATGACCAAATAAGGAAATATTTTGTCTTCTTTATTTCAAAATCAATACAGAGGGGAGATTAATTTTTCAATTCATGAGATAAATTTTACTGATACAGCAGATCCTCAACATCATTTAATAATATCATTTCATTAAAATGTTGATGAGAAAAAAAATATCAATTTCTGGCCTGTGCCACTGTCTATGTGGAGTTTCATGCTCTTTCCATGTCTCTATGGATCTTCTCCAGGTCCTATGGTTTTCTCCCACAACTTAAAGATGTACACGTGAGGTGAACTGGCGTGTGTACAGTGTTCTAGTCTGTGTGTGTGTGTGTGTGCATGCACATGTGTATCCTGCGATGAAAGGGCTTCCTGTCCAGGATTGAGTCCCACCTTTTACCCTGAGCTGCTGAGATAGACTCCAGCCACCCGCCACCCTGAACTGGAATAAATGGGTTGGAATAATTATCTTACTTGTTTTTATTCATCTTAAATGTATGTGTAGCTCACATTTATTTCAATGTGTAATATTATAATTATTTGGAGTCTTTATTTAGAAGTTTGGTGATGTTTTTGTGACTAGAAATATGCCTTGGGAACTTAACTCTTGTTTATATCAATTAGCCTATGGTAAAATTGGCTTTATTATATGTCATTTCACCAAAAGGCAGTTTCTAAGAACTTATCAATGACATTAAGCGAAGACTTACTATATAAGAAAATTTATTTTGACTTTTGAGGAATGTAGTCTGCCATCTTAAAAAAAAAATTTAAAGAAAATAACAGATTTGGTAAATACATGAATATGAAAAGGTTGCTTCAAATCCAAGACAACTAGGAGTTTAAAAATCCAAAACATACCCAATTGAAAATTGAACCAGTATCACTGTGTTTGACTATTGAACAGCACGAAGTTAAACATATAAGGAAAAAATATTTTCTTCAAACCAGTTTCACAGATACCAACTTAGACAAATGATGTTAAGATGATATTTAGAGCCAGAAAACTATAATGTTGCATTGTAATAGTTTCTAGCATTTATGTATTAAAAGTATATAACCTAATGTGATTCAAGAAAAGGAATGTTTTTAACTTTTATATTAAGAACTTCTGATACATCATAGATAATTCTATTGGAAATGGACTTTCGCTACTTCTAAATTCAAGATTTACAAAAGCTCTCAACTTCATTTTTCAATCCAGTACCTGTGGCACTGGTAGGTCTTGAGAAACATTAATGAAGCTAAAATAATGAGTTAGAGCATCACTTGGTATAATTTAGAGTTCTATTTACTAGTTACACAAAACAGTGTTCCCAGTAAACAGAAGGATGTGAAGATTAAAATATACTTGCCTAATTTTTAACTTTCTAAGATGATAATTTACTGACTCATGGATCTAACAAGTGATATGACAACGAATGAAAGTCAAAGTATTATACTGTTATTATTTTTGATGATATGAATTTTTGCAAAAAGGAAAAGCTCTCTGATCCTTATTGAATATAGCAATTTGTATTTATCAGGTTATTTTCGTCAAATGAATTAATAGCTGAAATAAAGATAGAAATTTTTTAAAAATGTTAGAATAAGCAGCCAGTTTCTGCTTTATTTACTTTTTTTCTTTTAAGGATATCAACATTTTCACCTTCTGGTGCAAGGCACACTTTTATAATCTAGATATCTTGACAAGTCTGAATCTCAAAGAGCGGTATTCAAGATGTTAAGAAAAATAGGAAAATCACAGAAAACTAAGATACACATACATCATGCAAACAAATAGTATGCTGGCAACCTATAAAAGCATACCCAGAACCAAAACAGCAAAGTCACACATGCATTCCTCTCCAAATTATTAGTTCCAAAATTACAAAAGCAGAGGTGAAAATAGTTTCTCCCCTTCACTACTCTTCCTCCCATTTGGAGACCCAACTCTAGGAAACCTTTCTGAGAAAACAGCCATAGGAGTTCATGCTTTGTGTGAAGCAGTGGACAAATGCCTCCATCTGATGAGCTTTTATGAGTACCTTGAGCAAACTGATGAAGAAAAGCCCAATACATGCCCTCATTCCATTGTCCCCTGTATTAGTTTCCTATGGCTGCTTAAACAAAGTACCACAAACCATGAGACTTAAAACAACCAAAATTTATTCTCTCCCAGTTCTGGAGGCTAGAAGTCCAAGATCATGGAGGGCCATGTTCCTTTTAAAGCCTGGAAAGGAAGATCTTTCTTTGCCTCTTGCTTCTGGTGGTGGCTGGCAATCTTTGGCATTCCTTGGCTTGTAAATACATCTCTGCCTCTTTTATCTAATGGCCACCTTCTCCTGGTATAGCTCTGCCTCTTCATATGGCATTCTCTCTAAACCTCTCCTCTTCTTACACAAACACAAAGAACACAGTTATATTGAATTAAGGGCCCATCTTACTCCAGTATGATCTTATATTAACTAATTACATCTGCAATGACCCTTTTCTAAATAAGGTCACATTCTGAGATATTGGAGATTAGAGCTTCAACATATCTTTTGTGAACCTAGAACATCCTCCTTCCCTCTAAAAAAGAATACATGATAACAATGTAGTGCCTATAAAGAAGAGCTATTTACTTTGAGTAAATACAGTTAGTTATTCCTCACATTTGTAGAGCAGTTTTCAACCTGAACTGTAAAATATAAATCAAAGGAACCCCCCTTTTTTTGCCTGATGAAATATCAAGATCACACTCATCCAGCAGATACGAAACCCAAGTTCTGGTCCACAGACACTAATTGGCTAGATGAACTTGAACAAGTCATTTGAGTTTTCTGCGCCCCTATTTCCTGTTTCTTTATCTAAGAAACAAAAGGCCTGCCAGGCTCTCCGGCAATATCTTTCTATTTAGGGTTCCTGATAAAATAGAGTAAAAATACCATAGTTTTCTGTTCATTCTCTGGTTTTCAAGATTTTATGTTATTGTAAATTTTATAACTTCCCAATATTTAAACTAATACTGTAGCCTAAAACTTAAACAATTAAATTTCACTTTAGGGAATAGTTTGTAGTACTATGTAGGCCACTACTTTATTTCAAAACACTAAAAGCTCACCATGTTTTTTTTAAAGCTAGCCACAGCAACATTCAGTAACCACAGTGTTTTAGAAAGTACACTGTCAGGAATCAAGAAGACTAGATTTCAGTTTTCTTCTAGCTAGCTGATCACAATGCACACATCAGTAAACTGTGGACCTCAGTTTCTTCATTCTTCATCATTAAAAGTGTAACTTTCCTATGACTTCTGCAGCTCCTTCTAGCCAAATAGTTTACCTCTTATTCAATGGGGATAAAATTCAGGTGAGACCTGAATTTTAGAATGCCATTTAATCAAACTATGCAATTTGGGATTGGTTTGATTTTTTAGTGATAATTTTATTTCTTACTTACAGTAACTAGAATCTTCCTAATTCTAGTATGGAGATATGTATTTTTACCTAGCATTGAGCAATTTTAACATGTACTCATAATGCTAAGATATAGATTTTAAAATTTTTAGGGCATGACTAGTAAATAAGGAATATATTTGGTTTTATAAAATTTGACAGCAAATGTTAATGCTCAGAAAGAGCAGTTGAGTCTTTGTTGGTATAAAAGTCAGAAGAAAGTAAAACTTCTGAAGAAGGTTTGGCTAGTACTCAGGAGCAACTGCAAAGTCACCTTCCTGCTTATTTATGGTAAAGACACTGATGACCCTGTTTACATAAACGGAGGGAGGAAGATGATAAAAACAAGTTGAAACGTTCTTTTGAGGGAAAGTTGAATATCTCTCTGTTCACTTTATTATTGTTTATTTCAAAGATAATATTCAATTTAGTGTTAACACTAGATTCAAGGGGAAAAAGTGAACCTGGGATATTTCCATTTCGGACAATGCTACTATGATACCACATAGAAAAACCTGGAGAAAAATGTAGTATAAAGTTTCGACTACAATCCTTTCCTTATTACACAGTGAAATTTCCTTCCAAAATAACCTTGGCTCAGCCTTAATGGAATACAACATAATAGAGTTTTGTTACCTCAGGGTATTATGTACACTATTCTATGCCTCTTTGACAGTTAGCTTTCTTGATTCAATAAAGAAAATTGCTCCAATTTAAGGAAAATCTATTAACTCATTTACTTCTTTAAGGTACTATTTTTCAGTACACTGAAGTACTAGCTTACAAATAACATCATAGAAATCGAAACGCTCTGACAGGTAGAACTTGGAGTATATATTCCTAAATTAGGGGAAAGATTATATGTCTGTCTGTCTGCCTTGATCTTATTTTTCCTAAGCCCATGCAGAATGATTTGTGAAGAGGAGAAATGGCACACATATATTTTTCCTTGGCCTGTTATATAAATACCATTCTATGAAGCTCCTACAACATAAGAGGTATTGTGCAAGGTCTCTTTATGTACATTATCTTATTCATCCTACAGCCTCTTTCAAAGATAATTAATACATCTACTTCTTTTAGTTGGGAAACTGTTTTTAGGAAAGATTGAACAACTGTCTTAAATCACACACCTGTCAAATTAAAGACTGGTAATTCATATTCAAAACTGTCTGGATTTAAAACCCTGGCATTTTAGTATAACTCTACATATAATATTAATTAACTCCTTGTCTAAACCAAGGCTTTGTCTTCAGAAAGCCCCCAGTTAGAATAAAATTCATTCATCTACACTAGGCCTCCACAAAAACTAGACACTGGAGTGGGAGATTTTGCTAGTGTGAGAGAAGAGGTTGGAGAGTGTAATATACTAGATGTGATTGGGAGCAGCCCTCAGCTCCTAAAGGAGAAGCAGAAAATCTAAAGACAGACCACTGGATAGTCTTCCCAGAGGCATCTAAGGCCTGACTATCAGCCACAGCTGCTGGGAGAGAAGTCAGTGAGAGCAGAATTACTGAGAGAGGACCTGAATCCAAGGAAAAAACTAGGTTGCAATGCAGTGCCATGCTCTCCCAGGCTCCTCGCCCACTGGGAATGTCTCAATGAATGTACCTGGACTAATCTGACAGTCAGATGACTCCTCTGCAAATTGAGCTTATTAACTCCTTCATGTGGTGGGAGAATCATTTTAACTAATAATCTCTTCTGCATATGAGTAATAAATAATGCTCAAAATACTCAACTAAATGGAAGTGAGAAAGCCACTTGACTTCAAAACATCTCTGTTGTACACTAGACATTTTGGATTTTAAACTTCGAACATTCATTCATTCAATTATCCAGCCAACCAACAAATGTTCATTTTCCATATCACTAAGTGCTGTGTATATAGCCTGAGAAAATCAGAACTAAATCATTAAATTTCCAGTTGTCTTATACCATTATGCCATTTGCTATTGCTAGATCCTTCAGGGTGATGGTAATGGCTATTAGCTCTTTTCTTGCCATACATTTCTCTATATATTTTCTCAAAGAGATTATTTATTTCCTGAGCTTCAAATATCAATCTAATGATAATCACATATCCATTATCTCCAATTCTACCTTTTCTCGTTGCCCTAATTCTCATTGACATTACTGATATTTTACTTAGCAAATTCTCCAGTTTCTAAAAACTGATATTTCTCAAATGAACTCCTCATCCTTCCCCTTGTACCTAACCCTACCCTCATACCCTCCCTCCTTCTGGGATTTCTGATCTCTGTTAAAAGGATCACCCTCCTCCTTCGTTTATTTACTCCATGCCTCAGTTACAAAGTCCTCTTCATGCCAGTCAGTCATGAAGCTTTCTCAGTCTTCTCCATAAGAACTCTGTGGTACCTGGCCTTTTCCCTCAGTTCCCATTGCTACCCTCCTGGTCTAGGTTTTTATCCTGTCACCCACATTTTACTTCCTTCCACCATTCCAAAATCCCAGCTTAAGCATCAACTCCTCCATAAAGTTTTCTGGACCACTCCAACCCTCATTGATACCTGCCACTCTGGAGTTTCTTCAGCAGTTATTCTACTGCTTAGCATTTGTTCTAGTTTATGATCTACGGGGCTTGCTTCCCCCCATGAGTATTTCATCCCACCCCACCCTACTCTCAATTGTCAGTGCCTGGTCTGGCTTGAGTACAGGAGAGATGCTCAAAAAATACTTGGGCAATGATTAACATTGGGGCACTGCTGTTTACTGAATGTGCCCCTCCTCCAATTCATATGTTGAAGTCCTAATGGCCAATATAATTATCTGAAGATGGGGTCTTCAGAAGGGAATTAAGAGTAAACAGATCATAAAAGCGGGGCCCTAATATGATAGGGCTATGTCCTTACAATGCCTTATAAGAAGAGGATGACCACCGCCCCCCCTCTCTCTTCCACATGAGGAAATAACAAAAAGGCAGCCATCTGTAAGTCAGGAAGAGAGCTCTAACCTGAACCCAATCATACTGACACTCTGATCTTGGACTTCCCAGCCTCCAGAACTGTGAGAAAATAAATTTCTGTTGTTTAAGTCACACAATCATATTTTGATATGGCAGCCTGGGCTGACAGGTACTGAGAAAATTTGGTGTCATCAGTACTGCTTTCTTTATCCTTTTACGATTAAGTTATCTTTGTGAAGAAAAGTTATCTCTGTGAAGAAGGGCTACCATATAAAGTATTTCTTCTATTTGTGAAGTAGCAACTGAAAGGATGATCATAATTAATGAAGGTTCTTCCTGGTTGTATAAATTCTAAAAAAGGTGTCTCAGTCCAGTTTCTACACCTCCTTGGTAATCATTTTCCCTACTCCTACCTTTTAGCAATGAGGTATGGATGAGCTAATAAAGAAAGAGCAAACCCTGGTTAGTTTAGTCTTGTTAGCTTGGTCACACTGAAGCATTCAAGAATGGGCTCATGACCCAATACTGACCAGAGGGATATAAGAAGAATTTTGTGAGGATCTCTGGGAAACATCCTTGCTCTCTCCAAAAAGTTGTCAGGACAGATATTCTCTCCTCCACAGGAAGTTGTATGTGGAACTACTTCAGCTGTTTATTTACTGTGTAGGAAGCCAAACTAAAAATGAAGCATACACAGAAAGACAGGCAGAGCTGAGAGACTATAAGAAGTAGAGCTGAAGCTTTGAGCTGATTATACTTGAAGACAAACCCCTCCTGCACTTTTTAGCTCTGTGAGCTAGCAAGTTTTCCTTCATTGCCAATTTGAGTCTGGGCTTCAATTACCTGCAACCAGAAATACCTTTCTTATAAAAAGAAGTACTAAGCCCATTATAATGAGGAACTTATTATTCACGGGAGAAAATTCAGACCTCACTTTTTATGTGTCAGTCCAACCCAATTCATACCCCAAATGCTCTGTAAGGACATTTGGACCTACTCTCCAGTACTGTATCTCTGTGAGTGCTGGTCAATACCACAGCCTGAGGCACTTTACTCTGAATACACTAAACTGAAATAACATTAATTTGTCCTCTCAGAACAAAGAACTAAAGTCTCTGACAGAATAACTAGAACAAAGGAATGAACATTTGAAGAGGCAATGTGAGGGTATATGTTTAGGAGGACTAGAACTTCACGAAGAAAAATTGAGGAATAATTGCAAGACCACTTAAGAAAGCCTGGGTCCTACTTTCTTAGAGGTTGAATGGGAGTCAGCAGTGTAAAAGCAAGACTTTAGAGTAAGTCGTTATGTCTCGATGTGATGGCAGAAACTGCAGCATGCATCTGGCGACCACGAGAGAAGCTAGTAGAGAACAAAGTGGAGGAATAAAACAAGTATAGGAAATTTCCAAGTCACACTCAGGAAGTCACCTATTCTTTATCCGCTATGCTAGAGTAGTCCCATTTTTAAAGAACTCATAATTATATGTCAATAATGAATTGATAGAAATGGAAAACATTTCCAGAATTCGTTGTCCATCTCAAGTCCCTTAATGTCAGTTAAGATGGTCACTCGCTGGGGATAGATAGGTTGTGATACTGTTAATATGTGTAGCATTTACATGATTACTTTGTGCCATACTCTGCCACTTTGTACACGTTTATTACTTTGCTGTTATTACACATCTATAGATTAGTTTCTCTCGAACTAGGCTATCCATTCCATAATTATTCTGATAAACAACCTTAACCCAAGGTATTATTGACTAGTAATAGGTTAACACATCCTGTTTCTGGAAGTTCTGTTTTTAATATGCATCTTCCCTAAAATAATTTAAATATCCTAGACTTTCAGAGACTCTGGCAGGCATATAAGAGATATTCGGGGGGCAAGGTAACCATTTTGACCCCTAAAAATAACACTCCTTAAGGAGCTGCCTTAAGGATTCTGTGTCTGACATTTTTCTTCTAAAAGCTAGCAGGCATAATATTCTCTATGGTAACCTCTCTTATTATTCCAGTGAACAGAGGAGTAACTGAATAAAAAGGTATTATATAGGCATGATGTTTAAAATTACTGTCATTTTACAAACTCAACCACATTTTGTTGATCAAATCAATATTTGATTCTAAGAAACACACATTTATTTCACATTTTAACATCTTTGAAATTGGATAGTATCGTGTGATCTCTGTTGGTCAGGCAGGAATTATGACGCAGTTGCCATTAACTGAACATATACTAAAGTTATTTCTGGTGGCAAGATTAGAGAACTCTAACCCCGTGTCATTTTAGGACCACCTGAATTGCAGTTGTTATTTAAAATCTTCTGCTGATAACTTTTGGTAGGGCGAAGAAAGCCACAGCATCAAAACTTGTAAATAGGTGTCAGAAGCTTGGGGCAAAAATATATAATGACAATAGTAAAGCAGTCTTTCTGAAAATGCTGCATCAACATCCACAGGCATTAATAAATCTGATTTGAAAGTAAATCTGAAAAGCTGGACTCCAAAGAAATTTTAGGAATACCTTAATTAATTATGTGGCTTCTATTTTTTTCTTTTAACTAGAAATAATAAATAATTCTAAGTGATAAAAAGAATTGTGTCATACTTGGTCACCATTTTTTCCTTTCTTAATAATACCTAAAATAATGGTGCATCTTCAAGTCAAAGATATCTTGAAGTCTATGAATATATTATTCAGAGAAGAGCAAACAGAATCAGAAAGGCTAAATTACACACACAGATAGACACACATGTATACACACACTTTCCACAGGACTGGGCATGAACCAGTTTTCTAAGGCTCCCTCTAATCCAAAGTTTCAATTTGGAGACAGTATTTGCCACCTAAGTAAAGTTATGCATATTTTTTCCCTAAGACATAGTGCATATGAAATGTAAAATGACATGGCCAGGATAGAGTTTTCTCTTAATGTAAATCACTGTGAAGGAAGTACTTGATTGTATAGATAGTAGACAGGGATCGCAGTTGTGTGAGACACAGATTGTATGTGTTAGAGGGAAAGCAGCATTGTGCACACATGCTTTGTCTGTTATGACACGTATGTCCCATCAGAGCCTATCAGCCCCTAGAGAAAGTCACATGCTTTTGCTAGGTCAATGCGCAAAACACAATGCAAAATGGTCTGATGATCTCTAGATTATATTTCAGTGTTTAACTTCAGTGATCAATTATATAAACGAGTGATCAAAATCTCTCAAATTTATAAAATCTGAAAGTGCCTAAAAAGAATTCTAGTCTGATCCCACAGTGTCTGTAAACTCAGATTCTTATAAACCCCTGATGGAAAGTAAGTAAACATTTCTTTGAAAAGGAAAAATGTCCTGGAAGAAAAGTTGGAAACGATATAGGAGCTCCTGGTGTGGGTGATGGTGCTGAAGTGCTCTGGGTTTAAGAAAGAGGTTTATACTTTGTATAAACCACAAAGATTGTACTTTGTAGTCTATTTTCAGAATGCAATGCTTTAAATTAAAAACAATAAATCTTCCTAAACTCTAGTTATCTGCCAATAAAAAGTAGGAAACTGAATCACAGACCATTCAGTTGAACATGTCTGTGGAAGGGAAAGAACAAAATCCAAGAGAATTTTTCCTTCTATAAATCCTTTGAGAGCAGTCTGCCAAAAGGACAGTTCATGGTTGTTGAAACTTGGGGAGTTGGGAGCAGGGACAAAGGAAAGTCTTATGTACTATAAAAATACTAACAGATCCACTCTCAATCAGACTAATGATATTAACATCCTTATACTAATTTAATTTTATCTTCTTTAAAGCATGTTATAAACTATTTAAAACACTACTTTAGGGCTAGATTCCCTCCCACATCGCCCCCCTCCCCACACACACGCACCATGTGATCTCAATAGCTAGTCAGATTTAGAGATTTTTCAATAGTAATTTATTAAACACAATTTTTTTTGCCAGTCTTAAATTATAAAGTGTTAAGTGGAACCTCTAATGAATTATTTTTCATGCAAATCTAAACTATCCAGGCCCTACGTTCAAGAAGAGGAAAAAATAATCATCTGCCAAAATTATTCTAAGTTACTGTCTGTGTCTGTGTTTGCAATGTGCCTGCTTCCTCTAAAGGAAATGTTATGTAAATAATCAGGAGCATATCTCAGTCATTCTGGGAGATTGTGTCAGAGTTAAAAGAAGAAAAACTTCAGAAATGTCTTCTTGAAAGTTTAGGCAAAAAGGGTTTTCTGGTATACTTTTTTCCTATAGTGATAGAAGGCTTGTAGAAAATTTAGTTTGAAATAATGAAACATGAAATATGATAGTAGACAAAACCTCTTTTCCATATCTGTTTTCCTTTTTCCTTATTATCTATACAAACTGAAATTTTATCATAGCAAGTTTCCAAAAGCATTTCGTTTTGTCTTGATTTTCATCTCAATTATTTTCAGGAAAGCTAGGCTGGAAATTCTTAACATTTTTCAGATAATTTCAAACAAATGAACATCCATGTCCATATAGACCAGGGTTCTCAACAGGGGCGATTTTGTGTCTCCCTTACCTTTGCCAAACCCCAGGGGACATTTGCCAATGTCTGAATACATTTTTGGTTGTCATATTTGGTGAGAGGAGGAGGTTGCTACTGGCATCTAGAGAGTAGAGGTGGGAGAAGCTCTAAACATTTTACAATGCACAGTACAGCCCCCATTAACAAAGAATTGTCCCATCCAAAATGGCCATAGCACCAAGTTTGAGAAAACCTTGATATAGACAAATCTTTGTTTCTCTTTATTTGAAATATACAATGTGCCGCAAGGCCCTTAGGACATAATTTAGTGCACACAGAGAGAAAACAATTTAACACAGACCCTTTCTGCCAAGTGCACTGTCAGTACCCTAGACTATTCACCATAAATTCTTGTTTCTCCAGAAGCCTCCACACTTGCCTCCCTGTTTCTACTTCTGATCCCTCTATTCCATTCTCCCCTGAAGCAGCCAGAGTGGCTTCAATGATGAGTGGTTTCCCTTGCTGCAGAGTGCATTCAGATCAATAACCTATGAGACTGCAGGATTTACCTCCTCTCTCTCTTCCTCCTCAAGACACACTTGCCTTTCAGTTACTCACATCACCATGATTTCTTGCACCTCAAGTTCTTCACTTTTGCCCCTTACCACTCTTTATCCCTTCTTATCTTTCAGATATAATCTCATTTCCAGAGAGCCTTCTTTAATCCATTTTCACTACATGAAGTCAATCTGCTCTAAAGTCTCATAGCCCCCTGTACTTTTCTATTAAAACTCTTTATAATATATATTATACACTTGTTTAAATTTTAAAAAATAATACCTATCTATGCAATTGACCACAAGTTTGTGAGAACAGAGTCACTACCCTAATTTGCTCATTGTTGTCTCTCCACGGCCCAGCACAGTGCCTGATAAAATAGCTCAATTAATATTATTAAATGAATCAATCCCAGGTTTTGTCTTCTAGGATAAACACAATTGATGGGGACTGAAATAAATGTCTCTGATGTTTATCAAAATACCTTAATGTATCTGCTTGTTAGGGAAGGGGAAACACTGAAAGGCATAGTTTAGATGGGAAGAATTTAGCTCAAGTATTAAACTGCTTTACATAATAAAATAAAAATTAGAAGGTTTGAAGATGGGAGGTAACTTAGGAGAGGGAGAAACCTAGGGTCTTAAAAACGTAACTGAAAGCAATACATTCAGGAGACATAGAAAATCTCTGTGACAGAGGCTAACTGCTAGATTTTAGGAGAGTGATGGTAATGATTTTGAGGTTGTTTCCTGTACAGTGCAGCTCTGTAAATCTTTATCGTTAATATGAATTCCAGTATAACCTTTGCAAACTTGACCTTGTGTTAGTAGTATTTTTTTTTTTTTTAAATGGGAATAATCCAGGCTGTGTCCAATGTTAGGAACAGGATGGAAAAAAGATATCAGAGAAGGGTAGAGACTGAGATCTCAACAGATAAAACCAAACTGGGGTAGGACAAAGAGAAATGTAAGCCCCTCAAAGATTACTAAAGCTATTGAGATATATGCCGTTTCCCACAAGTGGCTTGAGTCCATCTTATGTCAATATTAGGGGTCTAGTTGTTCTCAAGCAGGTGACACATGGGCACTGACATCTGGGTTACATAACAATGTGAATGGCTAAAGGAAGGGTTAAGCTAGATGATATCTAAGATCTCTTTTTCAAATATTTCCCCTCTTTATTCTTTCTAACATAATTAAAGACTGAAGCATAAATTTGATAATTGCTTTTAATTTTAATATTTGAATGTGTGGACATTTCCTCTGGCATGCACAAGCATTATTTCTTTTGTTCCTTTAACACTCATCTGACAAATTGGCAAATGGAAATCACACTTACTCTTTATTCTGAAGTTCCCAGAAAGGTTTGCAACTTCCTAACAAAAAGTTACCAAGTTACTCATTGTGGAAAGAAATGGGAAAAACCAACTCTGACAAGTTATGGGAAAAAGAATAGCAACTTTCTCACATTTAGCGTTTAAAGGATTCTCTTAGTTAACATATATGCGCTATGTTCTGTTTTCACTGCTTTCACATGTCAATTAACTAAATCTTATCAACTCCATGAGATAGGTACTATCATTATGTGCATTTCACAGAAGAACTTGAGGCACAGAGAGGTTAAATAACTTGCTCAAGGTCGCACAGCTTGTAAGTGGTGAGTCAAGATTAGAACCTAAACGATCAGCCTCTACAGACTATACATTTAACCAATATGCATTCATACTTCAATTTGAGTAAGTCCACATTGATCAGTAGGCTTTTGAATATGATGCAGGTAAAACACAGGATAATCTCTCATTTAATGCCAGCTCTGTCCTTCATTTTCTCAATCCAGAGATACATCCTTGAAATCTCTCTCTCTGATATCCCACATCAAGTTTGTCAGTAAACTTCCACGGGTCTGCCTTCAAAATATATACCAAGACTTCAACCACCTCTCACCAGCTTCGCTACTACCATCCTGATCTAAGTCACTGTCACCTCCCCGCTGGATTACTGCACTAATCTGTCAAACATTTTCTCTGCCTTCACCCTTGCCTTTAACAAGTTATTCTCTCTCTTTTTTAATTAAATGTATTGGTGTGACGTTGGTTAATAAAATTATATAGGTTTCACAGGCACGATTCACTAACACATCATATGTATATTGTATTGTGTTCACCACCCAAAGTTAAATTCCCTTCCACCACCATATATTTGACTCTCTTTACCCTTATCTAGCCTCCACTTCCCTCTGGTAACCAGTAAACTGTTCTGTTTCCATGACTCTCATTTGTTTGTCATGTTTGTTTGTTGCTTTCTGTTTTACATCCCACATGTAAGTGAAATCATATGGTTCTTTTTCTGTCTGACTTATCTTGCTTAGCATGATAATCTCAAGATCCATCCATGTTGTTGCAAGTGACAGTATTTCATCTTTTCTTATGGCTAATCGTATATATACCACATCTTCTTTATCCAATCATCTATCAAAGGACACTATTTCCATGTCTTGGCCACCATGAAAAATGCTGCTACGAACATTGGGAAACTATAAGACATTACTAAAAAAAATTGAAGAAGATACAAAGAAATGGAAAGATATTCTGTTTTCATGGATTAGAAGAATTGACATAGTTAAAATAACTTTATTACCAAAGTAATATACAAATTTAACGCAATCTACATCAAAATCCCAATGGCATTTTTTAAAAGAACTAGAACAAAAAAAATCATCAGATTTGTATGGAATCACAAAAGACCCCAAACAGCCAGAGCAATTCTGAAAAAAAGAACAAAGCTAGAAGTATCACTCTGACTTCAAATTATACTACAAAGCAATGATAATCAAATCAGCATGGTATTGACAGAAAAAAAGAAACAGACCAATGGAACAGAAATAAACCCACATGTATATGGACAAATAGTTTTTGACAAAGGAGCCAAAAATATACAATGGAGAAAAAAATATAGCTACCATGTATTGACAGCTTATGTTGTGCCAAGCACATTCAGTAACTCACTTAATTCTTATTACTACCAAATTTATAGCTGAAGAAATTGAGATTTAGTGAGATAAATTTTCTCAAGATCACAGCACTCTAAATATTAAAGCAGGATTCAAGAATTCAAGATTTATTTTAAGACAATTTAAACATTCTTCCAAGATATGCAAAGGGTTTGTTTGGCTCTTTCTCCTCCCCTCCCCCCCACCCCCCATTTAAAACCTTAATTCAAACATTATTAGTTTGACGTTAATAGAAGAAATTTTTCTGACATTATGTCATATCGGTGGGAAAACCAAAACACAAAGATATTAAATTACTAACCAGGCTCATAAATGCAATTTGTAAAAACAGGAGTTTCAACATCCAGTGGCACAGCCCAGGTATAATGACAATCCTACTCTGTGGATACAAACAGAATAGCACTTCTACTAAAGTAAGTAGCATGTCGTTTAATTTGAATTTGCTAAACTATTCCTAATATCTTATTAAATTAGACTGGCAATGCTTTTCTGAGGATATTCGAGGGATCGTTATAATCATAGCAGAATATAAGCTTCACAATTTAGCACTTCTATATCAAAATACTAGATAACATAATAGAATATTATCTCCCAGCAAGTTGTTGGCACATTGAAGGCACAGGGCAAAGGCCAGTGGGTGGCTGGGACATAGTGAATGAAAAACCGAGTGGTAGGACACGAGGAGCTAGAGGATATAGCACAATGTGAGCCAAGCCAAGGGGTATAGTAGAATGAGATGCCTTTATGAGATTTTTAGAGAGGGAGTCAGATTATCTATTTTAAATTTTTATAATATCTCTTTGGCTGCTTTGTGCAGAATAGATTACAGGGAGGCAAGAATAAAGGTGGGAAGACAGTCAGGGGGTTCTACACTAGCCTAGGTAAGAGAGGATGGTAACTAGGACTGGTGGAGATTAACAAAGAGAATAAAAGGAAGATCTTTAATGTAGAATAGGAATGACTTAGTGGTAGTTTGGAAGTAAGCACATGGAAAATAGAAAAATTCTTCACCCATAAGTAATGCTGGCCACTTGTTTTCCTTCCTGTCCTTATGTTCATCCATAAATTTGAGGATGCCAGAATATATGCTATACTATGATCTTTACTGCAACAGTTTTATGACCTGTGTGAAATAAAATAGATGAGAGATAGTGAAGGTAGTAGCAACCAATTTTAAGTTTGAAAATGAAATAGACTTACTAATCCTGGCCAAGACAATTGTTATATTTAAGAAATAGAGACTGTTTTTGAGTTTATGCAATATACCTTATAATTCAGAGTGTACAACTGCAGAATGTGAATTTGTATTCAAAGTTTTCTAGAAGTTATTTTATGACCACCTGATGTGTCCAAATACTAGAATAGCAATTGGATTTTGTAAACTTCTGTATTCATTGTCAATGCCAATTACATGCTACAAATGCAATTTCATAACTCACTGCAATCATTGGTGGCTTTGTAATTACATTGCAAGAACAATGTTCCTAACCCTATTTTTAGAAATGGTAACTATAGCCTTCTATTCTTTTACATTCTGTATAGAAACATAGAGGTTAATTTACATAACACTTTTTTTTTAGTGTTCACAGCTTTCAATGAATGAAAATTTTGGTAAAAATGAAATTTAAGCATGGCTCTTTGGATATATTGAGGTTTGCATTTGTGTTAAATTCTAGGCAGGGTTGAGTCACAACAGAATGGGCTATTTGTTGTATCAGTTACCAATATACGAGACTAGACTGAAGTAGAGCTATGGAAATAGCTGTTTATTTTGTTGTGTAGCATGACCAACTGTTTAAAATGCAACAGAAGGTGAGTCACATCTTCCATGAAGCTGAGCACCAGTGTGAAGCAGCTTGCGGGGTGTCATCACAAAACAAAGCTCACTATAAAAGGTGGCTTGAAAGATTTTATCTAGTTTTCTATATTTTAAGCAAGGATTCCTCCAGCTTCAGATCTATCTAAAAAACACTTTTGTGAAGCATTTTATACATAACATTCTTATCGGATGTGGAAACCAGTCCAGGAAGATAGAGAGGGTCCCAGACTGATCTAGAGACCTGCTAACGTGTTTTTTCATTTGCTTGTGGCAGCCTGGCTGGTACTTGGAGTGAGTGGGAATTGTTCCGTTTGTGGGACAAATTACTGTCCTGGTTGCCTAGTTTGTACTGGTGAAACTAGACTGGTTTCAATAACACTGCCTACAGGACAAGCTTTTTTTTTTTTTTTTTTTTAATTTAATATAGTGAGGATCTAAGGGGATTTTCCAAGATGAAAGACACAGCGGAGAGAGAAATAGAATGCCAACACTGAAGAGGAAAGGAAAATTAGGGAAAGGGGACATTCCAAGTTTTGAGGGATTTTTTATTTTGTTTTGTTTGGGTTTGATTTGATTTGGTTCTTTTGAGAAACGACTATAACTTTTGTCAGGGGGGATTTATATCTTACTCTTTTTGAGATTTGGAATGTGTCTGTCTGTAAGGTAAGAAGGAGTTACTGTAAATGCATACATCTATTTCTCCTCTTTTTGCTAAGAAAATTACCATGAAACATGCCACTGTTGCTCTCTCATTTTGCACCAAGTAAATGTTTAAATATTTTAAGATAAACATGTTTCAGCTGACTGCTGGGTGAGATTCATTACCGCCAGGAGGAACTCAGTGGAACTGTTCAAGGAGATCTGGTTAATATCCCCTTGATTTATGCTTGCGGTAGAAATTACACTAATATTTACACGAAGGGCATGGTTTGGGGGCAATGGCAAGGCCCAATTGAAGTGGGAATTTGCACAGTCAATGCCCACTAATGAAAATAGCTACAGTTCAGTGCCCTTTCCAAAAAGCATAATTAGGCCCTTCAAATGACATGTTATTTTCACATTTTTACTCTTCAGCTGCAAACTTTCTCTTGACATCCAGTGTGAGCACTGAGACAATTATTTTGCAAAAATAATTAAGCAAGATAATTCTAGGCTGCTGGATAACTTCTAAAAAATGTGTTTTGGCTTTTCTTTTATAAGCTTTACCAATCATGATTTTTTTTGACGGTTATATTGTTAAAAACAAAAGCAAAATCAATGATCTATGAGTTATCTTTATAGTGTCTGAGCAACATTGTAGAACTGCACTTCTTGGCACTCTAAGCACTTGAATGAATTTCACATGGGTGGAAAAGGATCTTCGGACCAAAGTTATACTGAAAATACAGTTCTGCTAAAGTCTTTGCAGGTTTCCTCATCAAGTGATTAGGAAATCTCTGAAACTGGTTTGCCAGGTTTTTACTTTTTCTTCATTCTTGCTTTCTAAGTTCAATGGTTCTCTAATTTGTTCAGAAAGCAGAATATTCTGGAAGTCAAGAAGCTCTTTGTGTCAGACAATAAAATATAGATAGATTTATTCTAATTCAAAAAAATATAATTTAATACAAGACTTATCTATGTATCTATTATCTAGATACAGATTTCTATATAGATATATGAATATTTATGCATTAATTTACTTTTCAAGAGTATTCAATGTTGGCATTGTGATCTTATATGTATAAATAAAACAAGGCTGCTTCCTGGGTTCCATGTAGGGCTTTTCCTGTTAGTATTTGTATACTACTTGTTCACTTGCTCTTGTACCTAGCAGATAAGAGGCAATCTGATGTTTTAAGAAAAATTCATGAGTGAAAACTCTACAATTTTAAAGATTGCATCCACTTATTTGAGATTTTTCTGAGTTGGAAAATTCCGTTACTTGATTTTAGCACTGAAGACATTAGTCTCTCTCAGAGTACAGCAATAATAGATTTGAGCATAGCTTGAAAACGGTTTTTCTAAGTTGAGAACCCATTATAGCACCTAATTGCTGCTCAGAAGATAGAGGGTATTATTATAGACCAAGTTTAACTGGAGGGCAGCTATAAACAGCTTCCTTTTTTAATTTTTTTTTATTTTTTTGAGCTCTAACTATGTGCCAGGCACTGAGTTAAGCCCTTGACATGTATTAAAATGTTTAAACTTCAAAACTCTAAGAAGCCATTCAATCATTTATTAATACATATATACAAAGTGCCAGGCATTATTCTAAGTCTTGGGGGGTAGATCATGAACAAAATAAAGTCCCTGTTCTGCTACCATATATCATTTCATCTGAGGTACAATTAAAGCTCTGTGACCTTGGACAAATTACATAATCTCTCTGTGCCTTAGCTTCTTAATCTGTAAGAGCAGGTGATAACAGTTCCTACCTTAGACAGTTGATATAGAGTGATACAATATGATATTAATAAGTTAATAGTGAAAAGGTGCCTGACAAACAGTTAGCATTATATAAGTGAATGTTCATTGTCATGATCTCTGATCAACATAAAGTGCTTTTTCCATGTCAGCCAGTTTTCTCAATATGCGATGCATACATGTGATAATATATGATGTGAAGAA
>NW_006436298.1:21440604-21463684 GCF_000325575.1 Pteropus alecto | reverse complement strand
AACGATGCGGGGTATTCATTTTATATAGAAGGATGGGTGAAGCCTCATGTATGATGACATTTGTGGACAAAAAGGGGTGCTGTAACAAATTATAAATTTCTAACTTGGCAGGTCATGGTGGGGTAGTAATGCCCCAGGAATATAACTTCTTTAGTGAAAGGCTTATCTTTGCCTTAAGCAAGCCCTGTCCATTGTTTCTGTGCATCTAGGTTAACACACCTTTGAAATGCCACTTTTCAAAGCCCTCCTTCTAAAGCTTGACAGCACACAATTTTAACTCTTCTGTAATTCCATCCCTTCCTTGCTTTCTCTCACCTCCATGTAATTTTCCTTAAGTTTACTCCTTAATTTCAAATGCATAAAAGAAACTGCAAAACTGTGATTCTCTGGAACATTTGAAATCTTTCTCCCTGAAAATTATCATTTTGGCTCAAATAAACTCTTATAAAAGTTCTCTACAGGTTTGGACGTTTCTTACATTGACTCATTTGAAGAGATACCTGACAGAATTGAGAGAACAGATCATGTGGCCAACTAGGAGACGAGTGGTCAAGTAAAAAGAACAACAAGTGCCAAGGAAAGAGGAGTATGTGTAATCTGTTCAAAGAACAGCCAGGAAGCCCACACTCCCTGGAAAAGGAGTATGGTCAGAGACGAAAACAGAAGGAGCAGGGATTATATCAGGAAGAGCCTTGTAGGCTATAATGAAGCTTTCTATTTAGTCAGAACTGTACTCTGAATAAAGCTGAAGGCCTCAGAAGAGATCCCCAATAAATTATGCCCCTTTCCCCCACCCAGGTTTTAAATGACTGATGAAACAAAATGAGAAATCTTTATCTGATTTTCTCTTTATCCTCCTCTCAAATGTATCCTAAGCAGCAGAAATATATTTGGCAAATAATAGACTCTCAAAAAATAGTTGATGAGTGAATGAAGAAATTCTGTTTGAAAGTAAAGATGGAAGCTAACACAAAAGCTTTGTTACTGACAGAGGTGCAGCTGTTAGATACTGCTTTGGATTAGTTAGCCAAGTGGACTTGCTAATAATGAACCCCAATATTAGGCAGAAAGAACCACTGACTGTTAGGTGATGTTAGCATCAATTGACAGGGGCTGAGGCAGCCTGAGGAAGATTTATAGAAGTCTTGAGAAAGTCTTACAGAGCAGAGCAGAGCAAAGAAGAGAAGAGCACCTGCTTTCTGCGGGCTGGCTCACTCCAAGACGGTGAAGGGCCATGCCTAGTTTTCCATCCCACACTTATCAATCAGATAAATCAATCCTTATTCTCAGGAATAGAGTGTCTGGAGTCAGAGAAGCCAGGATGTGCTTAGGAATATCCCTACTTATGGAAACCAGAAGAGGAGAAAAAGTATATTCTAACAACAGAGCTAGGCACACATTTGAGGATCTGGAGTAGGAAAGGAAACTATCTGATTTAAATTTTTAGAGGATTCCTTCTATTTGCCCCTTCAGGCTTGGTAGCCCCAAAGGAATGGGATTGGACTATAAGGAAGGCATGGGTCGGGTGAGATCTGGGTATTCCCCTTTCTGGATTTTAGGAACCATTTCTTATGATCTGAGATACTATACCATTCCTTTTCTCTCAAAACTGTACTTACGTGTGTAAATTACTTCTTTATTCAACTTTCTCTAAATCACCCAGTTAGTATATTCCATCTGTCATCTGCCCAGATCCTGATTTAGAGATAAAGTTACCCTGGCTGTTTTGTGAGGAAAAGATTATTGCGGGGAGGGGGACAGTGCAGGAGAAGGAGGTAAGTATAAAATCCATAAAATCTAATTAGTAAGGAGTCAATTGCAGGGTTCCAGGTGAGAGATGATGGAGTTGTGCATTATGGTGGTAACAACAGAGGTAGTGGGAAATGGTTGGAGTCAGGATTTAATTTGAAGGTAGAACCACCAAGTCTTGCTGATGTGTTGGGTATGGGTACTAAGAGAAAAAAGCATCAGAGAAGACTCCTCATTTTACAGATTTGTGGAACAGATCTATTTAGTGCTATTTAGCGGCCTTACAGAGAGGTAATTGACTATGGTTTTTTTTAGAGGTGGGAGGAAAGCCTTCAGGAATCTGTAAGGTTGTTTTAGCAAGGTTTTTCTTATTGGTAATGTTCATCTCAAAACTGTAATTCCTAGAACTTGTCCTGTGGCCTTCCATGGTTTCTCCAATCACCTCTAGACTGTTTTAAATATTTCCACCTAAGGGATTGAATTTCACTCCACTTTAATTAAAAAACAAATTTGAATATATGCCATTTCAGGAGAAGGAGGAAAAGGGAAGATTTTAAAACAAATTGCCAAGGGCTGTCACAATTACAAAACACTTAGTAAGTAGTAGCCTACAGAATAAAACCCTGTTTCTGAGCACTGAATCCTCTACTAGACCCACTGGCCATACAAATGTCTGACTACTACTGTCTATGTATGCTGAGTAAGTAAGCAGAGTATATTCAATAATATCCTAATGACATATAAGTGTGTACACATTTATATATGTATGTGTGATAAAAAAAACAAAACAAAACAAAACACTGTAAAGAATTGCTAGGAGCATAGGTCAACTTTCTCTTTTCTCTTTAAACTTGTCCACACTCGAAGTTTTCTGAAATAATCAAGTAGTAGTTTTAGAAACAATTTCTACTTTGATATTATATCCTTATACTGGGCTTACCTAACCATCTACCTAAAATAATGATAGCTTCACCCCAACCTACTTTTACACAAATGCATACATATAGTGCTTTACTCTTCTTTGCTACATATATCACAGCCTGAAATTATATTATTCGTTAATTGTTCAATTTCATCAATAAGATTTAAGCTGAGACAGGGTCCTTGCCTAGCTTGTTCACTCTTCTAGTGCCTAGAATAGTGCCTGGCACTTAGCAGGAGGCTCAATGAATGTTTTTTTATTCAATACAATTCAATATTCTCTCTCTCTCTCTCTCTCTCTCTCTCTCTCTCTCTGTTTTTGACAGCAGCAATTGTGGTCATTCTAAAAAATCTATACCACTTGTAGGAGTATAAATTGATGCAAATTTTCTATGAAAAATTTTTATCATATCTTTAAAAAAAAGAAAAATTATGACCTATATTTCAGAAAATCTATTTATAGGAGCAAAATAGGAGATTCAGACATATTTATTTACAAAAGTATCTATGTAATATTTATATAATAGCAAAAAAATAAGGAGGCTTGGTTAAATATATTTAAAAGCCATAAAATAATAAATTATTATAACAATTAAATTGCTATAATCATGTTATCTTTTATTACATTTTAAAAGTAGGTAACAAAGTAGCTTGTTCAGCACGTGGACAAACAAAAAAAGTATTTCTCTAAAAAGTAACCTTGAAGGGTGATCTGATCCTAAATTCTCACCTGGGTTGGTCATGGTGGGGAGTCACGCCACAGGCAATATAACTTCTTAAGTAAAAGGCTTATCTTTGCCTTAAGTTAGTCCTGACCATTGTTTCTGAGCATCTAGGTTAACACATCTTTGAAATGCCTTCTTCAGACCCCTCTTTCTAATACATGACCACCTTCAAAAAAGCACACAATCTTAACTATTCTGTAATCTAATGCCCTTCTTGCTCCCCTCTTCGCACCTAATCTTCCTTACATCCCTTCCTTAATTTCAAATGAATAAAAGAAACAGCAAAACTGTTATACCCTGGAGCATTTGAGATCTTGCTCCCTGGCATATGTCATCAGTTTAACTCAAATAAACTTTTATAAAAATTCTCTACAGATTTGGACATTCCTTATGTTGACAAGCATAATTCTTTTTATGTGGAAAAAATTGGGGAACTCCAGAATATTAATTGTGGTTATTTCTGGATTGTGAGATTATAGCTGTTTCACTTTCTGCCATGTGCTTATCTAAACATTATAAAAGGTCTACAATAAACTCATGAAACAAGGTGTCTTTTTATTTCATTTCTAAATAATGTTAAAAAGTTATAAACAATCCAAAATGGATTCTCTAAAGACTTGCAACTATAGTAAGTCTCAAAGCAGAAAAAGTAAAATTTGCAAGTTAATTAGAATCACACAAAGGTCTGAATATCTTCTCTCTTTAATTTGTTACCCAACCTTTATCTCAAGTGGAACAACATTTCTCTCTGGGCTCCAAAAGGGATTTGCAGAATTACCACCATCTGCCAACATAAATTATTACTGCAAATAATAATTCTATTAACAATGAAAACCCTGGAAGGTAAATACAAAAGCTACAATTTATGATAATTCTTGAGTGGACTCTGCAGAGGTTGGAGGTACATAGAGAAATCCTTTTGCAAATTTAAATCAAGTAAATGGTGGTAAGCACCACTACCGAGGTACAGGATCCACTGACCTAAACTCTAAGTAAACGTAAAATGTGTGAACAATGTCCTTGCTCACCAGTGACTATACAGTGGTCCTCCCTTATCCAAGGGGGATATATTCCAAGACCCCCAATGGAAACTGTGGGTAGCACTGGACATTGTTTTTTCCTATACATACATACCTATGATCAAATTTAACGTATAAATTAGTGACAGTAAGAGATTAACAATAATAAAGCAGAACAGTTATAACAACTGTAATAAAAGTTACATGAATGTGGTCTCTCTCCCTCATATTGTCTTACTGTACTATACTTGCCCTTCTTGTGATGTGTGAGATGATACGATGTCTACATAAAGAGATGAAGTGAACTGAATAACTTAGGCGTCGTGACATAGCTATAGACTATTATTGACCTTCTGATGAATGAGGGTTACTTAAACCCAAGCACTGTGATACACAACAGAGATCTGATAACCTAAGTGACTAACTGGAGGCTATTTTATACAGTGTGAAGACGCTAGACAATGGGATGATTCCTGTTCCAGGCTGGACAGAGCTGGAGAGCATGAGATTTCATCATGCTACTCAGATGCCATGTAATTTAAAACTTAGGAATTGTTTATTTCTGGAATTTTCCATTTAATATTTTTACACTAAGGTTGACTGCAGGTAACTGAAACCACAGGAAGCAAAACCATGGATAAGGGAATACTACTGTACTGATGCTACTTAGAAAATTCTCATCAGGAAAGCTGTTCGGAGTGAGTAGAAAGGATGGCATTAGAGGTGGTAAGTGGGTTTGTGGGTGGTATGGGTTACTCCCTTAATCTGAAAAACTGTGATCTCAAAGTTAAATCAGACCTGCAGGCATTTAAACACTTAGAGTGCTTTAAAATAAAAGTTTGAAATTATATTTAGTTATTTTTAGGCATAGCGCCTAAAAATAGTCCAATTCAAACTTTAATTTACGGGTTCCTGCAGGTATACTTCTTGATCCTTATTTCTAAGTGACTCTTGGATCCCTTCTTGAAAGCTGACTAGCATTTGTCAAACAAAAAATCCAGAGGACACTGCTCTTTGATGACCAATATGAAGTGTTGTGCTGCTAAATTTTAATAATGGTAACTTCTGCAATTCTCAGGAAATAACGGCTAGATAGGATTTCCTCCCAGGCCTCTTTCTTAAAGCTTTGTCTCTCTGCTGTTTATCTCCCAGGGACAAAAACAAAGGAACAAACAGTAGCAAGCCAACCATAAAGGAAAACAACAAACAAAACAAAGTTAGAGTCTATCATGCTGGGAAAATAGATATAGATCAGTTTCTGTAGAACCTCAATTGCAAGGATATGGAATTCTGACTTTATCCTAAAGATGATCAGGAGTCCTTGACAGGAAGATAGAACAGAAATTTAAAAGTAGCCTCTAAATTTCAGAAATGAAACCCATTGATAAGAGTCCATTTTAAAGTAGAACTCCATGCTTTGGGCATGAGATCATGCCTGTCAAGCAATTTCTGTCAGTCCCCAAATTTGTAATAGGTGACTTGGCACCCAGGCTGTTGGGCTGGCAAGGAAGGAGCTATCAATATGTCATATCAGAGACTGCCACAGACACCCAGGGCAATGTGATTTGTCACTTAAAGGAGAAAGCCCAAGAGAATCCCATCCTCCAGCTGCTGAGTCATCCTACTCTTTGCAGATATTTAAACAGAAGCCTCCAGCAGACACACAATCAGCGCTGCACTCTGACAACACCCAGACCTCCAGAAATCATATGTCCAGCTTAGATGGCTCACACAAATACAATTCTCAAAACAGTTTACGACTTCTTTTCCCCCGTATCATCACACTAGAATTTTGACTTCTGCCAACTTACCTCAAAATGAGCCTATCCAGCCAGTCCTCCTATGAGACATTGGCTGCAGAGACCACCCAGAGACACTGTTTCAGGTTTTCTCATGGTCTGACTTGACTTTTTGTATTTCTTTCATATCAGCAAACATTGGTTGGACACTTGCTATGCATTAGGCACTGAGCTACATGTAAGGGTTGGTTACGAGATTAATAAGATTAAATCTTTGCCTTTAGCAGCTCGCAGTCTAGGGGAAGAGGCAGATAACCAGGCAATGACAGTATATGAAGTGATAACTTTAAGACAGGACAGTACCAGATGATGTTCTGGACATTAATTTTGGGGGAGGGAGTACTACTATCCTTCTCTAAAAGCCATCACCTTCCATAAATGGCCATCTTGGAGAAATTGAAGGGATATGGGAGGCATCAAAGGGATATAGAGGGTGGATATTTCAGAAGGGCTTTTCAAATCTAACGGTGTATTAGCATTTCCACCTGTCTGCCAGCTGTCACCCTGTTTGACCTAGGCCCTCATGGCTGCTCTGTCTGGCTATGAGTGCTGTTGATGGCTCTTTTCCCTGCCCATCCTCTAGGCACTCCTTTCAGCATGTCAGATGAGGACTTCCTTCACATTTGGCTGTCATCTATCAGCCGCAACTGTCCTGTCCAGAAGAGCTGGCTTTGGTTTTAAAGCCTGCTCTCTTGGCTGGGCTTCTCTACCACTCCATTAAGAATACCATTTGGTATCACGTGTACTGAAGGTGCTGTTGATGAAAGTGCTAAAGGAGCTGGATGTGACTGACGTATTTGGGAAGGACATGACTTAGTGTGCCCATGGAGTTGTTGTGTCCAATTGCTGTTCTTTTCTGCCAATGGAAAGGTATTACAAATAAAGAGAAAGGACACTAGCTGATTTTGAACACCAAATATGAGCTAGGAGCTGTCCTAAGCACTATGTAAAAGCTATATTTAGCTCTCATAGTAATATTGTGTTTTTTTTTGTTAGAATCCCATTTTATAGACTGAGGAAATTATGGCTCAGAGAGGTTAGGACACTTAACCAAGGACACACAGCTCTGCAATATTTTTGTTGAGCTAGAATCTAAACACAGGTCTATGTGACTTCGAATCTTGTACTTTTAAACTATAGGAATAAATCACAGAAGGAGCTGTGGAATATTAACTTGGCAATAAGATTTTTTTTTTTCAGAGTTCACCTTTTTAGTAAATGTTACAAAAGAAGTTTAGTCAAAAAGACCAAAGCTCTTGTCATCATCAGACTTCTAAGATTCTTCTTTCTTTGCTTCCACTTTCTTCTCTTTAGCTGGGGCAACAGTGGTGGAGGAGGTAGGACCTCCTTCTGGTGAAGCACTAGCTTCTGGAATGGGTCCATCAGCCCCTACATTGCAGATGAGGCTCCTGTTGTCCGCAATAAGATTTCTGATTCTGATCCGATTATTAGTCTTCAAGAGTGATATACATAAAGGACATATAGCATGAATTTCTGAATCTTTGTTCTGAAACATGAAACCAATCAGTACAAATTGGAGTAAAAGGAAGCAGCAAGCAGAATCCAATTAATTAGATGAAAATATGGATAAATACATTTATATTCCCAGAACTTTTAATATTGAAGAATAAAAGACACACTAGGAAAAGGCTGAGAGGAAAATATGTCTGTTTTTATGACTTGTTGATATCTATGAGGTTTTTCCTTAAGCCTCAGAACAATTCACAGCATTGCCAGCAGCGTTCAGTACATTCAGAACAGAATCATTTCACCCACAGCTGAACTAAGGCCATGCTTGGGCCAGCACTTAGTACAGCCTTCCAGCAGACATGCCCGGTCAGTGAGTGAAGAGGCAGGGCCATTTAAAGCAACACAATTTATGTAAGTGTGATCTAATTGCTTCCACTGGAAATGGGTCAGATTTGAGTCAAGAGAACCAGGGGCCTTAATGACCCCAGTGAAATCAGACTATTGCTTTTCTTTCAGTCTCTTCAGGGAATATTGCCCTCTGATGAAACAATGATGCTTGGATTCATATATTTGCTGTTTCCTGTCCCCCTTCCTTTCCTCATTATAGGTGATTTGCTATGTTTCTTTTCTGTTTGGTTCAACATGTTAAACTAGATAGGACATATTATATGATAGACTGTGATAAATTTGCTATTGGGAATAGGGAAAAAGTAGGGATAAAGAAATAGGGTTTTTTTTTTTGCCTCTCACAGCCATGATTCAGTTGTGACTCAAAAGGAAGTATGCCACCTACTGAATCACAGAAACCACTTCCTGTAGCTGTTTGGTTTATTCTAAAGGGGCATTAGGCCAAATACTGCCCTGCCCTGACCCTGACTGGCTCTTCAGAGCCAAGGCATTCACAGCTTGAGGTGGTTTGGCTGCGGACTCTGAGAACATTACATATTAAATTACAAGTGTTTCGTTTCCTAGCAAGGAGTCTTTAGCAACATGAAAACGAACATGTGTTATTTGCAAACCCAGTGTATAATTACTCAACCTGAATATCCTTCCTTTTTCATAAGGTATGTATTCTAGATGATCACTCTCAAGATCTGAATATATACCGGTTTGTTTTTTCCGGAGGCCAACTTGGGCAGTCTGTAGGGTAGCATTAACCAGATGAGGCTTCAAGAGTATCCTTTCATCAGTGAAGTGACACGAGCCTTGTATTCATTAATTCGATATATTTTGGAGCACATGCTTATTTACTATGCACTGTGCTGGGTAGGTGTAGAGGATACAGTTGCAAACAGGACCGTGTGGCTCCTGACCTCATGATACTTATATTCTATAGGAATTACACTCTTCCCTCTAGAGACAAGGGCTGTGTTTTGTACACCACTAAAAGGACCGTCAACTAAAACAACACTGTTATTTCCTTTCTATGAACAAAACATTTTTGACACCAGATGTGTGAGTTTTTCTCAGCAAACACTGACTGAATATTCTACAATTTAACTCAATCCTGACACTAACTGCCAAGGATTAGCACAGACCCCTCAGGTTAAGCAGTAGTCCCATGAGATTGCCTCCCACATCAGATGCCAATCATAAGACCCATGTTGTCACCTATACTTCTGACCAATTGGCTATAAATTGAGCTTTCCCATGATCCCCTCCAAGGGTTTGATTTGCCAGAACAGCTCACAGAACTCAGAAAAACACTTTACCTACATTTACAGTTCATTATAAAGGATACGACTCAAGAACAGCTGGTTGGAAGAGATGCACAGGGTAATGTTTGGAGCGAGGGGGAAGGGAGCTTCCTGCCCTTTCTGGTGCACTCTCCCAGCACCACAGCATGTTCACTGACCCAGAAGCTCTCTCAACTCCACAGTTTAGGGGTTTTATGGAGACTCCATTATGATTAAGTTCATCTCCAGCTCCTCACCTCCCCATAGATCAAGGAGTGGAGCCAAAAGTTCCAACCCTCTAATCACATCGTTGGACTCTCTGGCAACCAGCCTCCATCCTCCAAGGGTCACCTCATTAGCATGTACTCTGGTATGGTTGAAAGGGGTTTATTATGAGTAACAAAAGAAACTACTGTCACTCCTATCACTTGAGAAATTCCAAGGGTTTTAGGAGCTCTGCCAGGAACCAGGTGGGAAGACCAAAATCTATATTTTTTATTATATCACAATCATACAGTCACAGCATCTAGCATTTGGCCTTGCACAAAGGAGGGCCTCAATACTTTGTTGAATAGACTGCCCAATACATACATGAAGGAAGGAAGGAAAGGAAGGAAAGGAAGGAAAGGAAGGAAAGGAAGGAAAGGAAGGAAAGGGAAAGGAAGGATAAGGGTAATTTTCTCAGTTGAAGTTACAGAACCATATCTAAGGAAGGAAGGAAGGAAGGAAGGAAGGAAGGAAGGAAGGAAGGAAGGAAGGAAGAAAGAAAGGAAGAAAGAAAGAAAGAAGGAAAGAAAGAGAGAGGGAGAGAGGGAGAGAGTGGGAGGGAGAGGAAGAGAAAGGAAGACAGAAAGGAAGAAAGAAGGGAGGGAGGGAAATAACCTTACAAACATTTTTTGTTGTACTTGCAAGTGAAGATGAAAGCATCAGTTATTTGTTTAACTGTGTAATGAGAATTTCAAATAGACTAGAAGTTTCTGCTCTTAAGTGGATCCAGAGATTTTACAGTACCTCAGGACATATGTGGGCTCTTAACCAGGAAAGTTCTGGAACCAAGTAGGCCCATTATGAGATCAGGCCAACACTGTTACATCCTGAGAACCCCTTCTGAATGTGAAATGTTCTTTGTTCTCATTCTCATAATGGGTCAGAATCCCTAATGATAGAGAATCTATTATTCCTCAAATGATCCATGCTGAACAGATGTGTCAAAGAATGGCTGCAAATTTGTGTAACATTGAGCAACTAATTTACCCACCTCACAGAAGAGCTGTGAGAATTCAGTGAAATGTCTACAGTGGTGCTTGGCACATAGTTGGCTCCTTGTAAATAGAAGCCATCACTACTGCAACTTCTCTTATTATCATTACCCATACAACTTCTAATACTGTTATTTAGTTCACACCTGATAAGGCTAGCAGTTTTTCCAAGGTATGACCAATAACCTTATGTTTAATGATAGAATTCTATGGCTCAATGTGTCTTAGCCTTTCTAAACCCATGCTCTTCTTTTGACAATCATAAAAATCTTAAATTGACCTTCAGTTGAAAATCCCTACCAAGAAGATATTATCTAGGTTATTTACAGTGTTTAAGTTATGAGGGCCATAGTTTTCCCAAACATAAAATTATAATGTTAAATGCTTTTCGTATATAATTATATGTCACCCAAATATAACTAATGATAAAAGATAAACTGAGATATTAAATTTTTTTAAGTGTTTATTTGAGCAAAAATCTATTCTAATCAGGCCACCCCTAATCTAAAGTAGTTAGGAGTGCACCACCTGCAGGAGCTCTGGGCAAGACTTACAGAGAAAAGGTAGAAACAAAGCAAGGAAATTACATGAGTGGCTATAGCTTAAGTGGTTGCATTTTTTTGGAAAAGCCTAATTAGCTGTTTGTGGTTGGTTGTCCTCAGATTTTGATTTCTTTGAGGCATTTGCAGGCTTAGGTTTTGGTTTGCTTACTAGGCTGCTAAAATATTAAAACCACTTTAGTCTACTGGTCTCCGGGTTTAATGACTTTAACACTAGGTCGTTTTGCCCCGTCCTATCTATAGCTATTCTCTACACATTTGACATAAAAGAAGAAGGAAAAAAGAAGATAAAGAGGGAAGAGAAGTAGGAAGAGAAACCAAGAGCAAAAAATATCCCCACCCAAAATATTGAATAGATGGAGGTTTTATTGAATTTTTCTTAAGTACTGCTGAGGCATTGATAATGCACCTCACACCACAAAGATAACTATATCTTGTTTAAACCTTGACCAATTTCCATCACAATTGCCATTTTTATAGAAATCCTCAAATCTCCTTTCACATGGATTCTTCCTTTTCTCCCTGTTTTCTTTACATTATCTGAGTCAGCTTCTCTGTTTTCACTAAGATCAATTTAACACCTCTTAGCTTCCCTGGTTCTCCTCACCTATCATATCACTGGATGTAAGAAAGGATAGGAAGTTAGATCCTAACTGAAGTTTTCAAAATCTAGGTTTTATAACAGCTATTTAGCCAACAATTATGGTAGTAATTACAGAAAACAAATAAATTAGCTCACAAAAGAGTCTCAGAAACCCAACAATATTTTAAACCCTCATCTCCATGTAGTTTTGTAACCATTTTTGTTTTGTTAGCTGATGTGTCCCCAGTGCCTATAGGAGTATCTGGCATAAATATTTATAGAATAAATAAATTAGAATTAGTTTGAGAATTAACATTTCAAGTAAAACAATATATCATATAGTTATAGTTATATTTTCTACTCTTTTTCCTTAAATAGTCTATGTGAGATAAAGAGTCACACATACATTTATAAGAAAGGATACAATTTTCTATCATAATTTTTTATTATGTCACTTTAGGTCAAAAGTCACAGAAAATTATATTGACCTCTTGACCAGTCTATCTATTTTTTCCATTGGAATATTGGCCCAACTAATAAAAAACATCAAGGAAAAATTATTTTTTGGCAGAAAATTATTTTTTCTAAATTCTTGTGTTTTGTTTTGATTTTTCCTTAGTGACTGGAGGTCAGTTTCAATCCACTGAAGCAGATTCCAAATTCTCAATCTGGTTTTCTTGAGTACTGACTGAGTTCCAGAAATGAGGCAATGATACAACATCACTACCAAGGCAGACAGACAGACAGACAGACAGACAGACACACACACACACACACACACACACACACACACAGCAGATCTAGAGCATATTCTGGTAACTTGCAAGCCTCTGCCCCCCTAAAATTAACTCTTAAAAATCATACTTTTTCGTTTCAAATGGATCTACTTCCTCTTGCTCTAGCTAATTCTCATGAATTTTTTGGTCAGTATATTCCAAACCCTAAGAGATATAACAGAATCATCTATTGACTAAAGATAATAAGTGTTGTCTATCTATCCCTTATCTTTTTTTGCTTCCTTTTAAAACTTGAATTTTTAAAATGCTTGGGAGTAGATCAATGACTATAAATGTAATTATTGAAGAAACAATAATTTCATTTTAGCCTAGCAAAAAAGGAACTAAATATTTATTGGCAGCCCCCAAAGAATCACATGTTTAATGTAGTGAACAGGCAGTGCTCTAAAGGAAAGGGTGACATGCTGGACAGCCAAAAGAACAGATGTCCACTAGAAGTAATCTGAGCCCCAGGTTTGGATGAGACCCATCTTTGCTATGAGACTAGGGACAATTCACTTAATCTCAGCCTTAGTTTCTTTAGTTATCACTAGCAATATTAATACCTGTCTGCTTATTTTACGAATCTCTCTAAAAGGTAACTATATCTGTTGTTCCATGATTCTATAAATCTCAGAATAATCTTTTCTTGTTATAGCCAAGTTCTCTATCATTGACACAGATATGCACCTGGTTATTTTGGCTTCTCTAATCCTGCTGAGGAGAACACCTCCAAGGGAGCTTTTGATCAGGAGCTGACAATAACATTTAAGGTCACTTGTGCTCTTGGTAGAGGAGAAGAATAATTTGAAAAGAGACAGAAATCAAACCACCAATAATATATTTTTTATTTGGACCTACTAATTTCCCTGATAATGAAATTTAGCTTATATTTAAGTCCTTATTACATGCCAAGCCCTTTTTATACATTACCTCATTTAACTCTTACAGTAATCCTTCGTAATAGGGTATCAAGATGTTTAACTATAAATTATAGAGAAAACTAAAGCCTCCAACTAACTAAAACAATAAGGGCATTTGTTGGTTCACATAACTGATAGCCTAGAGAAAGGGTGGCTTCAGAGTTGGTTGATGAATTACTGGCTCCATATCATAACCAGGTCCCCAAGTTCTTATCTCTGCCCTGATATCCAATATTGGATTCCTCTTAACACCAGTTTCCCTCTGTGGGAGGCCATCAGCTTTTTTTTTCTACTTCGTTATTTATACCTAGCAGAGGTGAG
The DNA here is from genome assembly GCF_000325575.1 of Pteropus alecto. Taxonomy (NCBI): domain Eukaryota; kingdom Metazoa; phylum Chordata; class Mammalia; order Chiroptera; family Pteropodidae; genus Pteropus; species Pteropus alecto. Next base: position 21,449,903 of record NW_006436298.1, on the reverse strand, counting down.
AGAGTGCCCCCACAAACGACCAATGAAAGTGACAAAAATTGCATTCTCCTTATGGTCAGGCTTACTTTATTTAGTTGTCTGCTTATTTCTGAAACAGTAGCTATTGAGGGTAGAAGTAAGGAGAGTAGGAATGCTATTGTATAATGAACTCACCTTCCTGAATCCAAAGGATTAGGACTATTTTGTTTGATTTAGATGAACTGGAATTTACCCTTGGAGCTGGACAATTCCCTGAACCATATTGCTTATTGTACAATGAAAGAGAAATAGATCAAATTGGGGGGAGCCAACTACAATGTGCACTACAGGGAAAAACTGCTAATTATCAATTTACAGATGAAACAATTGAGGCATGGGCGGGGGAAATTAAGTAATTTGCTCAAGATCATAAGCGAACCTGGGTAGTCTACCTGCATTCTAACAATTCAGTTATTTTCTATATGCATTTTTTATCAAGCTTACAGTACATAAGAGGAATTCCAAAATAAGGAGAGGGTGAGTAGGAAAAGACCATAGCACTAGACTTGAGATGAGATTCCATCTTTGCCTCTCTTACTTGTTAGCTATGTGACTTCTTTGAAAATGTGAATAATAAAACCTATATAGTGGAACAATAGCAAATATTCAAATAGAAATGATGAAGAAAAGTGGCACCACTTGGGAATTTGTTTGACATGCAAATTCTCCGTCCCACTCCAAATCCATTTAATCAGAAATTCTGGGGGTTGGGCCAGCAATATGTACTTTAACAAGCCCTCCAGATGATTCTGATCCTTGAGAAGCACTAATCTAACACATTGCCTAAGCTTTATTTGCTGTTATTTTTCTAAAGACAATAAGCACATTGACTTCTATCTCCAAGAGTTCACAATCTAGGGAGAAAGACAAAGTTCTGTATTAAGGTCTTTAATATAGCATCATACTCATTGATAAGTGCTCTAATACAGGTTCAATGCAATTTGAAAGCATGTCAGGGGTTAAATTTATTTATAACAAAATGAATCTCAGAGATTTTATAGATTAGGTAAGAAAGTTCCTATTTTCATAGGAAAATAGCTATGAACTGTAAAGCAGTACAGATCATTAAACCTCTAATGGTTACTGCAAAGTTGTATCTAGGAAGTTAACTTAAAATATATCAATACAAACTAATAGAGACCCCATATGTTATGGGAATGGAATCTCATCGGAAGTTAAGAGATGAAGATTTTAGTATTGGTGTTACACTTACCAGCTGGCACTCAATGTCCTATTTCATTAAAAAAAAAAAAAAAGAGGAAGAAGAAGAAGTTGGTCTGGATCCCTGGTTCTTAAGCAGGGGTAAATAAGGTGAGGCCCGGATATGTTTACATTTAACGACTGCAGAGGAGTGTGAGCACACCCTGGTTAAGAAGCACTGGACTAAGTGGTCTCTAATCTGTGACTGTAAATTACAGGACAATCAAATGTAAAGTCAACACATTAAGGAAGCATGTAAATAGTATCAAATATCTATAAGCCAATCTCTGGTTTTTTTTTTGCTTAATATCTCTGAAAGTGATCCAATACCTGAACACTCAATTAATCAAAGGGAAACATCTGTAGTATGTAGCAACTAAAATATCACCTTCCCTGTGTAGATCACAAAGTCCTTGGCAATCACTTCCATACCAGACTAGTGAGTATTGTTGTTTTCATTTTCCAGATGGATAATCAGAAGATAAAGCCCTTGTTCAGTGTCACACATTTCAGTCACCGGGTGATACACAATAGATGTCAGTCTTCTCATCCTTTCAACAATAGCTTTCAAGCTCTTGTAATCAACAAGAACTTTTGGAAAGGTTACACTCAATGAAAAGGCATCTATATGGATGACATCTGCAAATAGGAGGAAAATCAACTTGAAGCTACGTGTCTAACCTTGCTCTCAGCAGTAGAGACAGAAGAAATGTAAAATTTTAGCAAAAAGGGTCTGAAAGAACAGAAATTAAATATAGCTAATTATCAAGGGCTGTTTTTACACAGTAAAACGAGGGCAAAATTATTTTCCTCAAGTAGGAATTCTTATCTCTTGATTAATTGAATCATTCATTCATTTAATAAATGCTTATTGATTGCCTTTTACATGCCAAGTACTTATCTCTGTACTGGAAATGTAATAATGACCAAAGCAGATAATGATAATAGCAATAGCTAATATAGCAGGTACTATTAATATATAAATATATTAAAATTATTGAAAAAAGAGTCAAAACTCAGTGTGAACAAGAGAATTCTTTGGGGCTTCATTCATTGACTAACGCAGCTAATCACTTTGAAATTCTTCAGCCTCGGGTCTATCAGAAGGAGTTGTTTTTGGGTCTGCCTCTTGTTGGTGATATATCCACTAATGAGAATCAACTTATGCTCACTGTTCAGAAAGGCAACCGAAACTGAGAGCACTGTGCCTTTTTTACTGTGATTTTTAAATTACTAGAACTAGCTTGTCTAACTTTACTATTGTTTCCTACTCAACTCAAATACTGGAAGAAATATGTAAAATAAAACTAATGCTATCTTAATATCTTTTTAACACAAAACAACAGTGTTCTTTCAACTCTGCTTAAGATAGAATAAAACGCAAGCATATTTGAGATTAAATTTCAATGGTAAATTCATCCTCTGGAGGCTTTAAAAAAAATCTCTTCATCTTTTTAAATGTCAGTTTACTCACACTGGTGATGCTCTCAGATGTTAGGAAATGTTTTGAGACATAAAGTGGGAGAAGAGTGCGTGTGGTAAGGTGGGGGCGGGGGACTAGAGTGATGCAATATTTCGGAGTGTCATGTGATTTCACAATTTGTTTTTCAATCTGTTTGGACTTCTAAAAAGGAAGACTCTCATATGGCAACAAGCTCGTGAACTGAAGCTTAAAATACTAGAAACAAACCCAGAGAGTTTCAAATATATGCCACATACGTATTCATATTCTCTGTGGGATGCTGGCTGGCATTAATGTTCCATCTCTTGAGAAATATGCATTTTTCTCTGACAAATTTACTAGCTTGCTTCATCTGAACACAGGAACCACAAACAATGCCTAATAAGAAAATTTGCTGTCTTCTCCAAAGTCAAAGTGGGAACAAGTAGAGGGTATTCGGTTTTCTTTACGAGACAGTGTTCATCAGTCTTGTAGTCAATGTGCTTGCGAAAGATGCAAACTTATCAGAGTTATTACAAAGATGCAGCACATTTTCGGAGCCAGACTATAAACTGATGAAATTGGAAAGATGTAATTTCTTATTGTCTCAGATTTACATTTTACATTTAGATTTTACATTTCCAACTCTAGGTTCTCATTGTTAAGAAAAAGTCAATGTCCTTGTAAACAAGAAAACAGATTCTTTCTTTCCTGTTCCACTAGTCTGAGCACCTATGAGAATTTCTGCTGGTAGTTACCTGTTAACCTACTCATGCTTTCTGAGGATCTGTGTGTTTTTCCACCCTCTCTTGAGCATTTCTGGTACAGTATAGATGGCTCAGTGAAAATAGGTAAATGAGGAGGAAAAAAAAATTGAAATTCTGAAATGGCATTAAGAATAGCAGCAATAAAACATTATTGTCTGGAAATGACAGCCTTAGAGGTAGGCTGGTCAAATAAAATGCACAATTGGTTTTGAGTCAGGAGATGGTTAGAATTTGTCTCTACTGAGCATTTATTAGGTAAACTTTAGTCAGTTAACATGTCTTGATTTTTAAATAAAGTTAAAAGAAAACAAAGACATGAATTTATTTTTAAAAGTAAATTTTCCAATTAAATGTAACTGTCATGAATAGCTTATATGGAAATAAAACACAAATTAAGTGTTTTGTTGCCAGATTCGGAAGCAAGGCTTTGAGATGATCTTCATTATAATTGTAAGTGCTTCATTGTGTATTCTTTCAATAGTCTTAAATTTTTCTCGTCTTTACTATGTCACATTGTAGTACTGGGTACCACAAACATGTTTATTTACTTCAAGTCATAGTCAACTTTTCCATGTCGATAAAAATTTATTCTCCCATGTTGCTGTGGCCCTATCACAGCATTTTAAGTCCTGTGTATTTAACATTTATGTGTAGAAAAAGAACACCACCACACTAGAATTGTGATGATATGAGGAACCACTCCAGTAGCAACTTATTATATGAAATTATAAGTTTGTCAGAGCAGATATGGTACTAAAAATAAAATCCCACCTCCCCTAAAATTCTTCTAGTCTCTTGGGCCACGGTTTTAAAAAAATATTTGCATGTAACTTTTCCACATCTTGATAGTGTCAAAGTATGAATACACTTTGCAAAGTGTACAACTCATTACCAGGTAGTAACTCAAACAGAGGAAGAAATCTGACTGGACCAGTGATTTGTCAATGAGGTCTGGATCACAGAAGGTTGGTTTCTAGTATATCCTCTTGGTCCAGAAAGTAGGAGGTGGTGGTCCAGTGAGCCAGAAATTGCCTGGCAGCATCGACATCTTGGCTGTTGCCAAAGGTAGGTTGCAGTTTTTGGCTTTTGCTCCTGAACCAAAAGTTCAAGTGTGAAAACCAGGACTGAAGCCTCTTCTCAGCTAGAGCCAGGATACCCCCAGTTCAGCCAGAAGTTAGTTTGAGGGTGGAGTGGCCCAGCATTCCAGGAGTGGCACATGTCAGCAAGTGGTGTGCCAGGGCTGTGTCCCAACAGCAGAGCTGGGCTTGCCACACATCCTTCACTTCATTAATACACTGGATTTCTGGGCAACGGGGCAGAGGTGCTATTGAGACAGAATCAAGGTGTTCACATGTGTGCTCAGCTTTTGGGAGGCACTTGTTGGTGAAGAGTCAGGCTGTGGTCTGTAGATTTCAGAACTCCTTCTCCACAGTGTACCTGAAACCTCCTCGCATACTCCCTTGTTTCAGCTTTCTCCTTTTGCTACTTTTGTATAACCAAATGCTTCTACAATAGTAGTCCCAGAGCTGACTCTGCATCAGAAGGAAGTAAACACTTCCCACCTTACCCTTCTTACATGACTTGTCCCTTGTAAATGCTGGCATTTGATGTTGTCTTTCATAAAAATAATTTTTAAAAATTACAATGTAGACCATACTTACAGGGGAAAAAAAATCAGAATAGCACAGAGTTGTATAAATTGACGGCAGAAGTTTACCTCCCCATCCGTCTGCATCCCCACTCTCTGGAAGTAATTACTGGTAACATTTTGGTGTGCTTTTATGGACCTTTTTCTAAACACATGCAAATGTATATGTAGGTATTTCTATGAGTTTGCGCTTTTTTGGTTTTGTTATTACAAAAATGCACTTGTGACGATCTCTTTATCTGCCTAAATGTGTATGCAGATGGCAGTGGAGTGGGTGAAGAAGAAATTTGCTTTCCTTCTATCCCTCTCAGGCTTGCCCTGAGAGGCTTGCTCTGGCTCTCTGTAATCTCATAACAGAGGAGAAATTTCTGGTGTGGCCTCCAGGACCTGGGCCATGTAGTGGAGGTGCGGCCACTGCCACAAAGAACGTCTGGTTTTCAAATACAAGTCATGCAGCCAAGACTCAGGCACTTGTGTTTCAGAGTTTAGCACAGTCTAGCATCAGATCGATTTTAACCAGTTCGTGGGGAACATGTCAATGATTTGAATGTAATGACATTGGAATGAAACTTTCCAGTGGCTAAAATTTTATGGTTCACCTTCTCACTGCTTTTAGCACAAAAGGCGATTATGATGTATGTGCAAAATTGTATCTTGATTTGTTGTTCATACACACAAAAATATATAGCACTTTTCGCAAACTTTAATTGCTTTTCTGCTAAGGAAAGTATAACCCGCAAGTCATAAAAGTATAGTACCCCCTTACATGTTAGTTCCATTTCAGTAAGAGGTAATAATATATCCTGAATATTGTTGAAAAGTGATTAAAAGACAAATATTTATAGGGAAAGTTGAGATTAAGATGCTGCTATTGTAGAACACAATTATAAAGAATTACTGTACACAGAATACATGTATCTCTGTACAGAAATATTGTGAGTTACTATTTTTAGATCATGTCTGAGGTTTTTTCTCTTGTTTGCCTACATCAACCAGAAGAGCAGGGAAAAATATTGCCTCAAAGATGGAGGATACAGACTAAGGAAATAAACTGAAATACTCAGTAGCTTTTCTGAAGGCTAAGGCAGATAGAATCATCTTGAAAGCCAACACTTACAAGAAGAAAAAGGGCCTTTTGAGTTCCATGACACTAAGAGCCTGAAGGAGCCAGAGCACTAGAAAGGTTCTATCATAAACCATAGAGTGAGTAAAATTCCACCACTAAGATAGGAGATAAAAATTTCCCCAGCTTGAAGAAGGGACAGATTCAAAGAGAGACCTTGTTAGTGCCTTTCAGAGACATGTTACATCCAGTAAGGCAACAGAGCACAATGGATGAAAGGGGATCTGAGTGTGGGCAGAACTGAAAGGAGCCTCATCCCACCCAGGGCAGAAGAGTACCCACTGACCCCACAGTTTTCAAGAGGAGCACCAGGATGGCTGAGAGTAGCTGGGGGACCCAGAAGAGCTGGAGTAGGATGAGGAGGACACAGAATGCCTGGGCATGACATCTACAGTGTGTAGACTGTGAGCATCAGCCACAGAAGCCAGCGGGGCTGAGCACATTGGGTTCTATTTCAACTAAGGCCAGCAGGGATAAAAGATGATGGAAGACTGAGGGCTCCATGCCCACCTGATTTCAGGATAATATATATGCCTCATTTTCCTTCTGCCTTTACCATCTCATCTCCAAAAGAGGGAATGGGGAAAGACAGAGAAAAAGGTAATCCTGTGTTAAGTGAAAATTATTCAAAATAAAATAACTTTTAAATTAGCAAAATGCAGTTTTCCTTGGGCAGTGGAGATAAGGCTCTTGAGCTAGGCTAAGATCAGTAATAAAGAAACAAAGCTACATGCTAGTATAGGAAGGAACAAATTTTTCTCTATTCTCCTGGCTGGTCCAATAATCAGATTCAGATTGACATGCAATAGATTAACAAGAGAAAATAACCAAATTTAAGTATATACATATGTATGAGAACCTCATATACATGAGAGAGTCAGAGACCCCATATATATGAGAGTTCAGAGACAAAAAGTTAAAATGAGGTGTATATAGCATTCTGAGTAAGGGTTGAGGTAATACGCCTTAGGGCTTCAGAGGGAAGGAAGATCATTTGCAAATCATAGGAAAAGAAGATGCTCAATTAGAAGTTTGCCCTGCCAGATACACAGGTCATAAAAAGTTATTTTTTGATAATAACTCTTATTATAGGCAAGGCCCCAAATTTCAATTCCATAAGGAAGAAGTAAAAGTTTCCTTGGGCCCACAGAGTCTCAATGCCTTCAGCTCAAAATAATTCACACATCAGAGTAGCACATTTTGGGGAGGCCTGTTCTGAACCCCTTCACTAGCATACCTAAGTCTGTTTCTGAAATTTTCATACCCACTACAAATGTACACATACCTACATGCATGACTAAACAAATATTTATATGTGTCTTTTTTCATAATTATCATAGACCTTGTAGGCAGACAGACCTGGATTTGAATCTTGTCTCATCCACTTAATAGCTGAATGACTTTGAGCAAATTTCTTGATCCAAGATCCTGTTTCTGTAGACTGGGAATAGACTTGTAAGCTTGTGAGGATTAAATGAGATACAGAGGTTACCCTGCAACCTGGCATATGGTAAGCCCTTAATAAATGTTATTTATCACGATCATAACAATAATTATCATTCTGTATTTGCTCATTTTGTGAGCCTGAACTTTCGACTGGCAAGATTTAATTACCTGGGGTATACATAGCATGGCACATCCAGCTACCAATATTGTAAATGTTTAGACGCCAAAGGGGGCATTTGTGCATAGGTCTTTAATGACAGTATTTAAGGTGCACACCCTTCAACATGTTTATTTATTAGTTTAATATTGAGAGTTTAGTCTCAGGGAAGGAGATATACACTTAGGGAAATCTGAAATAGAATTCCTTTTGAGCCAAGATAGAAATCTAAATTTTAAATGAGCAAAGTCTGTTCCTCAGCTGCACCCTACTTCGCATAGGTAGAACGGTGGTGGGCAGTGGGTGTCTCAAAGGTTCCTCTCCGTCAAGCTCACTGCAGGCACAGAGCCCCTGATCCTCACCATAGGACATGCTGCCGAGCCCTTTGTGCATAATGGCAATCCTGAAGTCTACTTTAGGAGATTTATTTGATCATGTAGTGCTTTTATCAAGGCATTGCCCTTATATGATAACTGGGGATTTATTATATTTCAACATTTTTGCTATGGTAGCAATATCTCCAGGGCTTCCTTCTGATCTGAGAGATTTCATGAGACGAAGCATTTAAGATACCTCACCACAGCTCCACCCTAAGCTTTCTCTACCTCTTATTCTAGGGTGAGTGGGCAATCCTAGTTCCACCCCCTAAAGCTATCAAAGTGCAAAGCCTGCTGAAAGCCCCTTCTCTGTAATAAAACAACACAGCCACGAGGGCTAATAGTCCCTGTTGTACTTGGCAGAAAAGGTATAATAAAGTCTGCTTGATCTCTTGGTGGCCTCAGATAAAAGCCTCTAATCTCTGGACTCAGTTAATTTATCTTTAAAAGAGGAATAATGATAATGAGTTTGCCTCAAAGGGTATTATGTAATGCTAAAGAGTGTATAGTTGAAGGACAAAGAACTATGCAAATACTATGATTAATCAGTACTGGTTTTATTCATATGATAAATCAGTTTGTTTATTGTTTTCTATAGCCATTCCCTACAGTAATGTAAAGTATGGATGACAGCATTTTTCCTGTGGGCCTCTAGATTATTCAAGATAGACATATAATTTATTTGGGTCTCTGAGTCTCTCCTAGATCTTGAAAAAAAAAACCTTTTCCATTAGTTATGAAGTTCTCATCTTCAAAGTGTGCAATTTAGAGGCAAAGAGTGCCCTAGATGAAAGACAAATGCAAGTGGCCAGATGTCAGCTGAATTAGGCCTCTGCCCTCACACAAAGATCTATTACTTTATCTGATTATACTGTTGAAAAGTTGTATGTAGATCAACATTTGAGAAGTACTTTAGTAAGCAGAACTGTGTTTTCTTACAATTATTGATAAGGTAAATGTTCCTTGGCATATACATGTTACTAGAGAACCCAGAAGTTCCTGTATTCTTCAGAATTCATCTAGAAATGGTGGTGAGTCATTCTCCAGTCACACTTACAAAAACATATGCTGTGTACACTTGTGGAATAAACACATACAAAGTTGCAAATGATCATTTTTAAC
>NW_006436298.1:21435203-21440561 GCF_000325575.1 Pteropus alecto | reverse complement strand
CTATTACTCAAGTTTCCTCAGGGTCTGTGGAACTGCTAAGATTTGAAACAAGCCCTAGTTTACTGGGACAGCTGCCAACTTTGTACTTCAGTCTGGCTGTGGAAAATCTCAGAGTAGATCTAGGAACATCTTGGTTTGGGACAAGAGATTAGATCATCACCATCATCCTTCTAGTATAGATCCTGTCTCACAATATTGTTTCTTTATCATAGAGGCCTTCATCACCTTAATGTGGCCTTCCCTGGTTTTTCAGGGCACCCAGGAAGGTTATTTCATGGGGCTTATTCAAGGGACAGACCTCAGTCAAGCACAGTCATGTTAAACCCTAGAATTCCTCTCTTGACTTTGTTTTCTAAAGTGGATTACACTGCAGGTGGGGTCCATAGCTATTCCCTTCTGTATTTCATGGACTATACCCTCAGAAATTCTCCTTCCCTGAGGAAAAGTGTGTTTGGGAATGATTCAGATCAAAACTTGAACTCAAGGAAAGAAGCCATGTTTATTCTTCATTGGACATACAGATGACATGAACTGCTGTTACTCCTTGTTGATCTGATTAAGAGGGAATATATTTTCTATTTTCCTCCTTTGCTCAATAAATGCCTACAAAAGCAGGTTCATATATTATAGTGACTGCCACTCCTCACACCCTGATGTGTTCCCATAATTATGTTACTGGAATCAATGAGGCACTTGCATTTTCAGTGACTTTTGCTTAGAATTAGAGCATAGAGCTACTCTGGAAAACTTCTAAACTAGAAGATAAATTCATTTATTTATTCACAAATACAATAAACCATAGTCATTGTTAAATTGCATTCAATACCAATATACTCATAGAAATAGGCTAAAACAATCCCATTCTGAATACTTTGATAAAATAAGATACCCGAAGCACATTATAAGAGGAAGAGCTGGTGTTAGAGTTGAGGCCTTTTTCTACCAATTCCAAGATTAGAAGTTCTGGGTAAAATATCTAACATTTCTCTTCTCTGTGAAAATTAAGAGTATAGAAATGAGACTGAATGGCATTATGATTAAGATCTCAGGCTTTGCAGTTGGATAAGCCTGTATTCCAATCCAATTTGTTTTCTGCTGCTCATTAGTTGAGTACCCTTGGGCAAGTTCCTTTCTATTTCTTAGTTTCCTTATCTGTGAAGATAGGAATAATACCACCTCACTTCACAAAGTTGTTTTTACAAGAATTAAATTAAAGGATGTCCTAGTTCAGTATCTCACTCAAAACAATATTAAATAAACTATGTTTTTTTTTTAAAAAAAAAATCTTGAAAAAACTTTTAGGATTTATGACAAAGTATAAACCCTTTCATTTGTAAAATGAAAAATGGAGACTCAGAAGTTAAGAATCTTGTCCAAGGTCACTGAACACACACGTTTGTACATTCAATATATGTTGATGTCTATTCCCAAAGCTGTTATGAGTTCTATGATTTGGAGAGAGTACTCTCTCTTTGTGACCTAGTCTCCTATTTACCAAATATATGGACTATTAAACTAGGTAATCATTAAGGTTCTATCCATGTAAAAACGCCAGTGATTACATTGCTATTTATTGAGCCCTTCTATGTTCAGAGCATGGTGCTAGATATTAGGTGTTACAGTAGGCATATGAGAATCTGTCTCTGGTATCAAGAGGGTTTACAGTTTAGGTGGAGAAACACTTATATAGACATTTCTGAGACATGCAAACCATTGGTATAGCCACACAATATAGCCAAACTTCAAATGTCAAATGGATTAGACACAGGCAGTGAATGCATATTACAAGGTCTTGTAGAGAATGAGATCCATTTAGTGTAGGTGTCAGTGATTGCTTCATTAAGAAAATAGGACTTTACCTGTATATTAAGATTGAACTGGATTTGAATACACAGAGAGAGGGGAGGGCCTTGCAACAGCTTGTGTGAAAGTACAGTGGAAGAGATAACACCATTAAGTGTGGGGCATTCGCTTAAGCACTGGCTTAATCATTTCTATATTGAAGTTACTCTTCTCAGCATAAACTTCTATTTTTACAAGTGATGGTGGGTGTTTTCTCGTGTGTATGTGTATGTGTGTACATATGTGTATTGGAACTCTTGACTTTAAATATAGGTCAGGGAAACAACACCAAGACCTTGTGACTCCCCAAATGCTCAACACCCAGAAAAGCAGAGGTTGTCTTTTAATATTCGTTTTCCCTACCAGGACATAACTTCTATGATCAGGGCCCTGTCTTGTTTGTTGTTCACTCTCCAGGATCTAATACTGAAGACTGCAGAGATTATTCAATGGATTTATGAAAGAAAATAAACAGAAAATCATTATAGCAAATAATTCTCATAAAATGCAATAGTTTTAGTGATCATGTTCACCTCTTGATTCTGTAAATCTGAGACTATAATCATTTACAAAACATTTGCTTTCTTTGGGGGTAATTCTCAAAGAAATATTTATTTTATTATGTCAAGAGAATGACCTCTTACGAGGGGACTCAGAGCTGCCTAGAGAGGTTGGTCTATATAAGCATCTCATTAGCTTTATACCTGGAAAGAACCAAATTTCTATCTCCACAAAATGTGAATTACTGTATGTTAGGAGAGTTGATTTATAATTTAAAGAGCAAATGTTATATTCTCTGCCTGGTGACTGCTACACTACTCTGTCAAGTGGCTATCTCTGAAAACAGAAGAAAAGGACTCCTGACTGGCAATTTTGAATCACTTTACCAGTTTTTTGGCCAACTGATGAGTGTAGGCATTCTTTTGATTTAGATTTCCCTTGTCTCTTTCAGTTCTCTGTTCATAAAGAACATTAAACACTCACCCACGTGTTTTACATCTTAACCAAGAAACTTGCCCAAGGTCACTGAACCAACACGTTTGTGATGTCTATTCCCAAACATTTTCTTAGTTCTACAGTCTGGACAAAATACTACTTCTTTGTGACCTAATCAATAGTTTAATTGAGTTCAATAATAATGACAACAAGATACAAACTTTCATTGACTGAGGGATATTTTTAATGTGCTTAGTATTGTGTTAAATATAGGCATCATCACTTTTAATCCTGTGTACGAACCCATGAAATAGTGATTATAATCTCCATTTCACACAGGAAGAAACTGAAGCTTAGTGAAGCTAAGTAGCCCCAGTTTACATTGTTATAAAGTGAACTTGTATTTCAAAATGAAGTTTGTCTAACTCAATAAGTGCCAAGGCAGTATCGATAAGATAAGTTAGCTAATAATCAGAATATCGATAAGATAAGTTAGCTAATAATCAGAATCAGGCCGTCTTTAAAACATCAAATGATGTATACACCTAATTTTAAAATATTATATATGAAATTCTAAAATATTATATATGAAAATAATTTGACATGTCTTGTTTTTAAGGCTACTGCATAAGCATATCTCTGGTTACAAATGGTTCTAGTATATTTGATTCCATTTCTGGTCTATACTACTCATGTTGCTTTTCTGGGCTCTCACCACCTCTCACATTTTCATGTTTCCTTGTTTTGTTTCAGTTTGGTGGTTTTCCCTCCTTCGAAAAATTGGGTAGTCATGCTGCTGTGTAACCTTTGTGAGTCAGTTCAACCTCTAATTACTTCAGTTTCCTTCTCTACAAGAAAAGTTGTCAAGATACAAGAACCACTCTAATGTTTTGCATCATCTCACACGCACACATGGATAAAGAGGGATATAATTCTCCCAAAGAAGCAGAACAACTGGCAGCAGCTGGTACAACTTTTAAAGACCCTGTCTGACTCCGTCTTGAAAATCAGCCTCAAACTGCCCCTAAATAATAATTATCCTACATGTACCAGCACTATCTCGCTAGCTACAGTTAATGACATAATACTTGCTATCTACTTTCAGCATAGGTGTAATCATTGTTAATATTTTATAAGACCAACAGATTATCACTTGTACCTCAGGGCAACCAGATATTAATTAAGGTATAGGACACAGAAAGACATGGCTCCCTTGTTCTTCCATAACCCCACGTCAAATTACCAAATGTGTCTTCAGTCTTTAATTTAATTATTAGAAAAGGTAATTGAACAAAATACCAAAGATTTTTTTTTTAAACTAACAAAAGGCAAGTTAGAACAGTTAATACGTCTTTTTCCCCAGTTACCCAGCATTCAAAGCAGCTGGGAACATTATAATAATTTTAGACCTCAAAGAAAGCAGTGTGATGATTTGATATACAATTTTCAACACATGTTTTATTAATTAATTCTTCCTGTGCTTCATTTAAAATATTGGAAACTATAAAAAGATCAACGTGTTACTCTCCTGCCAGGAAAAAGGGAGGAAAAAAAAGAAATGAAAAAGCTAACAAACACGAAAAAAACCCACAGCCACTGGAATCTCAGTTTTGAGGAAACACATGGGATTGAAGCATCCGCCTAAACTCTGCAACCAACTGTCACATGTGACTCTCCCCCTCCGTGCTGAATCCTGGATGTCACCAGACTGGGGCCAGGCGGCTGTGCGTGCAGGCCAGTGTGTGACTGCAGGGGCCCTGCTGGGAGTGGAAGAGATGCCGCCCTCCCGGCGCGCAGGAGGGTCTTCCAGGAAACCCGGAGCTCGGCGGACTTAGTGGCTGCGGGTCTGGGCCGCAGCCGCTTTGGTCAGCACGTAGAGCCCAGCTTGACTCAGCGCTGACTCACCACGCTGCCGCTGGTGGATTTCCCGGTCAGCAGCTCCGCGCCGCCTGTCCTTGCAGACGCCTGCTCCCGAGTCCTTTCCTGCACGGCAGACCGGTCCCGCCTTTTAAACAGCAGGGCAGATTTTACAGCTTTTGAATCCCTACCAAGCAGGGAACTGACTGGCTTTGTTTTCTTTGACTTTAAGAGCTAAACAGTCCACTAATCAAATTCTTTCATCAAAAGCTTGCTGGAACAAATCCCTAACATCTGCTTCCACAATGACTTATAGATGACCTCCATTTAGATCTCGCTTCTGTCGTACCAAGCTCGCATCTTATTTTTGTCCCACATTTTGTAAGGTTATCTTTTCAATACGTTTGGCACAAACTCACTATCGCGGTGACGCAAATCAGGTTGGAACTTGGCATTATGAGTGGGCCTTTAGTGACTTACTGTAAAAACCAGGGAACACTTCATAATGTCCTATCTGCCATCTCAGTTGCTGATAGATCCCATGTTCATTTTCATTCTGTCACTAAACTACAAAAGGTCCTGGAGTAGATTTAGATTGTTAAAAATCTGGATTATTATTATCATTTTTTAACATTTAAAAAATTTTTATTTTATTATTAGTTTCAAGTGTACAGTACATTGGTTAGACATTTATAATTATAAATTATAATATAATTTATAATT
>NW_006436298.1:21424492-21435143 GCF_000325575.1 Pteropus alecto | reverse complement strand
AAATATATAATTATAAAACAATCCCCCTGATTACTCTCTCTTCCCTCTGGCTCCACACATAGACTTTACATTACTGCTGACTGTATAAATTTGGATTCTTGAGCTGTCATGCTCATTATCTCCAGGATTCAACAAGAGAGCAACAGTAAGGCAGTATTTCTACAACTGTAGCCGTGGACTACCTGCTTGGAGAGTGCTGGGGATAGTTGACAAATATATACTCCCAACTACAGACTCAGAACATACTGGTCTGCAGACTGGAAATTGATCTTATTAAGCCTCCCATCAGGGATTCCTGTGCACACCTAGTTTGAAAACTACTAGCCAGAGGATGAGAGTGTGAGACATTCTGTGAAGACTCTAGGAGAATTCTTACAGTTGAGAACACATTGTCCTCCCCTCAACCCCCCGCCTTTTTTCTTTTTTTTGATTGGTCAATAAGTTTATTATTGTCTTTGTGTGAAAAATCTTCATATAAAATTGTGGCTTGGTTTATTAGCTCTCAGCAGCCTGTTCCTGAGCTCTGAGCAAGCTTGCCTTCTTCTGAGCTACCAGATCTTTCTTCTGGACAAGAGACATTTTGGGACATTTCTACCTTTTCTTTTTAACGTCTTTCCTAGGCTTCTTCTCATAGACTGGATTGTCTTATATAGCCGCATGAGCTTTCTTATACATTTCCTCCATGTCTGGAGTTACGTTGTTCTTAATGTATTGAGAGAATTGTTTTATTGAAGTGTCTTCATCTTCTTGCATTAGGTAACGCGTATAATCTGCAAAGTTCTGACCCATGATGTGCTTCTGATTTACTTCTGCATTGAGTCCGTTGCTTTCTGAATCATAACCAGGGAATCACTTGGTACTGTGAGAGATAGACAAGCTCTGTCCACAGCTCCCTTTAGGGCTCCCAAAACTTTATTTCCAGTAGTTCTGACAACCCCTGCATCCAAATAGCAAGTGAAGGCAACATGTTGATCATCAATGCTTTCCACATTGTATTCATCTCTGTTCACCTCCACTTGGTCTTCCTAGATCTTGTCCATGCCAAATCTATTGAGAAGACTGCAGGCCAGGAGCAGGCCAGGAGCAGGCCATTACAATATACTACAGGAAAATTTGTCAGGCCAATTTTCACACCATACTTTGGGAGTTCACGAGTATAAGCTGCATAAACTATCATATTTCTTTCTATAGGGGCATGAGCAATCTAAAAAATGGTATCTCTATTGGTTACATGAACTGTCATCTGTATTTAGGTATGTTGTACTTAATTTTAACCTTGATTACCAAGAGTTTCTTGGCATAGTAATCAGCTTTACCCTTCTGTCATCTCCTAAATTTCCCTTGGTATCTTGAAGTAGGCCTTATTCTTGAAAACTTTAACAAACCCCATCTTACAGAACAGAGATCCGCATCAGAGGCTCACCACAGACTTGCAGGCTCAGCACAGCTCCAGGGAGGGGGACAGGGGTTAAAATATTGTCTTCTAAAATTGATTTTGAAGTTTAATACTAGGCAATCACTATTTCTAAAATTGGTTTATATATAATATTGTGTTTGCTTAAACTGGATATTAATACAGATTTTTTCTTTTTAATTTGAAATTTGGGTATAAAATAAAATAAAGTACCTGTAAACTTTTTTACTTCAGGTTAGTATTTCTCAAATCTGATTTTGTATCAGAATTACTCATAGAGCCTTAAAACACTCCTGGGCCAGACCCCAAATAAAGAAACACTATCTCTGATGGTGAAGTTCTAAAATAGGCAGTGAAAAGCTCTGAAAGTAATTTGGACCTTTGCAAACAGCCACTATTCCCAAGTACAATAGAAACTTCATTAACCTCAGAGTGGTTGGCCTGTATTGTTCTCTTATGGTGCTCACATGTCTGTCAGTCTTCACCGTTTCCTTCTGAAATCATTTACAAAATAAAATTAAAAGTGACCACATAAAATATCAACTCATTATTATTTTGATACGTGCATTCACATCTTTTGAAAGCAAGTTTGAAATCATTGTATTCTAAATTTTTTCGGGGGGAGAGGAATGTGGCAGTGGTTGGAGAATAATATGGGACTGTATTTTGAAATTTTCTTTATTCTTTTTCCCTCGGATATTGCACTTGTTTATTCATTTTCTTTTCATGTCAATGAATAATTTTTTCTACTTCATGTTTTGTCAAAAAGCCTAGATCTGACATACACCTGACAGAGAGATTTCCTTGCTGGCTCCCTTACTAGCCTTGCTTCTCCAAGTGTGGTCTTTTGGATTACCTGGGAACTTCTAAAACAATGCAGACTCTTAGGCCCAATCCGGAACTATCGAATCAGAATCAACACTTCAGCAAGATCATCAAGAGATTTGTGTGTATATTAAAATTTGGGAAGTACTGCTTTATAATAATGGTAAGAGTTACGATATGGTGCTGGTGGAGGAAAAGAGAAGAAACAAGAGATGTGGGTTCATTAGTTTCCTGTGACTACCATAGCAAAGTACAAACTGGGTGGCTTAAAACAGTAAAAATGTATTCTTCCATAGTTCTGGAGGCTAAAAGTCCAAAATCAAGGTGTCAGTAGGGCTGTGCTTCCTGACTCTGAGTAAAATCCTTTGTCTCTTTCTAGCGTCTAGTGGTGGTCATGGACCTTGGCATTCCTTGGCTTACAGCTGAATCATTGCAATCCTTTGCCTTTGTCATCACATGGCATTCTCCCTGTATGTCTCTGTCCTTATATCTCTCATCAGAAGACCAGTCATATTGGATAATGATTCCATGTTAAGTCAATTACATTGACAAAGAGTATATTTCTAAACAAGGTCACACTCACAGGTACCAGGGGTTAGGACTTCAATATATATATTTTGGTAGACACAATTCAACCCTTAATAGGGAGATTTGGGAATTCTATGTTCAATAAGTGGGCATTCATTATGTAAAAAATAACATTAAAAATAAGCATTATTTAAAAATAACCAGATGACATTTTATAAAATAATTATATATCATTCTCTCCCATTAGCTGTTATTTCATACTTTTATCTTGTATTCTCACAGCTAGATAATGAACTCTTCAAGGGCAACTTTCTCTGCAACACTTATAACACGATGCTCAGTTGACAGTAAGAGCACAGTAGTTATTAATTATGATAACCAAGCAATGAAATACTACTGGACAAATATAGAAAATCTCTTATGTTTTAATCTATCCATGGGACAGGGTAAGACAAAATTCTACCACAAAGATCAGTTTGACTACAAAAATTAATCCCTAAAATAAAGAAAAAAAGTTACAACTAAAACTATAAACTGACACTGACAGCCAAACTGAAAATATATCAGGACCAGGGCAAGACAGGGAAGGGAATCCTTATAACCAAAGGGAAGAACAAGAAGAAGTTGGAACAGAAAGGTAGCTCTAAGATATTAAAGTCTTTTTAAAAGCTGTTGACAGTTTGCAGCGGGCACCTGTTCTTATTTGCTCAGCTTTTATTCTCCCTCTTTCCTTTGAGAAAGATCTTAAACTCTCCACAATTTCTGTATAGGATGTCAATCATTTTCTGTATGGGAAGTGTTTCTCTTCCTTCTAACTCCCAAGGGTAAAACACATGACTCTCTGTCCTGTGCGTTGAAATGCGTGTAAGTTTCAAAATTGCAGGAAGTAGTTGAAGCTGAGTCATTTCAGTGGTAGTTTTTGTTTGTTTGTTTTTGTTTTACCACCAAGAATAACAGAGTAAATCTAGTTGCTGTCTTCCCATGTCCCAGTTGTTTAACTATTCTTTTTGTTCTAAGTGCTACCCGGCATCTTTCACAATATTATTATTTTATTTAAAAGTCAAGGTTTACTTTTAACTTGTTTTTGATTGTTATTTTTTATTTTATTATAATTTATTATTAATTATTTTTTATGGGGCCAAGAGTTAGCCCCAGTTGGTTTCTACTGCTTACAACCGAAGGAACCCAACCAATTACAACTAAAATATTGATGTAGAGAACACACATTTCCTATAGCCACCTCACTAAGACAACCTGAAATAGCAGTCTGCATTCAAGATTCATAAAATTCATACTCTTGAAATATAACAAAGGTCTTTTCAGTTTGTTTCAATTATGTTTGCAATATTAAGAAGATTAAAGAAAAGTACTCTAAAGTTTCTAATTTGAGCTATATACCAGGGGGCTAGCTGGCAAAGTAAAATCAGAGTTCTGTTATGCCAGGCTAAGTGTGATCTTTTCTCTGTAAGCAAAGAAGAATAGCACGAAGCTGTCAAATTGGCCAACACTAAATGTTGTGTCTTTTGAGGTCTACTGATATAATTTGATTTGATTAAGGTATACCAGCTTCTCACAATCCTTACTTTTTACATTCACCAATCTCCTTCCCTTCACATGCTTGTGCCAATGGTTGCATGGTGAATGTGATTTCATTTGGCTGGAGTAGGGAGCATACAGGGAGAGAAAGCCCCCATCTCACCCTCCCCTCCAAAAAAACAACTGTTTTGCAATTATAGTGAATCATGGATATCATGGTGAACATCTCATACTTAAACATAATTTTTTATTTTTTTTAATCTAAATTAAGAAGCAGCATTTATAGAGTACATATTATATGCCTGGAAATTTATTACCCATTGTTTCCTATTTATGACAGGTGAGAATTTAGCTCACTTATGCCACCAATGCATTAAGTAAAATATTAATATTTTAATCAATAACAGGCAGTATGACTACAGTAGCCCTCTCTTATCTGCAGTTTTGTTTTCTGCAGAGTCAATTATCCATGGTCAACCGTGGTCCAAAAGTATTAAATGAAATATTCCAGAAATAAACAATTCATAGGTTTTAAATTGCACACTGTTTTGAGTAGCATGATGAAATCTTGCCTGGAATGTAATCATCCCTTTGTCCAGCGTGTCTATGTTGTATATGCTACATGCCCCTTTGTCACTTGGTAGCCATCTCAGTTATCGGATGGACTGTGTGGTGTCATAGTGCTTGTGTTCAAGTAACCCTTACAGCAGCCGAACACTATATCACAATGCCTATGTCATTCACCTCACTTCACCTCATCTCATAGGCATTGTAGCATCTCACATCATCACAAGAAGGCGAGTACAGTATAACAAGATATTTTGAGAGAGAGCAAAACCACATTCATATAACTTTTATTACAGTATATCGTTATAATTGTTTTATTTCATTACTAATTTTTGTTACTCTCTTACTGTGCCTAATTCATAAATTAAAATTTACCGTAGGTATGTATGTATAGGAAACATGAAAGTATATATATAGAGTTCAGTATTATCTGCAGTTTCAAGCATCCACCCACAGAGGGTCTTGAAACCTATCCACAGTGGATAAGGGAGAACTTTTGTATCTACTTTGTTAGAAGTGGGTATATACTGCTCATCTTTCTCTTCACCTCTCTTTTCTCTTTGTGTCTGTTAAATTTCATCATTTGTATGTTTCTTTTTATCTTCTTAGAATTGATAACATTCACATATCTAACTATTCTGAAGTTTGTCTATGTTTGACATTTTCAGGGTGGATAACTGGTATTTTTATACACAAGCTAAACATTATATCCATTTTTAACAATTTATGAAGGTAACTTAAAAACATTCACGGAGTATTCCAAACTGAATGTAAGTAATCTACTGGTGAAAAATTCCTGCTTTTCTTTCATTTGAGTGTCTTAATTTCTCAAATGTAAAAGAGAAAATTTCAAATATATAATACCTCTTATACTTAACTACAACTAAACATAAATTCAAAAAAACACCCACAATAGTATCTACAACGCTTCATAAGGTCTATATCCTTTGTAAAATATTGCTGTTTACACAGTTCAGTTTCTATTAATAGAACAGACAGATGATTCAGTTTATAATTTTAGAATGTAATGAGGAATTTTAGATCTGCAATGCCTGTGACAACCATTAATAGCTTTTTTACATTAAAACGTGTTTTTTCAGGGGGATGGTTGCATGAAAATGTCGATTTTTAAAAATTCAGGTATAATTTATATACAGTGATTTTTAGCCTTCTTACTGCATAGTTCTGTGAGTTTTGAAAAATCCGTACAGTCATATAACCAGCACCACAATCAAAATACAGAACAAGTTCATCACTCTTCAAAGTCCCCTTATACTCATTTAAAGTCAAATCCTCCCCTAACCTCCATCCCTGACAATGACTGATCTGCCTTCTCTATATATAGTTTTATCTCTTCCTGAATGCCATATAAATGCTACCAGGGAGTATGTAGATTTGAATTTGGCTTCTTTCATTAGCATAATGCACTTAAGATTCATTCATTTTCTTGCATGTATCATTAGTTTGCTCCTTTACATTGTTGATAATATTTCATCCTATGGATATATCATACATCGTTTATCTAAATATTGATGATAATCAATCATTTATCAATAACACTATCTTGTAGAAAAAGATGGTTTCAGGACTATGAAATTATGTACTTATCAAGAAACAAAGAATTTCCAGTTAAGATGGAATAGTTAAACACTGTGCTTGCATCCAATCATGACCACATCAAAATTACAACTAAACTACAGAACAACTGTCATTGAGACTCTTCTGAAGTCTAGCTGACCATAAGTCCTACAACTAAGGACATATAGAAGAAGCCACTTCAAGACTGGTAGGAAGGTAGAGACATGCAACAGGCTGGTCCCACACTTGCATGTGACAGTTAAACATTGGGAGGGATAACTCAGCTATGGAGTTTCCCCCTGAGGAACGAGGGCTCCCAGCTGCACACCATGCTCCCAGCTCAGGGTTCCAGTGCTGGGAAGAGAAGGCCCCACAATTTCTAGTTATGAAAAGCACTGAAGATTGTAGCTGAGGGAGAAGAATGCAGCTGAAGTTCCTCCTAAAGGGCCTGTGCATGAACCACCTGGCTGCCTCCATGAACAACACATCCAAAGGGCAGACTGGGCAGGCACCAAAGTCCCGCTAAAGTAAACGTTGTTTTGTATGTTCTGGTCCTGCACAACAGCTCTTCTACTGTAGTGACAGACAGTCCTCACAACCAATCAGCCTGAGGGTTAATCCCTCCCAGTGAGTGTAAACAGCAACCAAGGCTCAATACAATAGGAAGGCACACCATTCAAGGGACACACCGGGGAGACTGCTCCACTGGACCTCACAGGTCACCTGCTACATAAGGCCACTCTACTAAGACAGGGAGACAGAGCACCTCTACCTAATACATAGAAACAAACTTAGGGAGGCAGCCATAATGGGGAGACAAAGAAACATGTCCCAAATGAAAGAACAGAACAAAACTCCAGAAAAATAATTAAACAAAATGGAGACAAGCGATCTACCAGATGCAGAGTTTAAAACCCTGGTTATAAGGATGCTCAATGATCTCAGTGAGAACTTCAACAAAGACATAGAAAAAATAAAAAAGTCATAAATTAAAAAAAAATTAAAAGAAAGAAAAATATAAGGTAAACTCCCTTTATGCTTTGAATTCTTTAGTTACTTTAGATTTATTTGACTATACATTAGTTATAACTATTTCAAATAATTTATTTTTCATGTAACTGATAAAGAGTAGAGCTTTAATTACGGATGTATGTTTAAAGTGTGTGTTGTGATTAGAAAAGTTTTCTGTACCTAGAATAAGATCGTTATTGCTGATAACACCAGATAATATAGTGCTTAGACTTCTGAAGGTAAGTGCTGTATAAAGACCTGTTCAGCCTAGACTTCTGAAATGGCTGACTTCCCATTGAAGTTCTGTTAATCTTTTACTCTGTAGAGGCAACAGGTGGGTTAGAAAACAGCCAATAGAAAGACAATTCTTGTCCTTCAGGATTGGTGCCAGTGGAAAAAAGTGACCTGAACCACAGATCTCAGGCCTGACATGTTGAAAATCTAATGTCACAGCTGTTGTCTCTTACTACTGTCACTCATCATGTTTTAATTTCACAGTTTTGATTTAATCTTTCTAAATACAGCACTGGATAAATGCAGAACAAGATAACAAGAGTCCCAGCAAAGGAGCCAGCTTAGTATTAGCACCACTCCCCTTTCATTACCTCCCCAGCCCTTTCGGTTTTATTTTTGTGGTGATTGCATCTCAAGGACAGTACTTTTTATGTTCACAAAGCCAGAGCTTCTATAATAGCTCATAAGCTTAATAGGAATCATAGAGTTTTGATTTCATGATGACTTCTTTACCTTTCTCATCATGCCAACCAGGATGCTTTGCCAGTCATTTTAAGTTGTAACATGCAATGGATCTGGGTTTAAAAAAAACACATAGGATGTTTCAATGGTGTACCCAGAGATGTCCCATTTTCTAAAATCTATAATTAAAAATACTGTTTTCAGCCATAGATTACATTCTTTTTCTTAGGAAGCCATCTTAAAAAAAAATAAACCCTATATTGAGTAACAACCCACATACAATAAAGTGCACAGTCTTGAAAAATGTATATACCCAAGTAAACTACCACTACAAAATACAGAGCACCCCTTCCACCTGCCAAAAGCCTCCCTAACATCCTTTTCGGTCAATCTTCCCTCTACCCCCAACCTCAGTCAATTGATCTACTTTCTATCATGATAGTTTAGTCTTGCTTTTTCCAGAATTCCCGTAAATAGTATATATTCTCTTGGGTCTGTTTTTTTTAAAATCTAGCGTAAACTTCTTGAGGTTTGTCATTGTTGTTATGTGCATCTGTTATATAACTTTTTCTCTCTGAGTAGTATTCCATTTTATGGATGTACCAAAATTTGTTTATCCATTTGCCTGTTGATGAACATTTGGCATGTATCCATTTTGAACTATCTTGAATAAAGCTCCAAAGGATATTTGTGTATAAGTCTTTGTGTAGTATTCATTTCTCCTGGGCAAATATCTAAGAAATGATTGGGTTGTATGATTAAGTAGACGTTTAAGCTTTTAGAAAACTACAGGCTGTTTTCCAGAGTAATTGTGTCATTTAAAATTTCCAGTAGTAATATATGAGGATTCAAGTAGTGCCATTCCTCAACATTTGACATTGTCAGCTTTTAAAAATAATTTTAGCCATTCTAATAGAGTTGTAGAGATATAGCACTGTGATTTTAATTTGCAGTTTTCTGAAGACATCAAACAGTTCTTTATGAGCTTATTTGCCCTTTGGATAGTTTCTTTTGTAAAACGATTGTTCAAATCTCTTGCCAATATTGTTTTGGATTGTTATCTTCTTACTAAGTTGTAAAATTCTTTACATATTTGGAATACCACTCCTTTGTCAGATACATGTATCCCAAATATTTTTTTGCACCTTTTGGCTTGCCATTTCATTTTTTTTTTAAGATGTCTGTCAAAAAATATATATTTTTTAATTCTGAGAAAGTTCAATTTATCAGTTTCATTCTTTTATAATTTGTGTGTTTTATTCCCTAAAAAGTCATTGCCTATCCATAGGTTGCAATAAATGTTTATGCTTTTTCTAGAAATTTTATGATTTAGCTCATATATTTAGGTTTCTGCTCAATATATGTGTGTGTTGCAGGTAGGGGATGATGGGAATGGTTTAGAAATTCACTAAGAACATTTGCAAACACATTTAAACAAAGAAGGTTTGGGAACTGTAGTTTTTACTTCTTTAATGCTGAGCATACAGTATGACAATTATATTTCTCCTAAAACAAAAATAAAAAAGTAGAATTTATCTGTACCAAGGCGATTGGGTTGTATGGATTTTTTATTCCATTGTAAATATTTTGCATTATGCTCAGAGTGAACACCAATAATTAGGCCATAATGGTAACTTGTCAGTCTTAAGCATAATAGTTGTGTATATGGAAAGATTAATGACAACTAGATTGTTCAGTAATTTTGGGTGCCTTGTTTACCAAGCTAAGATGGCTAGCAAGACTCTTATTGTTTATTTGATATAATGTAAGTATATTTTATTAAATATTAAACATTTAAGACTAGTTTAAATTTTTATAAAGAAAGCTATTAATCTAATTTTGGGGAGAATTAAAGAATCATTTCTAAGCCTGTAATTTTAACCTTCTTTATAGTACCTAACAACATGTACATACAATTCAATACTTAATTTTTTTTTAATCAATTATGACTCATTACATCCATGAGCACACACATTTTAGTATTAAAATTGATCTCACTGGTTATTCCTTGAAACTATTCAGGAGGTGGTGTTTCTGCTTTATAGACAACAGTATAAATATTTAAATGTGGCATAACAGGCTAAAAATCACATGAGTAGTAGAATAAATACCAGAACATAATCCATTCATTTTGTATTTATAGATTTGTAAACTCTAAGCATCTCTGTTTCTGGGCTGTCCTTTTGTCAAGATGCTTGCTGTGTTTGCTGATGAAGACACTCCAGAAGCACATTTTATACTATTAGAAGTTGAGAATGGAATAAATTGGTGATTTATCAAAAAGTGGGAAGGATCGCCTTTTCCAAATAAAATCCAGCCTTCAAAAACAAGCGTACTTGGGATTTATATAATTCTGGAACACCAGAATAGGCAGAATCAATAAAGTGAAAAGTAAAAAAAAAGTGAAGTTTCTTAGTGACTTTTATGACTTTTTTGGCCAATTACACATCATGTTCATTTTGCTAAAAAAAACTCTGGAAAACTTACTAACCAGCA
>NW_006436298.1:21403756-21424464 GCF_000325575.1 Pteropus alecto | reverse complement strand
TTAATGTAGTAATGTAATTAACATTACCTAGGTTATAAATTTCAATAAAAATCCACATAAAATTGGAAAAGATTAAGACCATTTGTAAACTCCTGTCAATTTTCAACCAACAATGGCACTGAACATCTATTTTACATTCATCAGAGCTCTAGGGTGATGAAGATATATGAGAGATAAATAAAATGGTCTTTACTCTCAAAGGATTTGTAATTTAGTTCTTAGTGACAATTTTGTTTTGAATTGGTAGATAAAAGCCTTGTGTTTATTGATAACCTTTTTGAGAGATCCAAATTTTGTCAGACTCACAACTCTTTTGGATGATAAGATGGAGTGAATAAATAATCCTGAAAATGTTTACTGCTAACGAGGTCCTTATTTTATCAAGTGAACAAAGATTTGATATATCTATTTGAAACAACTCATTGTGGAAGAAGCCCTGACTAGCCAAGTGATCTCTGTGAACTTCTTTACCCTTAGAAAGGAAAAATATTGGTTCTGTCTTCTGGTGCTGGCAAGGAACACAAGAGATAACACACAAGTACACTCTGAGGACTTAGGTGCCATTTCTAAACAGATTTCTAAAGTATCAAAGAACCAAGCATTGAAACCAAGTAGTTAAATTTTAGGCAACAGCATAAAAATAAAATTTGACTACTTATTCAATCTTCTTTGACATTCTGCCTAATCATCTCTCCTATTTCCTATACAGTCCAAACTGCATAGGTTTTTCTAGAAGAAAAAGAGTTAATCACTATTCCAATGCCAAATTTTTTATAAAAATTATCTAAAGACTATTATAAATCTATCATATTTCTTATATGTAATCCTGACTTATAATCATTATGCTGAATATCAATCACACTTCAATTCAGAAATTATTTATTGTGCAAGTTCAAGGTAAAATTTACTGTGCCTGATACAGAAACACAGAAACATAAATACTAACTTATATTTGATATCTAGATGTTTACCATCTAGCAGAGATAATGCCATAAATTCTATAAAGTTAAATTTATTGTGTTAAGATGTACCTGAAAGTTGCACTTTTGAATAATTGTCAAAGCAAATACACTAATATTATTTTAATTTTTATCATTAGAAATAGAATGAGGACTAAAAGAAAAACAGCTTTTAGAGCTTGCTCATTGTTTATATGCCATAAAAACATATGTAATATATAAATAGATTTAAAATCAAATGAGCATACATTAGTAAAACAATCTCCTATTGAATTTAAAATACGAAGGAAATTCTGTATAGAATAATTCAGTTTTGAGAACTAGAAAATAGGAAGAGAGCTTTTTTCTGAGACAATTTAAGGAATGTATAAATTGTGATAAAAGTTAATAATAGCTGAGTAAAATTTTGAGAGCCAAATAGGAGTTTCCATGTTTTGCCTGAGTCTGTTCAATTTAAATCATTTAAAAAGATATCTATGTATAGGTATCTCACATAAACACCTATATCTTTATAGATGCTTGCTGTAGTAATTAATGAAAAATGAAGATTAGACTTCTAGGTAAAGACAAAAGGTCAAACATGCGTACTTGTGTTTGCTTCCTTCTGATAATTTTATCAAAATGATAAGGTTATTTCAAAAGAAGAGCAAACCCTTAAAGACAAATAGGACAGAAGAGAAGTCAACACAAGAAAATTTTAGCAAACATAGACATAGTAACTATCTATTAAAACTTTAGAAGGCACGCGGCCATTGCAGTACTTTGAGCTCCATAGACAGCGCTGGGATAGTGCGAGCCAGAGAGGCACTGGGCAATTCTGTGCTTGCTGAGGAAAAATAATGAAAGATGGGCAAAGGAGATTCCTAAAAAGCCACGAGGCGAAATGTCATCATATGCATTCTTTGTGAAAACTCACCGGGAGGAGCAAAAGAAGAAGCAACTGGATGCTTCAGTCAACTCCTCAGAGTTTTCTAAGAAGTGCTCAGAGAAGTAGAAGACCAGGTACGCTAAAGAGAAAGGAAAATTTGAAGACATGGCAAAGGCGGACGAGGCCCACTATGAAAGAGAAATGAAAACTTACATTCCTCCTAAAGGGGAAGCAAAGAGAATCCCAATGCATCCAAGGAGTCTCCTTCGTTCTTTTTCTTGTTTTGTTCTCAGCATCGCCCAAAAATCAAAGGAGAGCATCCTGGCCTATCCATTGGTGATGTTGCAAAGAAGCTGGGAGAGATGTGTAATAACACTGCTGCAGGTGACAAAGCAGCTTTGTGAAAAAGAAGGCTGCTGCTAAGCTGAAAGAAAAATATGAAAAGGATATTGCTGCATAACAAGCTAAAGGAAAGCCTGACATGGCAAAAAAAAAAAAAAAAAAAAAAAAGAAAAAGAAAAAAGTGTTGTGAGGTCAAGAAATGCAAGAAAATGAAGGAAGAGAAGGAAGACAAGGAAGATGATAATGGATGTTAGTTCTAGCGCAGTTACTCCCCTATAAACAATTCACTCTTTTTAAAAAGAAAAAAATTGAGGCTGTGTAAGATTTGTTTTTAAACTGTACAGCAGGGGTCCCCAATCCCCAGGCCACAGACAAGTACCGGTTGGTGGCCTGTTAGGAACCAGGACACACAGCAAAAGGTGAGTGGCAGGCACGTGAAGCTTCATTTGTGTTTGCAGCCATTCCCCAGCGCTAGCATCATCACCTCGCTCCACCCCAGATCATCAGGCATAAGATTCTCATAGGAGCATGGGTCTGTGGTGCCAAAAAGGTTGAGGATCGCTGCTGCAGAGTGTCTTTTTTTGTATAGTTAACACACTACCGAATGTGTCTTTAGATAGCCTTGTCCTGGTAGTATTTCAGTAGCCACTGACCTTGCCTGGTACAGTATGGGGGTTGTAAATTGGCATAGAAACTCAAAACAGGTTCTTGTTGGTGCACATCACAAATTAGTCATATATAGGGATGGTAGTTTTTCATCTTTGGTTGTCTCTGATGCAGTTTATATGAAATAATTGTTGTTCTGTTAACAGAATACCACTCTGTAATTGCAAAAAAAAAAAAAAAAGTGCTGTTGTTTTGTTGACATTCTGAATGCTTCTATGGAGATACAATTTTTTTATTAGAAAAAAACTTTAGAAAGCAATTTTGCAGAAAGTCAAGAAACAAATTAATTTATATTTCAGATTTCCTAAAGGCTCAAATCATTGGCTTTTGAATTAGGTGCTTTTGAACTATGGTAGATGTGAGGCTATCAACAGGAGAATAAATTGAAAGCATTTGTAAGGTGTTGGAATCCTCCCCACCACAGAACTCTTCCTCTACTCTGTATAACGGATCAATTGTGCATCTCCAACTAGGGCAGAGGATTGCATGCTTATTCTAGAGAAGATCTTTGAAAAGAACACTAGGCAAAACCAAAGCTAGAGCTACTATGTTAAAAACAATGGAATTAAGTGAATTTTAACAAACAGAATTCTGAGAATAGCCATCTTGTCTTCTCACAATTAGTTCCTAGAATGCTCACTTCTGGCTTCTACTTTCTAGGCCCAGCAATGGAAAAGTCACCTCTGGAGAATCTAATCAGCCAAACAGACCTAAAGATCCTGACATTAGGGTTTCTTCAATCAAATGGTCACCCAAATTACCCACCAAGAGCAAGCCCTTCTCAACATATGGCACCCAGAAGTGCTTAGAGCTTCTCATCAGCTTTCTAGTCCCCTATCTCTTAGAAAACCAAAGGCCGTTCAACATCTGCAGAGAGCCTCTGATGTGAAAGACAGAGATGGACATAAGCAGATAAAAAGCTACATTAAAGAGATGGATGTAGGCGAGGGAAGAAAATGGAAATACTATCTTTCATATCCCAGACAGACATGAGAGAATACTGTAGCCGTAAAATTAGAACAGGGTGATTTATCTATCTATCTATCTATCTATCTATCTATCTATCTATCTATCTATCATCTATCATCTATCAATCATCTATCATTTATCTATCATCACCTGTCCATCCATCTCTAAAGAAAAAAACATGCTCCTAAAAATTCAAATTATGAGAGTAAAATTTTTTTAAAAAATTAAAGTATGGAAAGATAGATAAGTTGAGGAAATCTCTCTGAAAGTAAAGCAAAAAGACAATGAGAGAATAGAATAGTAAGAGAGAAAAAAATTAGAAATCAGAGGACTAAAGGACTAATCCAAGAAGTCCAATATCTGAATAACAGGAATTTTAGAAAGTGAAATAAGATAAAATAGAAGAAAATAATCAAATAAGTAAACCAACTGCCTGTAGAACTGAAAGCTATAAATCTCCCCGTTAAAAGGGACTACCAAGTACCCAGTACAAAGATTTCTAAAGAT
Organism: Pteropus alecto; assembly: GCF_000325575.1. Classification (NCBI taxonomy): domain Eukaryota; kingdom Metazoa; phylum Chordata; class Mammalia; order Chiroptera; family Pteropodidae; genus Pteropus; species Pteropus alecto. The sequence goes on along the minus strand of NW_006436298.1, from coordinate 21,420,153 downwards.
TTCTAAATCTTTCTATGTTTTTTGTTTGTTTGTTTGTTTTGTTTTTGTTTTTGTTTTTGGTGGGGGTGGTAATTTCTTCTGGATAATATGCTTATATGGCTGCTTCTTGATTTTGCAGCTTTAGGCATTACCTATTAACTTCCTACTGTAGTGGTTGTGGATTTAGTTGATGTTTCACCATTACCATCTTCATTTCTATCTCTCTTCTCATCTTCACATCCACCTCATACAAGTATATTGTAATATTCAGTAATTACATTATTATGCCTGTGTAAAAGCTATTCATGAGCATGAGCCATGTAGCATTTTATAATTTCTTTCTTTCCTGCATAATCTTTTGTTTCCTTAGAGCAAATCCTTGTCTTGTTTCTTCATTTGTGAAATTGAAAAGTTCATGGTCTGACCTATTTCAGGTAGATTTAAACACTGTCATCAAGAAGGATCTCTCCTCTTTGATCTGCTCTGCTTTCTTCTGAGTTACCTTTATTCCTAGGCAGGCCTTCCCAGCAAGCAGAATCTAGGCAGCTCCAAACTTACACTAGCAGTTTAGAAACCTTAGCAGATAAAGGGAGCCTTTTTCTCAACAGCTCCAGAAAGAGAACTAACCTCTTGCCTAAAAGATGTACTACTCTTTTTTGCTTTCCTGAGTCACCACTTTAGCAGGAAGTGGTGTCAATTTTATCTCAGTCTCGTGGATTGAGAATGAGGGAAGTCTGGGCAAATAAATTAGGCTTAGAAAATTTCAATGTATTTTACATTTGCATCTATAACTATAGAAAACTTCAAACTCAAAAAAATTCTAGAACTGTACGGGCTAGAAAGGACAAGAATTAATTGAGTCCATTCCTCTGATTTAATCTTGGTCATAATCACATTACTCTAGATTGAACACGAAAATACACTAACGTTGAGCTACATAAATGATGCCTGCCTTTGGTTAAAGCAGCACGATATAATTCTGGTTTTCAAGTTTAAAATCATCAGGGGATAACAGCATTATTATTTTAAAGCTAATTTGGTGATTTTGTACTGATATTCAAAGGGCAGAAATTAATATATAAATCAAAATTAAGATCATATGGATTTACGGCATCTTTTAATATCACAAACATGTTTTTATACAGTTCAGTTGGTCTTTCAAATGTTGGACTTAATATTATTTTTGATGTGTTTTGTGGCCTACACAACCTGTTAAGTGAGGCAACCATCGACTGTATAAAATGTAATATTTAGGCTCCTCTACCACATGTGAGTCTTTAGTCAAACAATTTCTGTTTGGTAGAAATAACTACAATTTTGATTTCCAAGGGAGCAAGTCCATCTTAATATTTTTCCTTTTTTTGGTAATGTATTTTTTTTTCCAGCAAATCAAAAGTCCTTAGCTATACTTAAAATACATTGTACTATAAGAAGGATCAAACATGTTGATTTAAAAAAAATACTAACATATCAAGAATAGTTTCAAGAATGGACAGTTCTGCAGAGACTCTCTTAGTACTGCCATATGCTGATTTTTAGTATTATCATGTTTATATTTGTTTCAGAATTCTTTTGTTATCTCCCTGCAGTGTGACTACATTTATATGTAAATTTACAAGCAAAACTGCTCATTTTGCATTTATTTATCAGTATTAGAGGACTATAGATTATGACATTACAACCCTGTCATTTGCAAATAGCGATAATAATAGGTAACATTAATCCTCACAAAACCCCTATAAGTTAGACGGTATTATTATTCTCAGTATACTAATGAGGAAGATGAAAAAAAGATGGAAACTTACCCAGGGAATTACTAAGCTAGTCTGAACCCAAAGCCTATACAAGGTAATAAATTGTAACAGCATTGGATGGTTTGTGACAGCCTGCCTATTTCTAGTGTACAATACCTGAAGAAGAAAGACACCACCATGCATTTTGAATGGCATATGTAATAAGCCATGAGGTCTATAATTTGACAAAATGTCGTAGTTATGATTGTTTGTAAGTGGAATAGACTACTCACTGAGTCCAACTGCTTAGGACTATATTTATAAAAATGATAAGCTGGTAAGTATCACAGCTTACCATGAAAAAAGTCTTTCTACAATTATGGAGAGAATATTCTTTTAGTGTACTGTCATTCATTTTCTCTCTTTTGCCACACTACCTCCCCTTCCAATCTTTATTCTTTTAAAATTTTTAAAAATATTTTATCATAAAATATATTAAGTATACAAATAGTATGGAGAATAACATAACATATTTGTACTCATCATTTAACTCCATCAAGTTCTAACACATTGCTATACTTGCTAATCTTTTTTTACGATTCGTTTAAATTATGTGATAGATTAGACAGTTTAAATAGGATATAGAACATATTTGTATGGCTTAAAGAGCAGCAAAATGAATACTCATGTACTCTCTGGCAAACCAACTCCTTATTCTGCATCATAGCCCTGTTCCATAGTCCACATTACTATGAATCAGATCACTTGCTTTATAACAGAAGACGATCTCTAAACTTAGTCTTTATCTCAAAAGAGATATAAAATACATCTAAAAACATACACAGATATACAAAGAAGTTACATTTAAATTTAAATATATGAGTATTTATGAAGCATAAAGGAGAAGAATTAGATCTAACTGGGGGAAAGGGAAACCTATGACGTGAGGTGAACATACCCAGGCAACTGTGGCAGTATACCCAGCCTTGTTGTCCTCATTCACCCCTCAGCTTCATGCTGACAAAACATTCACTCTCTCTGCTTGGCAGCTGGAACATTTTTAGCAGCCTTGGAGTCCAGACATGTACACATTTATCCCCTGAATACTATTCCTGATTGACAGTCCTTAAAATGGAAATTTCTGGAAATTTGGTCAGATATAAATATAATGTCTCATCAGAAAGAATTAAAAAGAAAAGCATATTGGTCCTTTTTCCAGCCAATGTTACTCAACTGCATTCCTCTGCAATACAGCTTTGAAAGTTCATGGGGCTAAGCATGGATTTTTCCACTGAATGAGAAATCTGAACTCTAATGTTAATCTCTTTTTCAATAACATCAAATGGTAGGGAGCAGCATCACCATCTTTGAAGACACAGTGGTGAAGTTAGCTACTACAGAGAAACAACTTTATCTGCAGAGGAACTGAACTTAGAGAAAAAGGGAGCATCTATTTTTTGTTTTTCTTCTTTTTGCTTGATACAATTTAGTAGAGTAGCACAAGTTTGTAGCTGCAGATCTCTCGACCACTGTATTTGACAGTTGCCCTACAAAGTCACCCAATCTTTCTTTCTATTCTCTTTCCCCTGTAGGTTTTTTCTCACACACCCCCATTCCACGTCTTCTGTGTGTATTTTGATAAGTTGAGTCTATGATTTCCATGAAAATGCAAAAGGGCAAGTGCAACTAAGACACATAGAGGGCAAAGTAAGAATTCTACTAGGTGTCACACAAGAGAAAATATAATGTAAGAAAGGGGAACCATCGAAACATCAACATTTAAGGAGAAGGTAAAATGAGAAAAGCGTTCAAAGGAAATTTCATATTCTACCCTTAAAATCCGGGGAAAAGGCTATAGTAATAGAATCTGAAAAATATGTTATTTTCCTCTAAATGGTTATAAAGTGCTTTGAATTTTTAGTTTTAAAAAATCTGCATATCAGTTCTAACTAGTTGCACATCACAATCTTTCTTTCCACATGTATAAAATGAAGATAATAATTCTAGAATTACGAGAATAAACATTTTCAAAATGAAAAGTATAATTAAGTTCAGTCTTCTTTGAATTAGACTAACAAAAATTTTAAACTAGTGACTGATGGAAAAATTCGGCTAGTCTGTGAGAAAATCATGTTTTAAAAATTTGGGGTGACAGGCTAATCAAATTAAATTTTTTTTCCAATTCTCAGATAATTTTATGAGAGATGTGTAGATGGAAATAATTAAATAAGTTAATGCTTGTCTAAAAACGCAATGGAAAATTTATAAAAAAATATGTTTTGGTATATCTCCAATTCATAGTTCAAGTACTTAATAGTTGAAATTAAAATATCTCATATATTTCTAGTAAGTGTGAAAATAATCTTTTCTGAATATTCTCCTCATCTCCCACTCAGCACATGCAATATCCTGTGTGTATGGCTTGTATCTGCATGCCACTATTAGTGATACTTATTCAGAGGCCACTTTCTACTCTCTTCTATGCACATACAGGGACAGCAGTTGGAAGGTCTTGCATATCTGTGCAATGACAAAAAATTGTTTGTGTGAGTTCATGTGTAATTTACAAGCATGAAATTGAACTTAATGTATTGTGCAATATTTTGGAAGTTTAAAATGTTGCTATTTTTAAACTTAGTTTGCCGGGATTGTCAAAACATGTTACTGGGAATTTTGCATAAAATTTTCAAAATAGCTCATTTTGAGTTATCTTCAAGGAAAACACTTTTCTCCTTCAACAATAAAAATTACCCAACATCATTATAATTAAACATTGTTATGTTTATAATATTTGTAATGTTAATCGTGCGCTGGCTTGCTGATAATGAACTGGCTAGTTTTTCTGTATAGGGATGCCAAGAATAAAATTTCCTAAGGCCTTTACCACTCGAAAAATAATAGCTTTTATTAGTTAAGAACGTATTTGGGGGGCATCTGAATATCATGAATTTGTAAAAGTCTTTAGTTCTTTGTTTTGAAGTGTAAATTTATCATTAATAATCTTTATTACTGATACTAAAAAATGATTGAAACTTGGCAGTTGTCTTGTTTATAGTCCAGATTCCAGATGCAAATATTTTATGTTCAACCTCAATTATAACCCAAAAAGCTGCCTGAAACAGTTAAAAAAATTTTTCACAGGTCAAATTCTGTGTGCCTTCCAGTGCGATGTGAAGAAGCATGTCATGTCAATGTTGTGTTAGAGCTCACACAAACTGACTCATGAGAACCAACTAGGAGCACATCTTTCCAGCTCTACTTTCAGTGACGTCATATTGACAGTTTGAAATCAGCCATGGCAGGAGTATTTATACCACAGAAATGTGTAAACACTATAAATTAGATCTTCTTACGCTACAGAACCAGCTGTTAGACATTTTCCAGCAAACCACTACTTAGGTGAAGAAGAAAAAACAGAAACATGGATGTGGTTTTGGTTGTAGGAAGGCAATAGAATTTAGAAGTGGAGTTCACAGTGACTAGTCAGATTTAATATTGGAAAATATTAAAAATATTATATACTTGAAGAATATTTTCATCTTTTGTGAGGTCAATTCGTTTTAGAAAATTTGGAAGCAGCCTGCTATGAATTTTAAGTTACAGGAAGTCATGAGGAACCTAGTATGTTTATAAAAGGGATAGGCAATGTGATCAAATGAGTATCTAATTAAGTACCTATGTTCTAGTCTACTCCAGGTTATCCTAACTTGAAACAAGAACAGTCTTTCCTAGAATGTTCAGCAAAACCTGACATGAAGGGCAAAAAGACCTTCAAATGTAGGGTGTATTTTTTTATACTCTGGAAAGTAAAATGCAGGTAAATAGGCAAGGACCAGTGTATTATATACTCCACTTTGTAGAGCCAGCAAAAGCTAGTTTTCACTTCTGAGTAATGAAAATAGACAAAGTTCTAAGATGTTAAAACTTGACTCCAGTTGAGTTCCACTGCAGAACTTTACATAGAACAACTCATTTTTATTGTTATTGTAGCTCATCTTCAATATACAATTTGATCGATTATATACAAAATATAGAACCAGTTATTTTCAATATAATATAAACTCATAGGGAATCCTTATATATAAATATTTACAACTAATAAACAGATGTATATCAAATATGTGAAGCCACTGTGATATCGAGATAAGTGGGTCTATTCTTGTAATTACAATTTATTATCAACCAATACTCCATCTTCCCTTCCTTGGATTATTTTTTCTCTATGCACTTATCACCATATGTCACACTATATATTTTTCTGATTGTTCTTATATTGCCTATTTTCATCTACTAGAATGTGCAGACTATTGTAGGCAAGGGGCTTTTCTGTTTGTTCATTATTTTATCTCCACTGCTATGTACTCTCACTGGCTGGTACATGATAGATAATGAATATTTGCTGAATAAATGAATTAATTAACACCAAGATTGGTGGAGAAGTTTCAACGATTGAAATTTTCAAAATTCTACTCCACTTGAGACTTCACAGTAACCATTAAAATCAGTAACAGAGAAGATACACAGACAACCTGGCATAAAAAAAGTTACTCATTTGTACCTAGTTTACTAAGCATTGTAGTAAGTAAGCAGTTTTCAGATATGTTTCAGATATATCTCAACTCAGTACAAAGAAGTAAGATAATATCTTGCTAGCATTTTAGCTAATAAGAAATGATAACTTTCCAGAGTCAGAGGAGGTTATCATTAACTAACTTGATTTTAAGGAACAAACTCAGTCATTCTTTAAATAGGACATAGGACACTTTTCAACAATTAAATGCAATAGGATGGGTTTCCTTCCTTATTTTAAAGATCCATGTTCTCACTAGGAGCTTCTTTAAAAACATTTAAAGGTCATCTCGGAAAAATTTGTTTCCATATAGATATGATTTCATTTTCAACAACTGTCCATATTTAGTTATGCTTATAGTTCTTATATTATAAAGAAAACATAAGGAATCATTTTAGATCTGTAGAAACAAGTTAAGAGAAAATTGTAACTAATTAGCAGATATGGATCAGATGGTGGGAAGAGAGTCAATTTAGATGAATTTAGATGATCTAGATTTACAATGTATGGTATTAAAATCCTTTAGAGCTCTACGACTATGCCACCCTGAACAAGCCCAATCTGTCTGATCTTGGAAGATAAGCAGGGTCAGGCCTGGTTAGTACTTGGATGGGAGACCACCTAGGAAGTCCAGGTGCTATAGGCTTAAAAAAATAAAAAATAAGGGATTGTAAGCTGACAAGGTCCTTGCAATCTGTGAGGTCAACCTAGGGTTGCCTCACCTAAAAAATTTAATAAATAAAATAAAATCCACTAGAGAATAGTTTATGTCTTTCATTTGGCTTTGATTATATAAAGCTAGTAGTAAATAAAACTATAGTTCTTTCTTATATATTTTTAAATTATGTGTGTATGTGTCAGGTTGAAATCACTTAACTATTACCAAAAAGCCTCCATCTGTTAGTCTGATAGTGAGTTCCTTGGAGGGCAATGACTTTGTCATCCATAACATCTAACATAAATCAGAGACCATAATCAGTTCTCAATAAATTTTTATGGAATGAACATTGCATAACTGGTTTTATAACAAAGTGTCTTTGTAGCTAGGTGTATAGCTTTGATTTGAGAGCTAGACCAGTCTGGTCTCTAAAACCCATTTTCCTCACTTATCTCCCTTTATTCTGTTTGCTCTATGAGAGAAATGTAGAATCTAAAGTCAACAAAGGAAATAGAGATGTACAAAATAGTATTTTTAATACAAAAGTCCATGAGATCTTTAAGAAGAGTCCAAGTACAATTTGATTGAAAAGTTTTCTGTGAGCAAAGCATTTTCCCAAGGTCAGGAGAGTTCAAAGAACACAACAAACTTTGAGGAACATGCCAATGAATTTTGTAGAAGTTGTTTTTGTGTGTGTATAAAGAGACAGGGCTTGGCCAGTCATTCTGGTCTCCAGATGGTCACAGGATGCAGCCAGTAATGACCATGGAATATCCTGAAACAGATGATTAGTTTAATCTAGTAACATAGTCTTATTTGTTTGCTTGTAAGAGAGAATTTGTCAAAAATGTTGACTCTGTTCTCTATCATTTCTACTACCACCCAGGCTAAGTGACCATTGTTTTTCAGATGGATTATTGTAATAACTTCCTAAGTAGTTGCCTCTTTAACAATCTTGCTTCTCTGAAATTTATTCAGACTATAGTTGTAGAGATCATTTTAAAACCTAATTTGGGTATTGTCACTTCCAGCCTTAGAAAAATTCTGGGATTCCCATTGTAATTAGAATAGAATGCAAAAATTTTTACTGTAGCCTAAAACGCCTTGTTTGATTAGGACCCCACCTTCTTCTAATGTTTTTTATGCCATTGTCCCTTGGTCCCCAGTATTCCAGCCACACTGAGCTCTTGTGAGTCCTCAAAATCCTCAAACTCCTTCTTTTCTTAGGGCCTTCCTATGTGCTCTTTCCTTCCTCTGGAACATTCTTCTTCACAATTCAGTGTTATGCATACTATTCTAGATATCTCTTTAAGGGTGTTAGGAGACAGTCGTCAATGGTTACTTTTATCTGCCCAGGCTGGTAACTGTTCATGACAAAGGCAATTCTGAAACTTGAAAATGAGTTAGCATTCCTAGGCAGACAAAACTGTCATCTCAGCAGAAGAACCAAAAGTGTAATCTCAGTGGAGGGAACAGAATAGATAAAAATACAGAAGGCAAAAATCCATTTGGCATAGAAATAGCAGTACCATTTGTTAAAATAACAAGACTAAGGATGAAGTTTTGAGAGAAAGATGCTCTCTGCTTGGACATATTGAGTTTGATTTATCTGGGACAACAAGATAGAGAAGGATAGAGAATAGGCAACTGGGTACATGGGGAGGAAAGAATATGGGATGGATAGATAAAAGGCAGGGAAGGACATATAGATCTAGGAGTTATCAGTACACACAATTTCATAGGAAAATATTGTAGAGTAATAAAAAAGAAACACCTACATTTAAATAGCAGGCACCTGTAAAGATGACAAAGAAGGCGTAGTCAGAGAAATTGTATCTGGAAACAAGGAAGACAAGAGTTTCAAGACGGAAGTGGTCCACAGCAGAAACACAGTGGATGATTTAATTAAGGTGAGAACTGAAAGGAGCAGAGGATTTGGAAAAGTCTTTGATGAGTTTTGCCAGGGCAATGTGAACAACGGAGATACAAGGAACGTAGCTGGAGATTGAGGAGAAATTGGGATATAAAGAATTGTAGCCAAAGATTGAAGATGATGCTTTTGTGGAGCTTGGCTGTGAAAAAGGGGGGGTGGGGGGGGTAGAGGAATAGGGCGGCCAGTTGTGAAATGGGTGGGGAGTTAAGAAAGCGGGTTTTGCTTACATTTCTTTTATAGTTGTGAGACTAAATATGATTTACATACAAGGGAAGGAGGGCGATACTGAAATATGTTTTTTGATGAAAAAATTTATTAAGCAAAATATTGCAAGAGACTGTAGGGGATCCCCTTCTGAATCAAGAATTAACTTTTAACCTACTCAGAAGGAGCAGACTCCTGAGATGAGAGGAAAAGAGAAATGAGTCATGGGCTGGTTATACATTCGTTCACTGCAATTCTCCTCTGTGAGGTAGGAGATGTGGCCATGGCTAAGAGGCTGGAGAATGTGAAAAGGAACTACTTGATCTCATTAACTTTACTGACATATCTGATGGTGCAAAACCATAGTGGTTTTATATGTCAAGGGTTCATGGTTATGAGGACTGACTTACACATAAAATAAAATATTCAGAGCTGTGACATTTTTACAGATGTTTGCACATGGCCTGGTCTAGTCTCTCCCAGACCAGAAATAGGGATGCAAGGCCAGAGGAGGAAGTTTGAAGGTCAAGGATGTAAAAGTAGCAGGGACATCAAATGAGATCCCCTCTAAGTCTGCACATCAGACTGTCGGGTGATTGATTCGTCTTTAATGTAGGCCTTGACACTATCTTCTTTTTGTCATTAAGAGCACATTTAGGAATCACCACAGTTCTAGGCACCATCTGATAATGCTTGACTGTACCTCATATTTGAGCTTATAAACATTTTCAAATAACCATTTAATTTTGAGAGGAATGAGAACTTTTGGGGGAGGGATGGTATACAGAATTTTCTATTGTAAAAATAAATAGACATGCTGCCCTTAGAGTTCTCACTAGTAAATAATAATTATTACATTAAAAAAAAATACATTTATCCAATGTATTTACCATATGTTTGATAGGTACATTTAGTTTAAATCAACAGTTTATAGCTATGAACATACATATGAATGTATATGTGAACATATAATTATCTCCTACTTTTAGGGTACTAAAACTTCTTTCAGTGTAGCATAATTTTTTAATCTTAGTTTTTGTTATTTTGTCTTTTTCTTCCCCTTGCTTCTAGATTCTTGCCTTTGCCTGTGTTATCCTGCTGAGTTAGTAGCATTCTGGACACAGAGCAAGCACTGGATAAATACCTGCTGATTGACTGACCCAAATCCCAAAGCAGGATGCTCCAGTCACAGGGTCAAATCAGGAAAATGACATTGCCAATTTAAACTTGTTTTCCCGGTTGCTTCAAGCCACCCATTCTTAGCTAAGCAGTGTGTGTGAGTAAACTGCCCTGTAGCACTGCTCACAGTGGCTGTGCTTTCAGTCTTAGGAGTGTAGGAAGACGTATTTACTAAAGTATAGAAATCTCTAGCTGGGCTTTTCTTTTGTCTCCAGCTGCTAATCTTAATTGCGCTGTCAATTTAAATGCATTAGAAGTACACACCTTTTCTCTTCCTTCTGCTCACCCCGCCCCCACCTCCTCCTTCTTTACTATAGATAGCTTCATTATCAGAAACAAAAATTCTTGGGATGAGGCCAATGAGTGAAAAGCTATAACATAGAATGAAAAATGTTCAAGGCAACTATATTTGAACACCTATTTTTTTTATAGTTCATTAAAAGTAATTTTTAGATGTTTCTACCATAAAAAGTAAGCTGAGGATTTTCCCTTTCTAAATATTCTGGCAAAACCACACTATGTTTTTTCTGCAGTGTTGTACTTTTAGCCATTTGATTTAAAATGCTATTAATTTTTTCTAGAAAATTTTTTAAATATTCTTTTTAATATGTAGTTTTAAAAACTTTCTTGTTTCATGTACAGATTTGTTTTGAACCAGGAACAGCTTTTAAAAAACAATGTCCCATAGGCTAGAATTTTCATAGGAATGTTTCTAGACTACAATGGTATAGGAGACAGACTAGATTCTTACCCTCATGGGGTTTATCTTCCTGTGGGGGAAGATATTTTGGAAAAACAAGTAAAATGATAAATATATAATTTTATATGGGGATAAACATCACACAGAATGAAGCAGAAAAGAGGATGGAGTAATGAGGCGTGAGCAGCAGTGGAAGTTGTTGTTTTAGACAAGATGATCAGAGAAGACCTTTGGGAAGAGAGGATTTTATAGAGAGATCAAAACGAAGTGAGGGACTGAGACGTGAGAGGACTGGAAAGCTGACTCAAGCAGAGGAAAAGCTATTGCACAGCCTTTGAGATGAGAATGAACTGGGCACAGTGTATTTAAAGAACATTAAGAAGTCCAGTGTGCCTGGTGTTAAGTGGATGTGGAAAAGGTTGATTTTTTAAAGATAATGTTGGACCCTTTAGGTAACAGTGAAAATCGTGGATTTTATTTTACATATGAAAGTGGGGAGTTGTATTAGCTTGGTTGCCATAATAAAATACTACAGATTGTGTGGCTTGAATAACAGAAAATTTCTCAGAATACTGGAGGCTAAGGCTCATTTCAACTTAATGTTCATGAGTGGTGTCCAGTGGGGTCCAATATCATGATTCTGAATGTGATTACCTGGCAACAGCATTTATTGAAGAAATTATCTCTTCCTCATTGAGTATTCTCGGCTTTCTTGTCAAATATCAGTTGATTATATATGTGAGGTTTTATTTCTAGGCTCTTGATTCTATTGCATTGGTCTGTGTGTCTATTTTTATGTCAGTACCATACTGTTTGATAACTATAGCTTCGTAATGTTGTTTGAAATCAGTAAGTGTGATGCCTCCAGCTTTTTCAGTTCCTTTTTGGGATTGCTTTGGCTATTCAAGGCCTTTTGTGGTTCTATACAAATTTTAGTCCCCCCCCCATTTACATAAAATATACCATTGGAATTTTGATAGGGATGGCACTAAATCTGTAGATGGCTTTGGATAATATGCATTTTAACAATACTAATTCTTCCAATTCATGAACACAGGATATCTTTTCCATTTGTTTGTGTCTTCTTCAATTTCTTTCATCAAAGTCTGATGATTTTCAGTGTATAGATCTTTCACCTTCTTGGTTAAACTTATTCTTCATTATTTTATTGCTTTAGATGCCGTTGTAAATTATTTTCTTTATTCCTTTTTCAGACATTTTGTTGTTAGCGGTATCTCTTCTTATAAAGATACCAGTCACCTAACATCAGGGCCCCATCCTTATGACTTAAGTTGTGTTTTGAACATCTAAAAATTAAGATGCCTATTTGATAGTTATTTGGTGATTTAGAATAAGCAGTTAGATGAATATTCAATTTGTGGTATATTGATTCACAACTAACTTTCATAAAAGCATTCATTTTAGGAGGGTTACTTATTACTTAGTTTTTACTTGAAATTACTGGGAGGACTGAAGAACCAGAATTTAGCCTAAGTAATGAAGAAAATCTCCCACAAACACCCCAAATCAGAACTGGCTCTGGGAAGAAAACTGCTAAATACATTTCAGAATGATATTACCACCAGCTGTTCTTGAATTACCAATATTTCAGTTTCTATACTGTCAGGAGACCAGCCAGCCTCCTGGTGACCTGTTGATTATATTGGGCACTTAACTTTAACATTAACAACAGAATAGATTGTCAAGTGAGAAAGAAAATATATCAAGCAGTGTACAAGTCGAAGCTTGGTGATGATCGATGGTGTTGTCAGGGAGCTTGATGCTCCGGGTGGTGCTGGACGTTTAAGCTTCTCCAGTGAAATGGCCGTTATTTCTGTCTGCCCAGCATCCTATTTCTCCTTCTTCTAGTAATAGTATCTCAGTGTTTTTTGTTGAAATGTCTCTCCTCCACTTCTATGGTGTTTGAGGTTTGATAGAGCTGAAGTCATCTTTGGGTTCCAGCACTGGGAATGTGATACTGATATAGACATGCAATGTCTTCCATCTTTTTGGCCAAGAATGGCGAATGGGTCATACTGAAGAAATCTGAGTCAGTCCTAAGACATTAGAAAATATTGTGGGGAAAAAATGTTTTGGTTTTTTTTTTTTGACAGGATTACCGAAAGAATAAGATGTAGTTCCAGAACTTTTGGCAGCCATCTTACTAGTAATAGGGGAGGGCTGGCTCGAGAATGGAATCGACACAGAAGAAAGCACAGCCAAGCAAAGGAGAGAGGGAGACTGAGTCCTGGTGCCTTTTTTTTTTATCTCCCATATCCAGCAATCCATGAAGCCAGACTAACACTGGATTTTTAAATTCTGTATGCCAACACTTTTTCCCTTTTAAATTTAAGGTGAGTTGAGTTCCTATTTTTTGAAACAGAAAAGATCCTGAATAGTACAGGTCCTTTCCAATAAAACAAAACTTGATTATATGATCCTGTAGTCTATAAATCTAGCTTGGCATATTTCTAGTAACTTCTAGTAAATTTCTAGCATTTCTAGTAATACTTTGTTGGTATTTAGATGTAGTTACTTGTTATAGATTATAAAACTTTGTTTCCTTAAAAAATGGTATTTCATAATGACATAGACAGGTCTTTCTCCTGTTTCATTTGAATTAATGAGGTTTTATTGCATAATATGCACTTTATCTCAACCTGGTGATCCTCAACCAGGAGCTCCTAAAAGTAGCAATGAAGCCATATGTGTTATTTTCAATATTTTTAAATTGATGAATATTATGATTTACCTGAGCTAAAGTTACACAGACTTAATAAATGCATTTTGCTTAATATTAAAATATTTTAAAATATGAAGTCCATGACTAACTTTTAAAAACAGATTTTTAAAAAAGCAATTGTTGAAAGGTATTTTTTAAAAAAATTCAAAACAGTGGCAAATGTTGGGGACTCAACGGATGCTATATTAATTGAAATTCTTGATTTCTAACAGCTCTGGCCAGAGCTAAGCAGAAAATAAGTTGATTAAAAGGATATTGAGTAGTTTACAGATACATTGGGAGAGTTAGCCCAATATCAGGCTAAGAATCAAAAGGAAAAACTCTGAACTAAGTCTTGTCTTGTTTTTCATGAGGAAATAATTGTTGTCATTGCAACAGTCACACACACACACACACACACACACACACACACACACACACAAGGCTCCCATTCTTGGTTTCTTGCATCACTAACTTCTTGGTCCAAGTTCAGCTCTGAACTGAAGTCTCATGAGAATGCTCTGTCTTCAAGGGAAGCTCCTGAGTATCTAGAATTCTCTGTCTCTGTAGCAATAGACGCTTTTTGCCCCACACCTACACTCCTAAGTAGAGAATTCCCCAAATATAGAAAGGAGCTTGGTTGCTATATAACCAAAATGAATCACAAATGTCCAAACCTTTGGCAGCCCAACATCAACTTACAAGTTTTTCTCCACACTTAAAATTCCAGAAAAAAAATGCTCCCACTTAACCTAAAGTAACTGTTCTTCCTCATATAAAGGGAACAAGCTGACGTCTCATTCAAATTGAACTCCAGACTTTTTGGAAGATGTCCAATTCTCTTGGAGTTGTGCCACAGTCTTATCTCAATATTCTGTAAACTATGTACTAATATATAAGTTAACCAGCATTAAAATACACTATATAAATTATAGGAGAAATTGAGGAAAAGTGTAGGAAAACCTGATAAAATATATAAACATACACATGAAAAAAAATATGGGTAGATGCTACAGTCCTTTTTTCTGCACGTCATCTTTGGTGCTGTATTTGTGTTGTTGACTTGCCTCCTCTACTGTAAATTTCATGTTTATTTAGCCAGGGGTTTACCCATATCTTTATTCCTGAGAAAGTTGACCGTTGGCCATCTTTTCCTGTATTGAGTTATTGTTATAGTAGTTGTGGAGAGAATGCAGATTGAGCGAGCTATATGTAGGGTGGCCAAATAACTTATTACCCAAACTGAAACATTTTTGAGAGTGACAGAGGGTGCTATTAATAATTATGCTGGAATAACAGGTGAAAACTAGGACCATCCCAGGCAAAAGAGATATATTGTTACCCTAGACAAATGTGTACCTGTTTTGTGATTCATTGTTTTCCATTGGAAAGCTATGGGCAAGAATTCTGATAATGGAAGTTGGGGGTAGGAGCTTTTTTGCATTTGCCGTGTTAAGTATGTGCCTTAAATAATAAACGAACTTCAGGATTCAGATTTAGTTCAAACAAAATACACATCTGTAATCTACACATCCAGAAATTATACATCAGCTAATCATTTGAGAGCATCAGGATTAGACTATAACATTAATCAGGTCTTAAATAGGCTAGGAAAAGTACAAGTTGTTTTGAGACACTGCAACCTCTCTCTAATCCCATTGCTAATCATGAACGCAATGCAAATGTTTTTGTTTTCTTCTTGACTCGGGTCACATTCCATTGTGGGATGATGTAAGAGTTTTAACCAAGCAGTAGAATAGTAATGAGCAATTTGGGAGATTCAGTTCTAAAACCTTGCTTTTGGTCTCACACAACTAGCACTTGGAATTTAAGAACGTGGAACTATTTGATTTGCAAGGTTAATTGTACACTTGTTTACATATTTTCTAAGCAGTTAAACTGGAAAAGCGAAGAGTAGGTTATGGTCCAGTTGTCCAAGAAAAAAAAATAAGCCCTTGAGTCTTCTAGTATTTTTCTTACTACACTGAAATATATAAGCTTGGCCACCGAAGTGCCCTCCTCTGCAAACAACTGAGAACTCTTGACTTTTGCTTATAGCCCGTAGTTTCCACCTTGGCTGCACATTAGAATTACCTGGAAGGGTTTTATAGAAAACCTAATGCACAGGCCACACCTCAGATCAATTAAATTACTATCTCTGGTACTAGAACCCAAGTTATTAGTATTTTTAAAGTAGTACAGATAATTTCAGTGTGCAGGCAAGTTCAAGACCCACTACTACAGAGTCAGCTCCATTTCCACCTCTGGAATCATTTAAGGGCTGATTTGAGGAGTTCTAGCTTAGTGCTCCGAGGAGTCTGGAGGAGTAAAAATCAGGTTATAAAGCCAGTGTGACCTACTAGTTCCAGTAACTAATCTGCTAGCATTGCAGGCTGAAGTAAGAAAAAAGAGGGATAATTAGCTTTGGACTTCAGTAGGCTTTACTTTTAAACCCGGACCAGGTACTTAAATTAGCTGTATAGTCTTTTGTTACTTATTCTCACTGAGCCTCAGCTTCTTTATCTGTAAAATGGACCAATAACACCTGTCGCTGAGTTGCTACTGTTGCTTGCTTTGTTAATGAAACAAAACCTCCTGCCCCATTACGCTAGGTTTGGAAACTTCCATTGCTAGACACATCTAGAGTTGTCTTGATAACCTTGTATTCCAGGACTTGGCCTCTGCCGCATTCGTGTAGATGCCTTCACAATGATTGTCT
>NW_006436298.1:21398263-21403724 GCF_000325575.1 Pteropus alecto | reverse complement strand
TTGTCCTGATTTGTTTCATGGTTCCTGCCACTTGACCATTGGCACATTCCAGAACTTCTTTGTGGATATCACTGAAACCTGTTGCCTCTAAGTTCACATACTGGGCACCAAGTTCCATCGGCCTGACTAGAAATCTTCTTAGTATTTCTAATTGGGCTATCACCCCAAATTCTGCCCCAACCCTAGAGAATGTATTGGGTTTACTCATAAATCAGTATTTGTAGAACATTTACTGAAATTCAAGAACTCTGGCTCTGCACTCGGACAATTAATAGTAGGGGAAGATGAACAATAGAAAGTACAATAAGTACAGCGACAGAAACAGTTCTAGGCCTTGATCATCCCCATGTCTTCTTTTCTCATCAGAGCTTAATGCTTTTAGATTCATTTATGTCACAAAATAGAATCACTGTTTAAAATATATTTTAATTTTTTTGGTGGGGGGTGGAGGAATGGCAAGGTAAATGGTTACTGACTACATGATTAGAAAGGTTTGGATCACTGATTCTGTTTTGATAATTTTTCAAATTTAATTTTGTACTCCTTGGCATAGTACAAGCATGCCTTCAATCCTATTTTGGGATCAGCTTTGTGAATCTAAAGTCGACTCCATGGTTTTCCTTAGGAACAATTTCATATGTTGTGTGGATGAAGTAAGCCTCTAGCTCTCTAAAAACTAACTAATTTGGCTCTATCTGTCAATATCTATAAAGACCTTACAGGTGTGTGAATGAAAAGTCTCAAAAAGAATTTTGTGACTTCCAACAGTCAACATTATGGAGCAATGTGAGAATGTTAACTAAGCTGCCTTTTACTATCTTCCCTTGACGCTGCTTATTCGTCCTGACTCCCTTCTGTGTCTTTCTAATTATCTTCGCGCTTTCTGTGGCTGCCAACTCCTTTATCAGAGGAATGAAAAGGACTGATTCCACCAGAGGCAACTGAGAAGTTATATATGGCTCATAGGGGTGACGATGATGATGATTGTTATTATTTTAGCATTTTACGGAATTCAGAAATAATTAGCTGTCTCCTGGCCACTCTACTCATGACCAATTAACCTCGAAGTTGTCCAGTTTGCTTTGTGGTGATCAGGACTAGCTTAGTAAAAATTACAAAGGAGGAAAAAGTTAGGTTTAGTAAATTTGTCTTCACTATTATGTATCTAGTCTCTTTGTGCTGGTTTTCTAGGGTGCCCTCTGCTGGGCTCCAACTAGGTCTTCTGATTCTAGGCAATGGCCTATGAAACCCATGCTTCACCTCTCATTAAAAATTTACCATTTTATGTCACATGTCATTGGAATTCTATTATTTGTTTTCCAAGCTGACAATCCAGGTAAACTACTCCATATAAATGAGTTAATGTATTTTATTGTGGAAATGGAAAAAAAGAAAAGAAAAACAATGCCTCTCCTAGATCGCTTAAGTATGTATTTCTACAGTGATTTTATGGAGATAACAGTTCTACTTAGTGTCTAATCTCTTGGTGACTAATGGTAAGAATGGAGGCCAGGCATACGGGGAAGGCAATGTTCTGAGAAATCAAAGGAAAAAAATATTTTCCAAAAGGCAGGATCTTCTGGCTCCCGCCAAATTAAGCTGTGTGGGTGGCTATCTACTCTACGCCCATGGAGGTAATTTTCACTCTGCCAGCAGGAAAAGAATGAACACTGTTTAAGTTTTTTATGAAGAATGCCTTGAGCTCTTTGGATGGTACTATCAAAATCCTAAAAACAAGTAAGTATGTGGCATTGTTTGGCAGATTCATTTGTCCATAAAAATGTACGTAGGGTATACATGCATTGGCATGACCTCTGTTCCCGTATGTACTTTCCTGTCTACTGAAATCAGTTGGGCAATCCCTGTCTCTGTAAGCTCATTTCCTAAGAACTGGTTAGAGCCAGTCTTCCTAAGAGGAACCTATTATAAAACCGGCTCCGGAGGATATTTACTTTGTTGAAGATCTACTGAAAGATATACTTACTTGAAAATGAAATTGCTTTCATTTGCCTCCCACCTGATACTTTAAACTCAGAGGCTCTTGGGGCTCAGTTAGAATTAAAGAGAGGAGATGACATTAATAGGTAGAATTTTCTTCTTTGTCATACCATTTACTTTGTGCATCCACAATTACTATGGATCTATAGGGAACCCAGGAGATCTATACTGGTTTGATCACATTTCTGTCTTTCCACATCGATCCTGGCAACTCTATATTTTGAGTTTATTTTCTTTCCAACTACAGTGCTATCTAGATATTGCTAATATCTCTATCTTATTACAGCTCTGCATTAAATCTTATCATCAAATGCCATTGTTACCCTGCGACAGTCATCCAAGAACTTTCTGGATGGGCCTGATCTGTATTTTTTTTGTAAGCTTTCTCATTTTTTAAGTTAGTGTTTTCATAGCTGTTGAATGCATGTGTTTTAAGAAGATCAGCTAAATTAATAATATATCATCAAGTTAATAATGTGCCCAAGATTGAGAACTGGAGAACATAGCTCAAATTTTCTGAAGGATCATCTTTTCTCTTAAAATTTAAGTGAATTTTGAATCCTTCTCTTTAACATATCCATGTTTGATGGAAGAAAAAAATAACATTTGAAGTTGCTTCCCAGTTATTAAATTTTCAGTTAAATAAATATTCTAATAAGAAACATCACCTTTATCTTATGGACTTTGATCTAAAATTGTGTATCTCCAGGAATACACGTATTCAAATTTGAGAAGCACAAGCTCAGAGGAATAGTGAGAGAGGATCTAGTCAGAGAAGAAGAATGTGTATTAATGGTCAATTGGTAGGTGAGGAGGATTAGCCTGAGTTTCTTCCTGAATGACTGTCACAGGAAATGGCATTTGATGATAAGATTTAATGCATAGTTGTAATGAGACAGGGATAATAGCAGTATCTACGTAGCACCAGAGTTGGAGAGAAAATAAACTCAAAGTACAGAGTTGTCAAGATGGATATGGAGAAGGCAGAAATGTGATCAAACCAATGCAGATCTCCTGGTTTCCTTATAGACCCATAGTAATTGTGGATGCATGAAATAAATGATATGACAAATAAAGGGGAAAATTCCGCATATTAATTTTTCTATGACAACATCTTCTCTTTCCTTTCTGAAAATTTAAAGCGAATATCCTTTTAATCTTGAAATTTTTATATATTTTTTATCACTAGTGTTTTATATTTGTATCTGGAATACATTTATTCCAGAAGTTAATTTGTCTATAGGTTATTTGAAACTCAGAGCATGAAAGAATTGAACTAGCAGTGAATTTGTTATGCTAGTTCCAAAAATGTGTTTAGCGCATAAGGTACCTGGAATAGATAAGGGACACGGGCCTGAATATCTGCATTTTTTAATAAACACACTTTGACGCAAGTGATCTGAATGATACTGTGAAAAACACTATCATAAAAGGTTGCAGACTTGTGATAAGGACAGGAGATCAAGAACACTGGCTGAGAGTCCAGGACAGAGTTGCAAACGGGTTAGAAATATATTAAGTTGACTGTCCAACTGTCCACAATTCCCCTTTCTGCTACCTGGTACCCCTCCGCACATCCAACAAGGGTCATTACTTTGGCAATTAGGCCAAAATTGATGGAATTATGGGTGGACATCTGACCTAGGCTAAGCCAACCAGATATTCTAACTTGAGAGTCTGCAACTGAGGGAGGACACATGAACCAGTTAATATTAACCAGGACACATTAACCCTTGCTGATTATTTGAAATGAAGAGAATTCCAGGGGCTACAAAGAGCTAGGCTTGTCAAGGGACTGGACAGAGGGTCAGGACACATAGGAGAAGAATGAGGAACACAGAGAGAAGAGATGAGAAACCACATGTTGGGGGAGAGGAGATAAAGCAGAAGAGAGAGGGAGAAATAGTGAGGGGGAAAAAAACCCCCAGAAAACCAGAGGGAGCCTGTCAATTTGCCAGTCCCACCTGTAGTCTGTTTCCTATAACATATTTTTTGTGTCCTTTCAATAAACTTCTTTTTTTCACTTAAGCTAATTTGAATGTGCTCTTGAGTGAGAGGAAGACCAAGAGTTTCAGAGACAAAAAGACATGAGACGTATCTTATTCTCTCTGCTGCCTCCTCCTTCCCTTCTTTCTTTCTTCATTCTCTCTCCTCTCTTTCCTCTTTCTCCAACACTTTGATATCTTTGATGCTCTTACTTTTCCATCTTTAACATGCTTCTCTCCTCCCTTCCAAAGAGGATGAGGATCTCTTTTCCTTTTCCCACCTCTTTGTTTGCCAAGTCTTGACAATTCTGCGCTAGAGATAAATGGCCAGCATGGAGAGGGAAGGAGCAGAGAGACAATCGCAAGACCACATGGGGTAACAACATGACTATTATACTGCAATATAATGTGTTGGTTATATTTATTTAAAATATCCCATTTGTTAAGTACACTGAATTTTAAGCAGCAGTTCAGGCACACTTGATAGTTTATATGTAACAAATAAAAGTGCTTATTACCCCCTTTGAAGTTTAACCTGATGCAATGTTCCCTGGTTCAATCAGCTTCAGTTGCACTAAATGCCTTTGAAAAATTTGATGATCATCATTAAACTGAGAGAGACAAAAAGGCCTAGATATGTTATTAAACTGAAATATAATAGGTCATACATTAAGGGTTATGACTTTATATTACTAAAATCCTCACTACGTTGCAAGGACTGTGCTAAAAATGTTTCAATTTAGTCTTGGGCTATTTTTATGAGGCTGTGGGCTTACTCATTGTGAACTCACCTGATCAAGGCAGACAACATATTTGCCTTAAAAGGACCTTTGGCCCATTTTCCTCCAGCCTTTGTATGACAACCAGAAAAATGTAGCTTCACATAAACTAACGGAAAAGACAGCATTGATTCTACCTCAGCTCTTTTGCTAACTGGTTAGTGGGAAGAGTTTGAATAAGTCACAATTTCTCTGGGTCTAAATTTTCTCACTTTTATAAAATGTGAAACCCTTTCTTCAAACAAAGCCACCATATGTCCTTTTGTGTATAACATAAAAGTAGACTGCCCCAGGTTGGGCTGGGCTGGACTTGGGCTGACATCTCTTGCCTTCCCTTGCCCCACCACTCTACCCAACCCCACCCACCTGCCTCCACTCCTCCAGACTTCCACGAACTCTCAGAGTTTTGCTGAGCACACCTGGAAATCCCCAGACTACATAATCTCCACAAATGCGTCAAGCTCATTAATTCTATGATTCTGCAAGATCTTCAATGAAAACTTCAAAGAAAATATGTCAGTTGGCTCCATTTAGTGTTTGTGGAGGCTCTCTGATAACTGTATGACTAAAAGGATTAGACGATGTAATTAATCAGATTTGTATTGAAGCTGCCACTTTAATAGCTAGATATCACTTTGTATATGTGTTTGTTGAAAGGAGAAAATCTTTCATATATTTGCATTTACATGGAACTGTAGG
>NW_006436298.1:21367694-21398124 GCF_000325575.1 Pteropus alecto | reverse complement strand
GGTACTCATAAGAAACAGTTGAAACTGACTTTCCAGTCAAAGCAAAGCATTCTAACTTCATTTACAAATATGCCTCTTCTAAGAACTCAGTAGCAGTTGTTAGGAAGGTAAATTCTTTGTATTACTGTTGTGGTAAGTGGGACCTGTGTACTCGATGCCAGGGCTGCCTTTCATCACATCCTACTCTTCAGCCAATAAGGTCTTTTGGAGTCAGAATTCTGCTCTTTAACAAAGAGGGTCTAATCTGGACGAGGAGATTCTTTTGAAGCATTACCTCAAACCAAGGACAGATAGGGAGGTTAACACATCTGAGCTTCACCCATACTACTGCTATAGGTCGAACTGTGCTCCTCAAAAATTCATGTGCTGAAGTCCTAACTCCCAGGACCTCAAAATGTAGCCGTATGTGGAAATAGCATCATTGGATGTGGATGCAATTATTTAAGATGAGGTCAGACTGGAGTAGGGTGCGCCCTGCTCCAGTATGACGGGTGTCCCTATAAAGAGGGGAAATCTGGACACAGACAGACATACAGGGGAAATGCCATGTTAAGGTAAAGGCAGAGATCAGGGTGATCCAGCAGAAGACAAGGTTATGTCAAATGCCAGCAAACCACCAGAGCTAGAGAAGAAGCATGGCACAGATCCTCTCTCACAGTTCTCTGAAGGAACCAATCCTGCTGACATCTTGATCCCAGACTTCTAACCTCCAAAACTGTGAGACAATATCTTTCTTTTGTTTAAACTACTCTGTTATATACTGCTACAGCAGTGCCAGCAAATGCATATAGCTACCATCACTGTTAATTTTCTGGAGGGGTGGTTCTTAAATGTCAGTCATTTGAGTAACATTTTCATGATTTTTGCTATGGTAGCACATGCTGCCTGTATTATTATTTTATATATTTTTTTAAAAAGACATGTTTTAGCTAATTGGATATATAAAAAGAAAAAAATTAAGAGAAATTGTGATCATAGTATTCTAAACATTAGAAGCGCTGGGTTAAAATATAATAAATATCCTTCAAGATACATAACTGATTTCGTAGGACAATAAGAGAATTTTCCAGGGTTCAGAAAGAACTTGCGAATCCATCCACTATTGTCTTTCTTCCCTGCATGCTCCTGTCAAGCCACCACTATCTTTTTACTCTGGACCAATGCAAAAGGTCTCATCTCCCTCAACATCTCTTGCCTCTTCCAAACCATTCTAGTTGCAGCTGGAGTGGGCTAATTTTTTAAAATACAAACAAAATCAATTAATTTTTCTGCTAATATCCCTTCTATGACCTGTCATTGCTATTAGGATAAATTTAGACCCGAATTTTATCATGGCTCCTGCCTACCTCCTTAGTGTAGCCAGATTCCAGCTATACTGTTTTTCTCTGGGTCTCTAAGCAAAGAGATTCCTCTGCTTGAAACATATCCCACTCTGCTCCTTCATGCTTTCTCTTAGTTAATTCCAACTCATCCTTCAGAGAGCTGCTTGATAACACTCATTTAGAGTCTTTTCCTAATCCCCTCCAAACCAAACTCTTGATTATGTATAGATCAGTTTTCTGTACTTCTTTCTAGCATTTGTTACAATTCCAATTAAATAAATAAAGATGGATTCAGTTGTTTCATATGTTTCTCCTGCTAAAATCTAAGCTCCACAAAGAGAGGGACTGTATCTATCTTGTTCTCTATAACATTCTCTGTACCAAGCATGATATTCTCTACAGGTAATTAAAAATATGTTGAATGAATGATCTATGTGTACATGAGGCTAGAATTGATATTAATTTCTTTCCACCTCACCCTTGATATCCCACCCATTACTCTATTATAAGGTAACAATCTCTTTAAACAGAATAAAACATCTTAAGAGTAATTTTAGCCTGTCATGAGTTTTCTTTTAGCCTATCTTATAATTCATATATAAAAATGTTTTCCATATTCCCTGACAAACTTTTATCACTCTTTTGCAATTTGAAAGAAATATCAGGAGCAAGATACTTCATATATTTCTAATTGTTGGAAGGAACATATTATTTTTAGCTCTTACTTAAAATTATTATAAATGAATATCAGTTGAAATATATAAGTAAATTTAATTATTTAGGTTTTTCCCTGACCAGTGGTTGTGAATGATATAATTGACTTTACCTTATACTTGAAACAGGTGTGTGATTGTAATTGAACTAATTGAATTTTTGCATTAAAAGCAAATTGTATGTGTGTATGCATGTGTGTGATCAGCTCTCCAAGTTAGTTTTCCTAATTTACTAAGAATTTCTCTTTGCTATAGTTCTCTTATTTTATCAATTCAGACATAAGATTTGAGATCTTTAAAATTAGAGACAATGAAAAGAACAATTGTACAGAAACAAGAAATTTAGGAATGTGTCAACTTAGCTTTGAAATGAAATAAGCCGTTCTCATGTTCAACAATTCTAATTAATGCAAAAGATATTCTTTAGCATATACATAACCCATTTTCTCAATGTAATTCTTTATCTTTGTAAAAATGAGAATCAAGTAACTACTGTAAAGTAAAGAATACTATGTAATGTTCTTGAGATTGTTTGCAAATTCAGCATTCATAGGGACTATTTGTTTCATGCTAAATTATTTGCCCACGAATTAGCATTGGCAACCAGATGAGTGCAGAATTTTTAAATGCGTATGTTAATAATCTTAATGCACAAGACAACAAAGGGCCAGGCTGAGAGCTAAAATCTTTATATCAATTATCTCATCTTACTCTCTTAAACCAACCATTTGCAATGCAGTGGGTCATTTTATTATACTTTCATTAACCTCATTTTCTGAAGCTTAGAGAGATTAAGTAACTTTCTCAAAGTCACACATTTAGTATATGTTAGGGTCAGGAAGCAAACTCAAATTTATCTGATTCCAAAGCTACATTTTTAGTCAATATGCTCTAGTGCTCATATATAAAATCTCTATATTGCCTAGTACTCAGATACATAGGATTTATAATTATGATACTTTTAGATTAATTCAATTTTATATGTGTTAGGGTTACATTGCTATGCCAGAAGTGGGAGAAGAAACCTAGGTTTCCTGATTCCCTTCCTAATGTTTTCCCTTTATACTATAATACTTCCAATCATAGAGCTTATTAACATACATTTTACTTGTGACATAAACTAAAGCAATGTTACTGGGCTCTATGTTTATAGAGAGTACATATACCAGAAATTTCAAAAAAATAATCTGAGTTAAAGTTTGATATTTTTCTCTTATATATTTTATTGTTGTTAAAATGGTTAATATGAGGCTGATTTTTAAAAGTGACTCTGATCATAATCTTGGAAAAAGACATCTGGGACTAAGATCTCAACCTCAGAACTTTAGATCAACCAAGTAATTAAGCACTTACTTTAAGCACACACTCTCTTTCTCTCTCTTTTTCTTTCTCTGTATCTCTCATACCAGATGGAGAACTGCTGGAGAGAAGAGAATCACATAGAAATTCTACCGTAGTTCATTATGCCTAACTTTTCTGCTCTTTATTGCACATGGTAGAAGTAAGTATAAAAAAAGAATCATTATGTAGCATCAGGTGAATCAGATTTTATGTTTTAACCTGAAATGTTAACTTTTATTTTCTACAATTAAAATAAAAAGAAATATTTTCCTGCCTGGCATTTCCAAAGATCCATAGATAAGGTGTTATTTGAGATTTACATATCAGGACCTCTTTAGTAAATCTCATATTACCTGCACATTTTAAAAATTACCAGAGGTACTATTTTTTTTAGAAATTCTTTTTATACCAAAACAAACAAACACCCTCCAACAACCAACAAACAAAGCTCGGTGGTTGAATGTGTAAGTATAATATTTGAAGTATTTTTATTAGACTTTGATAACTTTTAAAAGCATGTTGAATATTTTTCTCAGGCTATTTTATTTCCTGAAAAACAATCCAGAACTTTTAATTGTTCCAGAGACCTAATTTCCAATTCCTTAATAATCTTTTCTGGTTCTCCTCTGAATCTCTCTAGGTTTTTCGTGGGCTTCTGTTTTATAGATTATTGTACTAGTCTGCTCAGTGCTGAGAAGTGTGAAATCTATTACCTTTCATTTACTCATTCATTCAATAGCTATGGGTCAGGTATATGATAGCATTGGTGATAGATTAAAAAAAAAAAACAAAAACA
Source organism: Pteropus alecto (assembly GCF_000325575.1). Classification (NCBI taxonomy): domain Eukaryota; kingdom Metazoa; phylum Chordata; class Mammalia; order Chiroptera; family Pteropodidae; genus Pteropus; species Pteropus alecto. The sequence goes on along the minus strand of NW_006436298.1, from coordinate 21,393,952 downwards.
ATGCCTAGCTCTAGCAGAGATTAAATGATTGTTCAGCAAGTCATTTGCTTTTCCTCCAAGGAGTACAGCTTGACTACTTTGCCCAGGCCTCTAATTAGGTGTGGCCATGTGTCTGAGCTCAGTGGCTTATGAGCACAAGTCGCGTATGACACTAGCAGGCCTGACCCATAACACTTCCTTCCACTTTTTCAAAAAGTAAACATGTATTGAAACTGGCTGAGCCACAAGGTAGAATGTGAGACCCTAATTTGTGCTTGCAGTAGAGCCCTCTCTGATAGTTAGGAACATCTGTTTTGGACTTCTTAAGCAAAAATTAAACCTCTACTCCATTAAGCTACTTAGATGTAGGAGTTTAACTCCTACAATTGCTAGCAGTGCCTGAGTTAATGCACTGCTCTTGAAATAAAATAGGAAAATAGATTTTAAAACCACCATACAGTACAGTGCTTTTGATAATGGTAAAACATGCTCTGATCCAAATACAGAGGATGGCCTGGGGAGTCAGGGATAGAGGAGGTGACATTCTGAACTGAATTCTGAATGGTAGGCAAATGTCAGGAAAGCTAACCAGTAAAAGAGTGGTCAAGGCAGAATTGTACATACGGGGCTCTCAGTCAAGAAAGAGTAATTTCAAAGGATTAAAAAAAGTTTGGGAAGGGGTAAATGCTGACTTACCCAATGCTGAGACTTGAGTCAAGAGAGCTAACGAGGAGCTAGATAATGAAGCCTCAAGGAATGGATATCTGATAGGTAAAGAATGGGTGGGAAGAGGGCATTCTGGGCAAAACAAAACAACAAAACAACACAAAACCAGAATGCATGGAGCCCAGAGTTAAAGAGCATAGTGATTTCTGAAAATCGAACACAAATTAGCTAAGATGGAATGAGGTAAGAGTAAAAAATAAGATGAGAAGGAAATGAGACTGGTGTGGAAGGTAAGACCCTTGTTCTCTCTACCTTGATTCTGAAGACAATAAAGCTCTACTGAGTTTTAAGCTGGGATAGGATGGAACATATTTTCGCTTTAGAAATACTCCTCTGAAGAGGAAGTTATGTGGAAGACAAATTATTAGGGTTTTTGTAGTCTCTTAACAAAGCAGTTTTTTTTCCTCTACCAAAATGTTATTGTGATGAGTTTTGTCATTGAATTCCACTTTATTTCATGATAAGAGATAATTTCAATGCTTATGGATTGTCATCTGGATATACTGAATTAGGAAAAATTGGAAGCAGGGGGACAAATTAGGAGGCTGTCATTGTTGTCCAGAATATTGATGGTGAGAGGCTGAGCTAGTGTGGAGTCAGAGGAAAGAAGGGAATAGTTTGGGAAACAAATTAAACAATTTAAAGAAGTGTGTTAGGTAGAAACAAATACCAGAGATGTCTTAAGTTCTTTATCTTGGATAAGTAGGAAGATGGTAATGCTACTCACCCAACAAGGGCCCAAGAAAAAGGAAGAAAGAAAATGGGTGTGGGGTGCGGGGGTGTGAAGAAAAGTTTGTTTTTTGGAATGCTGATTCTGAGGTTGTTAAGTAGCTAGTCAGACATGAGTGACAGGGGAAACGAAGGAATAGGGACCCAGCCTAGAGACCACTCAACACCCAAATGGTGGTAGAATTCTGGGTACGCACATGCTCACTGGGCAGAGTTATATAGCAGCCAGGTGTCCATCAAAATGACCTGACTTGCCAATCATCTAGGAATGCCTTTAGAACCACCCTATTATGGCCCAAATATAATGCAGACGTTCCTATTTCTGGGTCCTTTTGTTGCCTTTTTGTGGCCCTTTTTGTGTTGGTTATTGTGGTTGTTGTTAACAGCATTCTGTTACAGCTCTTCACTGAGACCATGTGTCTCCTTGGGGGCATGCTTTATCTTTCTAAAATATACTTTTAATAAATCTTTTCTAAATCTCACTGACCTGTGTTTTTTCATTGTGTCAATGAGAAAGAACCAAGGGAAAATGCTATCATTTGAAAAAATACAGGTTTAGACTCGCAAAGATCAGGAAAAGGCGAGGATAAATTGTGGAGGGACATCAGTATATAGAGGTCACAGCAGAAGGCTGAATGAAAGCAAGAGAACTTGTCCAAGATAAATAGAAATTGTCCAGGGTGAAAAAAAAAGGGATCAAGTATAGAAGCTTAGGGGTCACTTTCATTTCCGCACCCAACTAAGTGAAAGGAAAGAGACTAAACATGTAGAAGGAAAGTAACTCTGAAACAAGGCTCAGTGTCCAGAGCAGAACAGTCATAACAGGCAATCAATTTAAACCAAACTTTACTATTATTCTTTTTAGATTAATTATTTTTTTTATGATGACATTGGTTAACAAAATCCAATACGTTTCAGCTGTACATTTTAACATTAAGACATATATATTTACACTGTGTGCTCACCTCTTATAATTAGATTTCTTTCTGTTACCACATATTTGACCCCCTTACCCCGTATACCTCCCCTCTCCCCGCTCCCTTAAACCAAACTTTAAGCACCGTAACACTGAAGACCAGACAAGGCTTTATATTTGCTAATACGGAAATCCTTGGAAACATTTTGGGGAAAAGATTAGTAGAATGGAGGAATGGAAAGCCAGATTATGTGAATGAGGAGACATCAAATAGATGTGGAAGCATCAAATGTCACTATTCTTTCTAGAAATTTTGCAGACTGGCTGGAGATTGAAAGAAATGTAGGAGATGGGAATGATTATCTTAGGAAGAAGAAACATTTGAAAATGTTTATAAGATTGGGGATGGTTGTAATGAAGGGGAAAGCACTGAAGATGAAAAAGCCCGGGGATAAGAGAAAAACTCCTAAATGAGCCATGAAGTACATATTAGGCCTCTTTTTTTCCATTGCTCAGGATCACTTTGGCAGCTTCTAGTACTTTGGCTCTGAAATACAACAATTTCTAACCAATAGCTCTACAGAGAAAGTTCCTTCTGCCCTAACCATCCTGTGATCTTTAGAGCCAATAGGACCACTAGACTAAAATTTAAAGCAGGGAAATATGCACCAGAAAGAAAGGTATAAGCTCAAAATATGCATTAAACACGATTTATTGGATATACCTCACTCATCTGAAAATGAATATAACTTCAACAATTTGAAGTTAAATGAGCTTAATGTGGAGAAATTAACGTTTTGAAGGCCAAATATCAGTGTTTTTTTTTTTTCTGTTTTAATTCCAATCCCAAAGGATATGTATTTGAGATATCAACTAAGTATATTTTTATTTGTTTTTGTTGTTGTTGTTTTGTGAAGAATATAAGCAATTTCTCATGGGAAGAACAATTTTTGGACTATCTGTTGCTTCATTCCTACTTTTCAAATGATTCTCTAAGAATCTTATTATTATAATTCATAATTTAAAAAAATATTTGTTTTTCAATACTACTGACTTTCTGTATCAGTTCAGTCAAGTCAATAAAAAAACTTTTTCTATTTTGTCTCCACTTTTCTATGTTTAAAATAGGTTATCTGCTACTTACCTGTTTTGCTAAAGCACTTAATAAGATGGTTTAATTTTAGTTTTGAATTCTTCATAGAATGAGAGGTGACAAAGGGATCTAGAGTCAGAGAATTCAAGTTTGAGTTCAAACTCTATCCTACACTAAATGTCAACAGAATTTCTATTTTTTATCATAAGAATAATAAACTTCCTTACTGAACTATTGTGAGACAATATCTATAAAAGAATGTATACAAATATAAGTTAATTTGAACTTCTACATTTCTAAAAAAAAAAAAAGTAATGTGATAATATCCTCAATAGACATCAAATAACTTAATTTCTACAGGTAATATACATTTTATTAGGAAAATGACAAAAATCAACCAGCAAAGTTGAGTTTCAAAAAAAGTTCTTTTGAAATTCTTTGTGGAGAATTGCCGATATCTGAGCACAGATAAGCAAATTATGATTTGGACAAATAGCCTCCATCCTTCAGAGTGAAATATTGACACTACTGATATGTTAAAGCATAAAGATAAAAACTGGAACCAATGATCCAAAGAAATTATCTTTCTTTGTGACTTGGCTTTTTATACTTTTATATATTTTTTACATAACAATATATAACTTTTGGATTGCCTATATTCCTTATTTTTGCCCATATAAACTCAACAGTTGACTATATTACACCTACTGCCCTAGAATTGATTTAAACTTTGATCTTTAAACAATGTATATATACCTAATCTCATCTATTTATTTTCTACTTATTATCTATTTTTTTCTTACACTGCCTGGACTTTGGGTTTTTATTTTCTCAGAGGGTAAGGCAACATCCGTGTCATAAGCAGTTTGATATGTATTATAGAGCCTTCCTAAATATCTTTTGATCAAATTCATTTATTGTTAGAAATGTTCACATGACTCAGTTAATAATGATTCTGATTATTATAAATTATGACAGTGCATAGGACATGTCTCCAGGTTTATATGTTTAGAGACAATTCATTCTAAAACTAAAATGAGCACTTACTGATACTCCCAATATTAGGCTTTCCTATACTTACTGTATGATGTACTTTTTAAATAACAAAACAAAACAACAACAACAAAAATCCATAGACTTTTACATATTCCAAAGCTTGCTCAATTTTTCCAGGAAAAAAACTGTTGGATTTTTAGTGGAGCCATAATTAGTGTACTTCATCTTTTCCAATCCATCATGCACATTATAGTCATGTTCATCTTCCTGACTTGGTCTACTTGCTATCTCTTCCAAAGGGGTCTTTCACACCATGTTCGTGTGAAAGGGCATAAGTGGAAGACAGTGGGCTTGGTTTATCAGCTTTGAAAGTGCTAGCATCCAAACATGACTGAATCCTAACAGGAATACTTTCTTAGAATCACTTAGCTATTTACTGTTTATGTTTTTTTGTTGTTGTTGTTGTTATACTTGGGGCTATGCCTTTGACCACACTTGAAGATTCCTCAGATAAGTCCCACTCACGCTGGTCTTCCCCTATTTTGAATTTCTTTAAAAGAACCACTGTTATTTAACGGTTTTTCCTGTTAACTATTTTATCCTTGCCTGTTACATAATCTCCTTGAATGTAGCTTATACTTTTTGGTGTTTCCCACAATTTTCAGCTTGCTGCCTTGTACATATACTCATTAATACATAATACATTTAACTATAAGCATTTAACTGAGTTTTCTTGCCCAAGCCTTAAGATTATTACTACTTGAGCATGTTAAGATTACGACTACTTGATTAGACAGGCCAAACTACAAGGTACGGTGCTTGAATACAAAATTTAGAGGGGCAGCCAGAAGACAGTCTATATTAGTCAGGATTACCAATGCTAGTAGGTATACAGGCAGACTCCTAAAATCTCAGTGGTTTAATACAAGTTTAATACAGCAAAGAAAAAAAATATTTCTCCCTCACTTTCTGATCTGATATAGTTATGGTGACTTCTCTTATCATGTAGTCACAATTGTATCAGTGCCTGCAAGGGGCACTATGGTCTCTGGTCTTCTAGGCCTAACCTTGAGATTTAGCAACTTTCCTATTTTAGCTCCTTTAGAACTGAGCAGCATTAGGAGAGGGCATTGGTCATTCTCTATCTCAGTGGATTCCCTGAGCAAAAGGTTAGGGAGACAACAGAGACACAGTGGTGTGGGGGTACAGTCATGCTTTCACGACTGTTATATCTGGGCTCTCCATTTTAGGGATCCTTCAGGTTTTGTAGAGATTGTGCCAAGAGAGCAAAGGCTGGGGTAGCACTGTAGATTTGGGGCTACTCGTTGGCTTCTCAACTACTCCAGACCTAGGATCAGGTGGCCAATGAATCTAGGCTGCAGGTTTGATCTCACTCTTGAGGTCAAGGGGGCCGCTTTGCCTCAACCCTGGGAAATAGATTAGAAATTGGTCAGGATTTCACTTAATATGGCAGGGGAAGATGCTTTCCTTCAGTCATCCGGATTGAGAAATGAGACTGGATAGGTTCAAACATCCAATTAAAGATGAGATGTTTTTCAGGCTTCTGCACTCCTCAGAAAGGAAAGTAGAGACTGAATGTACTGCTGTGAAACAAGTATCCGAGGAATGGTCTAGAATAGTAATATATCTATGCCTCACTGTAGCTTCATTGCAGCCTGTTCCCCAAAGTACCGTCACAAAATTAGACAGGATAAGTCAGCACACATGTAATTTTGCTTTGTTAAGAAATTTAAATAATTTAACATTAACTTATTTGATTTTCAGTTTGATTTAGACCCATTCTGTTTTGTTGTTGTCGTTTTGTTTTGTTTTTTAAAAAGTACATCATACAGTAAGTATAGGAAAGCCTAATATTGGGAGTATCAGTAAGAGCTCATTTTAGTCCAGCATAGGGATAGGCAGCTGGCACATGTCTATGCAATCGCTCTCTAGGCAGTAGTAATCATCAGAATACTACCTTTCATTCATGGTAGTTGTCTCTGAGGAGCTCCAGCATCAGAATTCTGTTTGGTGGTAGAAATACAGCCTCTTAATGCGCTCAGTGCATTGAGAAACCATTGAAACATAACCGTGATGATGGGTAACCATTTTATGACATGGCTATTGCATTATCTCTATTGTAATGGCATATCATTGTCTACCACTCATCAATAGACTTTTATGGCTTGGAGTGATCTAATAAATAGCAGCAGATGGAGTTTTGAGACTCCTTGGAGAACTGACTAATCATACAACCTGTGGAATTGCTCTCTTTACATTTATGACTTCGCCTCTTTCAGAGGCACAAAATGTGTATGACAGGGAGACACAGAAGGAAAACTAGCTGCCAGAGCTTAGAAGCTGTTCTTTTGTCTGCCCTGTTCAGGAGCTGAATCTTATTCAAAACGTAGTCATTTCACTTTCCTATGCCAAGCAAACTCACTACTTCTGCTCACGTTGAAAAGTAGAACTCTGTGCAGTGCCCAGATTAGCTAATTCAGTAAGGGGATATTTCTGGCCTCTATCTCCCTCCACAGATCATTTTTTGCTTTCTGACTATATCAGTCTGCTCAGCCTGCCATGACAAACACCATAGAGTCGGCTTAAACAACAGAAATTTATTTTCTCACAGTTTTGGAGGCTGGTAGTCTGAGATCAGGGTTCCAGCACAATTAGGTTCCTGGTGAGAACTCTCTATTCCTGGCTTACAGATGGTTGCCATGGCTGTGTCCATGGCAGAAAGAGAGGGGGAGGGGATGGGAGGAGATAGAGAGAGGCAAGGAGAAACAGAGAGAGGCAGGGAGAGACAGAGAGACAGAGAGTGAGCTATCTCTGATGTCTATTCTTATGTCTTTAATTTCTAATTCTCAATTCTTATAAGGGCCCTACCCTTCTGACCTCATCTAAACCTAATTACCCCCCAAAAGGCCATCTCCAAATACCATCATAATGGAGGTTAGGGCTTCAACATATAAATTTTGAGTAAGACACAATTCGGCCCATTGCACTGACATACAAATAGCAGTACTCTAGTAGTTTCTTGGTGTATCTCGTGTTCCTTAGTAGACCCTATAATCTACTCCCAACAGAGATAGATTTTTGAAAAATGTAAATCAGATAACATCATTCCTCTGTTCAAAATCCTCCAATCACTTCCCATCACATTAAAAAAAGTATTTTATGAACTACAATGTCTCATATTACTCACACCTCTCTTCCTTCTTCCAGTCCCTTCTTGGTTCACTTACCTCTTGCCATACCAAGTCTCTGCTACTCCTCAGTGACATCATGCTCAAGTCTCCTTCGGGGACTTTGCAATTGCTATCTCCTTGTCTGGAGCACACTTTTCCAGATTTTTGTTTGGCTTGTTTTCTGTCTTCATTTTCACCTTAATTGTCACCTTCTTGAGGCACTCTTCTTTCTCCAGTTCTCTCTAACTGTATATTCTGATTAATATAAGTACTGTATCTTCAGAGGACTTCAAATATGAAAGTTCATTTTTTTCCTCTTTATATTCTCAGTGACTAGAAGAGTGTCTGATATACAGTAGGTAGTAATTAGTGTTTATCAATGACTCCTACATTTATATTGTCATCCTAGTTCTCTCTTCTGATTTTTAGGCCTGTATCTATCATCAACTGCTTATCTGATGTTCCCAGTTGACTATTTCATAGACATCTCATATTAAAGTTTTCAAAATTGATTAATCCATCCCATGAAACTTGTATCTCCTCCTGTGTCCCCTTCATATAGTGGTATGAGCAAACTCTGGGAGTCATCTTTAATTTTTCCTTTTTCTTCACCTCCTTCCATCTAGTCAACAACCAGTCCTATTGTTCTATCTCTAAAACACATTATGACTCTGTTCTCTTTGCTTCATTTCTACCACTGTCACCCTTGTCCAAAACACCATCTATCTCTTGCCTGGAGCACAGCATCTTCTAACATGTTTTCCCACTTTCATTCTGGGCACATATCTCTCATCTATTTACTAAGCAGTAGTCAGAGTGATGCTGAGTATTTTAATAGCACTAATGAATGTGTATTGAGTTCTACTATATGCTACTCTGTTGACACTTGAAGATGAACAAATCAAACATGAGTTTCGACCCCTCTGGAGATTAAAAATTCAGATCTGTTCATGTAACTACCCAATATAAAATCTTTAAAAATTAATTCTCATTGCCCTTAGAATAAAAGACAATATCCTCATTTGGCCACCAGGCCCTGTGTGATCTGGCACTGCAGATCTGTTCTCAGCTTGTGTGGCTCTGCTCCCACTTCTCTGATCCTGGTAGCAATGACCTCACAGTCCTTCGAAACCACTACCTGCTTTATCTCTTCAGAGTTTTCATATAAGAGCTTTCTTGTCTGGGAAGGTATTTCCTTCATTCTTGTCTAAGTAATCCCTGCTTCTTTTAGGCCTTGACTAAAATCTCACACTTCAAAGATGCCTCCTGTAAAATACCTAAGTAAAACCGAGTCCCCCCAATACATCCTCTTCAGAGCAATTACATTTGGCTTTATCATCTTTGGTAATTACAGATTTATCTGTAACTGCCCAAGAGCTGCCTCTGCCATTATATTGTAAGCTCCATGAGTTCAGAAATCGTGGTCTGTTTTTTTAACTGCCATATCTTCAAGGGCTGAGCTGAGTATCAAGTACACTTTGGGCATTCAATAAACATTTATTATTGTAGCAAAAATCAGTGGAACACCCTCCAAAGTACCTAATTCTGGTCTCTCGAATATTCTAAATTGACACTCACCAACAGGTTACTGCGAAATGTACAAAATGCCAAGTAACTGAGAAAAGGGAAGCAGTGTTTTAACCATGGCTTTTATCGAAACTATTTAGTTTTCTGTTCAAGAACAAAAGTTTTCTGTAAATAGTATACAAGAATTATGTTTTCTGGTAAGGAACTTACTTCTATTTAATAATTACTTGTTTTTCAACTGTGCCTTTTAAACCTAATTCTTATGATAAACTGCCAATTTATCAATGGAAGTGTTGAGATTTCATTGTCAAAGTGAAGTGCAGCTACACAAAGAAGTGCAAAGACACATGTGTTCTGTTCAGTGATTCAGTTATTTTTAGCCAGAACTACTTTGCCATATTTAACATAGATTTGACATAGATTTAAAAATTTTTTTAAATTACAGTTGGCACACAATATTATATTAGTTTCAGGTGTATCATATAGTGATTAGATATTTATAATTTATGAAGTGAATACCCAAATAAGTTTAGTATCCATCTGACACCATACATAGTTATTACAATATTATTGACTATATTCCTTCTGCTGTAGTTTATATCACCATGATTATTTTTATAACTGGCAATTTGTACTTCTTAATTCCTTTCACCTTTTTCACCTTTTTTACCAATCCCTAACTCTCCTCCCATCTGGGGACCATAAATTTGTTCTCAGTATCTATGAGATTGCTTCTGCTTTGTTTTTTTATTTTATTTTATTTTGTTTTTTAAATTCTACATATAAGTGAAATCATATGGTATTTGTCTTTCTCTGTCTGACTTATTTTACTAAGCATAATACCCTTGAGGTTCATCCATGTTGTCTCATTGACATAGATTTTTAAAGTCCAAAACACTATTTTGTTTTAACAACAGTTATTATTATTACTAACAACCACAAAAAGCCACACCTCTAAATTCAAGTGTTTTTAATCAAAATACTAAAGACAAAGCAGCCAATCATAATAGAAGACTGGGACCAAGTCCGAGGCAATTAGTTATAACTGATCAAGTTGAGGGTCAAAACCAAGACATCCCAACCTAGCTCAAATGCTACAGGGGGTCCATGGGCTAAGAATGATTTTGTATACTTAAAGGGTTGAAAGGCAATCAGTAGAAAATATTCCATGATGTGTAAATATTGTATGAAATACATATTTTATACCATGTCCATTTATTTACATATTGTCTATTTTCACACTATAACAGCAGAGGTAAGTAGTTGCAATTGCAACTTTCAAAGTTTTTTTACTGTAATCCTTAGTAATATATTTTACATTGAGAACTGTATATCCACAGATACATAGCTGAAAAGTTTCACAAAACAATATTTACACTATTATTATGTGTTCTCCATTGTTATGCTCAATTCTACTTCATTTAAACAATATTTGTAATGTTATTTCTGATTGTGACCCATTAATGATTGCTACTCATAGTTTGAAAAATATTTCATTTGGGTTTGTTTTTTCAGTCCTGTTTGCATAATAAATCACCTAGAAAGTTCTTTAAAAAATACTAGGCCCCAATCTAAACCAGTCAAATCAAAATTACTGGGCACTTGGATATAGGTCTTAAAAATATAGCAAACAAATAGCTTTTCAGTTTAATCTTACTGAGGAGCCTTGGTTGAGAACAGATCCCTGTGCTACTCAAAGTCGGGTCTTCTGACCAGCGGCATCGACACTGGGAGTTTGTTAGAAATGCAGAAATCTCAGGACTGACTAAGACCTACTGACTCAGATTCTCTTATTAACAAGATCTCCAGGCAATTTACATGTACATTAAAGTGTGAGAAGCACTCATCTAAACCAAGAAAAGGTTTGATTAAGCACTGCAGCATTAGGTTACACTCTCCAATGTCAGGGAAAGGAAAATGAACATATTTGCCTATGGTTAGTATTGCAAAGGCAAAATGTAAAATGGCAAATAAAATATATCCGGAGTGGAAAGCTTTTTCATGTGTGGGAGTTTCTACCTGCAGCAGGCCATCCAGCTCCAAAAAAGAGGAGTCCGAGCTGGATTCCAAGAACATAACTGGAATGAATTTGTTGTGCCAAACCCAACCAGACATCTAAGCTGGGTCCAAGTGCATTCTAGTCCTGTACTCCCTCGTTCCTGCTGCTGCTGCTGCTGCTGCTGCAGTGGGACCCACTACACAGCTTTCCCTAATCTCAATCTTTGCACCTGGGCCAGAACCAGATTGACTTCTAGGAATTAAAGTATAGGCTCTGCTACTATTTGATCGGAAGCATCCGGGTTCTAGAAACCAAAGCTCTCTGGTGCATCTCACCCCAGTGAGATCAAAGGCAGTTTGAGTTTTCTCTGGGTTGCTGAATCTGAGGCTTCCCAGGGACACAGTGAGTCACAGAGGAGCCACGGAGGGGCGAGGTCTCCAGCAACCTACACAAACTCCTTGGCAACTGGAACCTTGGACGGAAAGTTTTCCCTCTGTAATTTCCTCAGGCCTCTTCCACAGTTTAAACTATTTGTGTTCTCACAGCATTTCCAAATGCTGGTTTTACCCTCCACTGACCTGAGCAATTCTATTTGGTGCTGTTGTTAACTTTTTAAGTGCTGGTAAGAGACCACAACATTTAGATTTTTGCTTTTTGTTTTGTTTTGGTGGGGGGAGAGGTTGTGAGTAGAGGCACTGGCTTTGGAAGCACGCATTGATAGAAATTTAATCAAACAACACTAGCTCTAGACATGAAAATTAGAAGACACCTCTTCTTTTCTTTACAGCTCTCTTCCAAAACAAATAAACAATAAGAAAGCAAACATTATAAAAGCAGACTACATCTTAATTTTCTGAGAGAAGTGTTCACAACTTCTGTGACTAGATGTCATTGCTCTCATTCCCGCTGGTGAATCCGCTTCACTTGGGAACTTGGTAGAAATGTACATTCTTGGACCTCACCCCAGACCTACTGAATCAAACTCTGGGGCTGGGGTCCAGCCCTCCAGGTTATTCTGAAGCATGCTCAAATTGAGGACTTCTGTTCTAGGAAATAACCGAATTCACACCAGCTCTAATTTATACTGATCTCAAAGACGTATTGACCTGTTTTAAAAACCAGCTAGTTACTAACCCACACTATCTTTGAAAAACAGTTAAATTTATGAAAGAGGAGTCTTATTCTGAGCATAGATAAAAATTGACTTTTTAGGGGCACCACAACACTTTTCCAGTAAGAGCTTAAAAAACTGTATAAACATGACCAAGCCTCGTTAAGCCTCACTTACCTAGTAGGTTGGTCCTCTCTTGTTGAAGATGATGTACTCCAACAAGCATGAATCTGTCAGAAAGAAGAGAACACATTGTTCTCATTTTACAGTTGAATTATATCTTTGTCAATAAAATAAATTCATGTCTATGTGGAAAGAATTAAAATGCCTCCAAACAAGGCAAGTTCACCTGTGAAGATTCAGTGAGCAAAAAGAAACTGCTATTCCCATAACTGGTGCTTTAAAAAGGCTGAAAGATAAGCTAACAAGCATACAAATACAAAGACACATGCAGGGGTTCTAGAAGTTCCTTACGGTACCCTTACCTTATGCAGCCATGTCAATGACACAGAAAGGGAAGCTAGTATTTGGATGCTAATACAGGGGAGACAAGTAGGTAAATCTAATTTTATATATGTAGGATAAACATAAACTATTATTTAAGCCAAGACACCTTTAAGCGAAAGGGGACACTACTAACAATCCTCATAATTCAACCTGGAGGATCCATGTGCAGCACATCCTCTCCATTCCTTGCGGGTGCTATGACATTTTTCCCCCAAGTTGACCATTGCTCTAACCTCGGAATTTCCCAATTTTAAAACTCCAGTTTTTTCCCCTTTCGCAAGCTTGTATTGGTCATTTATTTCTACTTCACATAGGTCCAAAGAATTTGAGAAAGCTTAAAAAATGCGTACAGCAGGGAAAAAAAATACACACTATCCTGTTAAATAAAATTAAAAGTATAGCCAAATGAGCCCTCTTAAAATCTAGAGTTTTCAAACTAATTTTTCCTATGAGTGTATTCCCAATAAAATTTTATTCCAAATAAAATTATGCATCTATCTTTCATCTATTTATCTTCTACCTATCTATATATCTATATAAAAATTAGGCAGGCAAAAGACACATGGGGTCTGAGTTAGATTATAATTTAGTTTATACCATCTGATAATCAACAGTAAATTGCTGATATATTCAGGTATTCAAAGTTCTTCTAAAAGGTGAATCCATAGCTTTGCTAAAAGTTAGATAATTTTCAGGAAAACTAACACTTTATATCCCAAAAATTTGAAATTGTTCAAAATAAAAGTAAATGTCTTTGAATAAATGTTGAAAGAGTAGGAAGGGCTACAGGTATTTTTAAATAATCTCTTGGAGGGTTCACAGAAATTTAAATATGTGGAAAACCTGAATCTCAGTTTCACAGAAGCAAAATATATGATGAAGTTCAAAACAGATTAGTTGGGACTTAAAATGTAGGATTATTTTTCAAGTGGAACAAATTTACTTCACAATAAAGAAAGTGAACGAACAGAGAAAAACTGTTCCAAATACTTATGAGTGGGTTGGACACATGTCCTGTTTTGCCCTGGCAAGTCCATGTTTATATCTATTATCCTGGTATGATTGTTAGTAGTGTCCCCTTTCGCTTAAAGGTGTCTTGGCTTAAATAATAGTTTATCCTATATATGTAAAATTAGATGAACAACATCTCGTATATTAATTACTTATATATTAAGATGCTCATTTGCCTGACTTGCAAAAGCAGAGCTTTAACTGAAACTATCTGCTTCAGTTGGAAACAAACCAATTTACCTTTCTAAATAGGTGTTACTTCTAGGTGTGAAGGTGTTCCAACTTTGTTTTATATATAATAACAATTCTATGTGGACTTTGGAATTGCAGTGTCTGGTAGGAATCATCATTTTGGTTCTTTGTATTTAATTAATCACCTCTAAAAGACCTCTGGGAAGGGCTGAGATGGCTAGCAGGAGCACAGGGCTGCTAGGAACATGGGTCCAAACAAAAGTCCCCTTGAGGTAGGGATGAGGGGGGACTGTAATAATTTCATACAAATTCCTTTCACAAATTCTAGAGATCAATATATTCGGAAGTCATGAGCCAACTGTGAAGATTAATTAAACCCTTAGGTTAATTCTTCTGATCCAACTTCCCAATTTTCCCTATAAAAATAAGTCTTTCCAAGTCCTTGTAATTTTAAGATCTTTCTCATTCACAAGCTGTCTAGAAAAGCAGTAGAGACTTCTGAGAGGTTATAGAGAGAAGTCTTGCAGGCAGCCAACAGAGCCCAGTGTTTCAGAGGAATACTGCTGACTTGCACATAATAGAGGAAACTATCCATGGCTCGAGACAGATGTCTCCAGCGAAGCTCTGGTTTATGCCTCCAGTCCTTTCTGTGTTTTGTGAAACTGCATCAGAAAACTATTAAAATGAAAAAGATAGTTTTTTTTTTTTTACCTATTTCTCAAGCTAATTTAGGGGAATACCATCCTCGCTTTTATCTCAAACTTCGCAAGCACTCTAATGAATAAGATGATGTAAGCGATTATATGAGATAATGCATGAGAATATTCTTTGTAAAGAGATGATACAAATAGAAGGTATTATTATGGTCAAAATTTCACATGTCTGAATCCTCCAGATTCTTGGGGTGTTTGACCCCAGGATAGTAGAGTGTTGAAAGCTGAATTGCAACTAGACAAGTAAGGTGATGTTTACTATCCTGCTCTCTGGTAAGTGGGTGGGAAGTGGGGCAGGTGTTGCAATGCTAACGTGTTCACTTCTCCCATCTTCTCAAACTTGTTTTGGCAGTCAGTTGAGCTAGCCAACTTCTGAAGACTGTAAGGGGGGAGGGGTTGGATTAGGAGTAAAATTTTGTCTTGTTGACCTGGCTTTTTTCTCTTTTTACACAGTAATTTCACGTCGTACTTGTCTTATTTGAGTTCAACATTTATGCTTCTTAGACTCTGAACTTCTTGTTCCTAAAGCTAGAAGGGGCAAATGAAAGGGGGAAAAATAAAAAAAAAAGAATGAAAAATGAAAGTAGCACAAAAAGAAAGCTAGAAAAGAAGCAAGAGTATAGAAAGAAAAAGGTTGAGGTAGAAATTACTATAGGGTTAATATCTTAATTGCTCTGGGTTTCAGTTTCCATTTCTATAACACAAGGATAATCAAGTAAACAGTTTTTAGGAGTATGCTATAAGAAAAAGTATATAAAGGACATGAAGCAGTGCCTGGAATAATACTGGTGATCAAGAATTATTTTTATGCTCGTATAATAAGAAACTTGAAGTATAAGTAATAATTTTAAAAAGTCACATTTGCATCAATCTATCTTTGACCAAAGAGAGTATTTTTTTTTTTTTTTTAAAACAAACCATAATCCCTACCCTTGCTGAAATGTGTGGTAGAGGTGATCTGATCCTTTTCTTTTAGTCCCATCCTTGGTGTCCATGACCCAAGTATGTAGTGAACATGCACAGATTTGCTTCCTATGGACCCCAATTATGAATCTATGATGTGTGTGTGTGTTTAGCCCTAGGTCTTTTATCACTCTTGGTTTACTTTTCAATAAAAATGACAAGATTCAAATAACTTAGGGCCTTTTGCAATGGAAATAGTCAGAAAGTGGCCAGAGATGCCTCATGGTTTATGACTGATCTCACTGAATAGTCACGCCCTGAGTCCCAAGGGTTGTTCAGTGCCAAGCCTGAACAGCTGCCACCTGGGTTCTGAATTCAGCTGTTCTGATTTTGGATGGTATAAGAGGCAACAGAAAAAGATAGTTTATAAAAGGCCTTAAGAAATCCTTTTCAATTAGAGGTGTGGTGTTTTCAAAATTACCCTGTTTTCTGAGTGAGCTCAGCTCCACCCAGAGGAGAGAGAAGTCTGTAAACAGCCAGAGAAATGACTTTTAAAAGCTCTGCATATAAAAATACAGAAGAAGGAAGCTGGAGAAGGAAGCTGATGCTTCTATCTTTACCCTTGGGTAGTGTTTATATGAAGCGGGCAACATCCAGTTATAAGCTCAGTCAGCAAACTCCTAGAATGTACCTAAGGTATACCAGGCCATCCCTTATAATGAATCTCTGAGGGGTCCTCTCTCGTCTCTTGAATTCTTGTTCCTACCCCAGCTGAGAGAAAATCTGTGGCTCATTTAGTTATAATCTTAGTCACAATTAGCAACAGAAGCAAATACAAATGTTACCCATTTGGCGTTCTCTGCCAAGTAGAGAAAAGAGTTAGCATCTGGGCATATAATTTTGATATACCCAAATATCCAAAAAGACCTCAGGGGCCAGGAGATGAAGAAATACTCATTATCTTTTCCTGAACTGTCTCCTGGACCTCCTTAGGTACTAGATAAACTGATTATTGTATAGGTCTTTCATGAGAAAACTGCTGTAATGCCAGAAGACTATTATGGAAGAGAATAAATCATGGAAAGTTGGAGCTGAAAAAAATATTTAAAATTATCTCATTCAGTGGTTCTTGTTGATAGTTGTATATTAGAATCATCTGAGGAATTATACAAAATACTAATACCAAACTCTAGAAGAGATTCTAATTCGATTGTTGGTAGTTAAAGGAAAGGATAAATGTGATTAATTAATCAAAGTAAGAAATGCATTAATAAGTGATAAATGTGTAAATTAAATACTTCTTGAAAGTTAGAATCAAAAAGCAAATATTTTGAAGTATGATCTTGATTTGCTCCTTTTTTTTGGTGTTCTGAGCATCTGATTTCCAATGTGGGGTGGGGGTTTCCCATACCACCAGCATTCTCTGTGGATATCTACTGAGTGTCCTACCTTTAATTTAATTCTGATACTTCACGTGGAGATAGCATCAGATTTGGCAGGTTAAGGGTTCAGTCCCACAAGAATGCCCCCTCTCCCATCCCTCTTCAGACACCAGTTGCAATTTTAGGTTGTTACCAGAGCTTCTGACCTACCAGCTATAAAGCATATGTTCCCATGACCTCTTCCTTCCTTGAGTTCAATTAATTTGCTAGAGTAGCTCAGAGAACTAAGAAAAATATTTTACTTACTGGATCACAGGTTTATCATACAAGGATGTATCTCAGGAAGAGCCAAATGGAAGAGATGCATAGGGTAAGGTGTGGGAAAAGGGAGTGTAGTTTCCATGCCTTCTCCATTCTCCTCAAATCTCCCCCTCGTTGACCAGCTGGAAGCTCTCTGAACCCAGTTCTTTCAGGTTTTTATATAGGCTTCGTTACATAGCATGATTGATTAAATCATTGGCTATTTAACCCTCAGGCCTTCTCCCCTCCCTGGAAGTCTAGGGATGGGACTGAAAGGTCCAAACTTCTAATCACATGGTTGGTTCTCCTGGAAACCGGTTCCATACTTAAGGGGGGTCAAAAAGTCACTCTTTAATATGAGACACCTTTGTTGCTCTCATCATTTAGGAAATTCCTAGAGTTTTAAGAGCTGTTCCAGAAAAGGGATGAAAACCAAATATATATTTCTAATTATAAATCACAATATCATACTCTTATACCCCACTTTGTGAATTATACATCGCAATCAATCAAACAAATAAAAATTAAATAGTAGCTCAAAGGTAATCTCTGAAGATACCATTAAAAAATTAATGTTGGTTTTAAAAATATGTGCATTGATTCTTTGATATTCCTGGGGTGGAGTCTAATTTCCCTTCCTTTGAATGTGGGTTGATTTAGTAAGTTGCTTCTAACCAATAGAATAAAGTTGAAGTTGTGTGTGACTTTTGAGACTAAGTCATAAAAAGTCACTATGGTGCTCTCTTTCTCTCATCACTTGCTCTACAAATTCATAAAAAATTCCAGTTAAGGTAATTGATTAATCATTATGCAAGATTCCTATTTCAGGATTTAATGCTAAGATTGTTCTAATCATTGTATTGCTGTATATTGTGTTTTTCTTGAACTATGCCAGCAATAGGTCATTACTCTCCATTTTTATGAACTGATCTAGCCCCTGCCAAAGTTGTTTGCAATAGACGTTAAAAACCTGATTCAAACTCAGACAACCTGATATCCATATGCAGGAATTAAAAACTGGGACTTGGGTGAGGTACTCTCTCAAATGAAGGATATATTGTCAGCCACATTTTCTTTCATATCAGCCTGGGAAGCAAAGAAATCTAGTCTGGAGACAGAGCAGGTAGGAAGGTGAGGAGGACAGAGAGAGGGGACAGGGAGAGATAACTGTTGTATGACCTGTAATTTTATAACAGTAAATTTCCCCTTATCCTTGAAGCTGATTGCAGGTGGATCTTTTCTGCAACCAAAAGAATCTAAATATTACACTATTCATAACTTTACAGGTTAGACTGTTAACATTAAAAATAATTTGAAAGTTGTCTGTTTCATGTTATAATAAGGTTCCAATGGCAAAGCATCTATTCTTTTGCACTTGAAATAATTTTCTTTTTCCTAAATTGAATAACTTCTCAGAGAAATGGTAGAATAGAATTTATAAACATCTGTCTAGCTCATGTTATCGATTATTTGTGTAAAATTTTATTTTATTATTCACACAAGATTTTTTTCTTATCCTTTGGAAGAAAATAATCTATGATTTCCTGTAAGTAAAAGAGCCAGGGAAAATATTTTATTCTTATTAAAGTTGTTTCTTCACTTTTAATTATAATACCTACTATTACCCCATCCAGCCAAGAAAAATCTGATTTCATGTAAGGCTTTAGAATAATTTTGATTTAAAAAGTTTCAACAGTAAGTCAATTTAAATCAAAAGGACAGTCATACTGCCATTAGTCATTGAAGATATTTAAAGAAATTATTAAGATAAACTTAAAAAAATATTTTCAAAACTACAAAATGCCCTATAAAGAAAATGTACCATTATTATAATTAAGTCAAATAGAAACATTATTATTTTACTGTATATGATTGATTGACTGGATATAAGCAATGACTAAGAGATCCAGCAATATCTCCCTCTATTTCTCTAGCAATGTTTGAATGAGGTCTTTTCATCATGGGTTTTTTGTTTGTTGTTTCTGAGGAAGAAAAATATCTGGTTTAGTAGTGATATCTAGTATAAGAGATTGCTTTTCAGAATATTTCAGCTCATCTTTGAGTCATTGACCTCAGGTCTGAGAACTACAAGATGTTTCCTCATGCAGTTTGTTCTTTAGAGCAGTTCTCTGTCATACCTCCAGTTTCTATCCTTAGGCTATCTGCTCTGGCGCCGAGAATTTGTCTCTTCATCTCAGGGAATTTTGAAAGACTGTAAACATGTATCAGAGTATCAAAAATTATTGTGTTAGTCTTTTATGAAACACGTAAGTTCTTACTTCAGCTTCTGTCTTCTCTAGAATTTTTATTGTTGCCATGTTTTCCCATACTCTCAATCAAAACTGTTTTCCTATTTCCCTCACTTACTAATGGCTTCATCATTTCCTAGTAAACCTATCTTTGAAACCTCAGCAGTTAGCAGTGGCTCTCCCTCTTGCCTTTGTTGCTGACATTTAGATTTTCTGCATATGAAAAAATTTTAAATCAGTCTCTTACTTTTCATTCCTATTTGCTATGAGTTTAATCTTTCTTTCCCTCTTGCTCAAACATTCCATTAACCTGCTAACCAGTTCTCCACAGCTTTTGACTATATACCATTGCCATATTAAATTATTTTTCTCATTTATTATTTATTTTTTATGAAATTTATCAGGGTGACAGTGGTCAATAAAGTTATATAGGTTAAGTGTACAATTCAATAACATGTTATATGTATATTGCATTGTGTGTTCACCACCCAAAGTTAAATTTCCTTTCATCACCATATATTTGACCCCCTTTACCCTTGTCTACTGCCTTCTCTCCTCCCCCATCTCTCTGGTAACCACTAAACTCCTGTTCATGTCCATGAGTCTCTTTGTCTTGTTCGTTTGTTGCTTTCAGTTTCATATCCCACATATGAGCGAAGTCATCTGGTTCCCAACTTTTTGTCTGATTTATCTTGCTTAGCATGATAATCTCAAGATACATCCATATTGTCGCAAGTGACAGTATTTCATCTTTTCTTATGGCTAATATTCCATTGTATATCTGTACCACATCTTTATCCAATCATCTATTGAAGGGCACTTTAGTTGTTTCCATGTCTTTACTGTTGCCATTTTGTTTCTTATACTTAGTATTAATGGTTTCTTATGATAGCTGGTGATGATTCTATTGGCTTATTTCTCCCTTATTTTTTTATTCCTTACAAACATTAAAGGATCAATAAAATCGAGGCAAATATATTATCTTTGAAGGCATTTGATTCTTACTGGAATGTGAGGTAAAGGAAGTTGGCAGGAAGTAATTTACTGAAATTGTGGGAAGAATAGTTCTGGGTGAGTTAAAACGATAATGCCAGAGAGGTAAGACAGAGAGGACAATAGGGTGGCTGGGATGGTATGAGTATGTGCATAAAAATATGCCCTAGATATGGGTTGGTCATCTGAGATGATGTGATTGTGGAGAGAACTAAGGGTCTTTATGTGGTAGAGGCTGTTGATGTTCACCTCTTGCATCTAGATAGAGCCAAGTGACCAAGTCCTGGCCGAGGAGTTTCTAGTTCTGATCACGACATATTCCATGAAAGCTTCTACTCTTTCTTTCCCAGGCCATCCTGCTAAAAATAAAAGATTCTGAGGGTCTAAAAGATGATGTTACCACAGAATAGAAGGAGATGGGTCTCCTAAATCATTGCTTAAAGAAAAAGTATATTGGACTTTGCATTATAAGTAAACTTGAATTATGTTAAGCCATTAAAAATTAATGTTTATTATAATAGCTAGTATTTATTATCCTAATATAATATCTCTTTGGATCTGATGTCTTCAATGTTGTCACAGTAAGAGAATAAAGAAAGGAATAAAGAAGCAGGAAAATATTATTCAGAGAAGATATTCTGGCAGGGTGCGGGGTGGGGTGGGGAGGAACAGGAGAAAACAGATGGCATTGGGTATGGAGGGCCTCCTGAGATAGAAAACATTTTTTGGATGTACTGATCTAATTTTAGAACTAAGCAGGATACCTGTAATTGGACCTTGATTTGTATAAAAGTAGACTGAAATATTTTCGATAACTGTAACTAACGAATATGTTTTATACAAATGTAATAAATTAAATGTATTTGAAAATATAAAATAGAAAAAACCAGAGATCAATCATCAAGTTCCTAAATGTCTGAAAAAAGATTAAAAAAAATACTGAAGTATGGTACATGTATTTCAAAATACTATGGGGAGAAATAGGAGAGGCCAGAAGCCCTGTGCTTGCTGAGTGGAGGGTGCTGTGAGGTTGGGCAGTGTATGTGGAGAATGTTTGGATTGCATGCAGTTAAATATGAAGCATGCTGGGTCTGGGAGTCCAGACAAAGTGGCGAGAGAGGACTAGTTTTTCCCTTTGCTTTTTAGTACTTAAAAATTAAAGGATCGGTTTCTGTGCAACAGAAGAAACATTTAGTGATTAGATTTGGAAGTTATCTGAAATCACCGACTACCTTAAGAGGAAAAATTTAAAGCTAAAATTTCCTTTGAAATACAGCATAGCTTTTTTTTTTTTCCTGAAATATGGAATCCAAAATTCTGAAATACTCCAAATCTTCACTCTTCAGGGAATGATTCATTTATGACTATCAAATTATGTCATTGTCTTTAAAATATATTAACGTTGCGGCACCCATTGATTGGGATAAAAGTGCTCCTTTGTCCCTTCTATAAACTACCAGTGACAGATAAGGCTTTTTTTCCTTTTCTCTCTTCTTTTCTGTGTCAAAATTAGAGATTTCCTCAGGTTGAGAGGGAAATCTAAGAGTTTACAGATAGAGATTCCTCAGGCTTTAACACCCACAGCTACAGTGGTCTTGAGGTTCAGATAAGTCACTGTGAGTCAATCACTATGTTCACCTAATATCATCTATGAAACGAATTATAAAAATGGGTCATTTCCACCAGGAACAGGATGCCGAAAGTCTTCAGGCTCTAAAAATCTCACCAGCCAGGTGTGATAGTGGGTGGAGGAGAGCATAGAGGATTTCTGTGGGATTAGGTAGAGCATAGAGGATTTCTGTGGGATTTTACAATGATGGATTATGCCATTATATATTTGTCCGAACTCATAGAATTACAATACTGAGTGAACCCTAATGTAAACATTTGATGATTTTAATGTGTCAATGTAGGTTCATCAGTCATAACAAAGTGAGTAATGGTAATATACAGAGAAGGCTATGCATGTCTGAGGGCAGGGAGTATATGCGAAATCTCTGTACCTCCTCTCAATTTTGTTGTCAATTTAATTAAAAGTGCTCTAAAAATTTATCTCAAAAAATTTTTATTAGTTATGATTGTTCACTGGAAGTTGACTGAGCATAAAAAAAGGGTGTCTTAAACACCATCTGTTTTAAATTCAGGGCTCAAACAATTTCCAACAAACTATAAATTTTTTCCGATTTCAAAGATAACACATGTTCTTTGTAAGAAACTTGAAAAACACAGAAAAGCCAAAGAAGAAATTATAAATCTCTGAACACTATTATCTTGTTATATACATGTATTATATATTTGTGTGTGAAGGTGTGTGTAAATATATATGTATATTATCAACATAATATATAAATGCATGTTATATATTTATATACATGTAATATATATACATATTTTTGTATTTATATTATAAATTTATATATGTAAATATGTAGAATTTTATTATACGTATTTTTGTTAGCTATAAACTTTGGCTGAATTATAAGTTATCTCATTTGTTCATTAATATTTTTAAGACACTCTAAAAATATTCTCTTTCAAGTGACTTCAGAAGAGCTTTTTTCCCCACATTTATTTCATTCTCCAAATAATTTGTACCATAGAAGAGCATGTATACTTTTGTAAACTTCTAATGTTACCGCTGTCATATTTTTCCTTAAAATGAGTTATATTCTCTTTGAAATGAAGCTTTAAAGTTATTAGGGAGATTTGTGAACTATAACCTATCAACATCATCAAAAGAGGCTTATTAAATCTTTTATCACTTGTACTTCTTTGCATGCCATGATTCCATGTACTGCCATTGGGGGGTCACTGTAGAAGCTGTATTTTAAAAAGTCTACCTATTTTGTAACAAATTTAATAATTTGGGCCATTGTCTATGATTCTTTTACAGTTCTTGAAGGGTCAGTTATTGCTTAAGGAGAATCCATGGTCTCTCTGTTTTTCTTATAATGAAAATGATAAATGATGAACTATTTTAATGGTTTCTTTTCATTGGAAATCTTGGCACTCTAAAAATCTATTTATAAATAAGGCTCACATAAGTCACTTGTAAGTATGTGATGACATGCTGAGCTTAATTTTTACTTTGCCTTGAAGCAGGCAGAGTGTGAGCAAGTCCTTTCTCTGCTTCACGTTACACAGTTTAGTTCTACACAGAAAGCAACTATTTATTGTTCATTCCAAAAGCCATACAGGCAGGGCCTTGGGCTCTACAGATTAGACCACACAAGGACCAGTATCAAGCTGAAGAAATGCATGAAATTTATTATATTTCCAATTGGCATTTTTCTATTCTGAAGGTCTAAGTATTCAGCAACCATGCTAATAAGAAGGTGTGGATGCTAAGAGAAGTACACATCACTAAAGCTGAAAAGCTTGTCATCGTTAAAGAGTTTCTAATTTGTGGTCATGATCTAAATCTTGGGAAGAATGGTTGTTCTCCAAGAAGAACAAAGCTGGTCAAATAGTTTAAATGCAGAAAATGAAGGAAACTTGTAATTCCAAGTGGACAAACTTGTATTCCAGAGAGAGCAAAAATTAAAATCTACTGAACTTTGCCTATAGACTTCCATGGTTGGATGAGATGGGAGCATATAATCTCAAGTATAGTACTGAGAAACAAAGGTATATGTTTTGTTAATAGAAAATTAACAAAAAAAGCTACTCTCTTTGTAGCAATGAAGCAGCATCTAAAATTTTTTACGTGGAATCATGGCATGCTAAACCTCATGGAGTTTTAAAAAAAACATTGGGTGTTTGCAAAGGAAGCTTTCCAGAGTAATCATTTAGTGATAATGCTGTTTCTTAGTAAGATCACCTGTAGTGAAATAGGCAGACATTAATCTAGAGTGGTACTGTTTTCCAATCTCTTAGTATTTTGTATTCCAAATTTGTTATGTATTTTAAAGTACTTATTTCTTTTACACCTTGACTTAAATATATGTATTGCAAAAGAAATCCAATTTATCTTGTCTTTAAGGCATGTTCAAGTCTCACTTCATTTCTCATAACTGCATCTACTTGTGACCCTTCAAAAACAATTTCTCTCCCTGAATAGGACTCATTCCTTCTATTATTTGTTCTTAATATTAAGCCTATTATGAACATCTAGTATATGTCCTATACATTTTTCTTGAGTTGCAGAGGTCAGAATTGGTCATATTTATTTGTATAAGTTCCTCTGTTTCATACCCAGGAAAGTAATTGCCTTTTTAGGGTTTCCTAGTTATCATCAGGGTCTACTAGTCTAAATTTCAAAGGAAACTGAGCACTGTGTAGAAGAAATATATTTTTGATGAATAACTAGACTTGTTAACTTCTTAACTCCTAACAAGAACTTTAGATTACTTACGGTTTTTAGGTTTTGTATTTATGAGAAAGAGAGAGGAAGATAACAAAATCCTCCTGAGCTGCAGGGAAGGGAAAAAGGTTCATGCCATCCTGCCTCTTGCCTCTGTCTCATACAATAATTCACTCACATATAGAAAGAACTTTCTACCACCTTGGCCACAAATACCAATTGCACTGAGAACACTTATAGTTGAGTTTCTTTCTACCACATCCATGTTGAAAATACATTTACTTTGCTAGTAAAAATCCTATAAGGCAGAAAATGTCAACAGCTCTCTGCTCTTTTATGGCAGAAACAGAGCTGGTATTTTAAAAATGATTTTCTAGAAGTTCAGTATTGAATATATAACCTATATTTTAACACTTGATGGGGAGAACATAGGTGGGAATTGTGTGAAGAAAATAATAATCTGGTATTTCCAGAAACAGAGTGGAAGGGTTGTGTATAAAAACTACTTCTGGGAGGTGTGAAGAACATGATGATCATTTTGATTCTTTTCTAAAGTTCTGACCAGGATCAGCACCCAGAAGTGGGGCTTGCCCTGTTCTTAAATGTCTCCCAGCACCTGATGCCCAAACCTAATGCTGGCAAGGGAGGGGAGGGGAGAAATTCTGCTGTGCTGCCCATCTCCAAACTCCACCTGTTCTCTGAGGAGAGAGGACCTTACTCTCCATGAATAATTTAGTGTGACTGAATACTCTAACAGCACCTCTACTCCTGGGGCTATTCCAATCTCGGTGTCAAAGAAGTGTGTATTTGTCATTTCACGGTTAATTCATTATGCCTGTACTAAATAAACTTGAAATAACAGTCTGCATTGTAACACTTGAACCTCGATAACATGTAATTTCTATTCTTAGCGAGCCAAGGGAATAAGACTAATTGTACTCTGAAAGTAAGAAATAAATATCTAGTCTACAGCCATGCTACCCTGAACAAGCCTGATCCTGTCTGATCTTGGAAGTTAAGCAAGGTCGGGCCTGGTTAGTACTTGGATGGGAGACCACCTAGGAAGACCAGGTGCTGTAGAAGTAAAATATAAAAAAATAAGGGATTGTAAGCTGACAAGGTCCTTGCAATCTATGAGGTCAACCAAGGGTTGCCTCACCTAAAAAATAAAAAATAAAAAAAATAAATAAAATAAAAAGAAATAAATATCTATAAGATTATGTTAGTGTCTCCAAGTTTCAGAAAAACACACCATCATCTTCATAACTGAGCAGTGCCTCTATTTCATGCTGTTACGAACTGCTTATTGATGAGAGTCAAGACCTTCCCACACTGTGAATTCTCAGTGTGGATAGATATGGGACAACCCAAAAGATTATGAGTCAAAAGTCATTGCTTCTTGCCAATCTCTAAGATAAGGACTGAACTGTGGAAAGGA
>NW_006436298.1:21324912-21367231 GCF_000325575.1 Pteropus alecto | reverse complement strand
GGATTGTAAGCTGACAAGGTCCTTGCAATCTATGAGGTCAACCAAGGGTTGCCTCACCTAAAAAATAAAAAATAAAAAAATAAATAAAATAAAAAGAAATAAATATCTATAAGATTAATTGTTAGTGTCCAAGTTTAAGAAAAACACACCATCATCTTCATAACTGAGCAGTGCCTCTATTTCATGCTGTTACGAACTGCTTATTGATGAGAGTCAAGACCTTCCCACACTGTGAATTCTCAGTGTGGATAGATATGGGACAACCCAAAAGATTATGAGTCAAAAGTCATTGCTTCTTGCCAATCTCTAAGATAAGGACTGAACTGTGGAAAGTAGACTTTCTTTCTGGCAAAGGACAAAAATATAATTTGCTAACAAGGTTGCTTGATCACTAGTCTTCACTTGCAAATGCTGGCACTGCATGAAGAAGGAAGTTCAAACAATTCAAAAAATGTTTTTCAGTCTTTCCTGGAACTCCTAATAACCTTTCACAGAACCCCTAATGACATCTTGCTATTGAACCCACACTAGACTGTAAGCTTGTGAAGAGTGGGAACTACATTTTATTTGTTTTGGCATCCTAAGTACCTAGCACAATACCTGGAACAAAATGCCCAATAAATTATTTATTGAACTAAAAAAAAATTCTTTATCCTGAAACCTATCCACTGGACCACCAGATTGCTAAAAAAAATTCTTTATCCTACTAGCTAAATTAGAGCATAATTTTTCTTGATCTTTCATAGATTCAGTTACAGACATCTTGCCTTTAAAATTCCAAATTAATAGAAATTATTGAATAAATCAGATGCCATGTCATCTCCATGTTACCAAACAGCTTTCATTTTCAAAGCTATAATTTGTTGAATTATGTCTGTAAGTCATTCTCTTCCTAGTTATTCAAAGAGTCTTGAAAACCACTGAAGACCTGTGAAAAACTTATCTTCATTTTGGCAGTAGTCTGTACAACAAGTTTCAAACTAGGATAGTATTCTAAGGATTACTGACCAAGGGGGGAGACCAAACACACAGAGTAAATAGACAACAAAAGAAGATATTTACTCCATATATTTCATTATTATCCACAACCTGTTAGTCATAAGGGCTTTGTTTGGAAAATTACATATGCATGAGTATTTTGTAACCAAAGGGTTATAATCTATAATCTCTTATACTTATCTGGATAAAAATCTTTTCATAGGCTTCAAGAGCAAGAAATTCCTTCTCCATGCAAACCCAGCACTTACAGTGAAGAATAGTGATCAAGCATTCCTGTCAGCAAATTAATTTTTAAAAATTTTATTGTGGTAAGAAAACTTAACATGAGATTTACCCTCCTAACAAAATTTTAAGTTTACAATACATTATTGTTGACTATAGGTACAATGTTGCACAACATATCTCTAGAACTTACTCATCTTGCTTAAATGAAACTTTATGCCCATTGATTAGTAACTTCCCATTTCTCCCTTTCCTCAGCCCCAGGCAACCACCTTCCACTCTCCGATTATATAAATATGACTATTTTAGATACCTCATATAAGTGGAATTATGCAGTATTTGTCTTTCTGTCACTGGCTTATTTCACTTATCAATAGAGTAAAAAGGTGACCTATGGAATGAAATGGGAGAAGATAATTGCAAACCTCTATCTGATAAGAAGTTAATCTCTAAAATATATGGCACTCCAACAATTCAATAGCAAAAAACCCTAATAACCTGATTAAAAAATGGGCTTGAATAGACACTTCTCCAAACAAGACATACAATGGCCAACAGGTATATAAAAAATGCTCATTGTCAGTAGTCATCAGAAAATGCAAATCAAAATTAGGAGATATCATCTCAAACCTGCCAGGATGACTATTGTCAAAAACCAAAAGATAGCAAGTGTTGGTGAGGATGTGGAAAAACTGGGAACCCTCGTACACTTCGGCTGGAATGCAAAACTGCAGCTGCTACAGAAAACATTCGGAGGTTCTTCAAAAATAAAAATAAAAAATAGAACTACCATATGATCCAACGATCTCACTTCTTGGTATTTATCCAAAATAACTGAAATCAGGAGCTAAAAGAGGTATCAGCACTTTCATGCTGTTCATTGCAGCATTATTCACAATAGCCAAGATAAGGAAACAATCCAAATGCCCATTAACAGATAAATGGCTAGAGAAAATGTGGTATATACATACAATGGAATGCTATTCAGCTTTAAAAAAAATAAAGAAATTATGCAATATGACCACATGGATGAACCTTGAGGATAAAGATGATATTTAAAAAGAGGACACCACCCATTTACTATATAATACCATAATGCCCCTGATGGTTCTTGAGCACCCTTCTTATTTGTTTTACGGTTCTCTACTACTCTTCTTTCAAGTCTTTTATAAATGATTATACTTTCCTCCAGTAATGTGGCAAAGGTCTTCAAAATGATTTTGATTGATGTACAGAGTAAGAATGTATACTGAGGCAAGATGATGACCAGTTTCATACACTTCATTAATCAGCTTTTCAAAATATTTTTTAATCATTCATTGTAAACTGTAATAGAAATTATCATGATGTTGTTTCTCTCTCTCTTACACACACACACCCTAATCTTTGAAATATAATCATACTCCAAATTCAAAATAAGTGATGCTCAAATGATTTGCATTGTTTCTTTTCTTCATTAGTGTTACAAAACAAATGCTATCAGTTCATTCCTAATTAAAAAAAAAAATAAAGTGTGATTTTTCTCATAAACCCTTAAAGGATTATCATAGGCAAAAAGTACAGTTTATCTTGCTTAAATTTCAATCATTTTACCTATTAGGAAAGTGATTACTTATGTTTTCTCACAGGACTAAAATGCTATTTTATGTACTGAAAGTGCTAACAATTTCCTTGAGCTGAGTTATTTGTAGGGACTTCAGCTCTCGTAGCACAGTCAAAGCTGTGAGACTCAGCTGCTGAGTCCCTGGCAGGGGCTGGGCTGGAAACTAAACTAAGTTTCCTGTAGTTCTCCCAGGGTCATGGAACAGTATTAGATAACTGCATCCCATTGTTATATATGATGGAAAACAGGGTTATTCTTCATTTGCTGCTTCTCCTGAAGCCATGTAATTTACTTAAAAGATGTTTATTAATCATACATCAAGCATTAGTGAATATCTGAGTTGTTTCTAATATGTTCCTTGTTAAACTTATACTTTATTGATTTAAACCAGTCAGTCAAAAAGACTAGTTGAAGATAATGAAAGAGTTCCTAGCCTTAGTCACTTTGTCTATTTTTTAAATGCTAATTATGGACAATGTGGCCCTTCTGTGTGCATCCTGCTAGAGAAGCACTAGGGAGACTGGGTTCGTGCCATTAACAATTAAAAGGACATAGGACACATAAAAATGCCCTTGATGCCTTCTCTGTTCTCACCCAGGTCAGGCTACTTAGAGGAGATCCAGTCTGGCATCCAGCTGCTTGGAAAAGGTCAGCACCATTTACTTATCTGATTGAGATCTACCCTCAAAGAGATCTATTCAGAGGCCTTCAGGCTAAACTCAAGGAGAATCTTAAGTGCAGGAAAAAAAAAGTGAAATTGTTCCATAGATGTGTTCCTAAATAGCATTTTCTTTTTCCAGTAATACCTCCATTATATGTTCAAACTTCTCTGATCAGATTTGGGAGACATGGAAAATATTGATTAAACTGGCAAACACCTCAAGAGGTTGAAAGCCAACGCAAAGCTGAATTTCTCACGTGAAATTTTTTCTGCATTTTGCTTACTCAGATTTTCATTTGCCTGGTCTCCAATCTTATTAGTAGGAATTCCACGAGCTCCACTGCTAACTCATGCCCCATTTGCGTACCTGTTGCACCTGCATCCGAATTTGGAAAATCCTTTTTTAACATCCTAAACAATAAAAGTTGAAAAAACGCAAACAAAAACAAATTAAAAATTACAAAATACAGAAGTAGAGGCATTGCCCAAAGAAATGTTTGGTGTCTATTGACGGAGAAAAGAAAATGTTATAGAGATGGGGCATACAGAGTTTCTGTTTGGGGTGATGAAAATGTTTTGGAAACAGAGGCAATGGTTGCACGACATTGTGAATGTAATTTATGCCACTGACTTTAAAAATCACATTTAAAAATAATTAAAATAGCAAATTTACCACAATTCAAGAACTCAATATTGTAATACACCAAATATTTTTGAATTACACACTTTAAATGGGTGAGTCACATGGGATGTGAATTATATCTTAATAAAGCTACAAAAATATCATGGAGAAAAAGGGGATCAAATCTCCTGAAAGAGAAAGATCACAGATGAAGTGTTATAGCCCTAGCCTTTGAGTTTTCATTTTTAAGCATTTGATTTGATTTGCTTTTCCTCCAAAGTACTGTGCTTCCCTGGCAGATGTCCCATTTTAATCTATATTGGGAGGAAACAGGATGGCAGAATAATGCTGCTGTTGGAATATGAAGCTTATTTGTTTTAGCACTGTGCCTTCTAAATATCTTGTTTTTTTTTCCTTCCAATATTTAAAAGAATCATGCTGAACAGCGGCAGGAGCTTCTTTTGATTTCTTACCTAGATGGCCTTTTGGAAACCCAGTAACCTGAAATAGATGTTTTCATTATGGCTTCATTAAGGGAAATAATTAATGGATCAAAAATTTTCTCTTAGATAAATTTTAATTTTAATTTTTTCTTGGGACGATAGTGATTTTCTCAAAAATACTTAACAATTCCCAAATAAAAGGTCAAGAAGGCGTCCTTAGGACAAACTTGTTCTGTTCCTAATGATTCTTCTGGAACCTTAGTCAATGAAATCATCATGAACACAATAGTGTTTGTTCTGGGACAGACTTTCTGATTTCTCATTCCAAGACAAAGAAAGACTGAAAAATCCAAACCAAGAAGTATTTCTCCCAAACAAACTGTACTGTTTGAATGATCTTCTTCTTAGCTGTGCTAAAATGTTTGCTGGAGTTATTTTTAACTGGGAACAGAACATTCATTTTGGAAAATGTTCAGTTCTCTAATTTTATAATGAGCAGAAATACATACTTTCGATGAAAGACTATGCAAGCTGCAGTACCCCCGTCAACAGGCAATAAATATTCTGGCTTTTAGGAATGAAAGTCTTCTAGATGCTGTGAAGTCTTGAATCTGGATCACCTGTATCACTGTTGGAAGAAACAGGTTTTTTGATGTCATCAAGACAAGGAGTTTCTTTCTTTGCTCATGCACAACATTTCCTCATAAATCACAAGTCCAGGTAATGCTAAATGGATTCTATTGTTTTTATTATTATTACTTCTATTAAACAATGTTAGCCATGTAGGATGATTAAAAAAACAACTAATATTCTTAGAATATGTACATCCTATTAACTAATATAAACTGATCCCGTCTTTCGATATAGCAGTGAATTTTCAGGGTACACAAAGGTAAGTAGTTTATGTTCCAACACAACAATCATTTTGGGGTTAATCATCCAGTACAATTCTCAGATTCCTATCATATGGCTGCATGTACTTATAGAGTTTTAGCACAAAGCCAATACAAATATAAAACTATCTTCATTCTAATGGTTACTGAGGCGCTAGAGATGGGTGTCGGCGATGGGTATCCTCCTGAGTTCTACAATCTGGGAGTCAGTCAGGGTGCCTCCCTCCTGGCTGCCTTGACCAGACTCATTATCACTGACACTGAGACCAGCACCTATAAGAAAAAAAGAATAAACACAAAAACACCCAACTATTAGTGCAGCGAATTAAGGGTCAAGTTACATTAAGTCAACACATGTTTATTTCTATTATATTAGTAAAAAAATATTTAGAATAAATATCATTAATACCTTAGAATTATAAAACTATAATTTCCATTTAGTAGTTTTTATAAGTAAAAATTAATTTGTAAAGACACAAGTTTGGTTTCTCAATCCTTTTTTTCTGTTTTCACATGGTTGACAGGTATAACTTACTCTCAAGAACAGCATTTCTCAATTTTGGGGCTTATTAAAGTAAAAAAATTCAGGCAGATTATTCAGATTTTCAGTGGGGGCGGGGGTTAGGATTTGCTGTTAGAAAACATATAACCTCCAACCCCACTCAGTGTGGGCAGTGATCCAAGAAGAAAGACATGCACTGGCAACACCTGGTGTCACATCAGCGCCTGGAAGACTCTGGCTCTGAATGACTCAGATCTGATCCCAAGATAAAAATAATTATGCAACACAGTGCCAAAACAGATCCACACAAGAATCCCAAAAAGCTAGCTGTTAATTACAGACAGCACCCAGAATCTCTGTTTTTAGGAAGCTCTACTATTTCAATAATTCAAAAAATTTAACACTATTGCTAGACTAACACCTTATTATTTTCTTCTCTAATGTGCATGGGAACACAAACTCTCATGCACTTGCATGCACTTGCTCTGTATCTCCCTCCCTTCCACCCCCACTTCTCTCTCTCTCTCTCTCTCTCTCTCTCTCTCTCTCTCTCACACACACACACACACACACACACACACACACACAATGGAGATGTGGTCACAGGGCATTTTGCTAGTTTGTATTTGCTTGGCACTAAACAAGAAGGAAAGTGAAAAACCAGTTGCTGGGGAACTGAGACTTCCCTTTCTGTCTGAGATATAGGAAAGGCTATTTGCAGAGTTGGTAATTATGAGAAAACTGTGAATTAGCTTTGTCTTAATCTTTTTGGGATGGAAACAGGAACCCATTAATAATCTTCTTTTAGTAAAACCTTCCCTCTTCTGGGTCTCTGTCCTTCTCACCCACCCTCTCTCTGTTAAAGGCTGCCGTTGAAACCCCACTTCCTCCCTTTGCTTCTGTAACACTGTACAGAATCAGCGGATCAGAGGGTGGCTCATCCCATCCTCTGATCCACTCTTTCGAAGGCTGTTTTCTCTATCAGCTCCTGTTGTTTGATCACTGGAGGCTTTGCCTTCGGCCCTGTTTCAAGGCCTACAAGAGCCACCTGACCCGCTGCCTGCTCTCTAGCCTAATGTCTCACTAGAGTTGCTGATCACTCCCTTTTCACATCATGTTATTACGCTGGCACTGTCTGAGATTCTTTTTATTCCCTAACTTCTTAATCTGTTTGCCTCCAGTCTTCCTATAACTATCAATTCAGGTATCACCTCTGGTGCTCATGAAAACATGATGATTTTTCTAAAATTTCTGACTCCCCTACTGGATTACATCCTTTCTATCTTTTATTGCTAACTCATAGGACAGTGCCCAGCACACTGTGGATGTTCAGTAAATGTTTGTCATATGTATAAACACACTACGCTCTGCATCCTGGCTCTTGAAAATACCTCTTCCATCTTTATTGATCTGTTCCTCTGATCTATTCTGTATTCCACTGCCCCTTCCTGTTCAAGAACAAACATGAGTCCCTATGGCAAACTGCATCAAGTCTGGAACCCTCTGCATTGGCTTTTAAGACACTCTCTAATCTGGCTCTACCCTACCAAATAGACACAGGAGAGCTTTGCCCATAGGAGAGCTTTCTCAAAGTGATCAGGTATCTTGACTGGCCTGATCAAGGCCCATGTCCATACCTTTTCACAAATCAAAACAGGGAGTTGGAGGATGAAATATTTGAAAAGAAAAGTCCTACTTTATACCAGAAAAAGAAATTATTAATCAAATTGCCCTGGTTTGGATGATAAGTTATATGGCATTTCTAAATACAATATATATGTAAGTCATTAAGTAAAATGTGTTAACATATACCCATGAACTCTTTCCTCAAATTAAAAACTAGAATATTGCCAATGACAATGTATTTTTAAAAATTTAGTTTCTATAATTTAAAAATTAATACATTTAACATAAAAAATATTGGATGTTTGGTTTCTTTTACCCTAACCCTAACTCTAAGACAGGGCAACACTGGGTTTGCATTTCTGGATTACACACACACACACACAAAAGCAAAAATATGCATCAGATACTATCCTCTGGTTCGCCACTGATTTTATCCAGCCTTCTTGAATCATTTACGGTATTTGTCTGGCTCCTGAAAGTCACATTTAAGTCTGCCGCCATGTCTTAGAAGAACAAAGGGCCCATGCTTCTCTGCCAGGAAAGCAAGAGAACTGTGCCACTTTGGAAGAACTCAGTGGATTAGTAAGACATTGGCCACTCCATAAGGAGCAGGTGACTGAGCAGGCCCTGAGGCCTGTAGCATCTTGATCTAGGTGAGCAGGAACTAGAGGCTAAGTAACAGTACCGCCCAATATGCGATTAACTATGGAGAAACAAAGGAGACTCCACAATTAGTATCAGGGAAGATGAAGCTTAATGAATGAATCAGTACCAACTCTCTCTGATTTCAGTGTCGGGCCCACTCTAAATCTGATTAGGAACATATAAGCATTTTGCCTACCCTGGGGACAAAGCACACGAGAAGGAAGTTCTGTATTGAAAGCCTGCTGAGCAGACTGTGAGAGAAAGAGCAAACTGGGCTGGAAGGTTAACATGGGGAGCAGGTTCACAAGTGAATGGGTATCACCAGCTTGTTTAGCAGCCTAGACTCTTGGGAGATGTCAGCAAGTTCTAGATATGGCTTTCCCCCATTAAGTTACTACATCTACATGACCCACCTCATCTTCCTTTTCAACTTCTTTCCAGTTGAAATAAATGCATAGTACCCACATCCCAATCCCCAATGAGACTCAGAAAGGACACTTTTATACACAAGTATAACATGGCTGGATTGGGAGCCCAGGTCTCTTGGCCCTTTGTAATTCATTATATGATCTAGGAGAGTATTTTGCAGGAAGTATTCTAAGTTTCTGATAGGTATTTTTTGTGCTTAAGTTTTAAGTAAAAAATTTGAGAAAAATTCAGTAACCATGATAATAGTCACTCTCCTCTTTGGTAGATGGAACAGGCAATGTCAAAGGAACTTCAGGTAATAATTTACATTCATCTAGCATCTCTCTTTTCTTCAACATTTCAACAAGCTTTAGTTACAAAAGGGGTGGTTATTAGTCCCATTTTATGGATGCAGGTACTGAGTGGGGATCAGAGGTGTTTGTTGAGCTGCCCACGTCACACAGAAGGGAAATCACAGAATGAAGATATACACTTGGCCTTCGCCCCCCAAAACAGGATGTTTTCTTCTATACCATACTGCCTCTTGTGGTGGAAGCTCTAATTGTGTCACCTCCTTGTCCTTCATGTTTCAGTGTTTAATCCTATCTATAGGGTAAGTTTTAAGTCCCTTGGCATATATTCAAGCTTCTATCCCATCCTTCCTCACTCAATAATCATGGTGCTGTGAATACTCAGGTGTTACAGAATACATTATGAACATTTAAAATTGTTTTTAAGCATTACAATAAATTGAACCCTCTATATTTGTGGGTCTGTTTTTGATTAGTTTATTCTTTTTTGTTCCTTAGATTCTGCATGTAAGTGAAATAATATGATATTTATCTTTCTCTAACTTATTTCGCTCAGCATAATAACCTCTAGGTCCATCCACTTTATTGCAAATGATAGGATTTCATTTTTTTTATGGCTGAGTAATATTCCATTGATTATACCAAACTATTTTAATATATTTGCCTTTGTTGTTATTTTGCAATATGCAAAAATTGTGCACTAGCACATTGGCCTCAAAAACATAGCTTTGATCATTCTGGAATTCAATTGTAACTGTTAAACAGGAACTTTGAGTCTGCTGACACATTTGTAAATACACGTAAAGAAGTGATGATATTTTCCAATTCAGAAACTGGCTCCCTGGGTTTTCCCTTGATCTTAGTGTAATTAGAAAGAGAATACCTTAGCTAAAGAGTGTCAAGTCTCCTGCTTGCCCCTTGGGAAAATGGTATTCTGACATTAAATTCCCTTTACTGTAGTCAAGTAAAAGTATTCTACCTACTGAGTTAATATAAGTATTTTAGTATGTGTGTTTGAATATATAAAAAAATTTCCCTTATTGAAGATGAGGAGTTCAGAGAGTGATTAAAAGGGCACTGGAAATGGTATCGATGGCTATTTAAAGGTTTAGTCAGTCCCCTATCCTAAAATTTGTACATCCATCTACCCATCCATCCACCTATCCATCTTATATATATTCACAGTTATTGAGATGTATCCTAGTCTTGTGAAACATACGCCCTGGCCGAGGACTAGCTCTTATTCTTATGATGACATGTCCATCTGGCCAACCTTTCCTGCTTCTATATGGAATTTGTGCTTAGGTGGATCGCGCTTCCTACTTTTGTGACTGACCGGCTTATTTGTGCTTATTAACTTCTGTCCCAGCTGTTATATACTAGCTGACACATATTTTAGTGCAGGACTTAGAGAAAGGGAGTACATAGGACAAAACTGATGCAGGTGGTGTAATTCAAAAAGGACAAACAAATCTCTTCCCACCTTGTCCTAACCCAGTGCCTAAAATCTCACAATTAAGATTTTTTTTTCCACTTTAAAGGTGCTCCTTAAGAATTTTCTATTCAAATATAAAAAAAACAGAAAATTCTTTTACCTTCTACCTGTGTTTATAGAGCGCTTTATTATGAATTATTCTAAAGCTAAGATAAGAAAAGTGCTAAAAAGAAGGGGTATTGAATGCCAAAGGCCCATTTTTCTTTTAACTTTCTAGTGTTCCCTAAGGTCAGCTATAGATCTAATACGTGGTGTGAGGCTTGCCAGATAGCCTGGAACACAAGGAGAAATCTGTGGCTGGCTGTTATATATATTCTCAAGGGGAAAATTCTCAGGTGCACTGTAGAAATTATTGAGAAAAAGAAAATCTTCTCGATCTAGGATTATTGAGGTAGAAAGGAAAACAGGAGTTTGCTAGTCCAGTTATTACAGATGAGAAGGTTTGGTTAAGTGACTTAGCTAAAGTTAGTGGTAAATCTGGGAGCTGGCTGCCCACCTCATAATCTAATGCTACACAATGCTTCAGGTCAGTGTCTCTGGAGTTTTATATAAAGCATCTGATCCAGGAACTTCAAATTAGGATTCAAATTGATGTGTGGTACATCAAAGGATACATGGTGGTGTGGGAAGGATAGCTTTAAGGAAATAGAGTATATTCCTAGACCTTAATTTTCATATGCACTCTTTTGCTGAGATTTATTTTTTAACTTTTGATAATTATTTGCCAAAACATTTAATAGTTTGTCATCAGTGACTATTTATTCAACTGTAGACTAATAATAATTATAGTGATAACTTAATACAAAATAAATTTTGACACTACAGTCTTATGGTCTCAAAAATATTTAGGTTTCAATTGATATACACATTTTGTTGAAGAGAAGTATGAGGGGATGAAGATTAAATGAATTTCAAGCATAAAATATATTACATTAGGATAAAATTCTGTAGTGGAAATGACATGGAAATACAGGTTCAAGAAGAAAAGAGAATGATGTAAATTTTCCAACTGTAAAAGAAAGGACTGCTCATATACTTTTAAAATGAAATGAATAACAATGGTATCAAATTGCTATAGAATTTAGACTCCTTTGAATTAATTTAAAATAATACGTAAAATGTTTATTTTAAAACACTAAAATTTTTAATATAGCGAGAATTACATTATTTGATACTATTTAAACTTAGGATGAAAATCTTTACATAAATATATACAAAATGTTATATAGCTTTTCAAAGTTGTTCAGGGGTTCAAATGAAAAAGACAGATCCACTTGACTTGGAATGGCCCATAGTTAAGTTGGACCTAAGATATAGCAAGATTTGCAAATTCAGATGTCACAGAGGACAGGGAAGCCAGCATTAACCTGTAATGCAGGTCTGGTGAGCACTGTACAAAGTAGACAGCTAATGTTCTGTCCAAAGAGGCAGGCTCCAATCAAACAGTGTTGTGCTAGATTTTAAGCACTCCATTACTAGATTTTTTTTTGGAAATAGAAATTCTGGATTTTTACAGGATATCTAAAGTTTTAAATTTTGGTTCAAAAAAAAAAAAAAAAAAAGCCAAAATGTTATGAGGGTCAAACGAAATACCCTGTTGGGCCAAATTTGGCCTGTGTGTCAATTGTAAATTCTGCTGTAGATGGAATGGCATGTGGACTGCTCCTTTGATTTGACCATATGCTAATGATGGAAAGTGTCTAGGGAGTGGTTCTTGATTATTCTAGTATCTTTTCTAAAAATAGAGGGAACCAATGTTAGAGACCATTATCTTAGTCTTAAGTATTTATTACCTAATGGGTTTAGTAAACTCTAAGGAATACTAAATTCAATCTATAAGTAAGAAAGTCATTCCATACATTCCTGAACTACATGCATTTAGTACTTGTTAAACACACACACACACACACACACACACCACTCACATCTAATTTATGCGGCAAGAATTCATTTTGTTTTCTGTGTCATAACACTGGCAACAGACCACTTTGTAGTGTTGGGGACATAATCTTCTCAGAGAATTATTTGTAATCTGAATGCCCCTGTTTTAGTCTTAATGCTAATGAACATTTTATGCAGTTGCACATTCCCTCCTTTGTGAAAGGCTCTTCTTTCTTTAGTTCTCTTTCTCACCATTCTATAGTTTCCTCCCTGAGACTCTTCTATTTACTTTTTAAATGTAGATATTATCTAGAATGTTCTTGTTTCCTTTCCTTTCTCTTGTTTTCTCTTTTTCCCTTACTCTTCCCTTCCTCATCTCTTTTTTTCTTGCTCATCTCTTTCTTTCCACTCCCCCAGATCAAATTTATCTGCTTCAAATATAATCTCTGCACTGATTACTTATTTACCCTCTTTTATCCCTCACTTCTACCCTTGACCTATGGATGTTGCCGTTTTCCCCTTAAGAACTGGATCTCTAAAGGGGGGGAGTCTCCTTCCACATGTTCATGGCATGTACCTGGGGCCTGGCACCCCCAGCACACTCGGGGGGCCTGGTACACCCAGGGCCTGGCGCACCCAGGGTATGGTCCGTGGCTCCACCTGGGGCGCAAACCCAGGACCTTCTGCGTGTAAAGCGGATGTGCTAACCAACTACACTATGGAGCCACTCCTTGCACTGATGCATTTAAATCAATATCTGTAACTCTGATCCCTCATCCAAGATCCTTCAAACCTGAATGTTTAAGAGCCGCCAGACCTAACGATCAATATGTCCAAATCTGAACTCGCTTCCCCCTGCAAACAAATAAATAAACAAATGCTCCGTACAGCTCCTTAGTCACTTGGTGAGAAGCATGAGCCCTTGCCAACTGTCTTCTCAGTGTTCCTCCTGTGTTCATCTTCTTTTATTTCCATTCCTCTACTGATTAATATGTCCAAATCTGAATATAGTTTCCCAAAGATACTGAGTCAGGGGATCCTCCCATTAAGGATGACTGTGAATATCTGAAGGAGGTGTGTTCCTGAAATCCAGTTGGAGGAACTACAACAATGCAGGTAAACTACCTTTCAGGCCTTTCTCCCCCTGCCTGGCTCCACTGACCCCCCGCCCCAGCCACACCACAGCGCTTCTTCTTGCCAACCAGGCCATGCACCCTGGGCTCAGGCTAATTCTACTCCCTCAGTCTGTAATGCCTTTCCTCCACTCTTTACCTATCCAAAACCTACACATTTTTCAAGAATCAATTGAGAGGGCTTTAAAAAAATTTCCTTGATCAATAATTAATAACTCTTTCTCATTGCTTATTTTACTCTTCCTTATGTCATGGTTGTGTGAATGCCTATTTTTCCAAGCAAACTCTAAGTTTCCGATTAATTAATTAATATAGGAATACACACACATAATAGTAAAATGTACTTTTGAATAATTATTTCAACAGGTTCTTCTGAGCATGGACATATCTTCTTGCTTGACTGTACATCTAGAAATGAAAAGTTCACTGAAATTTTCATAACAGTAACAGTTCAACATTATTCTGAGGAAAAAAAAAGAAAAAACTACATATTTGATTTGAAAACAACTATTCATTGGGGTCACAGGTTTAGTGGGGTTGAACTTATAGGAAGAGTCAATGAAATACTATATGTGATGGCATTTTGAAAACTGTAGAACTACACGTGGCCTATTATGTTGCCTTTGAAAGTTTCTGCTTTAAAGATACTCCATAAGAAGGTCTCTTTGGCATATCAGAGGCAAAACCCTCTTAATGAAATCCCTACCAGGTTGACTTACAACACTGAACATTTTAAGTAGTAGCCTGATGTTCTAGAAAGATTCCAGGATAGAAATATTTACATTTAGTTAAGAGTATGCTTTTTTTTTCTTAAAAACAAATTATAAATTATTTTTAGTTTGTGTTACATTTGGTGCCAAGAACAAAATATCCTAGAGTTGGGCTGGGATTAGAAATAGGTCATGAGAATCAGGATGTACTAAGGGTGACTGATTGTACTTCTGCAGTTTCATGCGAAGAAGATACAAACTGTAGCACAGCAAGAGTGCCTACTTTTAACGTAGTTTGTGGTTCCATACATACCAGTTTTTAATGCAAATATCAAGTCATCAAACTCCTGGGACTCTTCATCAGCTATTAGTGACCCTTGGCCATATCCTCCGGAGGAAGGGAATGTGGCGCCATTTTGTGGACTTGGCTTTAAGTCAGGACTGGCCTGACTGGCTTGCTGGAAGGATCCTCTCTCCCAGTCAGGTGGCACCTTTTTGGATTGGAGTGGGGAGAAAAGGAAACCATAAAATGAATATATACCTATTTACTCTGGAACCTACAGAAAAAAATTGTATCTGCATTTCATTACACAGAGCAAGTGAAAAGGATCTGTTTAGAATTAAGACCCTTAATTGTACCTTTGTTCCTTAAAAAAGTATGTTTCTCCCTGAGACAATCTAATCTGGTGATTCTAAATGATTTCTCTATTAAAATTAGTTGTAGATTTCTAAACTGTCATGTGTGAGAAAAAAATTATTTTTAACCCTATCAATAAATATATATTTTGTAGAATATGTGCAAAGAAAACTGTTAAAAAATATAAGAACTGGGGAAGAACCCTCTTAATCTTTAATCTAAGATACAACATAGAATTTTAAATATAGTAGCTACCTAGGAGGACACAATGAATTGAAAAAAAAAAAAGATTCTCTGATAGCTCTAAATTCCCCCTTTTTAGAAAATTAAATGATAAAAAAGATAGGCCTATCCTAAAATAATTCAATATATTTACTTCCCTCTTGGTTACTGGTAAACAATCCCTTAATCCCTTCTTTCCTAAAGCTTTCCTTTCTCTGAATGACTTTCTAGAATGTCTCTGACAGTCACTCACTGACTGCTGGATCAAGGCCAATTCTAAGCCTCTGAGGAATGCAGAGCACACTTTAGGGTATGCCACTGTGCAACTCCCCAAATGAACATTCAAGTAGTGGCCCGAGCCCAGGAACTGAACTATCACAGCTGCTGCTTCCCAGGATAAGGTTTTCTGAGCCACTGCAGGGATGCCTCATCTGAGAAGAGTGGCCTAACTACAGAAATAAATTTGCAAGAAGACAAACCTTAAAAAATTTTACTAAGAATTTGAACATCTAGACCAGTACTGTTCAACAGAACTTTCTGTGATGATACAAATATTTGACATTTGCATTCTCCATTATGGTAGCTGCCAGACACATGTGGCTTTTGAGCACTTGAACGTGTCCAGGGTGACTGAGGAATGTAATTTTTAAGGTTATTTAATTTTAGTTAGTTTAAATTTAAATTGCCACACATTGCTAATGGCTATTGCACCGAATAGTTCAGGTCTAGGCAAATGCTGAACTGGGTAACTGATGAAAAAATACAAAAGCAATGCTTTTAAAGATTCACTCCTGAATTGCTGATCTTAAAAATATCCATTTCAATCGTTATCAACTTGGATGTGAAAATAATTCAGTTTTA
Source organism: Pteropus alecto (assembly GCF_000325575.1). Lineage (NCBI taxonomy): Eukaryota > Metazoa > Chordata > Mammalia > Chiroptera > Pteropodidae > Pteropus > Pteropus alecto. The sequence goes on along the minus strand of NW_006436298.1, from coordinate 21,351,357 downwards.
AGATCTTTTGGGATATAGAAATGGTATCAGATCTCTTAATATTTGCGAGTACTAAAGACATATTCTGATTTTTAAATATTGCACTTAATTTTGATCATTTACCTTAATTTTAACCTATGAATAAAATTACTTTCTACATTAATATGGAAGAGAAAAAATATCACTAGGCAGGTAGATTATCTGCCTGCCTGCCTGCCTACTTACCTACCTACCTATCTATAAACTGCTTCCTTTTCAGACTGATGCACTTTGATTTCCTGACATTTTTCAAGATGCAAAGACTAGTATAGTTCTCCTTGGCTCTTTAATACAGAGAGGGCAGAATGAGCTTAGTAAGGAATGGCAGACAAACACATCTTAGGCACTGCAGGAATCGTCAGGGACCTGCATACCATCTCTTTCTGGACAAATGTCTTCAGGTATATTTTAAAATCTAGGCAATGGTCCCAGTGCTATGGTGGCATTACTGACAGGTTGGTGGTAATATGATTTAGACATAGGAAACCAATATGATGTGGAAAGAATGCAGAGAGCTATGGGAGGTAGATTTTACAGAGGACATCCTGGATAGATTTTCTAGTAGTGCTGCTGAAGCACTCTTCAAGCCTTTGGTCTAAAATATTTTCTGGTATTTAAATTAAAAAGAGTTTTGGCCTATTTTCTTTTCACTGAGTGTTTGCTGGGATTGAAGTAGTGAGTTGAGATGTGTGAAGGAAGAGAGTTGTGTCAGTATTTTTAGGAAGAACAGTATTTAAAAAAACATTTCTGAAGCAGATTCAGTTACTGCCATGTCAAATTTGGAAGATTTTGAAGAAAGAGATGACTGATTTCCCAGTACAAACTGCTGGTTAGTATATGTCAAAGAGCAGGGAAGAAAATGAATTCAATAATAGGCTTGATACCATAGTAGGCAAATCAAATACCATAGTTTTTTAAAAGATTTAAAAGTCACGTAGCACCATTTAACTTGTACTCTTTATGAGATGGAAAGGCCTTCTATGGGAGAGAGACAGAGATGGCGAAAGAGCAAGAGCAAGGGCAAGGGCAAAGGCAAGGGCAGGCACCTCCTCCATAGCACTGATAAGGTTCTGGGTAGACTTGCTGATTTCCCCTCCAGCAGGAGGCATTCCACTCCCAGGCGTGAAGAAGGCTGTGCTGGGTCCTGGGTGCCCATTCACTTCCACCGTGTAACTGGCCTTCATAGGACAACACGTCTGGTTGTGTAGAATGAAATAGACCACAAAAACATAAAGTCCCTGTCAAAGAAAAAGAACACTAGCATGTAAAGGAAGTCTGCTACCATAGCTGAGGAATAAACACAGTTATAAGCAGAGTGATTTTCTACGAGTGTTCTCCAAATTCTACCCAAAGTTGTGATTTAGAGAACATGTTAGGAGACTAGCAAGAGGGCACTGTAAATTTCTGAATGTCATGAAAAGTTATTCTATGTCATTTGGGAAAACTGCCCTCTCGCTAAGAAATCATTTTTTCTTGGTTAAAACATAAGTAACTGAAATGCAGCCCAACTAAAAAAAAAAAAGAAAAAGAAAAAAAAAAAAAAGAAAACAGAATTGCAGAAGTATATCTGATTAGCTGTGTACATTTTGTTTTAAAAAGCAAATCTCTTGCCTCCAGAAATTACTGTCTTTTCTCAGATTTCACTTATTCTCATTTTCTTCCTAGCAAAATGGCTGAAGTGAGGAACTAAAGCTCCACCCACCTTGTAGGATTCTGGAAGGGCAGCACTAATTAAGCCTTTTGAGTTTATCTATCTATTTCACCCACTTATCTCATTCAGAAATAGAATCACTGGGTAGGGATGCAGAGGAATTCTGTGGATTGCTTAATATTCAGCATGCCTTGCCTCTCAGTAAATGTTACATAAGAACAATAAAGCTATCTTGTGCATTCTTAAAGATCTGCTGGCCCTTTAAATTCTTTTGCAATCTAGTCAAATTCTTGACAATTGCTTGGCTTCCATCACAGATAGCAACTCAAATTTTGTATTTCTGTTCTCAACAGGGCCTACACTGCTTTCCTTCATGATTTCTACAAGGGATCTACTGTATATGTCTAATGGTGCTGCTATAAAGCTTGTTAATTTTGACCTTTACACTCAGCCAATAAAACATGTTAAATTGTGCCTCTTGTATCTTAATCCTGGTGTTTAAATTTGGGAAGCAAATAAGAATCTCCTGAATTACTAAAATTCTTAAATTAATTCACAAAATGAAAGCAATACACTCAACTTATTAAAGAAAAGGAATTAATGTCAAGATTTTTCATAAAACACAAATAAGTATCTTCATACTGTGGAATTTGGATTCTCCCATAGTTTCCAACATTTCTGGGAGTGTAGAAGCAATAAAGTAAATAATATACTTAGCTTGAAATTTACTGGTATAAATAGGAAAAAAAATTATTAGAAAATACACAAGGCATAAGAATTATAACCAACTTTTAATATAAAATGAAATCAGAGGACAGTCTGCAAGGTAGGTCGCTAGCATTTGGTTTCTGTTGCCTTTTCTGGAAGTTACAAATAAGGCCTTTCTCCCCTTTCTGCTGGAATAACCCCTTCCCAAATTGGCATCTAGTCCACAAAATTAACAAATATGTTTTAAAATCAGTGGTTTATCTGCTAAAATATTTTAAATGTAATTACTTTAATCATGATAAAAAATTAGTAACAGAAACATTTATTTCCTTTTGAATTAGGGCCGTTTTGTTTTTCTGGAATTATTTTCACGTGCAAATGACGTTGTGAACATTAGCTGAAACAAATCTTCCTGGAAACACACATACACATCCAAAATTTTTCTTGCACAAGTAATTTTTCACATGAGTATGACCTAATTACGTTGGCCACAGCGATAGACAAAACAGGAAAAAAATTAAACTGTCAGCTTTAAAAACTGTGAGAATGTCATTGATTTATTTCAGGATTTCTCTAAGTGTTACGAAGTGATAGGGTAAAAGCTAGATCAGGAAACAAAAAACATACTTTAAAATCCATCTCTAAGGACTCATTTGTTAAAACAGCACATTCTTGTTTGTTTTTATATCTACCCTTTTGTGCTTCAGGAAAGGAAATGACTGCTGAAAATAACTTGCCTGTGAACACTGCATGTATTTTTTTTTTCTTAAAAGACTATTTACATATACAGTAAATACTTTGAGTCTTTTAGATGTGCCCTAGGAAATATAAACACTGTTAAAATGGAAAGAAAAGAATGTTTAAATGCAGATCGTATGACATTTGCCTGTGTTCAGCCCAGGCGGGGCAAATTTAGAAAAGGAACCTTCATTATCCAAAGTACTCAGCTGTGGAGGTTTCTGACCTCAGAGTGAAAACAAGTCTCTATTCCAAACACTGTGTTAAATCTCAGGCTCTCTTTTGTATGCGAGTCTGTAAAAGAATTTTAAGAGAGAATCCAGAATCTCAGTTATTCAATCCAATATGCTGACTACCCACTATGTGCACTGCCAGGCACTGAGATGCAAAAATGTTTGGCTCCTTCTCTCAGGTTGCTCACAAAGACAATAATATCCTACAAAATAGTAAGTTAACTATTTTAAAGCAGGACATACTTCATACATCTGTTCTTCCTATTCTTTACCTAGTAAAGGCTTACAGAGAAGGGGGTTCTTTCTGAGCACTGCTGTTTTGATTATTTAGTTGGATCTCCTAATAGAATGATGAAAAATGCTTTCTAAAGTCTCTAGTTACATTGGATCTGGATTGACCACACTCACTATGGCTAATTCTGTATTTCCTTTAATTCAGGAATTTAAACTCATTAAAAAAACATTCAGTGAGATATCAATGAGACCATAATAGTCTAAAGGAGTTAATAAATATTTTCAACCTCATAAAGGAGCAAAATAAGTACAGGAGATTTTGGCTGATGATATCAATAACTGCCATCAGTTCCATATGAAGTGAGAAAGAATCAACATTGGCATTTGACAAATTTAACCAAGGAGTGGTGGCAGATGAGAAATTGATTAAGCCCTGTCTCTGAAGGAAGTGAAGTCACTGGGCTTTATATTGATTTGGAGAACTCATCTGAAACTTGAGAGTGTCCCCTGTGAGGGCAAAGAAACAGCCCTCAACTAGGAGCGGTAAAACTTTGCAGGACCTGTAAAAAGATCTCAGAAGAGGGTAAAACTCAGGTATTCAAACCATAATTGCACTCAAGCTGTTTAAGTCAGCAATCCTCTGCCACCCCACAATTCCTTAAGGTTACAGGAAAGTGGCTAAAGTATCAAATGCATTAAATAAACCCATTTAACAACTGCGTAGGCACATTTCTTTAACATTATTTGTCTCTAAATAAAGTGAATCATTAGTTCATGATTTATTTCTCCTGCACTCTGACTGCTATCTTTCACTCACAGCCAATTTTCTAGTGTGACAGACTTCACACTTGTCCTCTACCAACAAGCATTCACACACCATACAGCAAGAACTCACAGCAACCCTGAGCTAAATGTGAACAATCTGACATATTGACTCCATATGGCCTCTGTTTCTAGTATTTATTTCAGATTCTCACAGTTTTGACCAATGATATATGATAAAAATATGCAGGTAACAGTGCCTAGCCTACCATTAAAACACAAAGAATTGAATCAGTCTAGATATTAAATTTTAGAGTGGTGCCAGCACTTAATATATTTGAAGAATAAAAAGCTAGAGACCTACAGGCAATGAGGGATTGGTTTTAAAAACACCACATATCTCACTCCATGCCATGACAACTGATGAACAACAGTACTATCAGGAGCTGAAACTGGTTGTAAGTGAGACATATCATGACTCAGAATTCGAAAATAAAGGCAGATATTTTGCTAATATAAATCCAGTTACTCAAGATGAAAATGACAGATGAAAGGAATTAAAGAAGCTAATAGGTTAACAAAAATACTTAAGGATTGGTAATTGCTATCTTGGAAATAAATAGGAGTTCTGATGATTATAACTTAAGATGAATGAAAAGATATAATGTTAATATAAGAAAAGTTTCCTAAAAAATACTGAAAAAGAACTGAATCTAGAGATTAAAAGTGTAATACCATGGACCAGGGACATTTTGGTATAGGTTCCTTAATTTCCATATCTCTTAATGGTAAATTTTAGGATGACTTCAGATTTCTATTCATCAACTTTTAGTGTTAAAAGATAATGGAACAATATCTCTTAAGTTCTGAGAAAAAAATGGTCCAAGAATATTATACTCAGGCAATATAGCATTTGGAACTATCAAACATAAAAAAAAATGCTGGGAATTCAGCATCCACAAATCTTCTTGAGGGGAACTCCCAAACTATAAGATAATAAAATATAACCAATAAAGACATGAATTGCCCATAGAGAGCAAAAAAACAGAATTCAGTAATGAAGATAGCAAAAGGATCACGTAAAAGACCTATATGCATTTAGATATAGAACTAATACTGAAAAAAACTATGAGAATTATATTTACATACTCAAGTGTAAATGTTAAGTATCTAGACAATGTAAAAAACATAATATTAAGTAAAAATAAATGCCTGAGTTGGGAACAGTGGAGATGGGAAGACATCTGAGTATTGATGAATTATCATCTTTTTTAGTATAAAGTAATTGATACTATGAAACTGAAATACCTAGGTGATAAAATCCAGTGATTCCATTCCTTTATTTATAATTTCTTTTCTTAATTTAAGAGAAACTTTTTGCCTCTCCTGTGGTAATTAGAATATCTTTTGTGGTGCGGAAGTATTTTTTGAAATTTGGTAATTATTTCTCTTCCATTTTAGTTTTTCTTGTGGCAAATTCAAGGAGACTGAAATTAAATTTTGTATATTATAGCAACTATAACATGGTTATATTTAAAAAATTTATTTGTATTAGGCAACTGATAATATTTAGTATGGCTAGAAAGATGTCTGGAATGAGGTTCATGTAATGTTATTATTTTTACTTTAAAAACAGTTAATGGCCTTTAAGGAGTCCTAATGACATAGAAATGTGTAAAGTAGGAATAATTTTTTAAATGATCTTTTACATTTAACGATTTATTGGCTCTTTCTCATGTTTTTCATTCCTTTCTGTAGAATTGGATTTCTTGCATATTATTTCCCCTTTCCTTCAGTCTGCAGAACTTTTTGGCGTTTCCTGTAGTTCAGATTTGTTAGAAATACATTTGCTCAGCTTTTGTCTGCATGAAAATGTCTTTATTTCACCTTTATTTTAGAAAAATATTTTTTAAATCATTCTTTTATTTTTCAATTATAGTTGGCACATAATATGTTTCAGGTGTACAACATAGTGATTTTACATTTATATAACTTATGAAGTGATCACTCCAATAAATCTAGTACCCATAGGACATGGTTCATAGTTATTACAATATTATTGACTATATTCCTAATGCTACACTTTACATTCCCATGACTGTTTTGTAACTACTAATTTGTACTTCTTAATCCCTTCTTTCTTTTCTACTACCCGCCCCCCTCCCACCCTCTGCCCCAACCACCCTCCTATCTGGCAAACTTCAAAATGTTCTCTGTATCTATCAGTTTGTTTCTGTTTTGTTTATTTTGTTCCCTATATTCTACATATAAGTGAAATAATATGGCATTTATCTTTCTCTGTCTGACTTACTCCACTCAGCACAATACCCTCTAGGTCTATCCATGTTGTTGCAGATGGCAAGATTTCATTTTTATTTTTATGGCTGAGTAATATTCTAGTGTATGTGTGCGTGCGTGTGTGTGTGTGCGTGTGTGTGTGTGTGTGCGTGTGTGTGTAACATCTTCTTTATCCATTGATCCACTGATGGACACCTGGGTTGACTCCATATCTCGGCTATTGTAAATAATGCTTCAATGAACATATACATTCACATGTCCCTTCAAAGTAGTGTTTTGAGTTTCTTCTAATAAATTCCCAGAAGTGAAATTAATGGGTCTGTCTTTGTCTCTTGTTCTAGTCATTGTTTAAAGTCTATTTTGTCTGGTATAAGTATTGTTACCCCAGGTTTATTTATTTATTTTTCATTTCCATTTTCATGAAATATCTTTTTCCATCTGTTTACCTTCAGTCTGTGTGTGTCTTTCAATCTGAAGTGAGTCTCTTGAAGGCAGTACAGGTAAGGATCTTGTTTTCTTATTCCTTCAGCCACACTATCTTTTGATTGGAAGATTTAATCCATTTACATTTAAAGTAATTGTTGATAAATATATAGTTATTGTTATTTTATTATTCATATTTTTAACCTTTTTTCTTTCTTTCTTTCTTCTTCTTCTTCTTCTTCTTCTTCTTCTTCTTCTTCTTTGGCATCCAATTCCCCAGCTTCCACTGCAGTCCTCTCCCCTTTGGCCCTGAAAAAGAAGCTCCTCCTCCTCCTCCTCCTCCTCCTCCTTCTTCCTCCCTCTACTCCCCCTTCCCTCCCATTTTCCCTCCGCATCCTTCTCCTTCTCCTTCTTCAAGAAGTCCCTCTAACATTTCCTGTAATACTGGTTTGGTGGTGATGAACTCCTTTAGCGTCTTCTAGTCTGGGAAGCTCTTTATCTGCTCTTCGATTCTAAATGATAGCTTTGCTAGATAGAGTAATCTTGGCTGTAGATAGAGTAACCTTGCTTTTCATCACTTTGAATATTTCGTGCCAATCCCTTCTGGCCTGCAAAGTTTCTGTTAAGAAATCACCTGATGGGAACTCCCTTATAGGTAACTAATTGCTTTTAGAGAAATATTTTCAATGGATATAGCATCCTAGGTTAACAGGTTCTGTCCTTTGTTTGTTAGGGGACTTTAAAGATATCATTCCATTGTCTTCGTTTCCAGAGTTTCTGATGAGAATAGTGTTAATTTTTATCATTATTTTCTTGTATACAATGTTCCCTTTACTTCCCCAAGCTTCTCTTATGATTTCCTATTTAGAATTTTCAAGAGTCTATGATATGCCTAGGTATATTTTTCTTTTCTTTTCTTGGGGTTCTCTAAGCTTTTTGGATCTGTGGTTTGTGCTATTGAATTTAGAAAATTCCTAGCTATCATTGTTTCCATTATGGTCACCTAATGTTAATGAGGATTACTTATGAATGAAGTTTGAAACGATTTTAAAAGTTTTTAACCTTTGCACTTTTATTCTGTTTTAATTCTTTATAATAAATATTTATCCCTTCCTCTCCCCAAAATTAGTGATTTGACAAAACAAAAAAACTCTAAGCAAATTTGTCAGTATATTAGTAATGATCAATTCTATATAATGGGAATATGGATACATGGACCATTTATTATTGTTGTTTTTATTTTTAAAACTTAGAAACAAAGGTTATAAAATAATAGGTATGATGTTTTTGGAGACATAAAGAAAATGTGCAATTTCAAAACCTCAAAATATATATTAATTCTGTTATGAAAAATAGTTAAGGAATAGGCAGCGGAATCATACAAGTGGCCTAATCAAAACCACCTATCTTTTAGATAGCCTAAGAAACTGCACAAAACAATGCAGCATAAGAGAGTTAGAGGAATGAAATCTTCATTAAAATTAGGCTTTCTCTAGCTTAAAAATTACAAATTTTGGATTAAAAAAAGAATATCTTACATTAAATTGTAACCTCCCAGAAAGCAAGAGACTATGTCTAGTTCACTGTTGTATTTTTAGTTTATAGCACGGTCTCTGGCACACAGGAGGAGCTTAAGAAATATTTGTTAAATGAGAGATTACAGTTTTTAAATTTCATCAGTGGGATGGTGTGGGGACGGACTTGGGTCTGAAGCGTTATGTTGGTTTAAGTCCTGTGATTTTCTCACTATAGTTAGGTAACTCAGTAGTTGCTCAATAAAATTTTGTTTTAGCTTAGTATTTCTGTTTCACATGTTACATGTGCCAAGACTCTCTCATGGGAGAATGAAGTGTCCACACCCGCTGGGTCTCTGCTCTTCTGGGTCAGTGTAACCTCTGGTGGGGGATGCATTTGGTACTGAGCACCCAGGTGATTTCTGGATGTGTCTGGCTTCTCTGCTGGGGCTGGGTTTATATATTGCTGCTGGTCTTTCTTGTGGCTTCTTCTCTTTAAGGGTTTCACAGCTTTCTGCTTTTGCTCTCCACTTGGCAGACACCCTTGCAAAGTCTCCATGACCTCTGTTTCTGGCTTTGCACTGCTTTTGGGTTGCTGACCTACTGCTATTTTGCTTCTCCAGTGACTGTGCAGCAACGATAAAAGATTTCATACCAATGACAGAATTGAAAAGACAAATACAATATTTCTGCATTTGTAGACTTTTTTCAGGTATGAGAAAAGTAGAAATTTCACCTTTTATAACAATGAAATGTTTTTAAACTGTTCTTATTTGTCATACTTTAAGTTGCTTTTGTTAATGTTCTTTTTTATAAGAATCACAATCTAACGTGTGCATTAAATATACAGAGAAAAGAAACAAGAGAGTTCATCTTGACAGCCATTGTTAGTCAGCATAACTGAAAACCTTAGAAATCTGAGGGAACAATTATTACTCAAATTCTTTTAAAATTATTTGGATGGGATAGGTAATTACCTAGTGTTCACCATAGGTTATAGCAAATTCTTCTAAAATTTCTTACTAATCTAAGGGACACTATCTATTTAGAACTGGTAGAGTCAATAAAAGTTCAGTTGCTTTAGTCTGCTGGCTTCAGAAATATCTATGACTAAAATATGTGGGTAATAGGCCTTCAGTTTCAAGGTTTGGGCTTGACAAAACGTTTATCTTAAACTCTGTAATCCCTAGAAACAACAATTCTATAAGTTTTTATCATAAATATCCAGAGTATAGACAAGATATTTTTCCTATTATATAATCAGGGTTTCTATCTGCAATTTAAGAACATATTTCTCTGCATGTCACTTACAGACATAAGAAACATTTGTTCAGTCTTTATGACAAATGCTCATGAACCAAAAGACAATTATTAGGTCACGCCTCAGCAATCTCATCTCCAGATGATATGATCCCTATTCCCTCAGCCTCTCTTCTTGAACCTTGCTCTACAGAGCTTCATCTCTGAGACTCTAAGTGTTCTTCATGCTTTTAAGTTTCAAAGCGTGGAGAACGAATTAGTCATGATACTACTTATCAGAAGCCAGACTGTTCCTGACAAGATCGAAGGAACGAAAAATTTAGCTTTTTTATTTTTTCTTAAGTTACAGGAACACAAACTCCTGACCCCACCAAACGTCTGAGAGTTCCTAGATTAGAGACTTCTCAGAAGTACAAATCTTAGGACTGAGGGATAGAGAAGGCTGGAGGTGGTCACAATAGTACTGAGATGAACTAAATAATGTAGAAGAGGTTTTGAATCTGAGAATAATTTTTTTAAGATTTTAATAAAAAGTAAGAAATGAATAGAGTTAGAAAAAGCTTTGAATTTAAAATTTTTTTATATAAATAATGTAGATATCAACTGTACCATAATTATTTAAATCTTGTTATAAGTATTAAAAAAAAGAATTCAAAAGCATTTTTTATTTATTCTGAGAAATTTCTGTCACAGGCAACTAAAAATAGCCAGTATATAGAATGAAATAATATTAATAACTACAATACCAATAAGAAAGTAAAATGAGTTATTTTCATGCCCTCTGGTGTGGTTCTTCTATGCAGAAAAGACTGTGCAAAAGTTCACTTTTAGTTTCATCTAATTGTAAAAAAATTTGCAGGGTATTCAGTGAACTGTGGTCATGGGTCAAGTCAGCCCACTGCCAATCTGCATATGTATATCAAGTCACCACAATGTGTACTCTAAATACCTTACACTTTTATTTGTCAATTATACCTCCATAGAACCGAACAAAAACAAACACACATAACAATAGAAAGGACAAATTATTGATACACACAACAGCATGAATGAATGCCAAAATTGGTATTCTGAGTAAAAAAAAGCCAGAGACACAAAAGAATACTTACTGCACAATTTCACTAATACAAAATTCTAGAAAACACAAATTAATATAGTGATAAAAGGCAGATCAGTGTTTCCTGGCTCTGGGAGGAGAGGGAGGTATGTTCTACGTGGGGGGCAAATCTTTTGGGGGTGATAGAAACATTCTGTATTTTGATTGTGGTGATGGTGGTTTCACTGGTGTGTAACCGCCTGTGTTTTTGAAAGCTTAAGAACAAACTAGGGTTTGAATTTGTTGTTTTAATAAATTGAACACTAATCTTTAAGCCATGGGCCAGCAAACTTTTTTTGAAAAGAGTTACACAGTAAATATTTTAGATTTAGCAGGACATATGGTCTCTGTCGAAACTATGCTGAAATTTGAATTTCAAACAATTTTCACATCACAAAATATTATTTTTCTGTTTATAACATTTATAAATGTTATAAATGTTATAAACATTGGTCAAAAACATTATATAAGTTTCAAATGTACAATTTTATAATACATCATCTGCATATTGCATTGTATGTTCACCAAAGGTTTTTATTCTTATGTCTTTACAGCAAAGACTGTAAAGCAGAGTTCGATTTCTTTAGATTACAAACTAAATGAATCCCATGTGAAGTTACTGAATGTACATTGCACATGTCACATTTTCTACAATGCTAGGTTAACGTGGGTGTGTATTCCTGCCAATTTTATATCTTCACGGATACCAAGGTCCCTTCTGGAGATGTCCGTTTTTTATATTCCTGACTTATTCCTGTCCCACAAGTTGCTGAAGGCAGACAGTCAGCCAGCCAGATGCATAACTACTGGTCTTCTAAATCTTTTATATTGCTTTTAAAAGGAAAAAAAGATAGAATAAACTTTTAAGAAATGACTCATTTTATCATAATGTAGTCAATTAAATATCAAAAACGATCTAAATGGCCTTGTTTTAGAAATATACTCGGTTGAGTCAATTTCAACATAATGACATAGTCTGTGTAGTGTTTATAGAAATGTAGAACTCAACTTGCTATGCTTTGCTGTATTGGAACACATAGTTATAAATCATGCACGGAGGAGGTAGGAAGAGGTTTCTCATGATGGGTACAACTGGCAAATTCTGGAATGTCTCAGCAGCAGGCAAAAACTTCTTGAGGAATCACACTTTTGGGAATCTTTGCATTTATAGATTTGAAGTAATATAGCATCTACACAGAAATCAAAAATAATTCCAGATATTAACAAAAGAATATATAGTCAAAATATTATTTGTTATTATTTTCAAGTACTTTTTCTGATGATTAACAAGCTACTTAGCAGGAACAAATCATTTAATATCTTTTTTGTTGTACTTTCCTAATCAGTGAAACAAGGACACTAGATTTCTCCAGGGATGCTCTGTGGAATAATTGAGTAACAAAATTCTAAAAAAAATGTATAGACAATTTAATGTCAAAAAGCAAAAATTTAAAGCAGTCCAAGTTCATGCTTAATATTTACTGTGGAAGAGGAAAAGAAAGAAAAAAACCAGAGAAAAAAAGAAAGAAAAAAGAAAAAAAACAAATCTTAAAATTTATCCCAAATCTTTACACTCAGAAATAACCACTCTATCTTGGATATAAACTTTCTTAAAACTACAATTCTAGAGAGGGTTTATTTTCCCCAACTCGTTAATTATATAAGGACACGTTTTTAAATGTAAGCAGTTTTTTGGAATAAGAGCAGGAGTTTGGATTTATAGTTGGGCAATAGTTGGATAACCTCGGGTCCTGGTTTACCTGGGACAGCCCTAGTTTGCTTGGGATTTTGGTGGTAGACTGTTGTCTCAGCATTTTTATTAACATCACCCCCTTTCCCTTAAGTGTCAATGACAATGACTTATGTGGCAATTTAGTAGGGATAGATAGAGCTCTGCATGGACCTAGCATTGTGGAAGCTATTCTATTTGATATAGTGGAATTATCAAGTGTATCTTAATAAAAACATAAGTCTAAATCAGCCCTCTTTCCGTGAGGATAGTCTGCAATTTAAAGTCTCTCCTATCTTTGATTCATTCATTGATTAATACATAATAGCTGAGTTTCCACCTCGTATTGCACTATATGTTGCATGCAGGCAGCGAACAGATAGGTTCAGTCCTTTTTCCAGAGTATTTCATGCCCAGTTATATGGTTCAATACTTGAAGCTCTACCAGGAGTCCCTCTGCTCCCTGAACCTAAGGTCACTGCCTGGAGGGGAACTCAGGAAAGTGGAAGGTGGGTCCAAGGGGTGGCTTTACCTAAATTTGGTAATGTTCTTCCGAATACTTTCTCTCTCTTCAACAAAATAATTCTGTGTACTATTATTTTAAAAGTTTATGAGTGTTTACTACGTGGAAAGTTCTATGATTCATAAAATAATGTAAAAGATGTAGTACCTGCTTCACACTTATACTAGAGTTAAAAATATGAGGCATACAAATAAAATTAAGTCCTGTGACCTAAAATACATGCTATGATGTAGTTCCAAACTCTCAAACTTCTTTTGCGACAGAAAAGTTAAACTTCGCAATTGTAGGTAAGTTTCATATGTATTACCTCTATTGTGATGAAAATCAAAGAGAAAATAAGATTTAGTTTTATGTATTTATTCTGCAGGCAATTTTTCAGAGCTAAATTTTTATATATATTATACTGGTAGCAAACGATACATTTTTTAGTACTGCCTTTTTTAATTACCACGACTTCAAGTGAATCAATTATTTTCTTTTTTTAAAAAAAGAACATTCTTTTTCTTAGATCAAAACAAATATAAAAATCAGCAAATGGGTATTATAAAGTTTTATATCTGAAGTCCAAGGACATTACTATCTTCTACTTTTTAAGGAAGTGTTCAATTCTTGTGATTGATAACATAACAAAAAATCTAAATAAGTATTTTAGTCTAGCCCTAATTTAAGTCTCTTTACGGTTTATAAGCATACTCGTAAAAAAATAGAATTTAAAGTCAGATATATTGAGATCGAATCTCTAATAAGTACTAGTATAACAAGTAAATTTTATACTAATTAGTATAATAAGTAGCTCTACCACTTGTTAAATACTGTTATGTTGGGCTATACTTTATTTATATGAACCTCAGTTTTTTCATCTGTACAATAGGAATATCAATATCAGTTACCTCAATGGATTACTTTGAGGTTCAAATAAAATCATTATAAGATATATATTTGTAAGCTGTAAATTTGCTTTAAAAATATAAGGTGATATTGTTTTTATTGATAAAAATATTTGCACAAAGTTAGTCTCATCCTTAATCTGGCTGATTTCTTTCTTTGTACAGCAAGGTTGTGTTCTGAGAAATAATGTAACATTATAAGGTCAAGCAGGCCTTATAATTCATGGTTGAATATTTTACCTGGTTCAAAACAACTGCTTTTCCAGAACTGTTAGAGAATAAAAACCGAGGTGCTGTTCTGCCTTAAGTGTGATTATAAATATAATTTTTGGCTATCTTTCTTAAGGCGCGGGCATCAGTTTCCTCATTGATAGGGTTTATTCTTTATTGAGTCATGTCACAAACCGTGGAGGGAGAGGAGAAGTGTTGATACTTCAGTGGTTTCCAATACCTTCTGAGTAGAGAATACAATTTTGTAAGTTGGCTGATAAAAGCCTCTGCAGTTTGGTCCTTGTCTGTCCCCACTCTCTGCCTTAGAGTCCACACTCCAGGCATACTGAACCATCAGGCACACTTGCAGTTCCTCCAAATGTGCTGGGCTTTCTCTCAGGTTTGCCTTGTGGACTTGCTGTTCCCTCTGCTCCTCAAGCTCCCCTAGCCTGGCTGGTCCTAATGATTAAGTAAGGATTGTCCTCCTCCACGATGTTGAGATGCTTCTTTGGCTACCTCACCACCCCATACTGGGTTATGTACCCCAACACTCTGCACCCCACACCCTGTGCATCCCCTTTTATGACAATCACTATGTTCCATCCTAACTGCCAGTTTTCTAGTTGGTCTCCTACATCAAACCACAGCCTGTAAACTTAATGCAAGACAATGGGATTTCTTCACTGCCACAAGCCCAAAACGGTGCCATGCAAATGGCAAGTTCTTAATAAATATTTGTTGAGTGGATGAGTGACATAAAGTCCACAAAATCCTGTTTTACCTGGGGACTAGAAAAATAAGGGCAATAAAAACCAGAATCCCTCTATGAACAGCCTTAATGACTTACTCTTTGACTAAGAAATGGGTCTAGTTGTACCATCTGTGTCATTTCCTTAATATACCTTCACAGAAATTCTGGAGGGTTTAAATTGGGGTGCTTTCTGGCATCTGCTCCCATGACTCAGATCCCAAGTAAATGAGGGTATGAGGATATGTAACCACAAACTTTTTATAGGCTGTTAAGTTGGAACAAAACCACCTATTGTGGGAGGAGATCAAAGTCATGTTATGGGAAAGGCAATAAAAGCTGAACTGTGTGTGTGTGTGTGTGTGTGTGTGTGTGTGTAAAGCCTTTGGAAGTATAAGCATGACACATTTTACTATTTTATTGGTTTAAAAATAATTTTAATTTAAATATTAGACACTAGCTACATCTAAAAAGAAACCTTCCTAAAATTAAAGAACTAAGCCCCAAACCCCAAATTTTGGTTTCCCTTATGTAGTTTTGCAAATCTTTCATGCAGACAGTGGTTTGTACTTTAAGTTTTACCACCCTTATAAGAGAATTAGTATTTTAAAAAATTATTCTAATCTATATTGTAACTTTTAGAATAAAAATGTGCGATTTATAAGATAAAAAAATCCCATATTCTCTGAAAAAAATAATCTTGAAAATGTAAGAAAACATTCTAGATTTGTGTGAAGAAAATTTCTCAGTCAATAAAAACTACCTGGTAATATTTATTTACATGTTATTGATGAAAAATAGTGAATCTTTTTATTCTATCACACGACAAAAGATGATTGTGATCTTTTACATGATTTGTCAATGACAACAAAGTCTGGACAAAGAAAGAGCAGGCCATTCTTTTAAGACATGTTACACAGGGTAATAGATTTCTCTGTGCTTGCCTATCTTTTCCCCAAGGAATCATGGACACTTATCTCTGTAGTTTACATATTGTTTCCTCTTCCTTACATATTTTACACATATGTGTGAAATTAATAGACTTGAGATATTAGTAATTGAGTCTTTTTCATTTTATTAAATCTTTAATATAGGAAGCTGAAGTCAGTGGTATACTGTGCATTTTTTAAGGGTAGCTATACTTTAGAAGAGGCACCGTCTTGGAGTTACAAGTAGAGTTACTGCCTAATTGACAGTAGGTACACATCTTTAATAAGCTGTGTGATGGGGTTAACGTCTGTATAAACATCTGATAAAATAAATGCTGTTAAAAACATGCTCATTTATTGTAGTAGCAAATCAAACAAAGTTAGTGGGATTCCCAGAAGTATAAGATTCAAGATCCAGCAGACGAAAGAAGAAAGGTAATTTCTATCTCGTGGCACATCTCTGTGTGCACTTCTCATGCACTGTATTAGGGGCTTTGTAAAAATTGTTATTCATATCCTCCAAAGATCCTATGAAGTAGGTGTTATCATCCTGCTTCCTATGAGCCTTCCTTCAAAGAGGTTCAGTAATTTCCTTGAGTATAGTTCTCCTGAGTAGGCTCAGAAACCTGGGTGTGAAGGGGCTGGTAGCGCAGGGGTTTGGGCTTCCCTCATATCGGAGCAGTCAAGTGGTTCAGGGTAGTGGCAAAGTCCAGACGGGACCAGGTGGCATTAGTAGAGCTGGAGGGCACCAATGGCTGTGTAGGGTGGATCATTTACACACACCAAAGTCAAGAGAATGGCCCAGGACATCTGGAATGACCTCTTCTCTCTCCTCCTTCCCACCCAATCCAATCCATCACCGAGTCCAGTCAATTTCACCTCTAAAATATCTCTCGAACCTTGAACTTCTCTCTAAATCCACTGTTAATATGCTAGTCAGAGTCTCACACCTTCACCAAGACAGGAATCTCTGTATCAACTTACCCCTACTCTCTTCCTCTCTTCTTCTCACTAATTCTCCATGACAGAAGATGTCACTTCACTGCTTATAACTCTTTAATGCCACTACTTTTAAGATAAAGGCCCCAATCCTAACATGTCTTATGAGCCTCTGCACAGACTGGAGTGTATTACTTTTTCAAGCTCATTGTTGCCAACCTGCCTACACTTACTATATCTAGCTACATGAGTCTAATTTCAAGTCCCCCACCTCAAGGCCTTTGCGTATCAATTTTTTCAATCATTTCACTACTGTATATTATACAGGATGGCCAGACGCGGTTCTCAGTGCTGTTCCCTCACATGCTGCTCTGACTAGAGAAACATATAATCCCTCTTGGGCCTGGCGCCACTTAGCCTTCTGATCTCCCTTCCTCAAGTTAGATGACTTTCTTCTGTTTGTGCTTTCATAGTATCCCGTACTGCTCTCTTATAGAATTTATTACAATTTTTAACAATGTTTGTGTGATTACTTTATTAATATTTGCCTCCCACAGTAGGAGCAGCCTCTTTGATTTTTCACATTCTGTTTGGAACCATTACTGCTTAGTTCTCAATCGTACCCTCGGAACCTGATGTGACAACTGACTTAACAAATATCTTTGAATGAATAAATGATGAGAGAGGCTCTCTGTTGAAATCTTTTCAGAAATAATCTAGAATATGGCTTGTAAATGTATTACTAATGAAGATAATAGCAAAACTCAAATTTATCAGAAACTTCTAAGGGACTTCTAATTAAAGACATCATGCTCTACAATGTAAATAGTTAAAATAAATTTAACAATTTGTTCTTTAAAGATAAACCATTCAGGAAACCAATGACAAATGATCATTTAGGTTGCCAGTGAGAGTTAAGACTGTCAGAGATTCTTAGTGACTAAGCAATGACCCAGATGCTTTATTTCTTGATGTTCTCTTTCATTTTTAAATTTAGAAATTTACCAGTCCCCTCCACACAAAGACATAGACGCTTTTTCAGATGAATTCAGCTTAATGGAAACATGCTTTTTCAGCACATTTTTTTTTCCTATTTAATTTTATAGTCACTAAATAATTTGGACAGTCTCTAGGTCCATCTTCTGACCATCCATCCCACTTCAAAATCAGGGAGGCGTCAGGCTTTGTGAAAAATACACAGAGCTCTATTCAGGACACCCGGATTTTAGTCTCAGCTGTCACTAAACAGTGCCAAAAATCCAGGGTCTGCAGAATCAAGGTGTGATGTAGAGTGGATTATATGAGTCTTTATAGAATTAAAATTTCAATTTTTTTTTTTTTTTTAGTTGCAAATATTTTGTTTCCTCTTGGGGCTTGTCACAAAGGTTAAATCTAGGAATTTACTTTCTGTAGACAACTGGTCCATTTCCCTAGCCACACACAAATCTCATTGTAAATTAATACATCATGAATATTTAAGTAGTGAATCAGCTTTCTGGAGTTTTTGTCAAATTTGAGACTTTGAACCTGCAAAGTTAAGAATCAAACTTTGATCTATGGTGTCCCCAAAGATAAAGGCAGCTTCTAAAATATACTTGAGAAAAAATAAACAATACCACATTCTATACATCATTAAAATACTGGTGAATCCAATCATGGCAAATAATTAAAGAATTCAAAGGAAGGAAAGAATTCTACTTTCTTTCTAAAATGCTTTCTAATTTAGCCTGGCCTCATGGCCTGCGTGACTGAGAACTGTAGTGGGGGAAAACTAAGAAATAGATCTTTAATAGTAATTTTTACTGTTCTTGCTATGTACATCACACTTACATATGTTAGAGAAGAAAGAGCATCTCTAATAAATGTCAACCATATTTGTTTATAAATAAAGGAAAGGGATTTCAGATTCAGTTCTAACCTATAAATGCAATAGCAAAACATTCTCTCTAGATATATCTGTCTAAATAATTTTGATCCTAAAACACTCACTACACTCTGCATCAATTTCTTAGTCCAGAAAAATAAATATTTTAAACCCAGGATTTTCCTATTTTAGGTTGATTACTATTTTTCCTCATCTTATACTAGAGCTTTTGGTTTTAATTACAGAAGTCTTGTTTTGTTGTTCCAACATTAAAGAATCCTCCCCCTCACTGTTTTTATAATAATCCTCTAGGAACTTAAAGGGAAAATTTATTTTCCAGTGAATTTTGTCCTTTCAGATTTGCCTAAGACTAATGGTGATAATTTAAGTGCTAAGTACTAGGAACGCCGGAAAGACCATTCTGAAATTAGTGTGGTTATTAACAGTTTACTGCAAAAAGAGAATGAGCTTTTGTGTCTTTACAATTTTTTTGCCTGTGTTTGTGGGGGGTGGGGGGTGGTGAGTCATTTAAATTTACAATACACCAATGTAAGTCAATATGTTGAAAAGGTATAATGAATCTTTCATTATTCTTACCATTCACTCAAATATTTATTCATTCATGGATCTGTTCACTCGTTCAATATTTACTGAGCACAGGAATTGTTAAGGTTTGAAACAAAGAGATACAACATATAATGCCTGTCTTCAAGTGACTATGAAAGTCCAGTCAGTGAGAGTAAAACAAAAGTAATGATATTATAGCATATAAATGTTGTGATAAGGGAAAAAAAATCATGTTGCAGGAGCTCAGAGAAAATACACTGTAAAGGGGTTGGGGCCAAAGAGAGAGAATCCCTTGTAAGATTTGACTTATAAGAGAGTTTTAAAAAAGACAGATAGGAAGCCAGGCAGCAGGTAAGGGGAAGGAGGAAAGGGCAGTAGAAGGTTCTCAAGAAGACGAGACAACACATCCATGCGAAGGTAACCGGTGGAGAAGACCAGTGAAGCTTCTGCTATCAGACTGAATAAAATCATGAAGCACTTTATTTGCAGTATAAAGGAATCACAGATGTTTACTTAAATGGGTCATATGATTCCTAACAAGTACATTGCAAATCCCAAATGAATCCTGTTGACTGTTCAATAATACTAAGAAGTGTGATTAGATTTTAAACTATATTGTAAGGGTGTTGCTTTGAGGGGGCATTAGTAACTCTGAAGATCAGTAAAGCCAGTATACTTCTAGTGAGTTCAAGAATCACAGTGACTTAATTGAAGAAAGGGTTAACAAAGTTGTTTAGGTGGCAGATCTACAGCATGACAGTCTGTTGGTTTTGAAAGCAACCCAAATTTGTATTATGAAAACAAAAGACTTAAAATGGTTCAGGCCAAGTAATGGTGTCACCTATGAAGTTAGCTCCTTAATTTCTTACCCAGGCTTTAAGTTGTCAGTAAGATCTTGCTTTTCCTTTGTCTACTATGTGACTACGTAGACTATTTGTCCAGCTGAAGAGATATTTTTCTAAGACATAAACCCTTTAGTCGTCTCTCTTGTAATAACCCAAATCTCTAATAAGATTATTATTACTTAACAAACAAAATGCTCTGTAGGATGCCTGCAGAGTAAATTCAAGAGATAATAACAAATAGCCCTGAGCAGTAATGGGCTTCCCTACTGGTAATGACTAGCTCATCTCTCACCTGAGGGATTTTATAAAAGGAGTCAAACCACAGCACTTACAGGAAGGCACAAAGGTATTCTTTGTCCAAGTTATTGGGAAGTCCAACGAGGTGAACCCACTTATTTTCGGGTTACTATAATTCTGGAAACAAGTGACTACAACCTATAAGATAGACACTTGGCTGTTCTGCAAGGTTGGATGGCTGCCTGAAGATGTTAGAAAATCAAAAACTTTATAATATGGGTATGCTGTTTGTTGCCTCTGTAGGAGGCAGAATCACTCAAACACCAGGCATTTCTCCGGTTGCTTCCACATATCCTCCCAAAGAAGTGGCCCATAAATGACAGAGCCAAGTCACAGAACAAATCCCGTTTCCAGTTCAATGCTACAAACATAGATTAAGTCATACCTTGGAATTCTTCCACCGAGAAAACTTACAAGAAGCAAAGCAACTTTTCAAAGCATAGCAAAATAAACATTTGCTCCATGACTTACTGAATTTGGCACTGAATGGAAAATATGCACTTCCAGTAAACTTAGTGACTTAACCGAGGCACTGACTTCACCTTCCTGGTTGTTTAAGGCCACCAGACTGCTCTAGGAGGCTGACGTCTCCTCAACTTCTAACCGCACTACTAAGTCTATTATTCGCGGCAAAGCATGTAACCTTTAGCTATGTAGCTCTTAAGTGGGTCAATGCTACTGGCTATCATCACAGTTCTTAGAACAAATGTTCAATAATCAAAAATGTTTTAATATAAATACTGTTTTGGTAGAATGTTCTGGAAAACTATGAAGCTTGTAAATAATTTGAATATATCAGTTTGGGATGAGGTGTTCAAACACATGCATCATTTCAAGAGACTTCTCTAAATTGAGATTTGTAGGAGGGGAGTGGAGGCACTGGAAATTTCAAGTAAAAGATTTAATTCAACAGGAATTTACTGGGGACCTCGTGCCAGCCCTGTAATTAAGTTTTCCCAGCAGGACAAAAGAAGTGGGAGAGTGGGTCTTCAGGGAACTGGTTGGGGAACAGCCCCAGGCAATGTAGACATGCCAAATCAGTGTAAATATGAAATACAGTGTGGGGGTTGGCATCAGAAGAGATTATGGTAAAACCATTACGGCACAAAAGGTTTTAAGGAAGTGGTACACTTAAAGCTGGATCCTTAGGAAAAGTAAGATTTGAAAAAAATTTAAAGGGAAGAGAATTACACATGAACATAATGGCATGGTCAAAGGCAAGGAAACGGGAATGAGATAAAACTCCTCTATATCAGATATAACCATAATCACTGTATTTGTTCGTTCCAGCCAATATGCCCTAGCATTAGTGCTTCCCACGCTTCATTGATCTGGTTACCTTGAAAAACTCCAGGACAAAATGTATTTACTGAAAATAAACGTGGGGAATTATTTAAGGTCATGCAACTCCTCTTCTCCCTCCCCTCTTTTTTTAAAATAGTAAAACTACCCTTTATTGAGCATTTACTTATGTGCCAAGCACTGGGCTAAGCACTTTATGTGTGTTATTTCCTTTACTGAGACTTAGGAATGGCACTGTATCTGGAATTCAAACTCAGGCCTGTCTGATACCAAGTCCTTAACTCTTCCTTGTAATTTACCAAGATTGGTGTTGCCTGGACTCTCTCTGAGTGATAGGAATTTCCAATGCATTCTCACGGATCAGGGTATTCATGCTAACTCTGTGATGTTGTGCTCCAGATTATAGTTTTCACTATATCTTCGAACTGCACTCCTGATCCTTTCAGAGAAGTATATTAAGTCCTCACTGAATGTCATCAATAGGTTCTGTGACTTTAAGCAAAAAAACATATGACAAAATCCATTTTACCATAGGCTAATACACTAGGGTTGACTTGCTAGGCATCTCTTCTATGTTATACCAAAACAAGGTTGAACAAAATGAAGTCATTTGAGGACCTGCTACATGTCTACTTTTTGGGCACATGGTACGATATTACATGACCCATTCAAAGTGAATGATGTGCACTTCTAAAGATCAGTGTTTATATATTATGTCAGCAGCCCATAGTTTAAAAGATTGTCTTGACAAGTCTAGGGAGCATTAATGGTGGTGCTTCTCTACTCCCATAAATTCAGGGGAGGCATGTCTTGAGAGCTGAGAACACCTGCAGCAGGAGGTAGAGTGAAAAGCAGTGTGCATCTTCCTCTCTGTCCACTCTTTTGGTTTTATTTTAGATAGTCTTGTTGATTCTTGACTGAGACTGGCCACTCTGAGGTCTGTACTGCCCAGGGACCAAGCTGCTGAAATGCTCCAGCTCTGAGGGAACTTCTCCACTCTCTCTCTTGTCTCTTCTCCCCTGTTTCTCACAAATATAGACAGTACGGCACTAGAGACTTTTAAACCCCACATTTGAAGTGACAATTTTAATATTAAATAAGTAAAATATATCTTTAGAAACTAATTATAAAAACTGATACAAACTCCGATATAAGAGAGCATATGGACAACTTAGAGTGACATATTTTTATGTAATTTCTCTAAACCCATCAATCTAAATTTTTTCTTTCTGACCCCGTAACAAAAATGCCAAAGTCTGCTATGAACAGCTTTTTGAAGAAAACTCCATTTTACCATAAAGTTTGTTTTTGTCCCATCTGTCAACTTTTCTATCCTCCCTTATGTTAACTTCAGGTGTCTGCACTAGAAGGCTAAAGTTTTTTCCACAGTCATGTTAAAGTCACCATTTGGACTCTTTAATCTCCAGATCAAAGAATTTTTGTCTTAGTTTTGGTCACATTAAGCTTATGTTAAGCAAGTATGTTTTACTTGCTTTTGATGCAATAATGCTAGAATGGCCACTTAACTGTCAGAGAAAAACAAAACGAACATTTTTTTACAAATTAAGTTTGTGCACTTTTGGATAGATGAACTCAAAATATACCAGAAAATAAATGTAATAGAAAACTTTAGGATAAAGGCCAAAAAACAGACCAAAAGAGCTAGTCTAAGACACATTCGCTTTGTGATACTAATGATGTAATGGAACTCACTAATGGCTACTCAGAAATAATGCAAACAAAAAATTCTATTCAGGAAAAAAATTTAAAAATAAATGCGTGAATCAGACAAGGAAGTAAAAGCAACTGAAGGTGGATTCAGATCTTCCTTTTGCCCTCTGGATGTAGTCATCACTTACCCTCTCAACGAGCTTCCCGGACTACCTATTTAAAATTGTAACTCACCTGACTGCTCCTCACTCTCCTGAACTTGACATTTATCACCTTCAAACATACTACATAATTTCCTGATTCTGTTTATTTGTATTATCTGTCTATCCTCCACCCACTACCCCCAACTAGAACGTAAGTTTTTCAAGAGCAGGCACTTTTGACTGTTTTGTTAATTGATTTATCCAAAGCACATAAAACAGCTCTTAGAACACAGTTAGTTAATTTTTAGTTAGTTAATTAAAATTAAGCATCTTCTAGTGCTAACTACAGTAAACTCATAACCCAAAAACAAAGAAGTAATGACAAGTCAATTCAACAAAAGAGATTTCTAAAACAGGAGTGGCAACATTGAGAATAATAGTATAACATAAAAATACTGAACACTTATTGAATGCTTACTATGTACCACTCTTAAATGCTTTACGTATATTGTCTTATTTGATCCTTACAACGCTGTGAGACAAATAGTCATTATCATCTTCATTTTACAGATGAGGAAACTAAGGCATAACGATGTTAAGTAACTCATTTAAGATCACAGAACTAGCAAGTGGCAGAGCCAGGATTTGAACCCGGGAAGTGTGACAGAGAGCTTGTGTTTGCTATTCTGGAAGGTGAATGACTGAGGTAAATGGGTTTTACCATGTTTGCTTTCTCTCTGGAGAAATGGGAGGAGGTCTGGGAGTCCTTTTTTGAAAGGCTAATATTCTGGTAAGAGCCACTCCTGAAGCTAGCACTGTGAGATCTTTGGTGGGAGTTAACTGACAGGGAGCCGTGCTCAGTGAAAGAACACAAATTAGGGAGAAGTGGGCAGGGGACAGGAGAAGAAAAAGATTTGGGAAGCTGGGTGGGAACTACTAAAGGGAAACTTTTGCATATTCTGTTTTTAAAATGTCGCTCGTGTGTGTTCTGTCAGTGACAGTAATAATAATTTCCTGACCTGCATTTTTCCAGACTATTCTCGACCTTTGCAATAAAAGATGCAATTTAGTAGAAATTTATGGCTTTGTGCTGTTAAATAATGCTGTTTTATTATTTTCACTTTTCTTTTCTCCAGGTCTGGGAGGTCTGAGGGAGTAGTGCACCATGAGACATCAAACAGTGCCAATAAAAACAATGGTTATTTGGAAATAACCTAGGACAAATAGTGCTTTCTCTTTTTGTAGCTGTGTGTGCGTGTGCGCGTGCGCGTGCGCGTGCGCGTGCTCAGTCATTCATCATCAGTTATAAAAAAGAGATGACTTTTCTGCTTGAGGAGCAAGTCCCTGGTTACCATTTGGTAAATGCCATTACAAAATGTATTCATTAAATAAAAGAATTTTATTTCTACCTATTTAAAATTTTATTTCTACCTATTTAAAATTCTATTCACAAACATCAAAGGGTAGAAATCATAAGGGAAAAATTATGTTGCCCCATCTATGTAACATGAAAATACATATCCCACATATATGTATACACAGAGTAATCATAAATAACTCTTGTGGTCAAACTGTTTTCTCCTTGTTGTTTTTCACTAAAAGGTCCAGAAAGAGGAGAAACGTGACACTAAGTCATTAACTGTATTGCAATATAGTCTCTCTTGCTTCAGAGCCACCAAAAAATTTTGAGATTTAATTTTACTGGTAAATAAAACACTTGTAAAGTTCAATAAAAAGTGAATGGTTCAAGGTTTTTTTTTTCCTCTTTAAGTCATACTGACCTTTATGGAAGCAAAAAAAATGACATTTGACATTTTGTGGAAAATAAAGAAACATAATTTAGCAATATTTAACCAATTGCCACACGCTACAGCTTTAGAGTTGCTCAACTCTTTCCAGACACAAATGTCTCACAAGCATGTTTTATATTCTTTTTAAAATCACAAGTAAATAAACAAAAATTTAATTAGATGAGCCTGTATCACATATTTGGCTGATGTCATACTCTCCACTCTGGGGAAAATAAAAATCAACTTAAGAAAAGGAAGGAAGGAAGGAAGGAAGGAAAGAAGGAAGGAAGGAAGGAAGGAAGGAAGGAAGGAAGGAAGGAAGGAAAGAAGGAAAAGAGAAAGAGAGAAAGAGAAAGAGAAAGAGAGAAAAGAAGAAAGAAAAAAAGGAAGAAAAGAATAAAGGAAGAAAGGAAGCAGGAAACACAAGACACAGATGACACTGGGCATGCAGGATTTGCTTTTCTCTCAAATGTTGTGCTGCATTTCTGAATTGGAGCTCAAAAAAACCAAAAGTGCAGGTTCCAACTCAGTTATCCATACTTCTGGCCCATCTCTCACACCATAAAAAAGAAACACACTCAGGAGTTCCGGGGCTGACATCTCTTTTGACCTGCTCCATGTTTTTATCTGCTGACATGGCCTACTCCTAGACCTGGAACAAAAATAGTCTATGGTCTTCATCTCAGCCATTGGGCCATGGGCACTATTTCTATTTTGGGTGAAGATTTCTAAGAGCCTGGTGGATAGATTGGCACATTCAATGAACAAGTTAGGAGGGAGCACTAAGCATTTCCTGTGGTCTGGTTATTCAGCATCTTTGCTTTGATTTCGATGACTGGTTCTTACTTATAGTTGAAGAATAGGTACTGTTCCCCTACACTCCCTGCTCTATGCCTTCTTTATCTCTTCTGTCTCCTGTAGCATCTCATTCTCTTCCGTACAGACATACTGCAGGTTGCCAAGCACAGCTGAGGAGGTTCTGGACCGACCTATGCCCAGCATATGCCTTTCAAGGATAATGGTATTTGCGCCTGCTCTGGGGCTATAGACCTAAGCAAGGTGGTGC